>NC_060215.1:26884000-27527000 GCF_021130785.1 Homalodisca vitripennis
ATTTTTAATTACCTACCCTAAGAAGTTCATTAAAGCTAGCCAGTGCAGTCTTTTCTCCCCAGCTCTGTACTGGCAAAACCAAAGGTCCTACTTAAATCCGAGAGCGGACTCAAAATACAAAATTAAATTTGCTATAATAAAGATCACAAAATTTGTGTCGAATCGCTAACTGTTCAGCCACAAAACGCCCCTTGAAGTCACAACTTTTTTAATCTTGGTTAAATCTGGAAAATTCAATAACACAGGTATACTTTTAACTCCCAGAACCATTTAACATTTTCAACAGACGCCATTTTGTTAATAATAAAGAAAATAACACTTTTTAATTTTCCTCTTACCTATACAAACCTATATGCCAAATTTGATTTATTTAGCTATTTCGATAGTTTTAGAGATGATAATTTGTTAATAAAAAAATAAAAAATGGCGGCTAGTGGCTGAACGAAGAGGAAATTGGAAAAGTTATTCCTCATTTTTAGCTAAGAATCACGGAAATCAGGAACGATTAAAACATATCCTATTACTATTGACAAGATTATACTGCAGTTAGCCAAGAGGTTGTTACTATAGGGTAATACGATACTATAGACCTGCGAACGTATCGAGAAAACGCAACAACAGTTATTATATATAATCTTTAATATTATATTATTAAAATGTTTTTGGGAATTTATAAATTTATACACCTTAGTAGTTTCTAGGAACCCTAATTGTAAAGATTGTACTATGTTCTACACTCGCAATCGCTCTAAGGTGTTACGAAATAAAAGAAAAAGTTGTAAAGATAAAATGTAATTGCTGAATAAAGCGTGAAATGCAGAACTCAATAAAACTGTGACTGTTTAATACAAAGCTTGGCTTATTTATGAGTTGGAGTAAGTTGAGAGTAGCAGTCTAATGCCTGCAGTAAAATATTGTTGTACCGTACAAGTACCATTATAATGGCGGTCGTACAACTTCAATTCTTTAATTTATTGTTTAGCTGAAAAGTTCTTTATCTTGTTCGTATACATTTAGATAGTTATATGCGGTGAATTATCTGAAGGAATGGCAGGATTTCGGACATTTACCGTTGTTATTCAGGGGTGTTCATTTGAAACTTCAAATTCGCATTAAAAGACGTATAGCCCGAGTATCAAAATTCTGTAAATGGGAGTGTATAGTACTAATTGGGGGAAGAAAAAAACAATTTTTCAAAATGGGGGTTTGCCCCATGCCCCCCTTTCAAAATTTTAAAATGGAAACTAATACCTTGTGACACCAAAAATTGAACCTCATATAAATGCCGTATTTTGGTTTAAAAAATCGAAATCGGCCGCTTGGTGTCAGCAGCCATAAATGTAATGTTTTACACAACAATTATTAATATACAAAAACTGTACTACTTCTAATAACAACAACACTACTCACTGAATACTGTTGTGAATCTTGTGTAAACGTAAAATAAAAAAAATTTCAAATTGGTGGCCATTGTTGTTCAAGCAAAAAAATTACCTATCCAAATTCTTGCCTAACCTTTCTAAAAGTTTCTCTGGTTAAGCGTCTGCACTCAACAGTGATCCTGTTTTTCAAATCTTGGACACCAGTGGGTTGTGTTTTAAAAAACTACTGATTTCAGGTGACCCCACAAAAAAAGTCTAAGGGTGTTAAGTCTGGAGACCCTACCGGCCACTCAATAGATCCTCTTCTACCGATCCAGTGATCCGGGTAGTGTGCATCTAGACATTGTCGCACCGGAAGAGCATAATGTGTAGGAGCCCCATCTTGTTGAAAATAAAACATATGATGTTTCTTGTTCCTCCAATTAGTACTATACACCCTCCTTTACAGAATTTTGATACTTGGGCTATAAGTAATTTAATACGAGTTTGAAGTTTTCAAATGAACACCCTGTGTATTACCACGTTTCGAGGATTGAATCTATCATCTTCATCAATTTTCAAAACCCTAATACTTAAGGGGTTCGGAATGGCTATCTGGAATATGTTATTTTATGCATATTCAGAAACATTTTATCATTTTTAATTTGTGAAGATTTTTTTAAAATCTTGTGTCTCAATTCAAATTAAAAAATAGATACTTAATAAAATTCAGAAAATAAAAAAGCTGATATCTCTAATAGATTTGGAGTTAAATGTAAAGTCAAAAATACCCGTTCCGTAGGGAACTTATGCAAAGGTGGGTCATATAGAATGATATTTTTCTTTGACAAAATAGTACCGGTTTTTTAATGTTAGTAACAATAACCCAAAGTTGTGGCGGAACCCCCACGAAATATAACTACTCTAGTTTAGTGTGTTGGTAGGCAAACTACCACGAAATATAACTACTTCAGTTTAGTGTGTTGGTGGGCGAACCCCCACGAAACATAACTACTCTAGTTTAGTGTGTTGGTGGGAGAACCACCACGAAACATAACTACTCTAGTTTAGTGTGTTGGTGGGCGAACTACCACGAAATTTAACTGCTCTAGTTTAGTGTGTTGGTGGACAAACCCCCACGAAATATAACTACTCTAGTTTAGTGTGTTGGTGGGCAAACCCCCACGAAATATAACTACTCTAGTTTAGTTTGTTGGTGGGCGAACCCCCACGAAACATAACTACTGTAGTTTTAGTGTGTTGGTGGGCGAACTACCACGAAATATAACTACTCTAGTTTAGTGTGTTGGTGGGCGAACTACCACGAAATTTAACTGCTCTAGTTTTAGTGTGTTGGTGGGGCAAAACCCCACGAAATATAACTACTCTAGTTTAGTGTGTTGGTGGGCGAACCCCCACGAAACATAACTACTGTAGTTTAGAGTGTTGGTGGGGCGAACCCCCACGAAACATAACTACTCTAGTTTAGTGTGTTGGTGGGCGAACCACCACGATACATAACTACTCTAGTTTAGTGTGTTGGTGGGCGAACCCCCACGAAACATAAGTAACTTTAGTTTAGTGTGTTGGTGGGCAAACCACTACGAAATATAACTACTCTAGTTTAGTGTGTTGGTGGGCAAACCACTACGAAACATAACTACTCTAGTTTAGTGTGTTGGTGGGCAAACCACTACGAAATATAACTACTCTAGTTTAGTGTGTTGGTGGGCAAACCACTACGAAATAGAACTACTCTAGTTTTAGTGTGTTGGTGGGCAAACCACTACGAAATATAACTACTCTAGTCTAGTGTGTTGGTGGGCAAACCACTACGAAATAGAACTACTCTAGTCTAGTGTGTTGGTGGGCAAACCACTACGAAATAGAACTACTCTAGTTTAGTGTGTTGGTGGGCAAACCACTACGAAATAGAACTACTCTAGTTTAGTGTGTTGGTGGGCAATCCACTACGAAACATAACTACTCTAGTTTAGTGTGTTGGTGGGCAATCCACTACGAAACATAACTACTCTAGTTTAGTGTGTTGGTAGGCGAACCACCAAATCCGAAATATTAAGTTAGCGTTGGAACAGAAAATAGAGAGGGACAAACCACCACGCAAGAGAGCTATGCTAATTTATTATTAGAAACAAGAGGCTGTTTCGCCTATGTACACGTTTGTATGAGATCTAATGAACAAACTTCTGGGTTAAATCTGAGATTGGATCGTTTAATTTAGGCGTCACGAAAAAGTGGTACGCAATAAACAAAACCGATTTATTATAAAAAAATTCTAAATTACTTCGGTACAACAATCTCCAAATCTACTAACGGGTATAATGTTTGACATACAAATTTTAAATTGTAATTATTTACAACAAAGATAATATTCTTTGCTAGCTTGATTTTTAAGTTGCACTTCCAAAAGTGAACCTCCGAGAGGAGAATTCAAGATCGGTTGAGACCTGTTAAAACCCTACTAAGTTGCAAGTTAATCTTAAAGCACAAGATTTTAATTTTCGTTATTAATATTAAGGCTATGTAGAGAAAAAGTAAGTTGGTAAGACAGAGTGAGTTTTAAGTTACACAGAAACTGTTTGAGTTTAAGTTAAGTAAGAAAAATTTGAGTTTGAGGAAGATGGTTTATGTATACTTTATAAACTTTAGAATAATCAATATATTTATGTTCAGTACGCTTCTTATTTCCGGATAAGAAATTTAGCTGGAAGATTAAATAAACTATTTACGATATTTACGAGACACTTCTATATAAATAATTATTTATGAATGCTAGTACATAAACAAAATATAACTCGTCTGACTAGAAGATTAATCACTCACTCTCGACTCCTGAATATAAATTACTGCTCTAGGGGCGGGACAGTGAGGATGAGAAGGAAAGTAGGGGTTTGAGGGGAAGTTAGAATGCTTATATTTAGTAACAATACCTCCATGGTCAGGGGAACGGATGGAAAGTGCTGAGGACGGAAAGCCGTGCTACGTATGTGAAAAAAATTTAATTCAGTGCCTCTGTTAGGGAAGATGACGAAAGTGTCATTCATATATGTATGTATGTATGTATGTATCCCATGTACCAGATGTTCGGTTTGAACTAAGTGTAAACCATAGCTTTGTGCTCAAATAATAACTTAATAACCATAAAGACTGGTGAAATAGGTACTAGAGTTGATCCCATTGCCATTCTCTCATCTCTCATCTTTACGGTAAATTTCAACCCCCCCCCCCCCCAATAGTTCGAAACTGGTTTGCACTGAGTGTATAATTGTAACAGTTCCATCATTATATGGATTGGAATTTGAGTCTTGTTTAATGTTTGGTGTTATTTTAATCGATATGCAATGTTTGTTAACGTGTCTGGAGCTAGCACATTAGTGAACAGAATTTCAAAGCGCACTGGTTTATCGGATCAGCTAATTTCAAAGATTTTTAATTCTTAACGAAGTCTTTGAACTTTTAAATAAAATAGTTAGTTTACCTTCAAGTGGTGTCAGGATGCCCAAGAGGACATTATATATTTTCATATGCGGTGAATTCCAAAAACATTATTCGCGAAAGAGAAATTCAAGGTTTGTGGATTTTAGGAAGCCCATACTTGTAACTTTGGAATAATGTTTTTAATCTGAATTTGACTGAAAAAAGTTTTTTTCTTTATGAAAAGTTTTGGCTATTTTGCGATCAAATGCTTTGGTTGAATCTGCATTTAACATAGTATATTTGCTAGCGTTCAAAGTTTCGTTACTTTTCTCTTTATTAGTTATTTTGTCTAGTAGTGTTTCCTTTTTTGGATGGTAGGATTTTGGCTGTATAATTTCCCCCCAAAGACCGGTACAGCCCTGAGTTTCTCCGTAAGAATCGGGGTTTGTGAGTGGAATCTTTTTAGTAAGGAACTGGTATCGCACCGAAATCGGTCACCAGTTCAGTTCACCGTTTTTTTATTTATTCTTTAGATAACTGGGAAACAACCGATTCTATACCAGTTCAGAGGTTTACTGATGTATGGCCCACTGAAAAGTTTAACCCTTTGGACACAGAGGTGTGTCCTGTATTGAGGTTCTGTAAATGACATTTTGCAAGCTTATAAAAGCATTTTTAAGCATGTTTAACCTTAACTATTATGCCTTTTGACACCCGATGAAGAGGATAGATTTCAATTCTCGAAAATTAGTATTCAATTTTTTGACGCATATAACGATGGAAAATATCAGAAACCCTGTTATCCCTTCAGTTTAAATTATTTGGAATAATTTATTATTTTTATAATACTATTACTAATACTATTTCAGAAAATTTTAAAAATTACGTATGAATTATTAAAAGTTTCTACTTAGGAATTTTGAAACAGGAAGAATTGATTATTGATACCAATAATAAATTACGCTTATAGTACAAAAAATTAAAGCAAATTAAAATTTACATTCGATTTCAATTGTATGAAAATGTCACGCAAACAGGAGGTAACGTATGTGCTTGAAAGAAAAGCAAGCCAGTTCTAATGATTCATCTAATTGGAGTCTAAGAAATGATTTCATTAGTTAAGGTATACTTTATTAGGACTTATATTGTAAAGGCAAAAATTTTAACAACCGAATGGTTAAGAAATGAATAGAAGCCAATTATCGTTGTGTGGCATTGTTCTGCTATACACTCACTAAAATACCGACCGTAATACTTCCACAATGCGATATATGAACAATCTGCTCTGAGTCACGTAGTGTTAGTCGCGATTTACCTCAATCTTGCTTCGAGCTCAGTAGCCTACTTGCTCTTGGGATAAAAACTACTACCTACTACCTACTACTGCCTACTTGCCTTCTTCTGCAAAATGTCTTCTTCGGGTAAGAGAAAATACTATTTTAATTTTAATTTTAATAACAATTTCTTACTTTTTATGTAAGTTTTCTACAAAACAGCGTTACTCTTGGAGTTCCAAAAGGATTTAAAGGAAATTAAAGTAAAATTACTTTATTTTGATGCCGAGTTAGGGCTGATTTTGATCTTTCCCACTCAAAATCCAAAAGAGTGAAACCAATACGACAAGAACTAATACATTTTGATTTTTTTAAGTTAATCAATGTTTTGAATACAGTTATTTTGCAATTAATAATTTTATTGAATTTAAAATGAGTTTTCAGACCCTAAATTAAACTGCTGTAAAGAGAGAGTGTATGAAGAGAATACATTGTAATGCTATAAGAGGAATTAAGTTTTTGTGTCTTACAAGATTATTATAATATATATATATTTATTACATATACAAAAATTTACTTATAGATTCAGCTGATTCGATTCTAATGATAACTGAAGTTGCAGCTTATCATTAATCTTGCCAAATAATGAGACCATCCAGTATTGTTAAAATTGTTAATTCATACATGATTCCGTTATTTCACATCAAACAATAGTGTATTATAACAATGTGGATGTATTTATTGTTTGGTAGCATTTATTATTGTTAGTGACCCGACAGGTTCTTCTAAAAATAGTTGCGTGTCTGTCCGTTATTATAGCTTTTCTTCAATAATCCGCTGCTTCTTTATTAAAAGAAAAAGAAAAAAAACAGAAGATCCCAACAAATACAATCATTTGGCGTTGGGTGCTCAAATATTTAGCTAAACATTTTAGTTCATTAACATAACTTAATCTATATGTAAATAAATATATTTACATAAGACCAAAAATTAATGAAAGTTCGGAAAAACTTTTTTTATAGGTCCAAAGCTTTTTAACATGTTACACAGCATCACAGCATTTAAAACTCTAAAACCTTAAACTCTTTCCAATAGAAGTTAAAAGACGGCTGCTAGAAAAAGAAGACACAACGGTTTTTGTGAGATTCTGCACTGAAGTTTGAAGTTTTTTTATGAAACCTGGATGCATTTATTCCTTTGTTTTTATATTTTGTACTGCTGTATCTTAAATTATGATTAGACACACAAATGTATTAACTGTATTGTAGAATACTTCATTTCTTGGGTTTGTAATAATGTTTTGTTGTTAAGTATATTTTAGTATTAGTATTCATTTATATGTTATTTTCTATTTCGCTGTGAACACTGCAGTGGACCACCAAGGTTTAAGTTTATTTAGACTGCAAGAGACTTTTTTTGTCAATTTCCTGTTGTGCTAGCCATTTCTACTTGGTTCGATGGCTAGAATTTCCGAGCTAAACTTGGAATGTTTGCAAAGCTATGTAAATTGATAGAAGGAGTACAAACATATTGTATTCTGTTCTATTCTAAATACTCGTAAGTTATCAATTTTTTTACGTTTCAGCATTCCAAAACTGTGCGCATAAATGACAAATATCAGAGATGTACGATACCATTAAAATAAAAATACAAACAAAACAAGACCTAAGATACACAGGAAACAATACTGTTATGACAATAAAGATCTATAAATAGCACAATTAAACTAATTACTCATAATTAACCTCATGGTTATATTTGTGTTATAAAATATTTTCTACATCATCAATTTCTTTTGGAAAAAGGGTTTTGTGTAAACTGAGAATGTAACTGGAATCTAAATGTTGATTTTGGTGTCCGAATACCATAATTGTCCGGAGTTCTTCTTTGTAAAGTGACTACTCTACTAGGTTGTTGATGATGCTGTGCCCCATACTTCACTGCCATAACGAACTAGTGATTCATACATAGATTTGTAAATTAATTTGTATTCTGTAAAATGTATTGCGTTTTTGAGATAAATTTTAGCTTATATTACCTTCAACTTTTTAAATAAATAATTACCGTGTGAGTCCCAATTCATTTTTTTATCAATAATTATTCATTAGTCATTATCAAAAGGTTATTAGCCAAAAACCACCCTCAGACTTGGACACTGGCAGTATGTATATTTGTGGTTTTGTAAACAATAACAAACGTGACTTAATATTTAGCGGCCTATGAGGTTTGCTGTGAGTGCAATGAAAATTTAAAATCAATGTCTTCTTGGAATTTTTCACGAGCTTGTTATCATTCGTTCATCTAAGTAATAGGTTGTAGACTGCTTGTACAAGTATATGTTGTTCTGCTATCTCGAAAACCGTATTAGTTGCGATTAACGCTATATCATCTGCATACATTTACCAATCGCCTTGAAAATCATGTTTGCTGAGGTTATTTACATAAATATTAAACATAACTGGTCCCAAAACACTTCCTTTAGGAACACCCTTCTTCATTGATTTGATAAAGTGTAGTTTACAACTTGCATTAGACAATATAACATAACTTGTTATAATTATTTTAATTCTTCGTAAATATTTTATAAAATTTAAACTTTGCCACCCCAAATCTTGTCGATCTGTATGAGAGCACTAAATAGTTTGTGACTAAATACGGGCCTAATTATGAGTTTTCGTTTTCGGGCGTACCTTTGGCAACTAGACCTAACAGCGGCTAACCGTTCAGCAAGGGAGGCTGGACTGTCAACGCTGTTGATCTCCCAGCTAAATCAGTCAACAAAACTAAGAACCAGGTTTACTCAAATAATCAATGATCTGTCTTGAACATATGCCATTTCAACGTGGAACGTTTAAACAGTAGGATGGCCCATTATACATTCAAAATGTAAAAATTTGTTTATATATCCACACATCCCCAGATTCTTGCTAATAATAAATCAAATATTCTGGCAAGTTTGAAAACCATATTTCGAGTGGAAGACAGTTCTAAAGGTAATTGTTACAAATTTATAGCTTAAAATACATGAATCTTAATAGATATTTCATGCAATGATGGGGGCAGCCTCGTCAGGAATATAGTAAGCCTCTTCGATCAGACTCGCCATTAAAACTTTAATATTAGGAGATTTCTTAATATCTTCGGTTATTGAGTTAAATATTTTTGCACCCTAGCTATTGTTGTTATTGTAACTGTGTAAACAAACATAATCTAAATTTTTCTATACTGAGCTCGGATTTGTTTCGGGTATTGCAATTATGTTTTAGTGTACGAAAAGATTTTCGTATTAAGAGAAAATTATAATGGTGTGATAAATAAGTAGAGAGGGCAACGTTACGGCAAATATTTCCCCTGCCAGGCCTCAGAAAATCATTCCTAGATTGAATATTCCAAACTTTGCGGTCTTGAGAACGTTTTCGGAGACAAACTCGGACATACATGGCAAAACAAATATTGTAGCGTTTACCTTTTTGCATAATGAATTGATGTGACCTTTCCAATCCAAACCCTGATGTGGGAGAGCACCTAAACATTTCATCGAAACAGTTTTATTAATTTTGAATCCAAAAATTTTAGGAGGTGGTCTTGATTTCATCATGAGACGAACGAACTCTGTTTTGGATGCATTATACAACAATAATTTGTTAATCTGAAACCATAATTGTTATCATAGAGAAACAAAATATTTTTATTGGATTTACGTGATGAAGTATCGGGTGACGGAAAAATATATTCTCCAGGTTAGATTTAAGAAAGACAGGTCAATCATACATGAAGATGAGGAATAAGATTGGACCCAGTGTAGATTCTTGAGAAATTCCTGTTTTTACAATAGAAGAATTGTACCGATAATAAATTCTTGTTGCTATGTCCTAGTTAGATACATTGCACTCGCCCCACTAGAAAGGATTGAAACCGTTTTAGAATAATACCACGGATACCAAAACTTTTAAGTTTAATTAAGAGTATGTGATGGTCCACAACATCGAATGCTCGAGTAAGGTCATAGAACAACCCCAAAGCCTACTGCTTCGAATTAAACGAAGACAAAATATGTATGGTAACGGGGGCTATTGAGGGATTAGTCTTTAGGCCAGGGCTGAGGCCAAACTGACAAGCAGAAGACCGTATTTTGAAATAAAATCATACAATCTCTTGAACATTACAACGCAATTAGATGGAATAGATAATATTGAACAATTTATTTCAAGGAATATTAAAAAGGTATTTAATGAACACGCCCCTCTTGTTTGTAAAAGAGTCACAAAAGAGAAGGCTCCTTGGACAAATGATGAAATAATTAAGAATACAAAAATTAAAAATAAACTGCATAGAAAATATTGGAAGTCCAGAACTAATGGAGACTGGGAACTGTACAAAGAGGCACGAAATAAATTGAACCTGATGATATGGAAAGCAAAAAAGTCATATTTCACTGAAAAATTATCATCTTCAAGTAACCCAAAAGATTTCTGGACGTGCCTCAAGAAATTTAATGTAGTTGGAATTTCTACCAATAACTGTTTGCCTCATAATTTGAATATAAATGATATTAACAGATACTTTGTTGAGATGGGCAGTGCAAATGAGGTTAGCGAAGAAAAAGTAATTTATTTGAACTCGAACAAGTTAAATAATGATGCCGTTAATTTTAACTTCCATGCAGTCACTGACAAGGACGTGAAATCAGCAATGAATGAAATAAAAACCAGAGCAGCGGGCAGCGATGAAATTACTATTCAGATGATTAAAGCCGTGAGTCCATATGCACTAGGTGCCATCACACATTTGATAAATGAGTCCTTGTCTGAAGGCATGTTTCCACAAAGATGGAAAGAAAGTATAGTTCATCCCCTACCTAACCCACCCCTCATAGTGTTAATCAACTTAGGCCAATACCGATTTTACCAGCGATGTCCAAAATATTGGAGAAAATTGTTACTAAGCAATTGATGAAGCACATGGATGATAAGAACATTCTTCCTAAAACTCAATCTGGCTTCAGACATAATCATAGTACTTGCACTGCCCTGATGAACTTATTTTCAGATTTGATTGACTCTAAAGACAGTGGAAAATACAACTCCATTGTTATGTTGGATTATTCTCAGGCATTTGACTCAATTAGTCACAAAATGTTGTTGGCCAAGATGCACTATTACAGCTTTGGAGAAAACGCTATTGAGTGGGTGAAGTCTTATCTTGGAGGAAGAAGCCAGGTGACAAGGGTTGAGGGCGAGACATCTGCCTCTCTAAGTAGGGAGCGAGGTGTGCCTCAGGGAAGTTGTCTTGGTCCTGTACTGTTTAACCTGTACACCTCTGACTTCCCAAAGTGTATTAAACATTGTACGGCTCATATGTATGCTGATGACTGCCAGTTGCATTTGTCCTATGACCCTAGCTCAGTTCAGGTGGCTTTTGCCCATATAAACTCTGATCTTGAAAACATCAGTAAATGGTCTGTAGACAATGGGTTAAAGCTCAATGTTGGCAAGTGCACTGTCCTTCATACTATACCACACAACACAATACAGGCCTTGACAGACAGTGGTGTGGGGATTGCTCTTGATGGGGTGTTTTTGACCTTGAGTGACAGGGTGAAAACGCTCGGCATCATGCTTGATAGCGATTTAAAATTCTCTGAACACGTCACTTATGTCATACAACGTGCACTTGGCAGATTAAGAGGTCTATACAGATTCAGATCTCTACTGCCGGAATTTGCGAAGCTTCAGCTTATGCAGTCGATGGTTTTTTTCCGTCATTTATTACTGCTATCCAGCCTATGGTAACAGCATCTCGCGGGGGGACGTAGAACGTATTCAGAGACTTCAAAACTCTGCGGTGCGTTTCATTTTCAACTTGAAACGTTTTGATCACGTGTCCCCCTTTCGAGATGCTGCCAGCCTGCTACCAGTGGAGTCCGTCTGCAGGATGGTGACTTGCTCATTGGTCCACAAGGTCCTATCACACCAGGAACCGCAGTACCTGAGCGAGCGGTTGTTGTTCCGGGAGGGGGTCTCGCAACGCAGTACCCGCCATGGCTATCTTCTTGACTTTCGAAAAGTCAGGCATGAAGTCGGGAGGAAAAGTTTTTCATATTTCGGCCCTAAATTGTACAATGACCTCCCCCTTAGCCTTAAGCAATACAGTTGCAATTCTTTTAAATTAAAAACTTAAGGACTACATATGTGGTGATAAATAACGTATTTAAGTTGTTAGTGTATAAGTTTTAGTATTTAGTATAATCCAATGTTGTTCCTTTTAGTTTTAATCACAAGTCTTTGTTATTTAGTATTTAAGGCCATTAAATGGCTTGAGTTGTTCTGCAAAAACAGTGTATGTACTGAGAAACGCTTGTAAATAAAGGCATTTTGATTGATTGAATGATTGAACATAGTTTTTCAAATATTTTTATATCACTAATGTAGTTCATATTGATATATAAGAATTTGAGTCGGATGCACGGTTACCTTTAGAGATTGGTATTGTTTTGAATATTTTAAGGTTAGTAGAAAACCTTATTATTGGTAGTATTACTTAAGTTATGGAATTACTTTAAAAAAGTTAAAATAGAAGAAAGTTCTTGGACATATTATTTAGTAAAAATTGAAGATAAATCAAATATATCTGTTGACTGGAATGTTTTTGATGAATTCATTACTTCAAATTCACTGTGTGTTTTGTAATTAACTGGTACACGACTATATGAAAGTGACCAGACATTCATATTAATGAGCGTTGTCTTGTTCAGAGTATTAGGTACATTTATGAACATGTTGGTAAAGTAAATTGACTATCTGTGATGGGTCACGAATTGTCTGGCCATCCACTTCCAGCTGACACACTCCAGGGTAACTATGAACTACAAAGCCAGATATATAGCTGTTGATTATGAATACCCCATGTTGTTTTAAACTGGATTTCTACTAGTCAACATAAAATCTTCAACAACTCTTGACTTGGAGTTATTGATAAGTTTTTTTTTGTTCTCTTAGGACAAGAAGCTTATAAATTGCACTTAGTCCTGTAAGAACCTTTGCGCTGCTTCCGGAGTGATAGGATATTCAGGATGGGTAAGGTTTAGGGAGTAGGGGCTGCCTCCTATCGAGATCCATGAGGAAGATTAGGGCACTACATCTCAAAGTCATCCCGGAAGAAGGGGAGGCCAGCTCTGAACCAGCCTCTCCAGTCAAAGTAGGCAGGGGGTGGCACACCCTTGTTGAGGTTAACAAGAACCTCTGAGGTAAGGGAACAAACCCCACCAACTCCAACAGTCATCTTCCACAGTAGACTAGACCCATTGAATTGCCCATGAACCCCAGAATCTCAACATTTGCGGTTAGTGATGTGCCGCTACTGGACATCCATAAGGTTGCCCAGATTGAAGTGGCACATCGGTTTTTGCTGTGCCCAGTGGTGGGTTCAACTGGTAGATATAAACCAGCCAGACGTGATCCCTGCTGGGTGGTATTGATAAGTTACTTATGTTGTTTCTCAAGAAGACTGTATTGAACCTTGAGTTCTATGGTCCTGCAATCTGAATAAAATAAGCATCTCATAACTTCTCTTTTTTCTTGGTTCAACCATTTTTGACGTGCACTTGTTTTTGAACGGACTTTAATAAAACGAAACGCAGAGTTGAAATGGGTAACAAGGATGTCCATAAAACGAGAGAACATCGCATCAACTGATCTTTGCGAAAAAACATCTCCCCATGATTCAGTGAACGATAATTTTTGTAACAGTTTTTTCTTGGTACTAAATATTCGGACGAATTTAGTTCTGCTCTCTTTACTAAACGAGGACATTTAGTAATGGAAACTCCAGAATCTGACCTTCGTGATCCGACACACATGAGGCTCTACAAGATGTACAGGAGTGTTTGTGAAAACATTATCTAGACAGGAATCTCCTAGTGTGGACATACGAGTAAATCCCCGCAGTCATTGGCCTTAAGGAAAAATCCTCCAATAAATCGATGAAATCTTCAGAAACCGGTGAAGACTTCAGCAGATCGGTATAAAAGTCCTCTGCAATGAAATTGCTGTGATTTGGAATTAATGAGTGGTAGATAGAACCTGCAGAATATGCATTTTTGGTCCAAACGAGAACTGTCTGGATCATATGCAAGGTCCCAAATCTGTCAGAGGTCCGAAATCATGCTGTGTTTATTTAGGAATTTAGGAAAACATTCTAACAATGACATCCCTTTACATTTTTAGAGTTGTCATGTATGTCAGGAAGCATCTGTGTCAGATTCCGTAAGTGGGAAGCACTCATGCCTACCTGACAAGGCACGGCACTTTGCTTCGTTCTCCCTTGCACGAGACTAGGGTGATGCACGTGGGTGTAATGTTTTATAATGCTCTCCCTCAAAATTTGAAAGATGTTTGTGAGGAGGCAGGAACCTGAAGAGGTACTTAATAGTAAAAAGGAACTGTATAATGTAAATGAATTCCTCTCTGACAGCGGCTTTTAAATTTTAAGGTAAATGTTTGGTTTTTGTGTGCGCATTTCTTTCTTTTGAGTACTGTTAAATTTGATTTTCTTAATAGCACTTTTATGTTTATGTTTAGATTTATTCTATATTGACGATTGCGATGTAATTCTGTGTACCTAATGCAGTAAAATGAATGGAATTGAACCAGGGCTAACTTATCCAAAGAAGGTACTCAAAGAAACCATCCGGGGACCTGTAAAGGCACAAAACAGTAAGCTTCAGTTCATTGACCGAAACAGCCGCAATTTCAACATCAAATTCGGAACTTTGCTGCATGATGTTTGCACCGGCATTTTAAGTTACATTTCAAGGATATAGCTGCTCCGCCACGCTTTCTTGTTATCCTGCAATAGTAACTTACCAAACTATAACCAGTTACAGCAACCAGTCTCAGTTTGTTCTCGTCTTAAAAAATGCTCACAGCCGGTAGGAAATGCATCATGCTGTAGGAATTTTGGAAGCTTCCAACATTTATCATAAATGGAACGTTAGTATTAATATGCGTTTAACCCTTTCATAGCCCTTGAGGATAGTCAGCTTCAGGAGTCAGTTCTTGCTCCCCCACTGACCTGTCCTTAACACAGTTAGAGAAGTTCATCTGTGCAGATGATACTGTTAAGTGACCCTGAAGTATCTAGAAGGCACATTTAATCGCTCGCTAAGGAGAAATCGATGTTGTGAAACTCCCTCGGAGGGAATGGACTTTTTTTTAATAAATGTCATACAAGTGTGGACAGGAGTGAGTTTTTGGAAGTCTAGGAGGGTAAAGCTCTCACAGAATACTGAGATTACGGATCCGACACCCAGACAATGCTTCATATAGTGGAAGTTGTCCTTTGAGTGCATTTCCAGGAGGGCTAGCCCAGCTTCATACGAAAGAGAAGTGCGGGGTTAGAATGAATAAGAACTGTATTTAGAGTTAAACATCGCTTCCTAGTTTGTGTTTTGTCTATTCCCAGACTGTACCTTTTTCTGGTTAGCAAAGATTTATTTATGGCTTCATAATTTTCTATTTTCGATTTTTAACTAGGACCGGAAATTATATAAAATTGTCACTCTACATGATTACGGCATGATTTAATGTGCATTTGTATGTTTAGCTGTCAAAATGTATGTAACTAGATTTTACAACTTGTATTATTCTGTAAATATGTTATAGTTTTATTAGTTTTTACTGTTTTTTATGGCTTTAAAAACTTTAACCATCCGCCGTATTGTAAACGTAATATGATATTATTTTGTATATATTTGACACTGCTACAAAATTAATTGTGCCTGGTTTGAGTTTTTTTATTTTTTTATTTTTACTGGTTTCTGAAATAAAAAACACATACATACGGACAACGGTAACCTAAGCAGTTCTGACTTGTGTTTATATTACATACTTCTATTTGTCTTGACACTAAGAACAAATTCAGAAAATATTTCCGGAGAGTTGTAAACACCCTGTATATATAATTAAAGATCCTGCCGCTCTCCATTTTGGATATTGCGTGGGAGGGGAGGCTGTTTTAATATCTATCAAAGATAACCTCAGTTATTTTTATTACTTATCCACAACAATTTTAAACCGTTCAAAAGTTAAGAAGGAATGGTATCTTTGGGACACCCTATATCTTAAGCGTCTATTTTATTATTTCCAATTGGTGTTATTTGTTTTATTTATTTGTTTTCAATATTGCTCTATTTTAAATTATATTTACATTTGTAAGTACATTTGTGGGTACAAAAGAGTTTCCAAACTCAGACCGTCAAAATAAAGTCGTAATGAGTATTGTTGTAATGTTTTCCGGTTTCTTTTAGTTATCAATGTCATAACGATCAAATAGAAATGTCATACCATTGTGAAAGAGATTTTATCGTTTTATGCGTCACGGATGACAATGTGACTGTATAACGTTATCTAGAAACCAAATTAACTTGCCGATTTAACAGTCGTTCTGATAATTAATTACCTAGGCGTGGCTAATTAGCTCGAATCTCAACAATGTTCTCCTCGACACGTAGCCAATTATTCGGTAGTTTATGGTTGGAAATACCAGGAAATACTAGGATTCGATTACATCGAAATTTCACTGACGCAAAAAAACAATATATATTCAATTGTTATATTTAGACATCGATGCATAAGTAAAAGTTCTTAAATAGGCTACTGGATATAATTTATTACTACCTTCATCAGTTTTTCACAAAAAGCCCTGACCCTCTTGTGCACTGCAAAGGAGGATTAAAATAATTTTGTAAGTAGTTAACGAATTATATAACAGTAATAGTTTTAAAATCCATGGAGCGAGATTTATCCAAAGTGTTAGTAAAAAAAACTCTGACGTAACTATTGTTGGTAAATGAAAAGCATAGGGCACATAAAATTCTTTAATGCTAAGACATGCAAGGCATATACAAAAGTCTTTTCATATACAGGGTATGTAAAACGCGTGGAAACGCCCTAATACTTTTAAAACCATAGCAGATAAAATATACAAACTTTGCACAATGTTGTACGTCTATTTTGCATAATTTATTACACAATAGCTATTACACGACTAAACCTAGGGGGAGGGGAAGGGAATGGGGACCTGTGTAGAGTGTCAGGGAAATCTTAAATGCAAAACTAGGTCATTATGTACGAGTATATTATTTTAGAAATCTGTATCAATGTCGCAAACACAGTTCATAAGCTTTATCCAATACAAAATGACGGCCGTTTAAAGGTTCGATTGTGCAAAATTTTTAGATTTTATCTTCTAAGGTTTAAAAAATGTTAAGGTGTTTCCGGACATTTTACAGAACTCGTATAAATTTGAAACTAATAAGAGTTATCGTTGACGACATGACATTTTATAACCGCGCGGAGCTAAAAACTCAAGCCAGCCATCGCACCCGGTGAGATAATTGCAGTGTGACAAATGTTACCGAAGCTGTCAGAGCACAGCTGTGCGTACAGCACACTACAACGGTGGAGCTGAAATAATTAATGCGTATTGTCAATCAACAATGTTTACATGATATGAATGGAGACTAGGTGAGGTAATAGCTGATAATTTAGCTGGTTTCTAGTAAGCTGGTTCTGGTTCGGCAGTCAGTTGATTTTGTGTTATCAGTTTGGCCCTGTAGTCGGATAATTTCTGCAATCAGTTGGCTTCTATGGTGGGAATATTTATGTAGTGAACTTCTTCTTCAGACAGCTGAGTTTCAATGAGATAGTGACAACAATCAATACACAGAAAATCAGTATAGAGAAGCCACCATTACTGATCGGTCATACTGATAGCTGATTGGTTTAACTTCTGCTAATCATGATACAATTTCCTCCACTCACTTGTGTAAGCAGACGTGCATTACTGGCAGGGACCAGGATTAATCTATGTTATATAAGGATGGCTCTCCACTTCAATACCGAACTATCTCAAGACTTGAATTGTGTTACCAATATTATTGTAAAGCGTAAACCATTCGTATCAGCAATGATTCAAACGTAGCGTGAAAAAAACTTAGATTATAATAATTAATTATCAAAACGTTGAATACGATAAGTGCTATTCTGATACCACTATTGCTTTTGGAAGAACGCCTAGGTGATTATGGATTAGGAATATGAGAATTTCTGGATGTATTTATAATTTGAGAAATGGTGCCTTTTAAGACACCTAAGCAAGCTCTTATGATATTTTCTATAATAAATAATAATATTTTGTATAACATTAATTCACTGTGATTATTATTTTATGGCAAAACTTCCACTCTCTAAATTCAAATGAACTTGCTAGATGTTCGTTCTCTTATTTTATTGTAAAGTTATTTCACGCAATCACTCGTTTTTTGTGTTTTAATTTTTTAACAATAGCGCGTTCTGCCCATGAATACTTCCAATCAAAATTGCAAAAGTTCATAAATTACAAGTTACGATCGGTTCTCCTCTTCTAGTCTCAACGAGATAATGTAAATGGGTTATGCCACGTAAAATGGGTGAAACGAGAAGGAGGTTGAGGTGTGGAGCTATGATCTCACAATAACCACTGCACCAATATAACATTAATTTGATGTTTACCTCCGGGAACCAGCTTGTATCGAATACGAGTGCAGTAATGTGCGAAAAAAAATAATTTATTAATATTCTAGAAATATAAGTATGTATATGTATTGTATAAGATTAAATAATCTGAAGAAGAAACAGCATTAATGGTAATAAAATGTGTCAATGTAATGTAATAATCAATGTCTCTCTTTTTTAAATGTTGTGTACACATTCCTCTGTATTGTTTTCCCGACCTGGTAAAGTAAAATAGACTCGTTTTTATCCGTTTGAGCATACAATTATTATAAAAACGATGTTTTTAAAAATAATAAAAGCATTGTAGCTGTATAAATGTCGAAATTCAGTAAAGTATGGTATAAGTTGACTGAGTATTTAAA
Source organism: Homalodisca vitripennis (assembly GCF_021130785.1). Lineage (NCBI taxonomy): Eukaryota > Metazoa > Arthropoda > Insecta > Hemiptera > Cicadellidae > Homalodisca > Homalodisca vitripennis. Next base: position 26,902,990 of record NC_060215.1, read on the forward strand.
CTATTAATACACGATTTTTAGGTTTCTGCGAAGATATGAGCGAAATAGTAAAATTTGTTATTTTACTACATAATTAAGTAGGCCTACTATTAAGTACTGTTTTCTATAAATAACTTGGTGGCTAAGAACTGAAAAGTAGTATTCTGTAGTAAACGAATACAAGATATACAACTGTCAAAACAGTTATAGAAGCATTCCCCCAGCTGATGACATCGACTCCGTCTTCACATTGAAAGGACCATATGTGTAGTATGTTAACACACAATATTTATTGTGCATTTTTGAGCCAAGCTGGAGAAGGCCTGGGAAACACTTTTCCTCGAGGAATACTTTTTCGACAGTGCCTTTGGCGTTTTTAGAGTCGACAGATTCTTAGAGGATAGACGATTCCAGTCACTTTACGATACAGTAACTCAGATAACACTTCAGGCCGGCGGTATATAGTTCCAGAGATCGGCATTACACAATCGTAGAGGCTCAAGAGTTTCCTAGAGCCTAGTTGGTATCAGAGGCAGAGTTTTTTACAGAATTTAGGTGAGGGAATTTTAGAGAGAATGCTTACATTGATCACTTGATCACATACTTTAGGTGGTAATTATAGTCTTAAAAGTTCCTGAGAACGAGATATTCCTGAAACTGTTTTCCTCAGTTGTCCAATTGTCAGGTTAGTCAGCAATGAAAGTATCAAGAGGCTGGAAACTTCTTAAGCCAGATACTACCATAGTCCGACGGTTCCTGAAAAAATTGATCATCCAGCGGCAAAATATGGTTACCGTTGTCAGATTAGATATACCCATTATCTAATGGGTCGGAAATTTACCGAGGCACCCAAGAAATAGATAACTTTCAAAGTTTTTAGGCTTCCAGATGATTGCTCGTCATCCAATCCGGTTGCCAGTGGTGAGGGGGGTACTAGTATACGAAGCTCGCTGGAGTTAAACTGACCCTGGAGACTGACGGTTCCCAGAGGATAGACGGATCTAGTCTCTGGAGGCTACAGAAACCCAGGTAATTGACTTCTAAATCCAAGAGTTCCACATTTTCTCATTACTATTACAAGTTACATTTCTAGTGATCTCGTTCTGAAGATCTGAGCCACCTAGAGGCAATTTTACCTGAGAAATCCAGATTATCTTGACGCAAGTCTCCCACTTTGTGGGCAAATTGTACTACAGACTGGAAACTATTAGAGAGTAGGGTTTTCTAAGTCCAAAGTGTCTATTTAGGTTTTCATATATGTGGGATGTATATATAGATAACGTGGAATTCCGTGTGCTACTTTGCACACACTGTGCTTCAACACGATGGAAACTCAAATGCCAAATGATTCCGAAGGTTAGAGTCTAGGAAAACATGTTTAAACTACAAAAATCCTCTTAATGTTGATTTGAAAATATAATTACATTACTTGCAATTCATTACTGGAGTCACATGTTATCTAAGCCCTTAGGTATTAGTAAATTTCAATAATTCCTAAAAGCTACTAAGGTGTTATTGGCTGAGCTTTAGCGAAGATTATCTCTCGTGAGGCTGGTTCTTGTGTGTCTATCTGTCTGTATGTCCGACGATATCTCGAAAATGAACTTACCTTACAGACTATGCACGAAGCTTAAATTTACATTCTCGCTGATAGTTCATGTCACTCAATAGGATTTGGCTGAGCGTTAGCGAATATTTTTACATAGCTCGTATGGGTAACATGATAGAAACGAGAAATAGATGAATAATTCAATGTTTAAACAAACTTTTTACAATCATATGCTATTTTAAAAACAAATAACACTTTTATTCATAGAATAAAAAGCAAATATAATACACTGGGGTCAATGTTAAAGGTCGGTGACAATATTTGACTTCAGAGCACTCTTACGTTGAAGTACCCTTGCTGGCTTACCGGAACTTTTATTTCAATACAAACTAACTTACTTAATAAACTTAGGAAATTTGAATATATCATGTGGCAGGATCTCGAGAAAGATTTCAACTGTACACTTCTAATTGTGGCATGACAATTGTTTTCAGTTCTACATAGACAAGAATGAATTCAATGATGGTGCATGTTCAAACCATGGACTTTGGCTGAGCGGTAACTGATGTCTACCACTCAGTGGGCGAAACACAATTTACCTTTTGTCTGCCGAGAGGATGTGAATATTTTCTTTTCTGTATGACTAGAATTATGTTCTGTCTATCTGTCCACAGGACAATTACAGAATGAAAGGAGCTTGTGTAGGTTTGAAATTTTGCATGCAAACTGTTGGACGAACAGGTGGTTGTAGCGTACTCCTATACAGGCACTATACAGTTTACTGGAGGTGAACTTTTGTGTCATTAAGCATGAACAGATGCATCAGTCAGGCAAAACCGGTGCGCTTTCTTTATTGAATTCACACATAATCAACGGTCCCACCATAGCTACGTAATGTGCAGAAAAACTCAGTTTGCTCCATTGTGCTTAGAGATGGTGTCAGAAACATCATAGTGTACTGAACTGTGCAACCCGATGAGGCAAAATGAGAAAACGTTCTTCATCTAGATGACAACTATATTTTATTTATTTTGTAGTTTTGGTGTCTATGTGTTTGAACGATGTGAGTTCGTTTTGAGCTTCTTCGTCATCAGGCTTTTTTTTGGGATCTCTTTCAAACGAGCCCGACTCCGGATGCCCGAGTATGGTCTGTGAGAAAGAAAGGTGAACTGGAGCTAAACTCAACATTCGCGTTGAATCAGCACTTCCCGCAATAGCTACTTTTTTATGTGTAGAAAACCCGATCACTACTGCCATTTTTGAATTGACTCATAACCAGCGATCCAGCCTAGTCACAACCATTTCAACAAACCAAAGTACTCGCGACTGAAAAATGCGTATCCTTATTCGCATTATGTGCCAGAAGTACTCGAAACTTTACTCAAAAGTTACACTTTTAGTTCGTATCTTAGAACTTCATTAAACAACACTTACAGAGTGATTATTTCGTTCCTAAGGCTCTGCAGAGATAAGTATTCCTTCCGAAATATTTTATGGAATAAAATCAACTTAGTTGTTAGGGACTCTTAAATTTATCGCAGGCTAATTTTGGCAACTTTAAGAGAATTTCTACCAGTCCAATTTGCTCCTGCAACCGGTTGGTTAATTATCAGAAAGTGTAGTTTCTTGCAGGTGTAAATTACTTGATTCAAAGTGCGTTTTTTACGCATTGAGGAAATATATTTTTGATCAACTGAAGCTAGTAGTATAAGTAAATTGAGTAGTAACCTATTGTGGTTAGTGTTATCAATATTAGGAATGATGTCATAATTATTAATTGTGCGCAAATTATAGATGAAGATAACAATTCACTTGTAAGAAGGCTGGTCTATAATAGAGTGAAACCAATATATTAACTCATTATTCTAACTAAATAAGTCGAGTGTTTTCGTTTTGTATTATTCATCACATTATGAGGTCTTAAAGACTTCATGGAGACCAGGAATAAAAATGCGCCAATCATCCTTTACAGATACAGAGCTCACCTTCAGTTTATTGTGTTTCATTTTACAGCTCCTAGTCCTCATTTATAGATATACTAAAATTTTTGAATTTATCTCCAAGATATAAAAACTAGAATAAATCTAAACTTTTAATATAGTATAAAAATGTTTAACGTTTAAGAATTTCTAGATAAGACTTGGTACAATTAGTATTTTCAATTGCAAACTGTATGTAACAATAAAAGATAAAGACGGCAGTAAAGATAAGAATTGTTTGATTTTTATGACATTAGACATAACAAGCTTAGTCTATGAGTACTTCCATAGTACTTGTACGTTAAAACTATTGTGACAAGTTTTGTTTGGCTCTAGCAATAAACACACTCTTTTATTATTTACCATCTTTTTGATAGTTTTTTAAATATATTAAACCACGATTTAGTTATTTTAAAAGATGATTACATTATGTCTTCGCGTAAAATATAATTGAAACCTTTGTTGCAGACCAAAACAATGCCCCAATTTAAACTTTAATATTTCCTAAGTTTCTGAAACTATTGATAACTTTGATAAGTAGCTCCATCTGTGATGCGTGCAATTTTAACGGGAAACGGATATTCTTATGAAAAATGACATTTACTTGAAACATATTATAAAAAGGGCGAATTTATGGGCCATAATTTTCCTGTCTTACAATTAACCCCTAATATTAATAACAACATTTCTTTAAGTAAATTAAAATACTATACAACGATTTGACAAATATTTGGAAACAAGGATTTTTCCGGACATTTCCAAAATTGGAAACAAACTAAATCGTGTTTAATAAAACGTCTCTTTAAAAATTTAAGGCAGAATAACTTATTTACACACACACATTTATTTGCATTACATCCGTCATGCAAGACCTACCCCAACTAAAACCATCGCTGGCATCCTTTCTATTAATTGAGCTTTTAGTAATGCAGGCAAAAACTTGCGGTTTCGACTCCCCCTACCGAATTAATATGGTTAGGAAGGGAGTTTTTCTGCTCGACAAGTAGTAACGACAAATGATTTATTGTAAGTTGATGTTCGAATGGCGGGGAATAAGAAGAATTGATGAGGCAATTCTTCTCTCTTGCGCCTGTTTCAGAGATCAATTTTGAACTTTTCACTTAGAAATATAGGCTCTCCAGAGTTAATAGTAAAATATACCAATTTCAAAATGTGTAATAATCTTATATCAGCCACTTTTAGGAACATAATTTTAGATATGATTGGACATAATTGGGTTATGATTGTCACGTTTTAGATCAAATACGAAACGTAAACAATGATTTTAGAATAGCTGCAATTTGTTAGCCAGATCTACAGTCATATCATTGTTTTACATAGTTACAATATGAAAAATGTGGAAAAACCAGTGTTTTCACCATTAAAAGTTTCACACGTTCTGACAAAACATTATAAATCCTCTTGAGTCAGTGTACTTAAGCAAACTCTTTCTTATGGGTGCCCCAAACAGCATCACGCCAACCAAGAGTTGAATTCATAGTAATCTTTTTACTTTGTCTCATTACGGAAGAGGACACGTTTTGTCTATAGACTTCTGAAGTAATGAGTGAGAGGATGATAATCGTTTGGGTTTTGATCTCATATTATGGTACAGTATATAATAGTATTTTGCGCAAAAATAAAATTAAACTAAATTAAATTAAATAATTGGCGCACTCTTTCTGTGAGACACGAGTTATTGGCCAATTCGTTTTATCCCATTCGCCTTCAGCGAGATTGCGGCAAACACCCTGACTGGATACAACTGCAAACAATCATATAGAAAATGGAAGGGTTTTGCGAAATTCAAGAACATCAAAAGATACTTCAATATTCGGTATTTTAAAGATATCTGTTGGCAGCCCAGATATACAAAAGGGTGTTTCATTTTAAATTATTATGTTGGACAGGGTCTTAAATAAACATGGGTTTTGGAACACTCTGGTATGTTGAACATGTGCTGGTTTAACATACGAATAAATTAGTATCCTCGCAGTGTCTGATCCTTCTAATGAGTGTCTGTTTCACTCTAAGAAATACAATTGAAATGTTGGTGAAGCTTTCGGTTTTTGTAGTGGATGTGCCTTTTGGTACAATACATTAAAAGACAATGCACTCCCTATTTCAATACTACAACACCAATCCTGAAATGTACAATTGGAAAATATATTGATACCGAAGATTTGAATGAAAGTATTTCCATAATACGCAACTGTATGTGGTTTCGGAATGTATTTTAATAGTATTTAAGTTTATTTTAAACAACGCTGTGCCCTTAAAGGTTTAAGCATGTTTATGCTTACAACAAATACTGGATTAAATTATTGGTTAATTTACTAACGAAAAACAATAATAAAGGAGGGATTTTAAATTCTGAAATAATAAAGTACTTTTTTCGGAGCTATGTTTGAATATCAGAATATTTGTTGCAATAATTTAAACATTCATTCTTGATAATTATCATGCAGGTTCCAAAGTGCAAAATAAACTCTTTAGTGGCCAATATCGTACTAATTAAATAATAACCGTATTCAATAAGCCACGATAGTTTGGTGTGTTAATAGCTGTTGTCATAAAAACAAATACGAAACCTAAAACATTTGCACCTGAACAGAATAAAAACGCTCAATCCCGTGTTTCTTTTAGAGTCATTCCGCCAGAAGAATTTATTATGAACATTAACGTTTATTATTGCACCCCTTTTATATTTTCATATTTTAACTTTCATCATCATACATTGTGGGATGGGTTAGTCAGCTTTACTGAGAGCTCTAAACATCAAACTCAGCTGTATTGTAAGTATTTCACTTTTGAATTTGCATAAATATGTCTAAATTTCATCTGAATTTAAGTACAAATTAATTATGTTGACTGTGACAGATTGCTTACAAACATGTCTTACGATTCTATACAACCGTATACACCTCTAACTAATTATAATTTTGCCAACCCACTTCTTAAAATTTAATTATAATAATGTAACCATGTTTGGAATATATTTTGCAACGACACTCCAACAAAATTCAACCCTATAAATGTGGAAAAAATGCTATATTCTTAGTACCATGATGTCAATATAAAGAGATCTACGTCTTTGTTCGCGATCGCATAATGAGCTCAAGGTATTCTTATCAGTTAATCGTGTGCCTTATACGATTCGTTATACATTTTACTTCTATGAGAGAGCTCCAATTCTCAATGATTTTCACGGAGACGTGCTGTCTCATGAGGCAGACACTGTCATGCGAGTACCAGGTTACTTCTCATTTGGAACTTTATGCCCGTTTTGTGTGAGATTGGGTGTCGGCAACACTGCGACACAGTGTCGAGCGTCCGTATCTGTTATCACTGGTCCGCATGTGGACACGTCCTAAAGAATCTCTTTCAGAACACAAATTTTATTTCGTTTTCTCCTACTAAAATTTGCTTGTCTATTGATATGACACTGCTTGCTTTAACTATAACAAATCCTCGTATGAAAAACAATTAGAACCAAATAATTTGAAGTATTGTATTTTTTTCTCTCTTAGGACGAGAAGCCTTAGAAATTGCATCTAGTCCGAATAGGACCCTTGCACTGCTATTGTAGTGACAGGATATTCTGGATGGTTAAGGTTGGGGGTTGTGCCTCTTGTTGAGATCCATGAGGAAGTATTGTTGTTTGTTGTTGAAGTATTGAGGAAGTATAATGTCAGTCACGTCTCCTCGAAAGAAAGGGAAGCCAGTTTTGAACCAGCCTCCAGTCAAAGCAGGTAGGGGTGACACACCCTGATGTCTAGGCTAGTAAGAACCTTCGACACTTAGGAGCCCCACCCTCGCAGTAGACTAAACCTGTCGATCTACCCTTGCACCCCAGAATCTCGACATTTGCAGTTAGTGATATGCCGATCCTGGGCATCCATAAGATTGCTCAAATTTAGGTGACACTTCGGTTTTTGCTGTACCCAAATGAATGGAAGTTTTTGAAGGTTTCTGTACAAGACATCTCTCTGAAATTTCAAACGAGCGATGATTTTGTATCGGTCGCTTTTTTTAATTTGAACACTTTCGTAAAACTGGTTGTTTGCATTTGCACCCCACCAATAACACACTGTAGGTAAGGTAGGGGTAAATCAAGCCATGATATGCCGTCATCAGAACCTGAGTCGGGCAATAATTGGCTAATGACCTCAAAACATAAATACTAGAGGATAATCTGGTGAAAACATGGTCAATGTGATCATTCCATGTCAAACCCTCGATCTTGGTGTATTCCAAGGAATTTAGTGCTGTAGACTTCTTCTGTAATTGATCCTACCGACAAGACGGGTAGGGCGACATTCTGTTGCCTATTATGCTGCAGAGTAAAGTTAATAACACTGCATTTTAATACGTTTCTTTTAAGACTGTGGCTGTTGAAATGTTGAACACAATTGTTGACTTCAACGAAAGTCCGTTTCTTTTTAAAAGAGATTTCGATTTTCCACTGAAAACAGAGAATGTGACAAGAGAACGGTGGTGGGTTCGTTGGCATTACAATAGTGGGTTTGGAAAATATTTTTTCAAAGTTAAACTCATAGGTTCTTTAAGATAACTGCCCAGAAAAAAAGGTTCGAATCTGTTGAAAGATCTTAAATATTTACAATTATGTACATGAGGTAATATCTTCATGGGATGGTTTTTTTTATTCATTTAAGAAAATTTCATGTTTTTAATATTCATTTCTGAACGAAATTTAAATTTTTACAGATAAAACATGTCACTACCCGAAACCATTTCTTATCTGCATACTATAAAACCATTTATCTTCAGCAGTTTTTTATTTGAGCCTGATTATTATGGACACAGGCAAATGGTGGGATATGATGGATATATATTATTTGTTATTATTATTATTATTACTTTAGTATTAGACAGAAGTTTATATTAAGTACGTCGTACACTATCTGAATATTCAAAAGTCTTCTGGAACGAATTTTTGAATATTATAATAACTTTCGAACTTACTGGAACCGTTAAATTAATAATTAGGTTAGATTGATAGGTTTCAAAATAGACTAGTATTTTTCATTGTTTATCGTAGTCTATACAATTTTTACTATTCAAAGTTTAATGAAGCACCACAATTCTTTAAGAAGCTTCAGACAAGTTGAAGAACCGAGTAAAAGTTTATTGGTCATTTGGAATTATCAGGCTATATTTTGTTCACAAAGGAGATATAAATAGCTTTGTTCATTTCAGTATTTGTTTTTGGGTAATATCAGTTTACATCGTAGTTTAACAGTGTACTGTTATTATTATAAAATAAGATTGTCTCCTGGACTAATTTTGCCATGTTTTCGCCATGTATTGCCATTTTTATCAATTTTTGTCTCAACACTTGATGCACCTGTCGGCCCCTCAGCCTGGTATGAATGGCAAACACCATAAACAGCGAAGTTAGAGACGAGGTGCATGGGTATAGGAGGGAAAGGGATGGTACACGCTGGTATAAGTAACACTTAACCCTTCTCAATTCACTTGTTTCCATACGCGATAACATGTGAAATAATTTTTAAAAGTTCCTTTTATTTCTAAACGCAAAGTTATAAGCCTTAACCACTTAATTTCCAACCATGGAGACAATAAGCAAACAATAGTCTGCGTAGACATATGGCCTGACTCATGGGGTTTCCGCAGCTATTCCAGAGTCTTTTGTTCCACCTAGACTTCTGACGTGTAGTTCACCTTTGCCAATGGCGTAGTGTAGCGGGTACAACGGTTATCGCAAGATAACCAGATCAAGCAACGTCGAGCGTGGCTGCTGCTTGGATGGATGACCGCTGAACGGTCCTGTCCTTGCAAGCAGCCCGCCTGCCCGCCCATTTGGTGGTAGTTCGAAAGTCACCTTTAAGCCTTTGGTCCCCAGGTTAAGTGTTTAGAGAGGGATTCTTAGCCCTACTTCACCTGGTTAATATAAGACAACTTTACTTTACTTACTATCACTTAATGGCTATACATTATGAGAAAGTGGAGTTCCGTATTCCTTGAGTTAACTTTATGATTACGATCTGCCACATCCATACTTCTACAACCTCTTATAAACACCGTTATCTCCAACAACCCAGATGTTTATCTTCAGCGTTGTGCGTTGCGGTGGTCAGCCTGAGGCCGATGACCGGGCTGGCAGGCCTACCAGTCTAATCATCTAAACAGGTTTTGTCATTCAGATTAGATCTGAGGCTCTGTGCCGTTATTTATGTCACCACAAAGCCTTGTATCGTTTATTATCTCACAGAATCCCAAATTCTCCTTGAAGAGAAACAAACACATTGTTTAAACAAGGGACAATAATACTATATACTTTTGACTTTTGAAGTGAAAAAGCATGTTTTACTCTAAAACCAGAATTGCCTGAACGCCTCAAACAAATCTTATTAAACTTCCACGTAACAAAATAACATAAACTGCGTATGTTTTTAATTCTTTTTCAGAAATTATTAAACAATTATACAGTTAAAAATTGTTGGTAAAATACAAGTAAAAACCGTTATAGATGGTTATAGATTTATTTTTTGAGTCCCATCAACAAGATAAATAAAAAATGCGTGTAAACTGTGTACTTGTGGGAGTATGATTCTTACTATAATTTCCTAACTAAGCTTGTCTGTAACTTTTATTGAATTTTTTGTTGCAACAAATAAACTCAAGAGCTTTACCATATCTGTCATCGCTTTGAAAGTAAAATTGGTAGAATAGTGATGGTGCAAGAGTAAATTGTTATTTTATTATTTCTCATTTTTTCTGGCTATGAAGTTTTTGGTATAAGTTTCATCTTGAAAGATCACCAAATTCTCTAAATTGGAATGTATCTATACTCGAGATAAATCATTTATATGGATGTGGTGTGCATTAGTTCTGAGGTCCGGTGGATTGTTTTAATTAGTTCTGAGGTCCGGGGGATTGTTTGAATTAGTTCTGAGGTCCAGGGGATTGTTTCAATTATTTCTGAGGTCCGGTGGATTGTTTGAATTAGTTCTGAGGTCCAGGGGAATTGTTTGAATTAGTTCTGAGGTCCCCCCCCACCCCCCCCCCCCCCCACCCCCCCCCCCCCCCACCCCCCCCCCCCCCCACCCCCCCCCCCCCCCACCCCCCCCCCCCCCCACCCCCCCCCCCATGTAAATGCTTATCAACGTCTTAATCTCTTTTGTTCTTTTAAGGAAATGGACAGTTAATTTAAAATTTAAGGTCATTGCCTGTCTCCGTATGAAATTTACTCGAATCACGCATTTATTTACTGTACACATATTAATCATCGGGTTTAACTAAAGTCTTTTTTTACAACAACAACCTTTCCTAAACATACATAAACTCGGCACTCTGTCATGCTGTATGAGGATTTCACACAACTAAAACTCAGAAGTTGATGTGTCCGGTTTAAATGCACCAAGATTTTCGATGCTGCGGTAAAAAAAACCATCTGTACAAGTGGCCATCTTGGTTTTAGCCCAACAAGAACAACATGAACTTCAAAGACTTTTACTACCATATTATAGTCTCAGCATAATAAGATCTTATTTAAAAATTTCTTCGTACGAATCCAAACACAGCTTTTTAAATATGTTGATTGGTTTTGTTCAGAATAAAATTCTAAATCTTTTTGTACTTCATCTTTCAAAACATTAAAAATACACATACAGTAGTCCATAAGAAACTCTTGGATATGTATAAATCATGTCTATAAAATGAGACATTTTCTCATTATACTATCAACAGTGAGGGCGTACTCAAGGTTGTTTCACTCTTAACGCAAACAGATTTGACTTCTTAAATGAACAGTTTGGCCATTTGAAATACACATCTTTCTGTAGCTAATTGCTAATGAGCTGTCATACTCGAACGGTCCTGGGGATTACGAAGTCAGCTTTCCCTTTCTGGCCCGGAAAAGTGTAACAGGCGGAGCGGATTGCGAAGGAGCGGACAGCCGTACACAGTATTACTGTCGCAGCGGTCCGGCGGTACGTTCGTGAGTTCGGAGATACTGTGTTCGAGAAGTGACTCAAGCCTTGAAACAACTCGTTTAAAAATGTTACATCAAATTTCTCCCAGAATAATTCAATGACGAATCGGAATCGTTGTGTAGCTCGTTCCTTATGTAAATCCGACACATATTTGTGTTGTTGTGGAAAATATAATTTATAATATAAAGTTTCAAAATGAAATGGCCCTTATGAGAGAGCATATATAATTTTAGTTTCCCACCAGCCCGCTCGGAAGCTGGGAAGGCAGCGAGCGCATCATCACTCTGATAAGAGATAGGCTCGTGTTTCCCACAGGCGTCCGGAGTAAAGCAGCTATTGCCTCAGTAACGCGACTCACAACTTCTGTTGGACAGTGATTATTCGGAACTTTTTTACGAGGAGCACCGCAGATGTAGGGACCATCGAGCCACGGTGAGCAACGAGTCAGAGACCGAGTCTGTAGGTAACAGCAGGCACTCTATTTGGCAGGTAGTAACAATAACGAGTGTAAGCATTTGAAAACAACTGGCTTTCTTCATAATCAGTCGGAAGTAAACATCCATTTAAATTTCTAATGTTATACCTATTGATAGATATATACACAGATTTGAGAAATACGAATTGCGATATTGACATAAATTGACGATTATATTTATATTCTTCCTAAAAAATGAGTTAATATTGTAACTACGCATAATTAGTTGTACGATAAATACTTAGTTATAAATTCCAACGTTCATTAAAATAATATTGATATTTCTATTTTCACTTGTTGATGTATCGTATTGAACTAGACAGCTTTGTTGTACTTTTTGAGCAATGTAATAATGTGACTTTTGAGAAGGATATTAAATAGAGAGTTAAATGTTTTAATAAGAATGTTAGATTGAGTCAGGGTAGACGATTGCGTTAAAAATTAGAGTATGAATTACAAGAAGACTACACGAGCCAAAATATTTGAGGTGCTCCTATTCTATTTTGACCTAGAATACCCCAAAAACTAATTATGACCTCGAATCTCTTTTGAGTCTTTTGTTTTATGCTCTTTCTATAATGAATTAATGAGGGGGAAGGGGTGATATTTTAATAAATTTTTTTGATGATGCCCCTCTCCCTTTGAGGGCAATATCCAAATTTTTAAATATGTAAAACACATGTTTTTTTAACCTAAATTTATATATATATATTTCATCACATCATTAATTTTTATACCTACACCTAATTCAAATTGCCTAGCAGGCTGATTATTAAACTCTGTTATTGTACTTATGTTTTTCCGCCACGCTTAGCTGGATGTATGTCACAAATGTTTCTGGTATCACATCGTAAAACGATTCCGCTATCACTCATCACAACTAACTTAACGAAGTAGAGTATAGTTCACAACACAAGCCCTTGATGAGCAATTCGACTGCGATTGTGTCGGTATTGAAGAAGCAGTGACAGTGATAACAACGTTCCGTCCACCGATGTCTGTGCTGGAAAGAACTTGTGCTTGTGCGTGCGACCTTTGTGTTCTTGACTCGTTCTGAACAGTGACCTAGTGTCCTGTGCTGAGATGGCATCTTCGAGGTCAAAGGCCAAGAGATCAATGTTCGCAGATCTCGAAACATTGCCCCTGCTCGCAGGTAAATTGTTATGTTTTATTATCTAACCTTAACCTATTTAGTTTAGAACGTTTCTAAATAACTTATATAGGCGATAATGATAAGGGTTTTGGTACATTGTACCTTGCTGTATTGACTAAACAAATGATCTCTTGGTATAAAAAAACTTATACAGATTTCACAAAAAACCGTCCTATAACTTATACACCGCCATTTTGGATAGGTTAAACATTTTGAGGTCCGGTTTGTGGCATTATGTTCTACTAAAAAGACCTATAGTTTGATGTAAATCTAAACCTATTATCGAATTTAAGATTTTTCTTTTGACTTTTTTGGTGAGGAAAAACCTGACACACGCATAAAAATGAGATTTTAATGAGTAATACTGATATACTAAGTATCATTGCTTTACAGGAAAGAAATGGTTTAGACACTTGCAAGTCTAACCATTATTAAGGAAAGAAATTATTAAACTTGCAAGTACACTGTATATTCTATTTTATTATTTTGAGGACGGGATACTCGCTTAAAGTGCAATACTCATCTTCAACTTATTTTTTGCGGGTATTGTAACTAAAACCCACGGACAATCAAGACTTAAAGGCCTTACTGTGAAAAAGACATGGATGAGATGAGGCCGTATTCTCTTTATGGTTTGAGATTTCTTCAGGACTCAGCTCCAAATCCTGCCCTTACCCATCCTGAATTCTAGTTCGGGAATCCGTGCAGATGACATTTTAGCTAAGCGCAGTACAGGTCTCAGAATCCTACAAGTAAACACTCTTCAAGAACAGAATCTTAAAACACACTGCGAACACAAATTACGTTTGCATAATTTACCTTGCATTTTCAAAACAGACGTAATAGAATTAAAAATAAGTTTGTATCAGAATACTAACAATGGAGTAATTGTACCAGTTTTGTTAAACATGTAACTGATGTTTTAATATTGTTTTGGATTATCTTCGCACATTTTAAGGGCTAATATTGATTAAAACCACATTCGTGTTTAATTACTTACCTTAGTTAGATCTAGGAAAATTATAGACTATTTTCGCTGACGTTATTCCGAGGACATCGCTTTGAATAAATCATTTATTAAACAAGATATCTGATGATCCAATGGTGTACAGTGGGGCATTTGGCCAATCTAGGCGGCAATAATTATTTTATGCTGTAAATCTCATAAAATTGTTCGGAAATGTGTTTTGGTCATATTTAATGGTTAAAGAGACGATAGGAAAGTAATTATCAGTTTGGCGTTCAGTAGATTTAGCGATTCTCACCAATTGATGAAGAGCTGCATTTAAATTATTGTGGATAAAGGTATATTTGAAAACAAAAACAAAAGAGCAAATATTTTTATCTGTAACTTAATTGTTATATTTGTCATCTTCTTGCAGTGTTTTTATAGTTTAATGATCTCATGTACTAACATTTTGAAATTGTTATAGGAACACGTTTTATATTCAAATAAAACTTTTATAAAAAAAAAAATTATTTACACAAGCCTCATATTTTTACATGCACAATTGACCAAAAGTGCAAATACTCCAGAGGTGTACTGGTGTACCGGTGTATATAGGAATGAAAACCATTGATGGCCATCAGGTTCTGATATGCATTTATAGTGTTGTAAACTTTATCTTTCAAGTTTAAATTGAAGTCATCAACTGTCAAACTTACTCGACTTTTCAGTTCTAAAATTGCACCTCCCCTCAACTCCTCTAAAAAAACTGTAGTATTAATAAATTTAATTTTCTTAAACAATATTTTCCAACAAACTTGTTTCAAAAGTTTTAATTTACCTATTTACCTATTTTAATCGCTTTAAAATATGTATATATTATCCTTTCGAGCATAAATAAATATTCCACCACCTTTAGCCTTCGATATTAAACTAAAAAAATCAATCAAAATCATCCAGATGAAAAATATCTAATATACATTCATTTACATTCACTTCTGTACAAACTATGACATCCAAGTACTCAATTAAATCGCTAAACAAAACAAAACATTCTTCCCAGTGCTTTCTTATGGAGGCTACATTCAAATGCAAAAAGAAAATTCCGATTTAAGAATTTTAATTTTTACTATATTTCAATAGAGTGGAAACACTCTGAAAACAGCTTGTTGAGCTAACAATACAATCTGCAGCTGTGGAAGAATTTGCTATTTTTTATTCATTAGTGAAGATGATACTTAATTTAAAAGCTTTTATTTGGACTTAGTTAGATCCTCCTCCTTTTTGACAATTATAATTTCATTGTCAGGAAATTTTCTAACACGGGCAATGCCATTTCGGAATCAAAGAAACCGATAGTTCAACATCTTAGCTTAAGATTTTGCACTCTTTAATAAGTTTCAAAATTAAAAAGTCAAATTTTCACTTACGTAGATTGTACCTACTGAAGCCCCGTCACATCTGTGTTGGTCACAACCTCCTCTCTTGCTTCCAGCACTGTCTCTTAGCTTACTTCCTGCAAGCTGTCCGATCGTAGCCGGCAGATTTTCAGTTCTGCTTTTTGGGAGTCGATGAGCTGCTTCAATGTCCTATCCTTCAATGCGACTCCCAAATTGCTTGCGACTTTAATTACGCTCTCTTCCACATTTTTTTTCCTTTTTTTTGGTGACTTCATTCAGTTTTAAACTTTTTATTTCTTCCGTACTCTTACAGCCTTTAGTAAGATACTATATTACTATTTATGCTATATTAATAATTTTGTACTATATATAGTTTCAACAGAGCATTATTGGAATGGAAAAATATATTTTTATTAAACGTGTTTAAAAGAAAAATGTCCCATTCCACCCACCTTAGTCAGAAGAAAGGTAGATGCTCACTTGTTGCTATACAGTAGATTTGTGCAACCCTGATGGTACGACGATTTCTCAATAGAGGTATTTATAACATGATATGGGACTTTTAATTCCCAAACAAAGGATGCTACATCTCCTTATTCAATATTAATATCGTCCTACGTTTAATCAATTACTGTGCATTTATGATTCTAGCATTTTTTCAGTATAACATATTTATTATAATATAACTAATAATACAAAAATTTCTGGAAGATATAATACATTGACTTCCAGGGATACATACTGTAAATGAATGAGTATACTTTTACAGATTCCTTGTACTAATATTTTATAAGTTCGAGCCTGGTGTTTAAACCCAGAAGTATGAATACAAATTGCGTAAGTCTCTGCAGAATAACATAATTCTGGAAAGCAATTTTAAGTGTAATAGTGAATCTTGAATATTGTATACCCTTGAGTTAATATCAAAATCAATGGGTTTCCGTAGAGTTAAACTTTTCAGCACGATCGAACAAGACGGAGAACCTAGATCTGCCCATACTGAAGCACTGATGAAACAGAGACATTCTCCCCCTTTACTAAGAACACTTAGAAAGAAATCTGAAATGTGCCCACTATCCTATCTCGTGGTCGACAGAATGTAACGTCAACCCATCTTGAATTTCTGTCACTCTATAAACCATGAAGGAGGCATATAGGTTTAAATGGAATAAATGGTTCTTCTTAGCATAGAGAACAAAAACACTCCAATTGCCTTGTTTCAGAATGTTAACACTTATCATGTGTTGAAAGTCAAAATTGAAATATTCTAATCAAACGTTACGGTACTTTTACTATGCTGAGTATTAAATGAATGTCGAGCTATAATTATATGCTAGGTCCTTTTGTAATCATAAGAAAAGTAAATAATAACAGTTAATCCGATATACCTAACGATAAAAAAGACAGCTTCCCTTTTACAGTAATGTTTTAAAAGTAAAAACAGGAAGCTTGTAGAACTAGACTAATTTAAAAGCAGACCTGCTTTTTAGCATATTACAAAAACTTGTAAGGGAAAACCTCCCTTCCGCGTGTGGTGCTTGGTGGTTAATTTACTATACAGGAGGCTGTTCCTAGTCTTTTAGGATATAAAAACTCTAAAGTTGAGGAGGCTTGTATTCAGGAGTGTGAGTAACGAACACACAATGACTTAACGAGCATTACCCTTTACTACAATCTGGTTTAAATTATCTCTGTTTCTGATTTGGATATCCGTTAAATCCATACGGAAATAATCATTTGCTCTAGAATGCAGATAAAACATCTCAGTGACTGTAAGATCTACAGCTATTCTTAACGCATTCTGAGGTCCATCCTTGGTTGTGGTATCGTGGAAGCTCAGCCACATTTTTGGAAGCACATTTGTTAGTATGCGTGTGCGCGTGTGTGTTTGCAGTATGTGGAGCCAGCTTAACCTACTAACCAATGTGATGCAATGTGTTATTCACCTTCGGGTACACTACGCCAAGAGTAAACATCTAATTACTTAACTTCACTTAGGCGCCATAAAACCTAAACTTACTGAGACTTGAAAAATAGATAAAACCATTCATAAACTCATCCTTAGAATATGTTTAAATTTATTCATAGCTTGGAAACTGAATCTTATTAGTTCTTTTAAGACAAGATGGTGTGAAATCTCTCATTGCATTTAGTCCTTAAAGGATCTATGCACTTGCAATACGGAGTAACAGGATAATAAGGGCGAGTAAAGTTGGGGTGAGGGCCCAACTCCTATCGAGATCCATGAGGAGCGATACCGGGGACAGTCATGTCATCTTGGAAGAAGGGGAGGCCTGATCTGTGCCAGCCTTTCCAAAGTTGAAAGAAGACGCTCGCCCTTGTGTACAATCCACCAACTTTCTCTAACACTTTTTTTCTTAGGACAAGCAACTTATAAATTGCACTTAGTCCTATAAGAACCTTAACGTTGCGTCCGGAGTGCCATTATATGCAGGATTTGTAAGGTTAGGGGAAGGGACCGCCGATGTAAAAGTAGCAGTGATAGTGAGGCGGTACTAAAGTGATCGCTCCCCCAATCTGGAGTTCAGATGATTGTACATTGTTCATGTCCGTGTAATAATACGTCGTACAGACGTCGTGAGATTGTCAGACTGAGGCGATGTAGAAGTAGCAGTGATAGGGAGGTAGTTCTAAAGTGATCGCTCCCCCAGTCTGGAGCTCAGATGATTGTACATTGTTCATGTCCGTGTAATAATACGTCGTACAGACGTCGTGAGATTGTCAGACTGAGGCGATGTAGAAGTAGCAGTGATAAGGAGGTAGTTCTAAAGTGGTGGTCAGTCTAGAGCACAGCTGCTAGTACATTGTTCATGTCCTTGTAATACTACGTAGTACAGTCGTCAGTGAGATTGTTAGTCTGAGGCAATGTAGCAGTAGCAGTGATAGTGAGGCAGTACTAAAGTGATCGCTCCCCCAGTCTGAAGCTCAGTTGATTGTACATTGTTCATGTTCATGTCCGTGTAATAATACGTCGTACAGACGTCGTGAGATTGTCAGGCGATGTAGAAGTAGCAGTGATAGGGAGGTAGTTCTAAAGTGATCGCTCCCCCAGTCTGGAGCTCAGTTGATTGTACATTGTTCATGTCCGTGTAATAATACGTCGTACAGACGTCGTGAGATTGTCAGGCGATGTAGAAGTAGCAGTGATAGGGAGGTAGTTCTAAAGTGGTGGTCAGTCTAGAGTACAGCTGCTAGTACATTGTTCATGTCCGTATAATACTACGTAGTACAGTTGCCAGGCTCAGGATATTTGGCAGTAGCAGTGATAGTTAGTTAATACAAAAGTGTTTGCTCACGCCAGTATGGAGCACAGCTGATTATACATTTTTCATATCCACGTAATGCAAAGCAGGCAGGGGTAGCACACCCTTGTTGAGGCTAGCCAAAACTTGTGATACTTAAGACACGAACCCTACCAATCCAACAGTCATCTCCCACAGTTGATTTAACCTATCGAAACATCTCAGAACCAGCCCTGGCACCCCAGAACCTCAACATTTGCGGTTAATGATGTACCGCTCCTGGTCATTATAAGGTTGATCAGATTTAAGTAAAACATCGGTTTTTTTCTGTATCCAAAGGAAGGTTTATTGGAAGGTATAAACCAGCCAGAAGTAGTCCCTGCTGGGTTATTCTCTAACACATAATATATAGTGTTGGCAGCACATTACGTATTCTACTATCAGGGCAATGAGGGTGAGAGATGGTACCATTATGACTAGTACTCTCCCCTTTCCCGGTACAGAGTAACAGTCTTCTGAAAATGAATCTTGAAAAGAAAGGTTTATAAGATATTTTATTCCTCCCGTTTTACAAGATCTTCCAACCTATACTAGCCAGTTCCAAGTTCCATAAACCACCTTTAGAGTTACCTAGTTTATACCTTAATTCTAGCTTTTTTTTGGGGGGGGGGGGGGCTTATCGAAAGTTCCACTTCAGGAAGGAATATCATATGATTGACCGCTTGGAATTTGAAATGGGGACATACATAGAGTCTGAATACTTATACAGCCCCATGTGAAACTGACTGACTGACTGACTCACTGATATATAGATAACAATTCTAACATAGTTCTAGAAACTTGACATTTGGCACACAGGTACCGTTTGCAATATAACCCACAGGAAAAGTCTGAAAACCGGACATTTTTACTTTTAAACCCCATAAAAAAATTGAGACAATTCGTGCATTTTTCACCCTTGCAGGCCATTATTGTAAGCCCGATAGCGGGCGAACCGTTGGAGCTAGCTCGGATCTGACGAAACATCTTTAGTCAGGAATAAAGTGAACTACAAAAAAGGTCTTGTGACTTTTTGCTCTATCTTCTATGGTTAAGCGACAAAACGCTCTAATATTTGACATTCCAGAGATTATTTTCGCCAAAAATAATGATTTGAGCCCGATAGCGGCCGAACCGTTGGTCGTAGCTCAAATCTGATCAAATTAGCAAATTGCGCAATCTGCAGATAAGTTCCAGTTAACTTTTGCCCTATCTCCATTGGTTTGGCCTAAAAACGTGATTATGTGCAATTTTTGTGTAATTTTTGCAGGAAAATTTTATTTTTGGGGTCGATAGCGGTGAAACCAATGGTCGGAGGTCAACATAAAACAAAAGTTGGATTTAGTAAATGAGGTGATCTACAAAAAGTTCCAGTAACTTTTTACTCTCTATCTCCATTAGTTTGACCAGTTTATAATTCTGAGTGACCTACGTGTTGAAAGTAAGCTATTGTACAAAGGAAAATTTTGTTTGTAAGGTATTTGAACGATCATATTTTAAGCCTAAGTGAGTTCTTTTC
Organism: Homalodisca vitripennis; assembly: GCF_021130785.1. Classification (NCBI taxonomy): domain Eukaryota; kingdom Metazoa; phylum Arthropoda; class Insecta; order Hemiptera; family Cicadellidae; genus Homalodisca; species Homalodisca vitripennis. The sequence goes on from NC_060215.1 coordinate 26,923,271, forward strand.
GAAAGCAGCGAAGTATGATGGATGACAAATCAGCTACTTACTCTATAATGATTTAATTTTCCTTGATTTAGAACTTGTTGACCTCCTTATTAGAAATCAGCTTTTACTTAATTTAATTTCTGACCAGAGATATTGAATAGCCTCTATCTCCATTAGTTTGACCGCAAAACGCGATTAAGTGAAAATATTTGGAAATGTTCGCTTATAAATTTACATTCCGGTCTGCCCGAAAAACCTGTTTAAATGCAAATATTTTATAATTTTTACGTAAGAAGTTTGTTTCTGAAGGCGGTAGCAGCCGAACTATTGCTCATAACCTAAGTCCTAAAGTTTCAATAACTAGACAATCTAGAGATCTAAAAAAAAGTTAGCTTGCTTTTTGCCGTATATACTTACGTAAGCCCTAAAATCTCTTTTATTAGCAAAAACATGGTCATAATTAGCAATTTCAGGAGTTGTAAATATAATGCGACTATAATTTGTGCAACCCGTTCTGGTTCCGGATTTAACTTCTGTTACTACGTGAACGAGTGACTACAACCCCACATCGTCAATTGGCTGAGCGTCAGTGAAGCGTCAATAGTAAATAGGGACATAGTAGTGGTTAATTAATTTAATGAAATAGTGATTCATTGTCATCACCCTAAGTAATTTAAACCCTCTGATCAACTTTTTATATTTATAAAAATTACTGTACACATATTCTCGTAGCACAGACACACATTTCCCACAAAAGTACCTCACGTACTTATAACCCCCCGACAACATAGATCCCCCTCTCGGGAATTTCCTGGTAGATGAACTCCTGATTAAATTAAACCCCCTGATCAACTTAATAATACTAGTATGTTAATACAAAATAATGCGATCTACAAAAAAGGTCTAGTGACGTTTTGCCCTATATCCATCGGTTTGGCTAATAAATGTTAATATTTTGTAATTTGTACGTGAATATTTTGTTATTGGAGTCGATAGGGGTTGACCCGATTGTGCTAGTTTAAATCTCAAAACATTTATAAATAGCTATTGATACGATCTACAAAAAAGGTTCAGTAGCTTTGTGTTGTATATCTGTCCGTAAACTTGTTTACGCTCTCAATGGCAAAATCTTTTTTGTGAATTGGCAATTTATGGAATTTTTTATTTTTCCGACTAAACATTGTACAACTCATAACAGTTGAGATTGAGTTTGTATTACTGCGTAAACGACTGACTAGTATACGTCTACTACAACACATCACGAATTGGCTGATCGTTAGCGAAAGTCAATAGTAATTAGGGACAGAGTGAATTTTAATTATGTTCACAGACACAACACACTCGAAAAGAGACCTACGTGTGTCTTAACATCCGGTAACAATAACCTCCCTCCCTGGAATTTCCTACTATGACTAGATAATCTCCTGATCAAATTAAACCCCCTAAACAAGTTCAAAATACTAACTTAGTGTTGGATTGTTTATTATATTTACACTCAACAATTCACACTAGCTGCCCAATGCAGACTTTTCTCCCAAGCTCCATATCGAGAAAACCAGAAATCATAGCTCAAGTCCAAGGCCAGAATCGATAGACAATTTGAAATATCCGACAAGAAAGGTCCAGTCACTTTTTCTTGTATCTCTAACGGTTTAGCCACAAAATGCTCTTAAAGTCAAAACTTTGATTAAAACGTGAAAAATCGATAAAATAGGTATAATTTAAAGTCCCAGACCCCTAATCTTATTCTCTGAATTAACCTCTAACCGAATACCGTTTACCCCGAATTTGGCCAACACCTAAAATGGGGCCTGGGGGAGTAGTCCCCAGCGAGCCGAAGTCGAGTCCTATATAATATACAGCCGCATGTGTAACTCACTCACTGACTCACTGACATATAATCATACAAATTCTAACATACTTCTAGAAGTGCTGGAAACTTGAAATTATGCACGCAATTTGCTTTTCCGGTATGACGAACATTAAAAGTCTAAAAATAAGAAATCTATACTTTTTAACACCTCAAAAAAATTAAATACCGGTTGAAACTGGTTAAAAAGTGGTGTAGTTGTTTGCTTTAGAGCCATATAGCGACTAAACCGTTGGTCGAAGCTCGAATCTAATTATTAAAGGGGGGCTTACGGAAAGTTCCACTCCAGGAGGGAATATACCATGATTGACCGCTTGCAATTTGAAATGGGGACAGACATATCCTATATCCTATACAGCCGCATGTGAAACTGACTCAGTGACTGACCGATATATAGATACAAATTCTAACATACTTCTAGAAGTAATGGAAACTTGAAATTATGCACGCACGTCGCTTTTTCCGGTATAACGTACAGGAAAAGTCTAAAAACAGGAACTTTATACTTATTAACACCTAAACAAAAATTTAAACCGGTTGAAACTGGCTAAAAACTGGTGTAGTTGTTTGGTTTCGAGCCATACAGGGACTAAACCGTTGGTCGCAGCTCAAATCTAATTATTAAAGGCTTTTAATGAATTGTCTGATCTAAAAAAATACGCACATTAGATTTCTCCGCATCTTTATCGGTCCACCCTAAAAAAGCTAACAAATTCGAACATTTTGTCAAATTTTGCCAATTTTCATTTGTAGAGTTTTGTTTGAAGAACAGTAGCGCCTAAACGGTAGGTTGTAGCTCGGATCTGACGATAAACTTTTAGTATGGAGCGAAGTGATCTAAAAAAAGGTCACGTGACTTTTTGGCTTATCCCCATCGGTTTGGCCACTAAACGAGTTTAAAAGGAAACATTTTTGAATTTGTACTTAACAATTTAGTTTCCGCGCTCGAAAGCGGCCAAACCGTTGGCGGCTGCTAAAAAAATATGTTAATGGGATTTTGAAAATCACGTATTCTACATAAAAGCATCAGCAAAGTTTGGTACCATCTCTATTGGTTTAACCGTAAATCGCAATTATGTGAAAACTGTTTGTAATCTTCACGTGCAATTTTAGATTCTGGGCTCGATAACGTCGAAACCGTCGGTCGTAACTCAAAATACGTAGTCTACAAGATTTAGAAAACTATGTGATCTACAAAAAGTTCCTGTAACCTTTGGTATTATATCCATCTGCTAGACCGCAAAACGCGATTATGTGCAAAATCTTTGTTATTATCACGTGAAAATTTAGTTTCCCGTCTCGATCGCGGCCAAACAGTTAGTCATAGCTCAAAACAAGTTGTATCAGGAACTAGCAAATGATGTGCTCTACAAAAAAGGCCCAGTGACTGTTTGCCCTATCCTCATTGGTTTTGGCCGCAAAAGCGGTTTAAAATAATTCTGTTTCCTGGATCGATAGCTGCAGAATAGTTAGTCGTAGCTTATTTTAAATTTGTTACCAACAGATATACTTAATTTTCTGATAAATATTGGCCTCTTTTTGTTTTAATTGCACAGACACAACATCCTCCAGTATAGAACGACTTGATTTTTACCGTTATTACTAATAACCCCCCTCCGGAATTTCTTATATTTAAAATAATACACAACTTATTACAAGTTCATTTATTTTGAAGAAAATTTTAATCTATACAAAAATTTTACATGTTTTATTACATTTTGTATCTCACATATATTTCTCCAGCTCTTGCTTGATAAGCTCCTTCACGTTGCGTTCATCTTTAATTCTGGGTTCATCTTTAATTCTGGCTCTGATCTCTGTCAGGAAGTCAATCATTACAATTATGAACATCACTGTAATCACGGCGAAAACCATCTGTCCGTTCTCGTCCAACGACTCCAACATGACCTGAATATTCTTCATATTTCACGAGTACAATTTTGCGTGCTATTCAATAATATTTTTTTTTCCAAAATTATCTTGTTGCATTTCCATGGATACTAAAATTCTTATTGTCATTATAATAAATTAAAATACCACTTATAAAACAAAGTGTTTACGTATGTATACACAAGGTTGAGCTGTTATCGCGACATTTCTTATTAACTTTTTTAGCGATGTCTACATTTTGTTTATCAGGGACTCTGCCCCACCTCCTTTTGGAAGCTAAATGAATCGGTATTTGTTAAAAGGGCATCAGTCATGAAAAAGTAAACTTTCGGAAAACTTAATAAAACCGATTAAATATTATATAGCAAATGTAAAATTCGTAAATAAATATGCATTGCATTTTTCTGCCTTATTTTTAACATCCCAATATAAAGATTTCAAATTTTTATCAAAATTTCAAATTTTTATGAATTTTTAAAAATATGTGACTTATGCCCTTTTAACAAATTTTCAATATGTCACATGAAAAAAATAGTGTTAACACTCATAATTTATAAAAAGACATTTATTTTTTAAAGATACAATGAGTACAGAATTATTGGTATAGGCCTAAGCTTAAATTATGTTACTTAAACAATTTTTTTAAACTCCTTATCATAGAAAAGAAACTAAATTTGTGCCCTATTTTAGGTTTTTGTTGATACTTATCACTCATCTTCTTCTTCTTGCATATTAATATTTTCCATTACAGGCCATTCTAAAATAATCATTATAAAATTGTCTGTTCTCATGAGGTACATACTGAAATGACTTTTCCTTAAATCTTGGAGTTTTGATTTTTTTATAGGCACTTTACCCTCTGGGTAAGCAAGTTCGCTGGGACCAGTAATCCCTGTGTTTGTTAAAGACATGAAAAAGGTTGTGGCAATGGAGACCATTAAATGGTGGTGTATGCCTTTATGTGGCCTTTTAAAAGTAGATTCAAATACAAAATGAAACAGCTTACTGATCCCAAATTTGACTTTTTCTTTGCTTGGTTTCTTTTTTTTGTTTCCTCTGAAACTGGAGTATTTTTTTTATACTTTTATCCACCAAGATTTGAAGTTAGAAATCTCTGAAGCTCTCACCTCCTTCACAAGAAACTTTCCAGGTTTGGCACTTTTTATATTATTACCTTCAATGATTTCATACATACTGAATATTCTGTCATGCTTATTAAGCATCCTTTTGATTAAGCCGAACTCTCTGTCACAAGGAAGGAAACTGTGACCTCTGACAGGATAAAAGTGCTGAATTTTTAAGAACCTTTTACTGTCAGTTAAAAAATAAGAAAAACCTAGTCAATGTCTGGTTCTTATTTTGACCAGCGCAATTGTCCGAAAAAAATACGGAGCTCTGTCACACTTTCCGGAACATGTTTAAGGTAGTCATCCAAAAAGGAGCAAACTTCGTTAGGCCCCCTTGTGACCTTCTCCTTCATGATAGAGGTAGATGTTGCTGTTTCTACTTTTTAAGTCTGTTACACAAAACACATTCAGTGTAAGTTTGGCGCAAATAAAACAGTTCCTGCACAGGCACCTTTGGGAGGGAAATGTTTTTGCATGTAATCAAATGCAATTGAAAGAATATTGTTTTTCTTCCTTAGCATCTTCTGAGGCCTCATACTTTAGCGCAGAATAAAACTTTTGGCTTCGTCGCTTATGTACAAGAAGCTCGGCCACAGCACTCCGTTTTGCAGCTTCATTCAAGTGCGGAGATTTAATTTTTAGCTTAAGTTCTTCACATGTGCAACATGTGTCGACTTGAGGCCGACCAAAATCTGAGATTAAAATTAATCTTTAAAAAACGTGTAGTAAAAACTATAACTCACCTTCTTTTTAGGGTACTTCTCACAAATAAGTTATACATTATTTTTAAATTTAATTCCGCATTCAGGTAAAATTTGGTTCCTCCCAAATAGTGGGATTCCTTCACAGGAAATGAACTAATATGTTTCTCTAACCAAGCTTTTTATTTCATCGGACACGGAAAAAGACACTGCCTTTCCACTTTTATCTTCGGGAGTTTTGCAGGGCCTTCTTGAGTTCTCTGATTTCGCCGGACTCTTTTAGTTGTAACACCAAAAGCATTGACAAAAGCATTCAAACATACTATATGTCTTGAAGTTCCAATCAAAAGGTGATATTTGAAACTAGCACTGTTTATTCTTGGATTTTTATTTCTTGGTCTACGTATTGCCACTTCCTCCACATCAATAAGTCCATATAGTAAACATGTCCTTGTTCATTTTTCGTACCGAGGTCGTGAAACCTAGCAAAAATCTGTCACGTTGTCCTCTGGAAACTCTCCCAAGCAATTTCTCTTGCATCTGTAACAAAATGAGAGTTTTAGGCTAATGCAAAACCAATTATTTCAGTAATAGTCCTACTTAGGGCTCAGACTTGTAACTTGATGTAGCTCTGAGGATTTTATTATATAAGTTATTTAAAAAAGACACACACCAATTATATTGGTAAACAAAGTTTATAAGTTTATGTTGATAACACTCATTTAAATTATTACTTACCCGCAAGTAAATGAAGGCTTCTTAGCTGGAGTTTCATTGCCTTTATGGTTCACATATTTCTCCCCTTTGATAATGGCTTTCCTTATTTGATTCCTTTTGTACTCACTAGGATCTGTAAACTTCCTTTTACGAGAAACATCATGATTAACACTTTCCATATTTTCTAACATATTTTTCTACTCGTTTACTCTGTTGAATTAACCAAAGAATCTGAAAACTATAACCTTAAAACCTGCTCACAATATTCAAGCTGCTAGACAGCTGTTTCCATGTTAACAGCTGTAGCTAAACAAAAGTACAGCCAACATTTTTAGTTAAAAGGGCATGAGTCATAGACTGATGCCTTTTTAACAAATTACACAATATTCAATCTTGTGCTGTGGGCTTATTACTTGACTGACTGATGCCCTATTAACACAGAATGTAGATCTAGAAATAAAGAATCCAAATCCACAAAAAAGTGGAATTGTGAAAAAAAGTGACTGATGCCCTTTTAACAAATACCGATTCAAATATATTCTTTCCTGAATCAATTAGATGGAATGTAGTTCAGAGATTAGACTGTTATCAGAATTTCGTCTTTACCATAAAGTTTCACTGTCTTTTACACGACATCCCTATTTAGAACTATTGAAAACCGTTTTATTGCAATAAGATAAAATAAAACCCAGGACAATAGAGGTTCTTCTTGTATTTGTCAACTGCTTCAGAGATTTAATAGACTATTTCGTTATTTATCTTATGTTATCAGGTTAACATACTTTTAGCAGCTAATAACAGTAACAATACGTTACGAAGCATCAAAATATGATAAAAATAATAAATGCGATTTCTGACAAAGAACACAGGATATTCATGTAATCATGTTATGAAATCAACGTTTGTCATGATATAATTCTGAGTGACCTACGTGTTGAAAGTAAACTATTGTACGTCTTAGAACATTAAGATAAAATAGATACAGGCAACAGAGTATTCTCCTATTTTTTGTCTCTAACGACAGGTACTAGAGGAAACATTTTCTGTGTAAGTTATTTGAACGATCATATTTTAAGCGTAAGTGAGTTTCTTTCGTAAGCAGCGAAGTATGATGGATTACAAATCCGCTACTTACTCTATAATGACTTAATTTTCCTTTATTTCGAACTAGAATGACCTCCTTATTATACATCAGCTTTACTTCCTTTAATTTCTATTGTTGAAATTCAATATTGAAATATTGTGTATTCTATTTCTGATTATACATTGTTCATGTCCTTGTAATACTACGTAGTACAGTCGTCAATGAGATTGTCAGTCTGAGGCAAAGTAGCAGTAGCAATGATAGTTTGGCAGTACTAAAGTGATCGCTCCCCCAGTCTGAAGCTCAGTTGATTGTACATTGTTCATTTCCGTGTAATAATACGTCGTACAGACGTCGTGAGATTGTCAGGCGATGTAGAAGTAGCAGTGATAAGAAGGTAGTTCTAAAGTGGTGGTCAGTCTAGAGCACAGCTGCTAGTACATAGTTCATGTGCGTGTAATACTAAGCAGGCAGGGGTTGCACACCCTTGTTGAGGCCAGCAAAAACTTGTGATTCTTAGGGAACGAACCCTACCAATCCAACAGTCATCTCCCACAGTTGATTTAATCTATCGAAACATCTCAGAACCAGCCCTGGCACCCCAGAATCTCAACATTTGCGGTTAATGATGTACCGCTCCTGGTCATTATAAGGTTGATCAGATTTAAGTAAAACATCGGTTTTTTTCTGTATCCAAAGGAAGGTTTATTGGAAGGTATAAACCAGCCAGAAGTAGTCCCTGCTGGGTTATTCTTTAACACATAATATATAGTGTTGGCAGCACATTACGTATTCTACTATCAGGGCAATGAGGGTGAGAGATGGTACCATTATGTCTAGTACTCCCCTTTCCCGGTACAGAGTAACAGTCTTCTTAAAATTAATCTTGAAAAGAAAGTTTTATAAGATATTTTATTCCTCCCGTTTTTACAAGATCTTCCAACCTATACTAGCCAGTTCCAAGTTCCAGAAACTACCTTTAGAGTTAGCTATTTTATACGTTAATTCCAGCTTTTTTTTGGGGGGGGGGGGGGCTTACGGAAAGTTCCACCTCCGGAGGAATATCATATGATTGACCGCTTGGAATTTGAAATAGGGACATACATATAGTCTGAATACTTATACAGCCCCATGTAAAACTGACTCACTGACTGACTCACTGATATATAGATACAAATTCTAACATAGTTCTAGAAGTGCTAGTAACTTGACATTTGGCACACAGGTACCGTTTGCAATATAACCTATAGGAAAAGTCTGAAAACCGGACATTTTTACTTTTAAACCCATAAAAAAATTGAGACAATTCGTGCATTTTTTCACCCTTGCAGGCCTTTGTTGTAAGCCCGATAGCGGGCGAACCGTTGGAGCTAGCTCGGATCTGACAAAACATCTTTAGTCAAGAATGAAGTGAACTAAAAAAAAGGTCTTGTGACTTTTTGCTCTATCTTCTATGGTTAAGCGACAAAACGCTCTAATATTTGACATTCCAGAGATTATTTCGCCAAAAATAATGATTTGAGCCCGATAGCGGCCGAACCGTTGGTCGTAGCTCAAATCTGATCAAATTAGCAAATTGCGCAATCTGCAGAAAAGTTCCAGTTAACGTTTGCCCTATCTCCATTGGTTTGGCCAAAAAAACGTGATCTTGTGCAATTTTTGTGTAATTTTTTGCAGGAAAATTTTATTTTTGGGGTCGATAGCGGTGAAACCAATGGTCGGAGGTCAACATAAAACAAAAGTTGGATTTAGTAAATGAGGTGATCTACAAAAAGTTCCAGTAACTTTTTACTCTATCTCCATTAGTTTGACCGCAAAACGCGATTAAGTGAAAATATTTGGAAATGTTCGCTTATAAATTTACATTCCGGTCTGCCCGAAAAAACCCTGTTTAAATGCAAATATTTTATAATTTTTACGTGAGAAGTTTGTTTCTGAAGGCGGTAGCAGCCGAACTATTGCTCATAACCTAAGTCCTAAAGTTTCAATAACTAGGCAATCTAGAGATCTAAAAAAAGGCTAGCTTGCTTTTTGTCGTATATACTTACGTAAGCCCTAAAATCTCTTTTAATAGTAAAACCATGGTCGTAATTAGCAATTTCAGGAGTTGTAAATATAATGCGGCTATAATTTGTACAACCCGTTCTGGTTCCGGATTTAACTTCTGTTACTACGTGAACGAGTGACTACAACCCCACATCGTCAATTGGCTGAGCGTCAGTGAAGCGTCAATAGTAAATAGGGACATATTAGTGGTTAATTAATTTAATGAAATAGTGATTCATTATCAACACTCCTAAGTAATTTAAACCCTCTGATCAACTTTTTATATTGATAAAAATTACTGTACACATATTCTCGTAGCACAGACACATATTTCCCACAAAAGTACCTCACGTACTTATAACCCCCCCCGACAACATAGATCCCCCTCTCGGGAATTTCCTGGTAGATGAACTCCTGATTAAATTAAACCCCCTGATCAACTTAATAATACTAGTATGTTAATACAAAATAATGCGATCTACAAAAAAGGTCTAGTGACTTTTTGCCCTATATCCATCGGTTTGGCTAATAAATGTTAATATTTTGTAATTTGTACGTGAATATTTTGTTATTGGAGTCGATAGGGGTTGACCCGATTGTGCTAGTTTAAATCTAAAAACATTTATAAATAGCTATTGATACGATCTACAAAAAAGGTTCGGTAGCTTTGTGTTGTATATCTGTCCGTAAACTTGTTTACCGCTCTTAATGGCAAAATCTTTTTTGTGAATTGGCAATTTATGGAATTTTTTATTTTTCCGACTAAAAATTGTACAACTCATAACAGTTGAGATTGAGTTTGTATTACTGCGTAAACGACTGACTAGTATACGTCTACTACAGCACATCACGAATTGGCTGATCGTTAGCGAAGGTCAATAGTAATTAGGGACAGAGTGAATTTTAATTATGTTTCACAGACACAACACACTCGAAAAGAGACCTACGTGTGTCTTAACATCCGGTAACAATAACCTCCCTCCCTGGAATTTCCTACTATGACTAGATAATCTCCTGATCAAATTAAACCCCCTAAACAAGTTCAAAATACTAACTTGGTGTTGGATTGTTTATTATATTTACACTCAACAATTCACACTAGCTGCCCAATGCAGACTTTTCTCCCAAGCTCCATATCGAGAAACCCAGAAATCATAGCTCAAGTCCAAGGACAGAATCGATAGACAATTTGAAATATCCGACAAGAAAGGTCCAGTCACTTTTTCTTGTATCTCTAACGGTTTAGCCACAAAATGCTCTTAAAGTCACAACTTTGATTAAAACGTGAAAAATCGATAAAATAGGTATAATTTAAAGTCCCAGACCCCTAATCTTATTCTCTGAATTAACCTCTAACCGAATACCGTTTACCCCGAATTTGGCCAACACCTAAAATGGGGCCTGGGGGAGTAGTCCCCAGCGAGCCGAAGTCGAGTCCTATATAATATACAGCCGCATGTGTAACTCACTCACTGACTCACTGACATATAATCATACAAATTCTAACATACTTCTAGAAGTGCTGGAAACTTGAAATTATGCACGCAATTTGCTTTTCCGGTATGACGAACATTAAAAGTCTAAGAATAAGAAAATCTATACTTTTTAACACCTCAAAAAAATTAAATACCGGTTGAAACTGGTTAAAACCCGGTGTAGTTGTTTGCTTGTGAGCCATATAGCGACTAAAACCGTTGGTCGAAGCTCGAATCTAATTATTAAAGGGGGGCTTACGGAAAGTTCCACTCCAGGAGGGAATATACCATGATTGACCGCTTGCAATTTAAAATGGGGACAGACATATCCTATATCCTATACAGCCGCATGTGACGCTGACTCAGTGACTGACCGATATATAGATACAAATTCTAACATACTTCTAGAAGTGCTGGAAACTTGAAATTTTGCAAGCACGTCGCTTTTTCCGGTATGACGAACAATAAAAGTCTAAAAATAAGAAATCTATACTTTTTAACACCTCAAAAAAATTAAATACCGGTTGAAACTGGTTAAAAACTGGTGTAGTTGTTTGCTTGTGAGCCATATAGCGACTAAACCGTTGGTCGAAGCTCGAATCTAATTATTAAAGGGGGGCTTACGGAAAGTTCCACTCCAGGAGGGAATATACCATGATTGACCGCTTGCAATTTGAAATGGGGACAGACATATCCTATATCCTATACAGCCGCATGTGAAACTGACTCAGTGACTGACCGATATATAGATACAAATTCTAACATACTTCTAGAAGTACTGGAAACTTGAAATTTTGCACGCACGTCGCTTTTCCGGTATAACGTACATTAAAAGTCTAAAAACAGGAACTTTATACTTATTAACACCTAAACAAAAATTTAAACCGGTTGAAACTGGCTAAAAACTGGTGTAGTTGTTTGCTTTCGAGCCATACAGGGACTAAACCGTTGGTCGCAGCTCAAATCTAATTATTAAAGGGCTTTTAATGAATTGTCTGATCTAAAAAAATACGCACATTAGATTTCTCCGCATCTTTATCGGTCCACCCTAAAAAAGCTAACAAATTCGAACATTTTGTCAAATTTTGCCAATTTTTTATTTGTAGAGTTTTGTTTGAAGAACAGTAGCGCCTAAACGGTAGGTTGTAGCTCGGATCTGACGATAAACTTTTAGTATGGAGCGAAGTGATCTAAAAAAAGGTCACGTGACTTTTTGGCTTATCCCCATCGGTTTGGCCACTAAACGAGTTTAAAAGGAAACATTTTTGAATTTGTACTTAACAATTTAGTTTCCGCGCTCGAAAGCGGCCAAACCGTTGGCGGCTGCTCAAAAAATATGTTAATGGGATTTTGAAAATCACGTATTCTACATAAAAGCATCAGCAAAAGTTTGGTACCATCTCTATTGGTTTAACCGTAAATCGCAATTATGTGAAAACTGTTTGTAATCTTCACGTGCAATTTTAGATTCTGGGCTCGATAACGTCGAAACCGTCGGTCGTAACTCAAAATACGTAGTCTACAAGATTTAGAAAACTATGTGATCTACAAAAAGTTCCTGTAACCTTTGGTATTATATCCATCTGCTAGACCGCAAAACGCGATTATGTGCAAAATCTTTGTTATTATCACGTGAAAATTTAGTTTCCCGTCTCGATCGCGGCCAAACAGTTAGTCATAGCTCAAAACAAGTTGTATCAGGAACTAGCAAATGATGTGCTCTACAAAAAAAGGCCCAGTGACTGTTTGCCCTATCCTCATTGGTTTGGCCGCCAAAAAAGCGGTTTTAAAATAATTCTGTTTCCTGGATCGATAGCTGCAGAATAGTTAGTCGTAGCTTATTTTAAATTTGTTACCAACAGATATACTTAATTTTCTGATAAATATTGGCCTCTTTTTGTTTTAATTGCACAGACACAACATCCTCCAGTATAGAACGACTTGATTTTTTACCGTTATTACTAATAACCCCCCTCCGGAATTTCTTATATTTAAAAATAATACACAACTTATTACAAGTTCATTTATTTTGAAGAAAATTTTAATCTATACAAAAATTTTACATGTTTATTACATTTTGTATCTCACATATATTTCTCCAGCTCTTGCTTGATAAGCTCCTTCACGTTGCGTTCATCTTTAATTCTGGGTTCATCTTTAATTCTGGCTCTGATCTCTGTCAGGAAGTCAATCATTACAATTATGAACATCACTGTAATCACGGCGAAAACCAACTGTCCGTTCTCGTCCAACGACTCCAACATGACCTGAATATTCTTCATATTTCACGAGTACAATTTTGCGTGCTATTCAATAATATTTTTTTTTCCAAAATTATCTTGTTGCATTTCCATGGATACTAAAATTCTTATTGTCATTATAATAAATTAAAATACCACTTATAAAACAAAGTGTTTACGTATGTATACACAAGGTTGAGCTGTTATCGCGACATTTCTTATTAACTTTTTTAGCGATGTCTACATTTTGTTTATCAGGGACTCTGCCCCACCTCCTTTTGGAAGCTAAATATATTCTTTCCTGAATCAATTAGATGGAATGTAGTTCAGAGATTAGACCGTTATCAGAATTGCGTCTTTACCATAAAATTTCACTGTCTTTTACACGACATCCCTATTTAGAACTATTGAAAACCGTTTTATTGCAATAATAAGATAAAAAATAAAACCCAGGACAATAGAGGTTCTTCTTGTATTTGTCAACTGCTTCAGATATTTAATAGACTATTTCGTTATTTATCTTATGTTATCAGGTTAACATACTTTTAGCAGCTAATAAGAGTAACAATACGTTACGAAGCATCAAAATATGATAAAAATAATAAATAACGATTTCTTTCTGACAAAGAACACAGGATATTCATGTAATCATGTTATGAAATCAACGTTTGTCATGATATAATTCTGAGTGACCTACGTGTTGAAAGTAAACTATTGTACGTCTTAGAACATTAAGATAAAATAGATACAGGCAACAGAGTATTCTCCTATTTTTTGTCTCTAACGACAGGTACTAGAGGAAACATTTTCTGTGTAAGTTATTTGAACGATCATATTTTAAGCGTAAGTGAGTTTCTTTCGTAAGCAGCGAAGTATGATGGATTACAAATCCGCTACTTACTCTATAATGACTTAATTTTCCTTTATTTCGAACTAGATGACCTCCTTATTATACATCAGCTTTACTTCCTTTAATTTCTATTGTTGAAATTCAATATTGAAATATTGTGTATTCTATTTCTGATTATACATTGTTCATGTCCTTGTAATACTACGTAGTACAGTCGTCAATGAGATTGTCAGTCTGAGGCAAAGTAGCAGTAGCAATGATAGTTTGGCAGTACTAAAGTGATCGCTCCCCCAGTCTGAAGCTCAGTTGATTGTACATTGTTCATGTCCGTGTAATAATACGTCGTACAGACGTCGTGAGATTGTCAGACTGAGGCGATGTAGAAGTAGCAGTGATAAGGAGGTAGTTCTAAAGTGGTGGTCAGTCCTAGAGCACAGCTGCTAGTACATTGTTCATGTCCGTGTAATACTACGTCGTACAGACGTCGTGAGATTGTTAGGCGCAGTGTAGAAGTAGCAGTGATAAGGAGGCAGTTCTAAAGTGGTGGTCAGTCTAGAGCACAGCTGCTAGTACATAGTTTCATGTGCGTGTAATACTAAGCAGGCAGGGGTTGCACACCCCTTGTTGAGGCCAGCAAAAACTTGTGATTCTTAGGGAACGAAAACTACCAATCCAACAGTCATCTCCCACAGTTGATTTAACCTATCGAAACATCTCAGAACCAGCCCTGGCACCCCAGAATCTCAACATTTGCGGTTAATGATGTACCGCTCCTGGTTATTATAAGGTTGATCAGATTTAAGTAAAACATCGGTTTTTTTCTGTATCCAAAGGAAGGTTTATTGGAAGGTATAAACCAGCCAGAAGTAGTCCCTGCTGGGTTATTCTCTAACACATAATATATAGTGTTGGCAGCACATTACGTATTCTACTATCAGGGCAATGAGGGTGAGAGATGGTACCATTATGACTAGTACTCCCCTTTCCCGGTACAGAGTAACAGTCTTCTTAAAATTAATCTTGGAAAAGAAAGTTTTATAAGATATTTTATTCCTCCCGTTTTTACAAGATCTTCCAACCTATACTAGCCAGTTCCAAGTTCCAGAAACTACCTTTAGAGTTAGCTAGTTTATATGTTAATTCCAGCTTTTTTTTGGGGGGGGGGCTCTTACGGGAAAGTTCCACTTCCGGAGGAATATCATATGATTGACCGCTTGGAATTTGAAATAGGGACATACATTATAGTCTGAATACTTATACAGCCCCATGTAAAAACTGACTCACTGACTGACTCACTGATATATAGATACAAATTCTAACATAGTTCTAGAAGTGCTAGTAACTTGACATTTGGCACACAGGTACCGTTTGCAATATAACCTATAGGAAAAGTCTGAAAACCGGACATTTTTACTTTTAAAAACCCATAAAAAAAATTGAGACAATTCGTGCATTTTTCACCCTTGCAGGCCTTTGTTGTAAGCCCGATAGCGGGCGAACCGTTGGAGCTAGCTCGGATCTGACTAAAACATCTTTAGTCAGAATGAAGTGAACTACAAAAAAGGTCTTGTGACTTTTTGCTCTATCTTCTATGGTTTAAGCGACAAAAACGCTCTAATATTTGACATTCCAGAGATTATTTCGCCAAAAATAATGATTTGAGCCCGATAGCGGCCGAACCGTTGGTCGTAGCTCAAATCTGATCAAAATTAGCAAATTGCGCAATCTGCAGAAAAGTTCCAGTTAACTTTTGCCCTATCTCCATTGGTTTGGCCTAAAAACGTGATTATGTGCAATTTTTGTGTAATTTTATGCAGGAAAATTTTATTTTTGGGGTCGATAGCGGTGAAACCAATGTCGGAGGTCAACATAAAACAAAAGTTGGATTTAGTAAATGAGGTGATCTACAAAAAGTTCCAGTAACTTTTTACTCTATCTCCATTAGTTTGACCAGTTATAATTCTGAGTGACCTACGTGTTGAAAGTAAGCTATTGTACAAAGGAAAATTTTGTTTGTAAGGTATTTGAACGATCATTATTTAAGCCTAAGTGAGTTCTTTTCGAAAGCAGCGAAGTATGATGGATGACAAATCAGCTACTTACTCTATAATGATTTAATTTTCCTTGATTTCGAACTTGTTGACCTCCTTATTAGAAATCAGCTTTTACTTAATTTAATTTCTGACCAGAGATATTGAATAGCCTTAGAAAATGACATTTTATTACATTTTTCCGTGAGGCAGTACTACAGTGATTGCTCAAGCCAGTCTGGAGCACAGCTGAATTATATATTGTTCATGTCCGTGTAGTCCAACGTCGTAAAGTGGTCAGTTAGGTAGTCGGGCCTAAGGTGATGTGACAGTAGCTGTGATAGTGAGGCAGTACTAAAGTGATCGCTCACCCCAGTCTGAGCCAAAGCTGATTGTACATTGTTCATGTCCGTGTAATACTACGTAGTACAGTTGCCAGGCTGAGGTGATGTGACAGTAGCAGTGATAGTGGGGCAGTACTAAAGTGATCGCTCACTCCAGTTTGGAGTACAGCTGTTTATACATTGTTCATGTCCGTGTAATATAAAATGTAAAAATGAAAATGAAAATGAAATGAAAATATCTTTATTCCTTCTGCAATATTACACTTAATGCATCATAATTATAAAAGCATCATAAGGTCGTTAAGTGGTAAGTTAGGTTGTCAGGCTAAGGTGACGTGGTTGTAGCAGTGATGGTGAGGCAGTACTAAAGTCATCGCTCACCCAGTCTAGAGAACAGCTGATTGTACATTGTTTATGTACGTGTAATACTACGTAGTACAGTCGTCAGTGAGATTGTCAGGCTGAGGTGATATGGCAGTAGCCGTGATATTGAGGTAGTACTAAATTGATCGCTCACACCAGTCTGGAGCACAGAACAGGTCCAGCGACTTTTTACCACGTATTTTATTGGTTTGGAAAAATAACGCGATTATGTGCAAGATATGAGTAGTTTTCACATACAAATTTTACATTCCATCCTCGAAAGCGGCGAACTATTCTCCGAAAGGTCAAAACAAATTGATAACCCGGCTTAGAAAATGACGGCATGTACAAATAAGGTCCAATAATCTTTTGCCTTATCTTCAATGGTTCAGCCGCAAAACGCGTTTTCAAAAAGTTATGCTATTTTTCGTTTGATTTTTGTTTCTGGGATCGATAGCGGCTGAACCTTTAGTCTTAGCTGAAATATAAAAACGTTCTGTTACTAAAAAGTAATGAGGTGTACAAAAAAGGCTAGTTGGGTTTTTTGTCGTATTTCCTTCCGTAAGCCCTGAAAATTACTCTCAATGGCAAAATCTCGTAAGTGACAATTTTGGAAGTTGTAACTTTGATGCGACTACAATTGGTGAAATTCATACCGGATCTGAATTGAACTTGTATTACTAGGTTAAACGAGTGAATACAACGCTACATCAGGAATTGGCTGAGCGTTAGCGAAACTTCAATAATACATGGGAACAGAATGAATTCTATTTATGGTAGGAGACAAAACACCCTGTAAAAAAGAACCTCGAGTGTCTTAACCTCCGGCAATGTTAACCCCCATCCCCGGCATTTCCTAGTATAATCAGATAATCTACTGCGTAAATGAAACCCCCTGACCAACTTAATAATCTGATAAAGATTACTGACTTAGATTAAGTACTCTTCAGGTAGTAAAACTCAGTTACGTTTTCTCATAACGCCCCGTGAAACAGACTTACTCAGTACACTGAGTCTAATCCACTTCCTGTTGTGCTAAAAACTTGAAATTTCGCATAATTCTATCTTAGACCATTTAACCCATAGAAAACGCCTAATACTTGCAAATTCTACATTGAATTACTCTAAGAAATTCAGAAAAGCTGAATAGTGCAGTCTTTTCTCCCAAGCTCTGTACTGGCTAAACCAGAGGTCGTAGCTCAAATCCAAACGACGATTATGACCAGATAATGTCCTGTGTAAATTAACCCCTTGATCAAGATAATAATCTTATAAACATTACTGACTTTGATTCGTTACTCTTCAGAAAAAAAAGGGTTGTCTTGGATACCTACAGACTGTAATCCACTTCATAGTATGCTAGAGATTTCAATTTTATTACAGTTGTAAGCTTAGACGATGCAATCGTCAGAAAATATATGAAATCCTGATCAGTTTTCATTTTTAATTACCTACCCTAATAAGTTCATTAAAGCTAGCCAGTGCAGTCTTTTCTCCCCAGCTCTGTACTGGCAAAACCAAAGGTCCCTACTTAAATCCGAGAGCGGACTCAAAATACAAAATTAAATTTGCTATAATAAAGATCACAACATTTGTGTCGAATCGCTAACTGTTCAGCCACAAAACGCCCTTGAAGTCACAACTTTGGTTAAATCTGGAAAATTCAATAACAGGTATACTTTTAACTCCCAGAACCATTTAACATTTTTCAACAGACGCCATTTTGTTAATAATAAAGAAAAATAACACTTTTTAATTTTCCTCTTACCTATACAAACCTATATGCCAAATTTGATTTATTTAGCTATTTTGATAGTTTTTAGAGATGATAATTTGTTAAATAAAAAATGGCGGCTAGTGGCTGAACGAAGAGGAAATTGGAAAAGTTATTCCTCATTGTTTAGCTAAGAATCACGGAAATCCAGGAACGATTAAAACATATCCTATTACTATTGACAAGATTATATTGCAGTTAGCCAACAGGTTGTTACTATAGGATAATACGATACTATAGACCTGCGAACGTATCGAGAAAACGCAACAACAGTTATTATATATAATCTTTTAATATTATATTATTAAAATGTTTTTTGGGAATTTATAAATTTATATACCTTAGTAGTTTCTAGGAACCCTAAATTGTAAAGATTGTACTATGTTCTACACTCGCAATCGCTCTAAGATGTTACGAAATAAAAGAAAAAGTTGTAAAGATAAAATGTAATTGCTGAATAAAGCGTGAAATGCAGAACTCAATAAAACTGTGACTGTTTAATACAAAGCTTGGCTTATTTATGAGTTGGAGTAAGTTGAGAGTAGCAGTCTAATGCCTGCAGTAAAATATTGGTTGGAACCGTACAAGTACCATTATAATGGCGGTCGTACAACTTCAATTCTTTAATTTATTGTTTAGCTGAAAAGTTCTTTATCTTGTTCGTATACATTTAGATAGTTATATGCGGTGAATGATCTGAAGGAATGGCAGGATTTCTGACATTTACCGTTGTTATTCAGGGTGTTCAAAGTTCTTTATCTTGTTCGTATACAATTTAGATAGTTATATGCGGTGAATGATCTGAAGGAATGGCAGGATTTCGGACATTTACCGTTGTTATTCAGGGTGTTTCAAAGTTCTTTATCTTGTTTCGTATACATTTAGATAGTTTATATGCGGTGAATGATCTGAAGGAATGGTAGGATTTCGGACATTTACCGTTGTTATTCAGGGTGTTCAAAGTTCTTTATCTTGTTCGATATACATTTAGATAGTTATATGCGGTGAATGATCTGAAGGAATGGCAGGATTGTCGGACATTTACCGTTGTTATTCAGGGTGTTTCAAAGTTCTTTATCTTGTTCGTATACATTTTAGATAGTTATATGCGGTGAATGATCTGAAGGAATGGCAGGATTTCGGACATTTACCGTTGTTATTCAGGGTGTTCAAAGTTCTTTATCTTGTTCATATACATTTAGATAGTTATATGCGGTGAATGATCTGAAGGAATGGCAGGGATTTCGGACATTTACGCGTTGTTATTCAGGGTGTTCAAAGTTCTTTATCTTGTTCATATACATTTAGATAGTTATATGCGGTGAATGATCTGAAGGAATGGCAGGATTTCGGACATTTACCGTTGTTATTCAGGGTGTTCAAAGTTCTTTATCTTGTTCATATACATTTAGATAGTTATATGCGGTGAATGATCTGAAGGAATGGCAGGATTTCGGACATTTACCGTTGTTATTCAGGGTGTTCAAAGTTCTTTATCTTGTTCATATACATTTAGATAGTTATATGCGGTGAATGATCTGAAGGAATGGCAGGATTTCGGACATTTACCGATGTTATTCAGGGTGTTCAAAGTTCTTTATCTTGTTCATATACATTTAGATAGTTATATGCGGTGAATGATCTGAAGGAATGGCAGGATTTCGGACATTTACCGTTGTTATTCAGGTGTGTTCATTTGAAACTTCAAATTCGTATTAAAAGACATATAGCCCGCCGAGTATCAAAATTCTGTAAATGGGAGTGTATAGTACTAATTGGGAGAAGAAAAAAAACAATTTTTCAAAATGTGGGTTTGCCCCATGCCCCCCTTTCAAAAATTTAAAAAATGGAAACTAATACCTTGTGACACCAAAAATTGAACCTCATATAAATGCCGTATTTTGGTTTAAAAAATCGAAATCGGCCGCTTGGTGTCAGCAGCCATAAATGTAATGTTTTACACAACAATTATTAATATACAAAAACTGTAGGTACTACTTCTAATAACAACAACACTACTCACTGAATACTGTTGTGAATCTTGTGTAAACGTAAAAATAAAAAAAAATTCAAATTGGTGGCCATTGTTGTTCAAGCAAAAAATTAACCTATCCAAATTCTTGCCTAACCTTTCTAAAAGTTTCTCTGGTTAAGCGTCTGCACTCAACAGTGATCCTGTTTTTCAAATCTTGGACACCAGTGGGTTGTGTTTTAAAAACTACTGATTTCAGGTGACCCCACAAAAAAAGTCTAAGGGTGTTAAGTCTGGAGACCCTGCCGATTACTCAATTGATCCTCTTCTACCGATCCAGTGATCCGGGTAGTGTGCATCTAGCCACTGTCGCACAGGAAGAGCATAATGTGGTGGAGCCCTATCTTGTTGAAAATAAAACATATGATGTTTCTTGTTCCTCCAATTAGTACTATACACCCCTCCTTTACAGAATTTTGATACTTGGGCTATAAGTAATTTAATACGAGTTTGAAGTTTTTCAAATGAACACCCTGTGTATTACAAAAAGAGAACACCACGTTTCGAGGATTGAATCTATCATCTTCATCAATTTTCAAAAAACCCTAATACTTAAAGGGGTCGGAATGTCTATCTGGAATATGTTCTTTTATGCATATTCAGAAACATTTTATAATTTTTTAATTTTGTGAAGATTTTTTAAAATCTTGTGTCTCAATTCAAATTAAAAAATAGATACTTAATAAAATTCAGAAAATAAAAAAGCTGATATCTCTAATAGATTTGGAGTTAAATGTAAAGTCAAAAAATACCCGTTCCGTAGGGAACTTATGCAAAGGTGGGTCGAACGCACCTGTCACGTACATGTTACGTTATACACATTTAAAAATGTTTATTTCCTAAAACCATCATTCTTAAAATACTGTTTAGATTTTTATTATAAAATACAAACAATTTTCATAAATATTTTATTAAGCTGGACGTTTAAATTCATTGATCTTTTAGAAGATTTTTAAGCTTTGAAATTTGTTATGTATTTTATTGCAATAAACTGTTCTCTTCAAAACGTCAATAATCAAATAATCTAATAATCAAAAGTGGTCTCCGAAATATTCAGTCTTGATGGGACGGTACCAAGGCTCGGTTAGTGTTTTTTGAACAACTCAAAAAGTTTTCTGTGAACGAATGTATAGTTTGGAAATAGATGGCACAAACACGATCTCAAGTAAGCGCATTTCTCTCCCAGTTTTGATTGTGAAAATCATCAACACAATATTTGTTTTCTTGGACACAGGTTTGATTTCGACAACATAGAAATTTAATATAGAATGATATTTTTATTTTGACAAAATAGTACCGGTTTTTTAGTGTTAGTAACAATAACCCAAAGTTGTGGCGGAACCCCCACGAAATATAACTACTCTAGTTTAGTGTGTTGGTTAGGCAAAACTACAGGAAATATAACTACTCTAGTTTAGTGTGTTTGATAGGCAAACTACCACGAAATATAACTACTTTAGTTTAGTGTGTTGGTGGGCGAACCCCCACGAAACATAACTACTCTAGTTTAGTGTGTTGGTAGGCAAACTACCACGAAATATAACTACTTTAGTTTAGTGTGTTGGTGGGCGAAACCCCCACGAAACATAACTACTCTAGTTTAGTGTGTTTGGTGGGAGAACCACCACGAAACATAACTACTCTAGTTTAGTGTGTTGGTGGGCGAACTACCACGAAATTTAACTGCTCTAGTTTAGTGTGTTGGTGGACAAACCCCCACAAAATATAACTTACTCTAGTTTAGTGTGTTTGGTAGACAAACTACCACGAAATATAACTACTTTAGTTTAGTGTGTTGGTGGGCGAACCCCACGAAACATAAACTACTCTAGTTTAGTGTGTTTGGTGGGGAGAACCACCACGAAACATAACTACTCTAGTTTAGTGTGTTGGTGGGCGAACCCCCACGAAATATAACTACTCTAGTTTAGTGTGTTGGTGGGCGAACCCCCACGAAACATAACTACTCTAGTTTAGTGTGTTGGTGGGCGAACCACCACGAAACATAACTACTCTAGTTTAGTGTGTTGGTGGGCAAACCACTACGAAATATAACTACTCTAGTTTAGTGTGTTGGTGGGCAAACCACCACGAAATATAACTACTCTAGTTTAGTGTGTTGGTGGGCGAACCACCACGAAATATAACTACTCTAGTTTAGTGTGTTGGTGGGCGAACCACCACGAAATATAACTACTCTAGTTTAGTGTGTTGGTGGGCAAACCACCACGAAATATAACTACTCTAGTTTAGTGTGTTGGTGGGCAAACCACTACGAAATATAACTACTCTAGTTTAGTGTGTTGGTGGGCAAACCACCACGAAATATAACTACTCTAGTTTAGTGTGTTGGTGGGCAAACCACTACGAAATATAACTACTCTAGTTTAGTGTGTTGGTGGGCAAACCACCACGAACATAACTAACTAGTTTAGTGTGTTGGTGGGCAAACCACTACGAAATATAACTACTCTAGTTTAGTGTGTTGGTGGGCAAACCACTACGATATAACTACTACTTTAGTTTAGTGTGTTGGTGGCGAACCACGAAACATAACTACTCTAGTTTAGTGTGTTGGTGGGCAAACCACTACGAAAATATAACTACTCTAGTTTAGTGTGTTGGTGGGCGAACCACCACGAAATATAACTACTCTAGTTTAGTGTGTTGGTGGGCAAACCACTACGAAATATAACTACTCTAGTTTAGTGTGTTGGTGGGCAAACCACCACGAAATATAACTACTCTAGTTTAGTGTGTTGGTGGGCAAACCACCACGAAATATAACTACTCTAGTTTAGTGTGTTGGTGGGTGGGCAAAACCACTACGAAAATACATAACTACTCTAGTTTAGTGTGTTGGTGGACAAACCCACGAAATATAACTACTCTCTAGTTTAGTGTGTTGGTGGGCAAACCCCCACGAAATATAACTACTCTAGTTTAGTGTGTTGGTGGGCAAACCACCACGAAATATAACTACTCTAGTTTAGTGTGTTGGTGGGCGAACTACCACGAAATATAACTACTCTAGTTTAGTGTGTTGGTGGGCGAAACCCCCACGAAACATAACTACTCTAGTTTAGTGTGTTGGTAGGCGAACTACCACGAAACATAACTACTCTAGTTTAGTGTGTTGGTGGGCGAACCCCCACGAAACATAACTACTCTAGTTTAGTGTGTTGGTGGGAGAACCACCACGAAATATAACTACTCTAGTTTAGTGTGTTGGTGGGCGAACCCCCACGAAACATAACTACTCTAGTTTAGTGTGTTGGTGGGCGAACCACCACGATACATAACTACTCTAGTTTAGTGTGTTGGTGGGCGAACCACCACGATACATAACTACTCTAGTTTAGTGTGTTGGTGGGCGAACCCCCACGAAATATAACTACTCTAGTTTAGTGTGTTGGTGGGCGAACCACCACGATACATAACTACTCTAGTTTAGTGTGTTGGTGGGCGAACCCCCACGAAACATAAGTACTCTAGTTTAGTGTGTTGGTGGGCAAACCACTACGAAATATAACTACTCTAGTTTAGTGTGTTGTTGGGCAAACCACTACGAAATATAACTACTCTAGTTTAGTGTGTTGGTGGGCAAACCACTACGAAATATAACTACTCTAGTTTAGTGTGTTGGTGTGCAAACCACTACGAAATATAACTACTCTAGTTTAGTGTGTTGGTGGGCGAACCACCACGATACATAACTACTCTAGTTTAGTGTGTTGGTGGGCGAACCCCCACGAAATATAACTACTCTAGTTTAGTGTGTTGGTGGGCGAACCACCACGATACATAACTACTCTAGTTTAGTGTGTTGGTAGGCAAACTACCACGAAACATAACTACTGTAGTTTTAGTGTGTTGGTGGGCGAACCCCCACGAAACATAAGTCCTCTAGTTTAGTGTGTTGGTGGGCAAACCACTACGAAATATAACTACTCTAGTTTAGTGTGTTGTTGGGCAAACCACTACGAAATATAACTACTCTAGTTTAGTGTGTTGGTGGGCAAACCACTACGAAATATAACTACTCTAGTTTAGTGTGTTGGTGGGCAAACCACTAACGAAATATAACTACTCTAGTTTAGTGTGTTGGTGGGCAAACCACTACGAAATAGAACTACTCTAGTTTAGTGTGTTGGTGGGCAAACCACTACGAAATAGAACTACTCTAGTTTAGTGTGTTGGTGGGCAAACCACTACGAAAATATAACTACTCTAGTTTAGTGTGTTGGTGGGCAAACCACTACGAAATAGAACTACTCTAGTTTAGTGTGTTGGTGGGTAAACCACTACGAAATATAACTACTCTAGGTAAGTGTGTTGGTGGGCAAACCACTACGAAATAGAACTACTCTAGTTTAGTGTGTTGGTGGGCGAACATCCACGAAATATAACTACTCTAGTTTAGTGTGTTGGTGGGCGAACCACCACGATACATAACTACTCTAGTTTAGTGTGTTTGTGGGCGAACTACCACGAAATTTAACTGCTCTAGTTTAGTGTGTCGGTGGACAAACCCCCACAAAATATAACTACTCTAGTTTAGTGTGTTGGTAGGACAAACTACCACGAAATATAACTACTTTAGTTTAGTGTGTTGGTGGGCGAACCCCCACGAAACATAACTACTCTAGTTTAGTGTGTTGGTAGGCAAACTACCACGAAATATAACTACTTTAGTTTAGTGTGTTGGTGGGCGAACCCCCACGAAACATAACTACTCTAGTTTAGTGTGTTGGTGGGGAAACCACCACGAAATATAACTACTCTAGTTTAGTGTGTTGGTGGGCGAACCCCCACGAAACATAACTACTCTAGTTTAGTGTGTTGGTGGGCGAACCACCACGAAACATAACTACTCTAGTTTAGTGTGTTGGTGGGCGAACCACCACGATACATAAACTACTCTAGTTTAGTGTGTTGGTGGGCGAACCCCCACGAAATATAACTACTCTAGTTTAGTGTGTTGGTGGGCGAACCACCACGATACATAACTACTCTAGTTTAGTGTGTTGGTGGGCGAACCCCCACGAAACATAAGTCCTCTAGTTTAGTGTGTTGGTGGGCAAACCACTACGAAATATAACTACTCTAGTTTAGTGTGTTGTTGGGCAAACCACTACGAAATATAACTACTCTAGTTTAGTGTGTTGGTGGGCAAACCACTACGAAATAGAACTACTCTAGTTTAGTGTGTTGGTGTGCAAACCACTACGAAATATAACTACTCTAGTTTAGTGTGTTGGTGGGCGAACCACCACGATACATAACTACTCTAGTTTAGTGTGTTGGTGGGCGAACCCCCACGAAATATAACTACTCTAGTTTAGTGTGTTGGTGGGCGAACCACCACGATACATAACTACTCTAGTTTAGTGTGTTGGTAGGCAAACTACCACGAAACATAACTACTGTAGTTTAGTGTGTTGGTGGGCGAACCCCCACGAAACATAAGTCCTCTAGTTTAGTGTGTTGGTGGGCAAACCACTACGAAATATAACTACTCTAGTTTAGTGTGTTGTTGGGCAAACCACTACGAAATATAACTACTCTAGTTTAGTGTGTTGGTGGGCAAACCACTACGAAATATAACTACTCTAGTTTAGTGTGTTGGTGGGCAAACCACTACGAAATATAACTACTCTAGTTTAGTGTGTTGGTGGGCAAACCACTACGAAATAGAACTACTCTAGTTTAGTGTGTTGGTGGGCAAACCACTACGAAATAGAACTAGTAGTTTAGTGTGTTGGTGGGCAAACCACTACGAAATATAACTACTCTAATTTAGTGTGTTGGTGGGCAAACCACTACGAAATAGAACTACTGTAGTTTAGTGTGTTGGTGGGCGAAACCACTACGAAATATAACTACTCTAGGTAAGTGTGTTGGTGGGCAAACCACTACGAAATAGAACTACTCTAGTTTAGTGTGTTGGTGGGCGAACATCCACGAAATATAACTACTCTAGTTTAGTGTGTTGGTGGGCGAACCACCACGATACATAACTACTCTAGTTTAGTGTGTTGGTGGGCGAACCCCCACGAAATATAACTACTCTAGTTTAGTGTGTTGGTGGGCGAACCACCACGATACATAACTACTCTAGTTTAGTGTGTTGGTTGGGAAACCACTACGAAATAGAACTACTCTAGTTTAGTGTGTTGGTGGGCAAACCACTACGAAACATAACTACTCTAGTTTAGTGTGTTGGTAGGCGAACCACCAAATCCGAAATATTAAGTTAGCGTTGGAACAGAAAATAGAGAGGGACAAACCACCACGCAAGAGAGCTATGCTAATTTATTATTAGAAACAAGAGTCTGTTTCGCCTATGTACACGTTTGTATGAGATCTAATGAACAAACTTCTGAGTTAAATCTGAGATTGGATCGTTTAATTTAGGCGTCACGTAAAAGTGGTACGCAATAAACAAAACCGATTTATTATAAAAAAATTCTAAATTACTTCGGTACAACAATCTCCAAATCTACTAACGGGTATAATGTTTGACATACAAATTTTAAATTGTAATTATTTACAACAAAGATAATATTTTTTGTTAGCTTGATTTTTAAGTTGCACAGGTTGGAAGTGAACCTCCGAGAGGAGAATTCAAGATCGGTTGAGACCTGTTTAAACCCTACTAAGTTGCAAGTTAATCTTAAAGCACAAGATTTTAATTTTCGTTTATTAATATTAAGGCTATGTAGAGAAAAAGTAAGTTGGTAAGACAGAGTGAGTTTTAAGTTACACAGAAACTGTTTGAGTTTAAGTTAAGTAAGAAAAATTTGAGTTTGAGGAAGATGGTTTATGTATACTTTTATAAACTTTAGAATAATCAATATATTTATGTTCAGTACGCTTCTTATTTCCGGATAAGAAATTTAGCTGAAAGATTAAATAAACTATTTACGATGTTTACGAGACACTTCTATATAAATAATTATTTATGAATGCTAGTACATAAACAAAATATAACTCGTCTGACTAGAAGATTAATCACTCACTCTCGACTCCTGAATAGAAATTACTGCTCTAGGGGCGGGACAGTGAGGATGAGAAGGAAAGTAGGGGTTTGAGGGGAAGTTAGAATGCTTATATTTAGTAACAATACCTCCATGGTCAGGGGAACGGATGGAAAGTGCTGAGGACGGAAAGCCGTGCTACGTATGTGAAAAAAATTTAATTCAGTGCCTCTGTTAGGGAAGATGACGAAAGTGTCATTCATATATGCATGTATGTACAGGGTCTGTCCGGAAAGTAATAGGACTGATTTTCTTTTGCCGAGACTGTACTTCGGAGCGTGTGCGCACCGATTGGATTCGGTAGAGGGCGTTCCTAGCTTACGAACAAGCGGCTGGTCAGTTGTCTCCGAGCACCTCAAGAGTCAGGACAGGCATTTTCACGTAACGTGTTTCTGTGAGTGGTACAAGCCGAAAATGCAGCGTTCGTTAGAAGAGGTACACGATTAGATTCAGTGTTAAACTCGGTAAATCTGCGACAGAGACATTTGATATAATCAAGCAGGCTTACCCAGATGTTGCTTTAGCAAGAAGTGGTGTGTGCTTCGGTGGCACTAGGCCTTTTTGGAGGGCCGGGAAGAGGTTGGTGATGAAGGCCGTGCTGGAAGACCTTCGACTTCGAAAAAACGCCGACAATGTGACTTGTGTGCGCAAAGTTTTGAACTCAGACCGTCGACTAAGTATTCGTTTAATTGCCCAGATGTTACATTTACCGAAATCTGTGGTTCATGAAATTGTGACGGAGCATTTGAATATGCGCAGTGTGTGCGAAGATGGTCACAAAAGTGCTCACTGGCGACCAGAAATGGCGGCTCACACCGCCTTTTTTGTGAACAGCTACCTAACCAAGGCCGGCATCACAACTCTTCCACGGCCGCCCTACAGCCCAGATGTCGTCCCCCCAGACTTTTTTTTTGTTTCCTCGCCAGAAAAGACAAGCATTTTGGATCCAAGCAGCTTGCACCGCGGCTCTCAAGGCAATTACGGAGAATGCCTTCTGTGACGCCTTCAATGCTTGGAAATCGCGCTGGCAGCGCTGCATCGACGCAGAAGGAGCCTATTTTGAATGTTTTTAAAGAATTGTAACGATTTGCACAATACATTTTTTTTAATTGACTCAGTCCTATTACTTTCCGGACAAACCCTGTATGTATCCATGTACCAGATGTTCGGTTTGAACTAAGTGTAAATCATAGCTTTGTGCTCAAATAATAACTTAATAACCATAAAGACTGGTGAAATAGGTACTAGAGTTCATCCCATTGCCATTCTCTCATCTTTACGGTAAATTCCAACCCCCCCCCCCCCCCCAATAGTTCGAACTGGTTTGCACTGAGTGTATAATTGTAACAGTTCCATCATTATATGGATTGGAATTTGAGTCTTGTTTGATGTTTGGTGTTATTTTAATCGATATGCAATGTTTGTTAACGTGTCTGGAGCTAGCACATTAGTGAACAGAATTTCAAAGCGCACTGGTTTATCGGATCAGCTAATTTCAAAGATTTTTAATTCTTAACGAAGTCTTTGAACTTTTAAATAAAAGAGTTAGTTTACCTTCAAGTGGTGTCAGGATGCCCAAGAGGACATTATATATTTTCATATGCGGTGAATTCAAATACATTATTCGCGAAAGAGAAATTCAAGGTTTGTGGATTTTAGGAAGCCCATACTTGTAACTTTGGAATAATGTTTTAATCTGAATTTGACTGAAAAAAAGTTTTTTCTTTATGAAAAGTTTTGGCTGTTTTGCGATCAAATGCTTTGGTTGAATCTGCATTTAGCGTAGTATATTTGCTAGCGTTCAAAGTTTCGTTACTTTTCTCTTTATTAGTTATTTTGTCTAGTAGTGTTTCCTTTTTTGGATGGTAGGATTTTGGCTGTATAATTTCCCCCAAAGACCGGTACAGCCCTGAGTTTCTCCGTAAGATCGGGGTTTGTGAGAGGAATCTTTTTAGTAAGGAAACTGGTATCGCACCGAAATCGCTTACCAGTTCAGTTCACCGTTTTTTTTATTTATTCTTTAGATAACTGGGAAACAACCGATTCTATACCAGTTCAGAGGTTTACTGATGATGTATGGCTCACTGAAAAGTTTAACCCTTTGGACACAGAGGTCACCAGTTCAGTTCACCGTTTTTTTATTCATTCTTTAGATAACTGGGAAACAACCGATTCTATACCAGTTCAGAGGTTTACTGATGTATGGCTCACTGAAAAGTTTAACCCTTTGGACACAGAGGTCACCAGTTCAGTTCACCGTTTTTTTTATTTATTCTTTAGATAACTGGGAAACAACCGATTCTATACCAGTTCAGAGGTTTACTCATGTATGGCCCACTGAAAAGTTTAACCCTTTGGACACAGAGGTGTGTCCTGTATTGAGGTTCTGTACATGACATTTTGTAAGCTTATAAAAGCATTTTTAAGCATGTTTAACCTTAACTATTATGCCTTTTGACACCCGATGAAGAGGATAGATTTCAATTCTCGAAAATTAGTATTCAATTTTTTGTCGCATATAAACGATGGAAAATATCAGAAACCCTGTTATCCCTTCAGTTTAAATTATTTGGAATAATTTATTATTTTTATAATACTATTACTAATACTATTTCAGAAAAATTTTAAAAATTACGTACGAATTATTAAAAGTTTCTACTTAGGAATTTTGAAACAGGAAGAATTGATTATTGATACCAATAATAAATTACGCTTATAGTACAAAAAATTAAAGCAAATTAAAATTTACATTCGATTTCAATTGTATGAAAATGTCACGCAAACGTGAGGTAACGTATGTGCTTGAAAGAAAAGCAAGCCAGTTCTAATGATTCATCTAATTGGAGTCTAAGAAATGATTCATTAGTTAAGGTATACTTTATAGACTTATATTGTAAAGGCAAAATTTAACAACCGAATGGTTAAGAAATGAATAGAAGCCAATTATCGTTGTGTGGCATTGTTCTGCTATACACTCACTAAAATACCGACCGTAATGCTTCCACAATGCGATATATGAACAATCTGCTCTGAGTCACGTAGTGTTAGTCGCGATTTACCTCAATCTTGCTTCGAGCTCAGTAGCCTACTTGCTCTTGGGATAAAACTACTACCTACTACCTACTACTGCCTACTTGCCTTCTTCTGCAAAATGTCTTCTTCGGGTAAGAGAAAATACTATTTTAATTTTAATTTTAATAACAATTTCTTACTTTTTATGTAAGTTTTCTACAAAACAGCGTTACTCTTGGAGTTCCAAAAGGATTTAAAGGAAATTAAAGTAAAATTACTTTATTTTGATGCCGAGTTAGGGCTGATTTTGATCTTTCCCACTCAAAATCCAAAAGAGTGAAACCAATACGACAAGAACTAATAAATTTTGATTTTTTAAGTTAATCAATGTTTTGAATACAGTTATTTTGCAATTAATAATTTTATTGAATTTAAAATGAGTTTTCAGACCCTAAATTAAACTGCTGTAAAGAGAGAGTGTATGAAGAGAATACATTGTAATGCTATTAGAGAGGAATTAAGTTTTTTGTGTCTTACAAGATTATTATAATATATATATATTTATTACATATACAAAAATTTACTTATAGATTCAGCTGATTCGATTCTAATGATAACTGAAGTTGCAGCTTATCATTAATCTTGCCAAATAATGCGACCATCCAGTATTGTTAAAATTGTTAATTCATACATGATTCCGTTATTTCACATCAAACAATAGTGTATTATAACAATGTGGATGTATTTATTGTTTGGTAGCATTTATTATTGTTAGTGACCCGACAGGTTCTTCTTAAAAATAGTTGCGTGTCTGCCCGTCATTTATAGCGTTTTCTTCAATAATCCGCTGCTTCTATAGTAAAAAAAGAAAAGAACAAACAGAAGGTCCCAACAAATACAATCATTTGGCGTTGGGTGTTCAAATATTTAGCTAAGAATTTTAGTTCATTAACATAACTTAATGTATATGTAAATAAATATATTTACTTAAGATAAAAAATTAATAAAACAATGTTCGGGAAAACTTTTTTTATAGGTCCAAAGCTTTTTAACATGCTACATCACAGCATTTAAAACTCCAAAACCTAAAACTCTTTCAAAAAGAAGTTAAAAGACGGCTGCTAGAAAAAGAAGACACAAAGGATTTTTTGAGATTCTTCACTGAAGTTTGAAGTGTTTTTATAACACCTGGATGCATTTATTCCTTTGTTTTTATATTTTATACTGCTGTATCTTCAATTATGTTTATACATAAAAATGTATTAACTGTATTGTAGAATACTTCATTTCTTGGGTTTGTAATAATGTTTTGTTGTTAAGTATATTTTAGTATTAGTATTCATTTATATGTTATTTTCTATTTCGCTGTGAACACTGCAGTGGACCACCAAGGTTTAAGTTTATTTAGACTGCAAGAGACTTTTTTTGTCAATTTCCTGTTGTGCTAGCCATTTCTACTTGGTTCGATGGCTAGAATTTCCGAGCTAAACTTTGAATGTTTGCAAAGCTATGTAAATTGATAGAAGGAGTACAAACATATTGTATTCTATTCTATTCTAAATACTCGTAAGTTATCAATTTATTTACGCTTCAGCATTCCAAAACTGTGCGCATAAATGACAAATATCAGAGATGTATGATACCATTAAATTAAAAATACAAACAAAACAAGACCTAAGATACACAGGAAACAATACTGTTATGACAATAAAGATCTATAAATAGCACAATTAAACTAATTACTCATAATTAACCTCATGGTTGTATTTGTGTTATAAAATATTTTCTACATCATCAATTTCTTTTGGAAAAAGGGTTTTGTGTAAACTGAGAATGTAATTGGAATCTAAATGTTGATTTTGGTGTCCGAATATCATAATTGTCCGGAGTTCTTCTTTGTAAAGTGACTACTCTACTAGGTTGTTGATGATGCTGTGCCCCATACTTCACTGCCATAACGAACTAGTGATTCATACATAGATTTGTAAATTAATTTGTATTCTGTAAAATGTATTGCGTTTTTGAGATAAAGTTTAGTTTATATTACCTTCAACTTTTTAAATAAATAATTACCGTGTGAGTCCCAATTCATTTTTTTTATCAATAACTATTCATTAGTCATTATCAAACGGTTATTAGCCAAAAACCACCCTCAGACTTGGACACTGGCAGTATGTATATTTGTGGTTTTGTAAACAATAACAAACGTGACTTAATATTTAGCGGCCTATGAGGTTTGCTATGAGTGCAATGAAAATTTAAAATCAATGTCTTCTTGGAATTTTTCACGAGCTTGTTATCATTCGTTCATCTAAGTAATAGGTTGTAGACTGCTTGTACAAGTATATGTTGTTCTGCTATCTCGAAAACCGTATTAGCTGCGATTAACGCTATATCATCTGCATACATTTACCAATCGCCTTGAAAATCATGTTTGCTGAGGTTATTTACATAAATATTAAACATAACTGGTCCCAAAACACTTCCTTTAGGAACACCCTTCTTCATTGATTTGATAAAGTGTAGTTTACAACTTGCATTAGACAATATAACATAACTTGTTATAATTATTTTAATTCTTCGTAAATATTTTATAAAATTTAAACTTTGCCACCCCAAATCTTGTCGATCTGTATGAGAGCACTAAATAGTTTGTGACTAAATACGGGCCTAATTATGAGTTTCGTTTTCGGGCGTACCTTTGGCAACTAGACCTAACAGCGGCTAACCGTTCAGCAAGGGAGGCTGGACTGTCAACGCTGTTGATCTCCCAGCTAAATCAGTCAACAAAACTAAGAACCAGGTTTACTCAAATAATCAATGATCTGTCTTGAACATATGCCATTTCAACGTGGAACATTTAAACAGTAGGATGGCCCATTATACATTCAAAATGTCAAAATTTGTTTATATATCCACACATCCCCAGATTCTTGCTAATAATAAATCAAATATTCTGGCAAGTTTGAAAACCATATTTCGAGTGGAAGACAGTTCTAAAAGGTAATTGTTACAAATTTATAGCTTAAAATACATGAATCTTAATAGATATTTCATGCAATGATGGGGGCAGCCTCGTCAAGAATATAGTAAGCCTCTTCGATCAGACTCGCCATTAAAACTTTAATATTAGGAGATTTCTTAATATCTTCGGTTATTGAGTTAAATATTTTTGCACCCTAGCTATTGTTGTTATTGTAAACTGTGTAAACAAACATAATCTTAATTTTTCTATACTGAGCTCGGATTTGTTTCGGGTATTGCAATTATGTTTTAGTGTACGAAAAGATTTTCGTATTAAGAGAAAATTATAATGGTGTGATAAATAAGTAGAGAGGGCAACGTTACGGCAAATATTTCCCCTGCCAGGCCTCAGAAAATCATTCCTAGATTGAAAATTCCAAACTTTGCGGTCTTGAGAACGTTTTCGGAGACAAACTCGGACATACATGGCAAAACAAATATTGTAGCGTTTACCTTTTTGCATAATGAATTGATGTGACCTTTCCAATCCAAACCCTGATGTGGGAGAGCACCTAAACATTTCATCGAAACAGTTTTATTAATTTTGAATCCAAAAATTTTAGGAGGTGGTCTTGATTTCATCAAGAATGAGACGAACGAACTCTGTTTTGGATGCATTATACAACAATAATTTGTTAATCTGAAACCATAATTGTTATCATAGAGAAACAAAATATTTTTATTGGATTTACGTGATGAAGTATCGGGTGACGGAAAAATATATTCTCCAGGTTAGATTTAAGAAAGACAGGTCAATCATACATGAAGATGAGGAATAAGATTGGACCCAGTGTAGATCCTTGAGAAATTCCTGTTTTTACAATAGAAGAATTGTACCGATAATTCTTGTTGCTATGCCCTAGTTAGACACATTGCACTCGCCCCACTAGAAAGGATTGAAACCGTTTTAGAATAATACCACGAATACCAAAACTTTTAAGTTTAATTAAGAGTATGTGATGGTCCACAACATCGAATGCTCGAGTAAGGTCATAGAACAACCCCAAAGCATACTGCTTCGAATTAAACGAAGACAAAATATGTATGGTAACGGGGGCTATTGAGGGATTAGTCTTTAGGCCAGGGCTGAGGCCAAACTGACAAGCAGAAGACCGTATTTTGAAATAAAATCATACAATCTCTTGAACATAGTTTTTCAAATATTTTTGAGATCACTAATGTAGTTCATATTGATATATAAGAATTTGAGTCGGATGCAGGGTTACCTTTAGAGATTGGTATTGTTTTGAATATTTTAAGGTTAGTAGGAAACATTCCTTAAGTTATGGAATTACTTTAAAAAAGTTAAAATAGAAGAAAGTTCTTGAACATATTATTTAGTAAAAATTGAAGATAAATCAAATATATCTGTTGACTGGATGTTTTTAATGAATTCATTACTTCAAATTCACTGTGTGTTTGTAATTAACTGGTACACGACTCTATGAAAGTGAGCAGACATTCATATTAATGGGCGTTGTGTCTTGTTCAGAGTATTAGGTACATTTATGAGTATGTTGGTAAAGTAATTGACTATCTGTGATGGGTCACGAATTGTCTGGCCATCCACTTCCAGCTGACACACTCCAGGGTAACTACGAACTACCAAGCCAGATATATAGCTGTTGATTATGAATATACCATGTTGCTTTAACTGGATTTCTACTAGTCAACATAAAATCTTCAACAACTCTTGACTTGGAGTTATTGATAAGTTTTTTTTTTTGTTCTCTTAGGACAAGAAGCTTATAAATTGCACTTAGTCCTGTAAGAACCTTTGCGCTGCTTCCGGAGTGATAGGATATTCAGGATGGGTAAGGTTATGGAGTAGGGGACGCCTCCTATCGAGATCCATGAGGAAGATTAGGGCACTACATCTCAAAGTCATCCCGGAAGAAGGGGAGGCCAGCTCTGAACCAGCCTCTCCAGTCAAAGTAGGCAGGGGGGTTCTTCTCTTTTTTCTTGGTTCAACCATTTTTGACGTGCAATTGTTTTTGAACGGACTTTAATAAAACGAAATGCAGAGTTGAAATGGGTAACAAAGATGTCCATACAACGAGAGAATATCGCATCAACTGATCTTTGCGAAAAACATCTCCCCACGATTCAGTGAACGATAATTTTTGTAATAGTTTTTTCTTGGTACTAAATATTCGGACGAATTTAGTTCTGCTCTCTTTACTAAACGAGACATTTAGTAATGGAAACTCCAGAACCTGACCTTCGTGATCCGACAGACAGAAATTATAGACATGAGGCTTTACAAGATGTACACGAGTGTTTGTGAAAACATTATCTAGACAGTAATCTCCTAGTGTGGACACACGAGTAATCCCCGCAGCCATTGGCCTTAAGGAAATATCCTCCAATAAATCGATGAAATCTTCAGAAACCGGTGAAGACTTCAGGAGATCGGTATAACAGTCCTCTGCAATGAAATTGCTGTCATTTGGATTAATGAGTGGTAGAACTTGCAGAATATGCATTTTTTGTCCAAACGAGAACTGTACGGATAATATGCAGGGTCCGAAATCTGTCAAAGTTCCGAAATCATGCCTTGTTTATTTAGGAATCTTAACATTCTAACAATGACATCCCTTTACATTTTTAGAGTTGTCATGTATGTGAGGAAGCATCTGTGTCAGATTCCGTAAGTGGGAAGCACTCATGCCTACCCGACAAGGCACGGCACTTTGCTTCGTTTTCTCCCCTGCACGAGACTAGGGTGATGCACGCGGGTGTAAATGTTTTTTATAATGCTCTCCCTCAAAATTTGAAAGATGATTGTGAGGAGGCAGGAACCTGAAGAGGTACTTAATAGTAAAGGAATTGTATAATGTAAATGAATTCCTCTCTGACAGTGGCTTTTAAATTTTAAGGTAAATGTTTGGTTTTTGTGTGCACATTTCTTTCTTTTGAGTACTATTAAATTTGATTTTCTTAATAGCACTTTTATGTTTATGTTTAGATTTATTCTATATTGACGATTGCGATGTACTTCTGTGTACCTAATGCAGTAAAATGAATTGAATTGAACCAGGGCTAACTTATCCAAGAAGGTACTCAAAGAATCATCCGGGGACCTGTAAAGGCACAAAACAGTAAGCTTCAGTTCATTGACCGAAAACAGCCGCAATTTCAACATCAAATTCGGAACTTTGCTGCATGATGTTGCACCGGCATTTTAAGTTACATTTCAAGGATATAGCTGCTCCGCCACGCTTTCTTGTTATCCTGCAATAGTAACTTACCAAACTATAACCAGTTACAGCAACCAGTCTCAGTTTGTTCTCGTCTTAAAAAATGCTCCATTAAACAAACAA
The DNA here is from genome assembly GCF_021130785.1 of Homalodisca vitripennis. Classification (NCBI taxonomy): domain Eukaryota; kingdom Metazoa; phylum Arthropoda; class Insecta; order Hemiptera; family Cicadellidae; genus Homalodisca; species Homalodisca vitripennis. Next base: position 26,960,192 of record NC_060215.1, read on the forward strand.
TGTCGGGTTTCAAATCATGCAACACAGCCGGTAGGAAATGCATCATGCTGTAGGAATTTTGGAAGCTTCCAACATTTATCATAAATGGAACGTTAGTATTAATATGAGTTAACCCTTTCATAGCCCTTGAGGATAGTCAGCTTCAGGAGTCAGTTCTTGCTCCCCCACTGACCTGTCCTTAACACAGTTCGAGAAGTTCATCTATGCAGATGATACTGTTAAGTGACCCTGAAGTATCTAGAAGTCACATTTAATCGCTCGCTAAAGAGAAATCGATGTTGTGAAACTCCCTCGGAGGGAATGGACTTTTTTTAATAAATGTCATACGAGTGTGGACAGGAGTGAGTTTTGGAAGTCTAGGAGGGTAAAGCTCTCACAGAATACTGAGATTACGGATCCGACACCCAGACAATGCTTCGTACAGTGGAAGTTGTCCTTTGAGTGCATTTCCAGGAGGGCTAGCCCAGCTTCATACGAAAGAGAAGTGCGGGGTTAGAATGAATAAGAACTGTATTTAGAGTTAAACATCGCTTCCTAGTTTGTGTTTTGTCTATTCCCAGACTGTACCGTTTTTCTGGATAGCAAAGAATTTATTTATGGCTTATTAATTTTCTATTTTCGATTTTAACTAGGACCGGAAACTATATAAAATTGTCACTCTACAGGATTACGGCATGATTTAATGTGCATTACTACGAGAGCTTGTATATATATATTATTTACAGATCGATTTGTATGTTTTAGCTGCCAAAATGTATGTAACTAGATTTTACAACTTTTATTATTCTGTAAAAATTTTATAGTCCTATTAGTTTTTACTGTATTAAGCTTTAAAAACTTTAACCATCCGCCGTATTGTAACGTAAATGATATTATTTTTTTATATATTTGAGACTGCTACAAAATTAATTGTGCCTAGTTTGAGTTTTTTTTTTATTTTTACTGGTTTCTGAAATAAAAAAACACATACATACGGACAACGGTAACCTAAGCAGTTCTGACCTGTGTTTATATTACATACTTCTATTTGTCTTGACACTAAGAACAAATTCCGAAAATATTTCCGGAGAGTTGTAAACACCCTGTAAATATAATTAAAGATCCTGCCGCTCTCCATTTTTGATATTGGGTGGGAGGGGAGACTGTTTTAATATCTATCAAAGATAACCTCAGTTATTTTTATTACTTATCCACAACAATTTTAAACCGTTCAAAAGTTAAGAAGGAATGGTATCTTTGGGACACCCTATATCTTAAGCGTCTATTTTATTATTCCAATTGGTGTTATTTGTTTTATTTATTTGTTTTCAACAATATTGCTCTATTTTAAATTATATTTACATTTGTAAGTACATTTGTGGTACAAAAGAGTTTCCAAACTCAGACCGTCAAAATAAAGTCGTAATGAGTATTGTTGTAATGTTTTCCGGTTTCTTTTAGTTATCAATGTTATAACGATCAAATAGAAATGTCACACCATTGTGAAAGAGATTTTATCGTTTATGCGTCACGGATAACAATGTGACTGTATAACGTTATCTAGAAACCAAATTAACTTACCGATTTAACAGTCGTTCTGATAATTCATTACCTAGGCGTGGCTAATTAGCTCGAATCTCAACAATGTCCTCGACACGTAGCCAATTATTCGGTGTTTTATGGTTGGAAATACCAGGAAATACTAGGATTCGATTACATCGAAATTTCACTGACGCAAAAAACAATATATATTCAATTGTTATATTTAGACATCGATGCATAAGTAAAGTTCTTAAATAGGCTACTGGATATAATTTATTACTACCTTGATCAGTTTTTCACAAAAAGCCCTGACCCTCTTGTGCACTGCAAAGGAGGATTAAAATAATTTTGTAAGTAGTTAACGAATTATATAACAGTAATAGTTTTAAAATCCATGGAGCGAGATTTATCCAAAGTGTTAGTAAAAGAAAAACTCTGAAGTAACTATTGTTGGTAAATGAAAAGCATAGGGCACATAAAATTCTTTAATGCTAAGACATGCAAGGCATATACAAAAGTCTTTTCATATACAAGGTATGTAAAATGCGTGGAAACACCCTAATACTTTTAAAACCATAGCAGATAAAATCTACAAACTTTGCACAATGTTGTACGTCTATTTTGCATAATTTATTACACAATAGCTATTACACGACTAAACCTAGGGGGGGGGAAGGGAATGGGGACCTGTGCAGAGTGTCAGGGAAATCTTAAATGCAAAACTAGGTCATTATGTACGAGTATATTATTTTAGAAATCTGTATCAATGTCGCAAACACAGTTCATAAGCTTTATCCAATACAAAATGACGGCCGTTTTAAAGGTTCGATTGTGCAAAGTTTTTAGATTTTATCTTCTAAGGTTTAAAGAATGTTAAGGTGTTTCCGGACATTTTACAGAACTCGTATAACAAACTTTAAATTTGAAACTAATAAGAGTTATCGTTGACGACATGACATTTTATAACCGCGCGGAGCTAAAAACTCAAGCCAGCCATCGCACCCGGTGAGATAATTGCAGTGTGACAAATGTTACCGAAGCTGTCAGAGCACAGCTGTGCGTACAGCACACTACAACGGTAGAGCTGAAATAATTAATGCGTATTGTCAATCAACAATGTTTACATGATATGAATGGAGACTAGGTGAGGTAATAGCTGATAATTTAGCTGGTTTCTAGTAAGCTGGTTCTGGTTCGGCAGTCAGTTGATTTTGTGTTATCAGTTGGCCCTGTAGTCGGATAATTTCTGCAATCAGATGGCTTCTATGGTGGGAATATTTATGTAGTGAACTTCTTCTTCAGACAGCTGGGTTTCAATGAGATAGTGACAACAATCAATACACAGAAAATCAGTATAGAGAAGCCACCATTACTGATCGGTCATACTGATAGCTGATTGGTTTAACTTCTGCTAATCATTATACAATTTCCTCCACTCACTTGTGTAAGCAGACGTGCATTGCTGGCAGGACCAGGATTAATCTGTGTTATATAAGGATGGCTCTCCACTTCAATACCGAACTATCTCAAGACTTGAATTGTGTTACCAATGTTATGACGCATTGTAAAGCGTAAACCATTCGTATCAGCAATGATTCAACGTAGCGTGAAAAAAACTCAGATTATAATAATTAATTATTAAAACGTTGAATACGATAAGTGCTATTCTGATACCACTATTGCTTTTGAAAGAACGCCTAGGTGATTATGGATTAGGAATATGAGAAGCTCAGGATGTATTTATAATTTGAGAAATGGTGCCTTTTAAGACACCAAAGCTCTTATGATATTTTCTATAATAAATAATAATATTTGTATAACATTAATTCACTGTGATTATTATTTTATGGCGAAACTTCCACTCTCTAAATTCAAATGAACTTGCTAGAAGTTCGTTCTCTTACGTTCTCGTATTTTATTGTAAAGTTATTTCACGCAATCACTCATTTTTTGAGTTTTAATTTTTTAACAATAGCGCGTTCTGCCCCTGAATACTTCCAATCAAAATTGCAAAAGTTCATAAATTACAAGTTACGATCGATTCTCCTCTTCTAGTCTCAACGAGATAATGTAAATGGGTTATGCCACGTAAAATGGGTGAAACGGGAAGGAGGTTGAGGTGTGGAGCTATGATCTCACAATAACCACTGCACCAATATAACATTAATTTGATGTTTACCTCCGGGAACCAGCTGGTATCGAATACGAGTGCAGTAATGTGCGAAAAAAATAATTTATTAATATTCTACAAATATAAGTATGTATATGTATTGTATAAGATTAAATAATCTGAAGAAGAAACAGCATTAATGGTAATAAAATGTGTCAATGTAATGTAATAATCAATGTCTCTCTTTTTTAAATGTTGTGTACACATTCCTCTGTATTGTTTCCCGACCTGGTAAAGTAAAATAGACATACTCGTTTATCCGTTTGAGCATACAATTATTATAAAAAACGATGTTTTAAAAATAATAAAAGCATTGTAGCTGTATAAATGTCGAAATTCAGTAAAGTATGGTATAAGTTGACTGAGTATTTAAACTATTAATACACGATTTTTTAGGTTTCTTCGAAGATATGAGCGAAATAGTAAATTTTATTTTTATTTTACTACATAATTAAGTAGGCCTACTATTAAGTACTGTTTTCTATAAATAACATGGTGGCTGAGAACTGAAAAGTAGTATTCTGTAGTAAGCGAATACAAGATATAGTCAAAACAGTTATAGAAGCATTCCCCCAGCTGATGATATAGACTCCGTCCTCACATTGAAAGGACCATATGTGTAGTATGTTAACACACAATATTTATTGTGCATTTTTGAGCCAAGCTGGAGAAGGCCTTGGAAACACTTTTCCTCGAAGAATACTTTTTCGACAGTGCCTTTAGCGTCTTTAGAGTCGACAGATTCTTAGAGGATAGACGATTCCAGTCACTTTACGATACAGTAACTCGTATAATATTTCAGGCCGGCGGTATATAGTTCCAGAGATCGGCATTACACAATCGTAGATGCTCAAGAGTTTCCTAGAGCCTAGTTGGTATCAGAGGCAGAGTTTTTACAGAATTTAGGTGAGGGAATTTTAGAGAGATTGCTTACATTGATCACTTGATCACATACTTTAGGTGGTAATTATAGTCTTAAAAGTTCCTGAGAACGAGATATTCCTGAAACTGTTTCCTCAGTTGTCCAATTGTCAGGTTAGTCAGCAATGAAAGTATCAAGAGGCTGGAAACTTCTTAAGCCAGATACTACCATAGTCCGACGGTTCCTGAAAAAAGTGATCATCCAGCGGCAAAATATGGTTACCGTTGTCAGATTAGATATACCCATTATCTAATGGGCCGGAAATTTACCGAGTCACCCAAGAAATAGATAACTTTCAAAGTTTGTAGGCTTCCAGATGATTGCTCGTCATCCAATCCGGTTGCCAGTGGTGAGGGGGGGGGTACTAGTGGTACAAGGCTCGCTGTAGTTAAACTGACCCTGAAGACTGACGGTTCCCAGAGGATAGACGGATCTAGTCTCTGGAGGCTACAGAGACCCAGGTAACTGACTTCTAAATCCAAGAGTTCCACATTTTCTCATTACTATTACAAGTTACATTTCTAGTGATCTCGTTCTGAAGATCTGAGCCACCTAGAGGCAATTTTACCTGAGAAATCCAGATTATCTTGACGCAAGTCTCCCACTTTGTGGGCAAATTGTACCACAGACTGGAAACTATTAGAGAGTAGGGTTTTCTAAGTCCAGAGTGTCTATTTAGGTTTTCCTATATGTGGGATGTATATATAGATAACATGGAATTCGTGTGCTACTTTGCACACACTGTGCTTCAACACGATGGAAACTCAAATGCCAAATGATTCCGAAGGTTAGAGTCTAGGAAAACATGTTTAAACTACAAAATCCTCTTAATGTTGATTTGAAAATATAATTATATTACTTGCAATTCATTACTGGAGTCACATGTTATCTAAGCCCTTAGGTATTAGTAAATTTCAATAATTCCTAAAAGCTACTAAGGTGTTATTGGCTGAGCTATAGCGAAGATTATCTCTCGTGAGGCTGGTTCTGTGTGTCTATCTGTCTGTATGTCCGACGATATCTCGAAAATGAACTTACCTTATAGACTATGCACGAAGCTTAAATTTACATTGTCGCTGATAGTTCATGTCACTCAATAGGATTTGGCTGAGCGTTAGCGAATATTTTTACATAGCTCGTATGGGTAACATGATAGAAACGAGAAATAGATGAATAATTCAATGTTTAAACAAACTTTTTACAATCATATGCTATTTTAACAAATGACACTTTTATTCATAGAATAAAAAGCAAATATAATACACTGGGGTCAATGTTAAAGGTCGGTGACAATATTTGACTTCAGAGCACTCTTACGTTGAAGTACCCTTGCTGGCTTACCGGAACTTTTATTTCAGTATAACCTAACTTACTTAATAAACTTAGGAAATTTGAATATATCATGTGGCAGGATCTCGAGAAAGATTTCAACTGTACACTTCTATTAATTTAAACAAACTCTCCAATAATATAAAGTTTTTTTTATTTTTGTGAGGCCTTTCGTACTCAATGAGTACATCTTCGGACTCACACAACTAAATAAAAGTAATAATAACAATAGTAACATAAACACTTTTGTACTAAATAAAAACATACGTCATTAAAAATATAAAGAGGTAATATTCTATGACAGCACAGTATGTTATATGTATATATAAAAATAAAGTTTATATTTAGTTAAATCAAATAAAGTAACGGTGAATTTTGAAAAGGCCCAGGTTCGTTGTTTACCAGATTATTTTGGTTCTTTTTTATAAAAATTGTTTCATATGCATCAAGGAATTTTTTATTTTGTACTTCTTTTAATAATTTTGCATTCGAAAAAGAGTGTCCAGTTTGAAGTGCATGTTTTGCCATGGCTGATCTTTCTTCCTGTTGGTATTTTAAACATGCGCTATGTTCCTTAGCTCTCTGTTTTAACTTTCTTTTTGTTTGGCCAATGTATTTTAAATCGCAGTTGTCACAATTAATTTGATTACGAAAGGCCTCACAAAAATAAAAAACTTTATATTATTGGAGAGTTTGTTTAAATTAATATATCATTTCCAATAAGACAAGAGCTTCAAGAATGTACACTTCTAATTGTGCATGACAATTGTTCAGTTCTACATAGACAAGAATGAGTTCAATGATGGTGCATGTTCAACCATGGACTTAGGCTGAGCGGTACTGATGTCTACCACTCAGTGGGCGAACACAATTTACCTTTTGTCTGCCGAGAGGATGTGAATATTTCTTTTCTGTATGACTAGAATATGTCTGTCTATCTGTCACCAGGACAATTACAGAATTGAAGGAGCTATTTAGGTTTGAAATTTTGCATGCAACTGTTGGACGACAGGTGGTGTAGCGTACTCCTATACAGGCACTATACAGTTTACTGGAGGTGAACTTTGTGTCATTAAGCATGAACAGATGCATCAGTCAGGCGAACCGGTGCTCTTTCTTATTGAATTCACACATAATCAACGGTCCCACCATAGCTACGTAATGTGCAGAAAACTCAGTTGCTCCACCGTGCTTAGAGATGGTGATGGAAACATCGCATTGTACTGAACTGTGCACCCGATGAAACAATGAGATAACTTCTTCATCTAGATGACAATATATTTTATTTATTTTGTAGTTTTGGTGTCTATGTGTTTGAACGATGTGAGTTTGTTTTGAGCTTCTTCGTCACAGGCTTTTTTGGGATCTCTTCAAACGAGCCCGACTCCGGATACCCGGAGTATGGTCTGTGAGAAAGAAAGGTGAACTGGAGCTAAACTCAACATTCGCGTTGAATCAGCACTTCCCGCAATAGCTACTTTATGTGTAGAAAACCCGATCACTGCCATTTTTGCATTGACTCACAACCAGTGATGCAGCTGTCACAACCATTTCAACAACCAAGTACTCGCGACTGAAAATGCGTAACATTATTTGCATTATGGCCAGTTATCTAAGTACTCGAAACTTTATTCAAAGGTTACACTTTTAGTTCGTATCTTAGAACTTCATTAACAACACTTACAGAGTGATTATTTCGTTCATAAGAGACTCTGCAGAGATAAGTATTCCTTCTGAATATTTTATGGAATAAAATCAACTTAGTTGTTAGGGACTCTTAAATTTATCGCAGGCTAATTTTGGCAACTTTTTTAGCATTTCGACCAGTCCAATTTGCTCCTGCAACCGGTTGGTAATTATCAGAAAGTGTGTTTCTTGCAGGTGTAATTACTTGATTCAAAGTGCGTTTTTACGCATTGAGGAAATATATTTTTGATCAACTGAAGCTAGTATAAGTAAATTGTGTAGTACCTATTGTGGTTCGTGTTATCAATATTAGGAATGATGTCATAATTATTGTGCTAATTGTGCGCAATTATAGATGAATATAACAATTCACTTGTAAGAAGCTGGTCTATAATAGAGTGAAACCAATATATTAACTCATTATTCTAACTAAATAAGTCGAGTGTTTTCGTTTGTATTATTCATCACATTATGAGGTCTTAAAGACTTCATGGAGACCAGGAATAAAAATGCGCCAATCATCCTTACAGATACAGAGCTCACCTTCAGTTTATTGTGTTCATTTACAGCTCCTAGTCCTCATTTACAGATATACAAAAATTTTGAATTATCTCCAAGAATAAAAACTAGAATAAATCTAAACTTTTAATATAGTATAAAAATGTTTAACGTTGAAGAATTTCTAGATAAGACTTGGTACAATTGGTATTTTCAATTGCAACTGTGTGTAACAATAAAAGATAAAGACGCAGTAAAGATAAGAATTGTTTGATTTTTATGACATTAGACATAACAAGCTTAGTCTATGAGTACTTCCATAGTACTTATACGTTAAAACTATTGTGACAAGTTTGGTTTGGCTCTAGCAATAAATGCATTTCTTATGATTTACAATAGTTTTGATAGTTTTAAATACATTAAACCACGATATAGTTATTTTAAAAACATGATTACATTATTTCTTTGTGTAAAATATGATTGAAACCTTTCTTGCAGACCAAAACAATGCCCCAATTTAAACTTTAATATTTCCTAAGTTCTGGAACTATTGATAACTTTGATAAGTAGCTCCATCTGTGATGCGTGCAGTTTTAACGGGAAACGGATATTCTTATGAAAAATGACTTTACTTGTAACATATTATAAAATGGGCGAATTTAGGGCCATGAGGTCCTAAAATTAATCCTAGGGCCTGTCTTACAATTAACCCTAATATAATAACAACATTTCTTAAGTCAAGTAAAACTACTACAACATTTGGAAAAAAACTAAATCGTGTAATAAACGTCTCTTTAAAATTTAAGGCGAATAACTTACTTACACACACATTTATTTGCATTACATCCGTCATGCAAGACCTACCCCAACTAAACCATCGCTGGCATCCTTTCTATTAATTGAGCTTTTAGTAATGCTGCAAAACTGGTTTCGACTCCCTACCGAATTAATATGGTTAGGAAGGGAGTTTCTGCTCGACAAGTAGTAACGACAAATGATTTATTGTAAGTTGAGGTTCGATGGCGGGGAATAAGAAGAATTGATGAGGCAATTCTTCTCTCTTTGGCCTGTTTCAGAGATCAATTTGAATTTGTCACTTAGAAATATAGGCTCTCCAGAGTTATTAGTAAAATATACCAATTTCAAAATTTGTAATAATCTTATATCAGCCACTTTTAGAACATAATTTTAGATATGATTGGACATAATTGGGTTAAGATTGTCACGTTTTAGGTCAAATACGAAACGTAAACAATGATTTTAGAATAGCTGCAATTTGTTAGCCAGATCTACAGTCATATCATTGATTACATAGTTACAATATGAAAAATGTGGAAAAACCAGTGTTTTCACCAGTAAAAGTCTCACTCGTTCTGACAAAACATTCTACATCCTCTTGAGTCAGTATACTTAAGCAAACTCCTTCTTATGGGTGCCCAAAACAGCATCACGCCAACCAAGAGTTGAATTCATAGTAATCTTTTTACTTTGTCGCATTACGGAAGAGACACGTTTTGACTTCTGAAGTAATGAGTGAGAGATGATAATCGTTTGGGTTTTGATCTCATATTATGGTACAGTATATAATAGTATTTTGCGCAAAAATAAAATTAAACTAAATTAAATTAAATAATTGGCGCACTCTTTCTGTGAGACCCGGGTATTGGCCAATTCGTTTCAGCCCATTCGCCTTCAGCGAGATTGCGGCAACACCCTGACTGGATACAACTGCAAACAATCATATAGAAATTGAAGGGTTTTGCGAAATCAAGAACATCAAAAGATAGTTCAATATCCGGTATTAATGATATTTGTTGACAGCAAAGTCGTACAAAGGGTGTTTCAATTTAAATTTTTATGTTGACGGGTTCTGTAAATAAACATGGTTTTGGAACACTCTGTATGTTGAACATGTGCTGGTTAACATACGAATAAAGTAGTATCCTCGCAGTGTCCGATCATTCTAATGAGTGTCCATCACTCTAATAAAGACAACTGAAATGTTGGTGAAGCTTTCGGTTTTTTTAGTGGATGTGCTTTTTGGTACAATACATTAAAAGACAATGCACTCCCTATTTCAAAACTACAACACCAATCCTGAAATGTACAATTGGAAAATATATTGATACCGAAGATTTGAACGAAAGTATTTCCATAAGACGCAACTGTATGTGGTTCGGAATGTATTTTAATAGTATTTAAGTTTATTTAAACCCGCTGTGCCCTTAAAGGCATGTTTATGCTTATAAAAAATACTGGACAAATTATTGGTTAATTTAATTTATTAACGAAAATAATAATAAAGGAGGGATTTTAATCTCTGGAATAATAAAGTACTTTTTTGGAGCTATGTTTGAATATCAGAAAATTTGTTGCAATAATTTAAAGATCCATTCTTGTAATTATCATGCAGGTTCCAAAGTGCAAAATAAACTCTTTACTGGCCAATTTCGTACTAATTAAAAAAGAACCGTATTCAATAAGCCACGATAGTTTGGTGTTAATAGCTGTTGTCAAAAACAAATACGAAACCTAAAACATTGGCACCTGAACAGAACAAACGCTCAATCCCGTGTTTCTTTTAGAGTCAATCAATCAATCAATCAATTCATTTATTGCCAAAAACATAACATGCATAGGGCATTCGTCAAGAAAATTATAATATCCTAACTTAAAGTATAGACTACTGACAGATCAAACACAACAAGACCAAATCAATATAACAGGAGTGATCTACAATTTATTATCCTCAAACGTATTCCCGGGACACTGTAATATTCTCTCGAAATAAGAAATTTTTTCAGACGATTTTGAAATTCCCCTATCGTCCACAACAATTTTCAAGCAGGATGGCAAAGAGTTAAAAAGGCGGATGCAGGAGTAAAGACTTTGTTTTTCAAAAAAAGATGTTTTATGGCAGGGTAGGATTAGGTTGTTTCTTTTTCTTAAGGAGTAATTATGGGCTGGATTAACGTTGACTGAAAAAAGGTGGGGATACTTTTTTGTAAAAAGAAAGACACTGAAGGATATAAATGGATGGGAAGGTAAGGATATTATTACTGCGAAAGAAACCTCTACAAGACTGGGAACGACTCAACTTGAAAATAATCCGTATAGCTCTTTTCTGGAGACGAAAAACATATTGAGTTTTTCTTACTCTCGTATCCCCATATAGAGACTCCATAGCAAAGGTAAGGATAAAAACAGCCATAGTAAGTAAGCAAAAGAATTTCCTCACTAGCAAAAACAGGATAGTCTATACATCAAAAAATATGCAGCTGCTTAGTTTTTTCGTGACTTTATCAATGTGACTAAAAAAGTTTAGCTGATCATCCAAAACAATTCCAAGATAATTTAACATTCAAAGAAGGACACATTTCTGACTCTCCAATCACAATGTTTTGAGATTCAATCAAACGTTTTAGCAGACTTTCTAATTCCAAAATCAAGAAAATTGGTTTTAGATGTATTTACAAACAGAGAGTTTTCACCCAACCACTGCAGCAAATTAACTGGCCTGAACAAAGGTTTGGATTTCAAGCTCGGCTCGATTGCAACCAGAGATGACCAAAGAGGTATCATCAGCAAACAAAAACAACTTGGAACCTTTCACGCTTCGATGGATGTCATTTATGAATAGTAAAAATAATAAAGGACCAAGTACGGAGCCTTGGGGGAACTCCAGTGCGTACTTCTCGCTCCTCAGAAAATTGTTTTTCTTAAGCACCCTGTAATCATCAATAAAACGAATTTCAACAATCTGTCTACGGTTTCAGGAGATAAGAAGCAATCCAATCAAAAGCTTTCCCTCTAATAACCCAAGTTTTCAAGTTTTCTGAGCAACAACACCGTGATCCACAACGTCGAAAGCCTTCGTAAGATCCAAAAATAGGCCAAACACGTGATTCCTGTTATCCAATGAGTTTGATACCTCAGTTAGAAGACTAAAAATTGCATTGACTGTAGACAAACCCCTCACGAAAGCCATATTGATGGTCATGTAAAATTCCATTGACAGACAGGTAATTGGAAAGTCTGGTCAGCACAAGCCTTTCAGAACTTTTGAAAATGTAGAAAGGATCGAAATGGGGCGGTAATTGCTAAGTTCATTTGGACTTCCTTTTTTCTTAAATATAGGTTTTACAAATTGAGAGCTTCAAGTGTGATGGGAACTTCCCAGATTCAAATTGACGAGTTCGCAATCTGTGCAAGAGGATCAGCCAATATAATCTATACAGCTCAACAAAATCCTGGATGAAACTCCATCAAAATCCTGCTGAATTGCTTGTTTTTCAAGGACTTTACGACTGAGATGATTTCATTCTTATCAGTTGGAGCAAAAAAATATAGAGGAACTCATACTTGATGAAGACAATGATCTTGGAGGAACAAATGAAGAATTACCCTCAGAATCTCTCAAACTCTGGCTTATTTCTGCAAAAATGGATGTTGAATTTCTCTGAAATCATCCTAGGATTGTTCATCAGATCGCCATTCTCGTCATCAAGCGTAATATGTGTGAAGCATTAGCTTTCTTATCAGGAATGAGATCCTTAACCACATTCCAAGCAGCTCGCTGTTTATTCTGAGCCCCGCTGATGAAGGTCAATACTTTTTTCGCTTTGGCGGAATGGATGCGATTCCTAAACTCCTTCTTGGTTTGAATAAAAGAAACTCTCAAAGGATGAGAAGAGTCAAGATGCTTAGACAGCGAGTAGAGAAACAAAAAGGCGATTATGAAGTTTTTTTAGATCTTCATCCAAAGGAATCCTCATCTGAGTGCCCCATGTACCAAACTCAATCTTTGTTGTAGGAAAAACACAATCAATATAAAATGACAAAATTGCAAGAAATGAGTCAAACATTTTCATCAACATCAGCGGCTCCAAAAAGCTCATGCCATGATTCACCCTCCAGAAGACTCCTCAAGACCCGAATGCCGTCCGGGGTGAAGCACCGCTTGAATGTAAATTTAATAATATTGTGGGTTGAAGGAACAAATGAGGCAATGTCTCCAATTTGCGCATGATGATCGGAAATTTCCAGTAATTAGAACCTGAGGTGAAAACATATTCTTTGGAATATTGCTAAATATGTTGTCAATGAGTGAACTGGAACCATTAAATTCTCGAGTGAAAGTGTCTATTGTGCTCACCAAGCCGAACGAATTCATCAGATCGATAAAAATTTTAGATGACTGACTAATGGTGGAAAAATCTATAATTGAAATCACCAGACAAAACAATCCATCTGTCAAGATGGATACAGGTTTCCAAGCAATGCTGAATCGATAGAAAAAAATCATTTTATTTCAGAAATGCTCTGATTAGGTGGTCTATAGACACATATAAAAATAATACTATTTGCTTCAGACTCAACTCTAACACCACACAACTCACAATATAAACAGTCATTCCACAGAATTTATATGAACATTAACGTTTATTATTGTCATCATCATACATTGTGGGATGGGTTAGTCAGCTTTACTGAGAGCTCTAACATCAAACTCAGCTGTAATGTAGGTATTCACTTTTGAATTTGCATAAATATGTCTAAATTTCATCTGAATTTAAGTAACAAATTAATTATGTTGACTGTGACAGATTGCTTACAAACATGTCTTCGATTCTATACAACCGCATACCTCTAACTAATTATAATTTTGCCAACCCACTTCTTAAATTTCATTATAATAATGTAACCATGTTTGGAATATATTTGCAACGACACTCCAACCAAATATAACCCTATAAATGTGGAAAAAATGCTATATTCTTAGTACCATGATGTCAATATAAAGAGATCTACGTCTTTGTTCGCGATCGCATAATGAGCTCAAGGTATTCTTATCAGTTAATCATGTGCCTTGTACGATTCGTTATACATTTTACTTCTATGAGAGAGCTCCATTCTCAATGATTTCACGGAGACGTGCTATCTCATGACGCAGACACTGCCATGCGAGTACCAGGTTACTTCTCATTTGGAACTTATGCCGTTTTGTGTGAGATTGGTGTCGGCAACACTGCAACACAGTGTCGAGCGTCCGTACTCTTATCACTGGTCCGCATGTGCACGTCCTAAAGAATCTCTTTCAGAACACAAATTTTATTTCGTTTTCTCCTACTAAAATTTGCTTGTCTATTGATATGACACTGCTTGCTTTAACTATAACAAATCCTCGTATGAAAAACAATTAGAACCAAATAATTTGAAGTATTGTATTTTTCTCTCTTAGGACGAGAAGCTTAAAAATTGCATCTAGTCCGAATAGGACCCTTGCACTGCTTTTGTAGTGACAGGATATTCTGGATGGTTAAGGTTGGGGGTTGTGCCGCCTCTTGTTGAGATCCATGAGGAAGTATTGTTGTTGTTGAAGTCTTGAGGAAGTATAATGTCAGTCACGTCTCCTCGAAAGAAAGGGAAGCCAGTTCTGAACCAGCCTCCAGTCAAAGCAGGTAGGGGTGACACACCCTGATGTCTAGGCTAGTAAGAACCTTCGACACTTAGGAGCCCCACCCTCGCAGTAGACTAAACCTGTCGATCTACCCTTGCACCCCAGAATCTCGACATTTGCAGTTAGTGATGTGCCGATTCTGGGCATCCATAAGATTGCCCAAATTTAGGTGACACTTCGGTTTTTTGCTGTACCCAATGAATGGAAGTTTTTGAAGGTTTCTGTACAAGACTCTCTGAAATTCAAACGAGCGATGATTTGTATCGGTCGCTTTTTAAATTTGAACACTTTCGTAAACTGGTTGTTTGCATTTGCACCCCACAATAACACACGCTGTAGGTAAGGTAGGGGTAAATCAAGCCATGATATGCCGTCATCAGAACCTGAGTCGGGCAATAATTGGCTAATGACCTCAAAACATAAATACTAGAGGATAATTTGGTGCAAACATGGTCAATGTGATCATTCCATGTCAACCCTCGATCTTGGTGTATTCCAAGGAATTTAGTGCTGTAGACTTCTTCTGTAATTGATCCTACCGACAATCCGATAGGGCGACATTCTGTGCCTATATGCTGCAGAGTAAAGTTAATAACACTGCATTTTAATACGTTTCTTTTAAGACTGTGGCTGTTGAAATGTTGAACACAATTGTTGACTTCAACAAAAGTCCGTTCTTTTAAAAGAGATTTCGATTTTCCACTGAAACAGAGAATGTGGCAGAGAACGGTGGTGGTTCGTTGGCATTACAATAGTGCAATCTAGGTTGGGTTTGGAAAATATTTTTTCAAGTTAAACTCATAGGTCTTTAAGATAACTGCCCAGAAAAAAGGTTCGAATCTGTTGAAAGATCTTAAATATTTACAATTATGTACATGAGGTAATATCTTCATGGGATGGTTTTTTTATTCATTTATGAATTTAAGAAAATTACATGTTTTTAATATTCATTTCTTAACGAAATTTAAATTTTTACAGATAAAACATGTCATTACCTGAAACCATTTCTTATCTGCATACTATAAAACCATTTATCTTCAGCAGTTTTTATTTTAGCCTGATTATTATGAAGACAGGCATATGGTGGGATATGATGGATATATATATTATTTGTTATTATTATTATTATTATTAGTTAGTATTAGACAGAAGTTTATATTACGTACGTCGTACACTATGTGAATTTTCAAAAGTCTTCTGGAACGAATTTTTAATATTATAATAACTTCGAACTTACTGGAACCGTTAAATTAATATTAGGTTAGATTGATAGGTTTCAAAATAGACTAGTATTTTTCATTGTTTGTCGTAGTTTTACACTTTTTACTATTCAAAGTTTAATGAAGCACCACAATTCTTTAAGAAGCTTCAGACAAGTTGAAGACCGAGTAAAAGTTTATTGGTCATTGAACATCATCAGGCTATATTTTGTTCACAATGGAGATATAAATAGCTTTGTTCACTTCAGTATTTGTTTTTGGGTATATCAGTTTACATCGTAGTTTAACAGTGTACTGTTATTATTATAAAATAAGATCGTCTCCTGGACTAATTTTGCCATGTTTTCGCCATGTATTGCCATTTTTATCAATTTTTGTCTCAACATTTGAGGCATCTGTCGGTCCCTCAGCCTGGTATGAATGGCAAACACCATAACAGCGAAGTAGAGACGAGTGGCATGGGTATAGGAGGGAAAGGGATGGTACACGCTGGTATAAGTAACACTTAACCCTTCTCAATTCACTTGTTTCCATACGCGATAACATGTGAAATAATTTTAAAAGTTCCTTTTATTTCTAAACGCAAAGTTATAAACCTTAACCACTTAATTTCCAACCATGGAGACAATAAGCAAACAATAGTCTGCGTAGACATATGGCCTGACTCCATGGGGTTTCCGCAGCTATTCCAGAGTCTTTTGTTCCACCTAGACTTCTGACGGTAGTTCACCTTTGCCAATGGCGTAGTGTAGCGGGTACAACGGTTATCGCAAGATAACCAGATCAAGCAACGTCGAGCGTGGCTGCTGCTTGGATGGATGACCGCTGAACGGTCCTGTCCTTGCAAGCAGCCCGCCTGCCCGCCCATTTGGTGGTAGTTCGAAAGTCACCTTTAAGCCTTTGGTCCCCAGGTTAAGTGTTAGAGAGGGATTCTTAGCCCCAACTTCACCTGGTAATATAAGACTACTTTACTTTACTTACTATCACCTAATGGCTATACATTATGAGAAAGTGGAGTTCCGTATTCCTTGAGTTAACTTTATGATTACGATCTGCCACATCCATACTTCTACAACCTCTTATAACACCGTTATCTCCAACAACCCAGATGTTTATCTTCGGCGTTGTGCGTGCGGTGGTCAGCCTGAGGCCGATGACCGGGCTGGCAGGCCTACCAGTCTAATCATCTAAACAGGTTTTGTCATCTCAGATTAGATCTGAGGCTCTGTGCCGTTATTTATGTCACAAAGCCTTGTGTCGTTTATCTCACAGAATCCCAAATTCTCCTTGAAGAGAACAAACACATTGTTTAAACAAGGACAATAATACTATATACTTTTGACTTTTGAAGTGAAAAAGCATGTTTTACTCCAAAACCAGAATTGCCTGAACGCCTCAAACAAATCTTATTAAACTTCCACGTAACAAAATAACATAAACTGCGTATGTTTTTAATTCTTTTTTCAGAAATTATAAACAATTATACAGTTAAAATTGTTGGTAAAATACAAGTAAAAACCGTTATAGATGGTTATAGATTTATTTTTTGAGTCCCATCAACAGATAAATAAAAAATGCGTGTAAACTGTGTACTTGTGGAGTATGATTCTTACTATAATTTCCTAACTAAGCTTGTCTGTAACTTTTATTGAATTTCTGTTGCAACAAATAAACTCAAGAGCTTTACCATATCTGTCATCGCTTTGAAAGTAAAATTGGTAGAATAGTGATGGTGCAAGAGTAAATTGTTATTTTATTATTTCTCATTTTTCGGCTATGAAGTTTTGGTTATAAGTTTCATCTTGAAAGATCACCAAATTCTCTAACTTGGAATGTACATAAATACTATATATATATATATATATATATATATATATATATTCCATATACGTATATATATATATATATATATATATATATACATGTATATATTTCCTAACTCCTCGATGAGTGTGGATTTGCACTCTATATTTGATTGCCTAATTGCACAGGAGATAAATCATTTATATGGACGTGGTGTGCACTAGTTCTGAGGTCCAGGGGATTGTTTGAATTAGTTCTGAGGTCCGAGGATTGTTTGAATTAGTTCTTAGGTCCGAGGATTGTTTGAATTAGTTCTGAGGTCCGAGGATTGTTTGAATTAGTTCTGAGGTCCGAGGATTGTTTGAATTAGTTCTGAGATCCGGGGGATTGTTTTAATTAGTTCTGAGGTCCGGGGGATTGTTTGAATTAATTCTTAGGTCCGAGGATTGTTTGAATTAGTTCTGAGGTCCGAGGATTGTTTGAATTAGTTCTTAGGTCCGAGGATTGTTTGAATTAGTTCTGAGGTCCGAGGATTGTTTGAATTAGTTCTGAGGTCCGAGGATTGTTTGAATTAGTTCTGAGGTCCGAGGATTGTTTGAATTAGTTCTGAGGTCCGGTGGATTGTTTTAATTAGTTCTGAGGTCCGGGGGATTGTTTGAATTAGTTCTGAGGTCCAGGGGATTGTTTTGAATTAGTTCTGAGGTCCGGGGATTGTTTGAATTAGTTCTGAGGTCCGAGGGATTGTTTGAATTAGTTCTGAGGTCCGAGGATTGTTTGAATTAGTTCTGAGGTCCGAGGATTGTTTGAATTAGTTCTGAGGTCCGGGGGATTGTTTTGAATTAGTTCTGAGGTCCAGGGGAGTGTTTGAATTAGTTCTTAGGTCCGAGGATTGTTTGAATTAGTTCTGAGGTCCGGGGATTGTTTGAATTAGTTCTTAGGTCCGAGGATTGTTTGAATTAGTTCTGAGGTCCGAGGATTGTTTGAATTAGTTCTGAGGTCCGAGGATTGTTTGAATTAGTTCTGAGGTCCGAGGGATTGTTTGAATTAGTTCTGAGGTCCGGGGGATTGTTTGAATTAATTCTGAGGTCCAGGGGATTGTTTGAATTAGTTCTGAGGTTCGGAGTAAAAATGGTAGAATAGTGATGTTGCAAGAGTGAATTGTTATTTTATTATTTTTCGTTTTTCGGCTATGAAGTTGTGGTATAAGTTTCATCTTGAAAGCTCACCAAATTCTCAAACTTTGGGTATATATATATATATATATATATATATATATATATATATATATATACATGTATATAACTCCTCCATGAGTGTGGATTTGCACTCTAAATTTGATTGTCTAATTGCACAGGAGATAAATCATTTATATGGACGTGGTGTGCTGAGGTCCGGAGGATGAATTAGTTCTGAGGTCCGGGGTATTGTTTGGATTAGTTCTGAGGTCCGAGGGATTGTTTGAATTAGTTCTGAGGTCCGGGGGATTGTTTGAATTAGTTTTGAGGTCCAGGGGATTGTTTGAACTAGTTCTGAGGTTCGGATGATTGTTTTAATTAGTTCTGAGCTCCGGAGGACTGTTTTAATTAGTTCTGAGGTTCAGGGGGTTGTTTGAATTAGTTCTGAGGTCTGGGGTTTTTTTGAATTAGTTCTGAGGTTCGGGGGGTTGTTTGAATTAGTTCTGAGGTCCAGGGGATTGTTTAAATTAGTTATGAGGTCCGGAGGATTGTTTGAATTAGTTCTGAGGTTCGGAGGATTGTTTGAATTAGTTCTGAGGTCCAGGGGGATTGTTTGAATTAGTTCTGAGGTCCGGCGCTAGGGCTGCGCCACGGAACTTTACAACCTGCTCTGTCACTCCACTATAGCAGCAGTCCGTGCGCTCATGTGTTATCTCTTGTGACACTAATTACAATCAAAGGCTCTATGTTTAACAACGGAACTATGACCTTCGAGATTATGGTCGACAGCACCTAACGTTGTCTCATGATATTACTGATGCCTTCCATCATGCACTCGGTGGATTAAGAAAGAAATACATTTATGTCTTAAAGAAAGTAATACATCTGATTTTTTTACAGTCAAAACAAAAAATAATCCTCTTGAAAATATTCTTTTCAAATTAGAACAAAGTACACAACCAAAGATGTTGAAAACAAAATATAACATAACCAAGCCTTTCTGCTGCTCAGTCTGACCTTAAGACAAAACACACATAATAATGTTTTAAAAATATAACATATTATATTGTAACAAAGTATACACAATAATAACATTTATACTAATAACATAAACTTTAACTTTCTTTGAGAAATATACAGGGCCTCAAAAGCAGTACTTACAGGTTCGGTCTTTGGGCCCTTTTGTCGAGGAGAGGTTTCTCACCGCACAGGGGCGTAGCCAGCGAGGGGGTACAAGGGGTCCAAATTTTAAATTTTTTCAACTATTTTTAGTAAACGATTATTATTATTTAAATAATTCAGTATTACTGAAATGTACTGCTGAAAGATCGCTTAAACAAATAAACGGGTCAAGAACTTTTAAGGGACGAAATAGGGACTTACTCTCTGTCCAATTTGTCTGGACCCCCCCCCCCTCCATCCTCTTCCAAAACAATTTTTTCCTGGCTACGTCCTTATCACCGCATGTCCAGTCAGGGCTTCACTACCCAAAAGTGACGCTGGAATTCGGAAGGAAAGGGGTCTCGTTATATGGTCCTAACTTTTTTAGTGGCCCTCCCAATACAGAAAGATTCACTGTATCCAGACTTTTAAGATCAAACGTACAAGTAACTTTTGAATAAAAAGAGGACTCTTAGATTTTACCCCATGATCCAAGTGCTATTATGGTCCTATCTATGACCGTGAATTTTGCAAGAGTTGATTTCGAAACAGTTTATGGTACAGTTGAAATGCGTATACTGACTAGATAAAGGTACCTGGGAGTCATCTACTATTATTTGTGGCGACCTTGCGAATCGCGAGCCGCCTCATAGTGTCAGTGGGCTACGGCTAGGCCTTGCCTCCTATTAAACAAGCAGGCGGAACTGAAAGTTTAGCATTAGAAGGTTTACGACGGTGAATGGAAGGTTACGGTTCGCTCATACCTAACGACAAAGAAGCTTACGTCGTCACAACAGGGATAATTTCTTCCGTGAAGTACTTATGTTGACAAGTCACAGAGCTAAGTTATGAATGCGTAAACATTTGTTTATAGATTAGACCTACGACAATGGGCATTTAACAATGAAAATGTCACATTTGATAAAGATACGACAAACACTCTGATGAGAATTGTTTTTGTTGTGGAGGTATCAGGAAAACTGGTATCAACAACCTTATAACTACGGTACAAACTGCGATGCTAGGCTCTGGTACATGTAGGAACCCCATTGCCGTAGACGGAAATACGTAACATTGTCTAGTCATGGTTTCGACAGTTTTAATTTTCTCCTGGTCATTCCCATTTTTATAATATTTATTTATAAAAAAATATTAATAACATAATTCTGACCACGTTAACCAGAGGAATTTCGTAGGAAATGGCATATTACATCAACATTACAAACGTTGTGTTCATACCTCTGAAGTTAGTTGCGTATTGAAATACCAACTGCGAAGAAAGGTTTGGTTGTCCATAGGCCACGTTTATAGGTAGTTTTAAAAATACATCGATATAATTTAAACTGATATTACTCGTATGTTCATTGGAATAGGCTAGTCCATTATTGTTAGAAGCTCTTTTAGATCTGAAAGCACTTAGATCAGATGTAATTACATTCTACGCGAATACTTATGGGTAGTGGGTAGATCACGCATTTAACCGGTTTTGCGCATAATATGAATTCAGTTACTCAAGGTCTCCTTATTTGTTAAGTAATCCTTACGTCATATATTTTACGCCTCCACGTTGTTGCATAAACCAATAATATCCAACAACAAATTGCCTAAATGTGAGTAAATGTCAGTAAATTCTGTAGTTTCCTCATACGCAACTGGGAACGTGGTCACTAAATCAAATGTATTATTATTTTGACCTGTTAATAATCCAGCTCAATTTAAGATATTTAACAAATGTAATTGATTCAAGTCTTACAGAAGGAGTTAAATTTTTGAACACTTTTACAAGCTAGCTCTAAGACAGTTCTTGCCCGATCTGACAGTATGACGAATGCCCTGAAAACACGCGCTTACTGTATTTACCTAAATACTGAAACGCCTTAGTACGCCATTTATACAACAATGTCACTTTTGGAAAGTTAAGTCTTGACAGTGATGTAAACACTCCACATGACACAAAAAGCTCCGTATTGGCAGCCTCACTGAGATAGGGCCTAAAGAGAGAAGGGATCACTTCAGAATTTTGAAAACCACCTCCTCAGGGAGTATAGTATGACGTGAATGAGATATATTATCCTTGCAGGAGGAAATTTTAACTCGAATTTTGAGTATGAAAATGTGAGTTCTCTTACTTTTTGGTTGTTCCCAACCCCTTTCTGCGAATGCCGATTCTATAGACAGGAAACAATACCTAAAGGTCTGAAGATTCGCTGATCAAGGTAGTAATCTTGTCCCAGAAAAAATCTATAAATCTCCTTTATCCTAGGAAATGCACACTGCGAAGCGGGAGTAATTTTATCAGAAAACTAGACGTTGTCAAGGTGTTGAGCACGAACTCAACAATGCACGATCAAGAGTTTTAAGTAGTCTCATCACTAGCCTCTCGCGGAAGTTGTAATAATTGTGTACTTGAAATCATGACAACAGTAATAATACTTCCTATTGGTTCCTAAATCAAGTGACTCATTAAAAAAATCACGAAGGAAGTGTATCAGTGTACCCTAAGGTATACCCTGTTTGGTTGTCTTTGGGTAATATGCTTCGTTATTTGTAAAAAAATTCAGTTTTTGACATAGGTGGTAATATTGAAATGGGTCTAGATTGTTCTACACCAGTGGGTGCACCTTTTTTGGAAAAACTCTATCGATTCGGTAATTCTTAATTATAAAGTAATAAAACCTTATTAAAACAATGCGTGGTCGCATACATATTGAAGAAATTTAATGTGCATCTCGATATAAAAACTATGTATGCCTTAGAGTCTATGCAGGATTCTTGTTTACCCTTACTGATTTACTTGTTTCTATTGCTCTTAGAATATGTATAAAACCGGACATTCATGCGTCATCAGAGATGACGGCTCGTGCGGTAGCTGACGTTAGCTGGATGATAGTGGTACTGGAGTGGATGATTCTGCTCCGACCTTCTCCAAACAGGATGAACAAGACCTAGTGAGAAGATAACGATGAGGTGTGGACGCTTTGAGAACCAGTTTTGATATTAACATATTCGGCCATCAGTCTGTGGAACAGTCGCCCTGCGCGTCACAAGCCATTGTTATTAACATTTTTTATGAAAACAATTTCTCAATAACTTATTCAATTGGCATGTTGTTCTCCAGCAATTTCATTGTATTCTAAATAACATATTGCAAAAGACTAAAATGAGGTATTACCATCAATGGTTTCACTATAGATTTGCTTTTCAATTTATAGAGCTACGTAATCTTTGATTTACTTAATATGAATTATTTTTCAACTTGACCATAAATTTTAAAAGAATCAACCTACAGGAACACAAACGTAATAGGCCTAATACATTTTGTATGCTAGTTTTTTATTGCCCAAATATAGGGTAAGTTCTTTTTTTACTTTGTATTATTCCTAAGGAATACTCATTTAGTTTATGATCTATTTCGTTTATGTGTTTTAAATTCTCAATACCTACTATAGTTACTGATCTAGGAAATGTGTTTTCGTTGTTGAAATTCAAAATAAAATTACAAATCATTTTAAGATTCATTTCAATTCGATCTTGTAGCATGGGAGGAACTGCAATCTGGGGTAAATGTTACACTGGCCATGATTTTGCTAACGAAGAGCTTCTGGACGTTCGTTTTGTCAATTTTGTTACTTGTAAATCGGCCAATATCAAAAGGGCAAGCCAGAAGTGTTTCGATTGTGATGTAACTTGTACTGTGTTACGCCATTTCTCTTATTACTGATGTCATGCGACGTTACAATGGCCTGGGCTCGGTTGAAAATGTCAGTCCAAAACTGAACAATAGAGCACACTCTTCCGTCCGCTACTGTTGGTTAGCTTGTCTATCGAGTGTGCAAACTTCACGGTTGAGAATGTCAGTCCAAGACTTGTTTGTTTTATTTACGACCATTTTAACAACAGAGCCCACTCTTCCGTCGGCTACTGTTCCTCAACTTGTCTATCGGGTGTGCAAACTTCACGGTTGAGAATATCAGTCCAAGACTTGTTTGTTTTATTTACGACCATTTTAACAACAGAGCACACTCTTCCGTCCGCTACTGTTGGTTAACTTGTCTATCGGGTGTGCAAACTTCACGGTTGAGAATATCAGTCCAAGACTTGTTTGTTTTATTTACGACCATTTTAACAACAGAGCACACTCTTCCGTACGCTACTGTTCCTCAACTTCCCTAACGGGTGTGCAAACTTCACCAGAGGCCGCTGTACGTTTTCACTATTCAAGTACATAACGCAAGAACATGGGTCGACGGTCGACCACTCCCATGGGCTGGGAGGTGAATAGGCTGCGACTGGGCCACATAACTGGCTCTTCGAGGTGAAGAAACGTTCTTTTGTAGTAGGGCATCTCTCAGCGAGGCGCCGTAGATGACTCGGCTTTCACGTCGGTCACACGTACTCGCATATCCTTGACCGTCAGCTGTTGGCAGAGCTGGGCCATAACACTGCTGGCGGTCTACCATCGGCTTCAACCACGTGGTCGCTCTAGTTCATGGTGTAAATAAAACTATGGCGAAAGGCAGGTGATGAACAACACTTCTACGCAATATTCCCAGTACATTTTTGTAATCGATTATACATAGTAGTCAATTCCGTAAAACATTTCGATACGTAAATGTGTAACATATTTTGTACCGAATATATGAGGGATCCATAACCAAATCCGACTAATTAGTTTTTCGAATTGTTTATATAATATTTTACACTGAATCAGCTACGTAACAAAAGTCAAGTAAAATCTCGTGCATTCTAGAATTCTAAAATAATAGATGCTTGATAACAATAATAATAATAATAATAATAATCTCTTTATTGCATTCTTTTAACAATTTTTACATCGTATCGCAATCGTCAACAGTTTTTATAAGTCTATTTACACGAGTTCATCCACACATTCACACAACCTCATACTTTACAATTCTTACATTCATTCGGGTCACAATCGCATTGACCTCAGATCCAGCAATCTCAAATATCCCAGCGGCTTGACATGAATTCATCAACAGAGTAGAAAGCCTTGGACTCCAAAAGGAGTTTGAGACGCGTTTTAAATTGATTTTGATTATTGGAAATTTTGATTTCTTCAGGGAAGCCTGTTGATTAATCTGACACCAACTTCTTGCGGTAGATTTTGCGCTAAAGTCAATCTGTGTTGATGCGTGCGAAAGTTGTCCCGCCTCTAGTTTCA
This sequence comes from Homalodisca vitripennis, assembly GCF_021130785.1. Lineage (NCBI taxonomy): Eukaryota > Metazoa > Arthropoda > Insecta > Hemiptera > Cicadellidae > Homalodisca > Homalodisca vitripennis. The sequence continues at coordinate 26,985,322 of NC_060215.1, forward strand.
TATTGATGAACGTCCCCGCCACGAATCAAAGTGCACCTTGATCTCTGCAGTACATGATCACCTCAAAAAATATAGAGGCAAGGCAAAGTCAGCAATCTCAAACTCCCCGAAAGATTCCCTACACGACTCTCTATAATTTAAATGTTTAATGATTCTGACAGCTTTTTTCTGGAGTCTAAAGACGCGCTCCATTTTGTTTTTTGCACAACTTCCCCAAGGTCTTATCCCGTACGCAAAATGAGCATGGATTAGGCCATAGTAGGCCATTTTTAAAACTTCTGGGGAACAAAATTTTGCTAGATTGCGCAGAGCATATATACCTGAGGTAGCTCTAGCACAGACCCTGTCAACATGATCGCTCCAGGTCAGTCCTTTGTCTAGAATCATTCCCAAAAAGTTTGTGGAGTTATTTTCTTCGAGAAGGTCGTCATCTATAAATACGGCCGGACGCACCACTCGATCATGCTGACGAAGGCCGAAATTTACTACGATTGTTTTTGACTGATTTGTTTTCAGATTCATTTCAGTGAAATACTGAATGCAAGTGTTCAGTTCCATGAATGAGGTGATTTCTAGTTCTTCTATTGATTTACTTTTAAAACAAAGAGTCGTGTCATCGGCATATTGAACCAGCTTTCCATGCTGGATAACTGAATTCAATCCGCCGACATAAATTAAAAACAGGAGAGGCCCAAGGATAGAACCCTGAGGAACACCGTGGGCTATTTTAATTTTGTTTGAAATGACGCTCGAAATCTCCACGCACTGATGTCGATCCTTAAGGTAAGAACCGATCCATAAGTGCGGGACACTCCGAATGCCACATTTCTCCAACTGTGCAACAGTGTTTCGTGGTGCACGCAGTCAAAGGCTTTGGACAAATCGAGAAAATATACTAAGCACATGCTCTCGTCTATCCAAAACCATCGACAACATTGTCCAAAAGGTTGTTCACAGCGTCAATTGTGGATTTGTTTTTTCTAAATCCAAATTGCTCTGGATTCAGAATTTCGAATTTTTCCAGAAAGCTTTCAAGCCTTTCGTAGAAAAGTTTTTCAAAAACTTTACTGAAAACTGGAAGAATTGAGATTGGACGATAATTGCTTGTAAGACAAGGATCGTCCTTTTTTGAAAATTGGGGTGATCTTGGCCGTCTTTAAAAGAGATGGAAAACTTCCAGTCTCCCATGAAAAATTTATCAATTTTGTTAGAGGACTCAAAATATGCTTGAAGCATCGTTTGAGTAGCCATACTGACATCCCCGTTGGCGTCACTGGTCTTTTTTGATTTCAGTCTCTGTATGACACGTGCTACCTCCTCTTCACACACAGGAGCCAAAGCCATGGACGCAACCTGGTCCCCCCAGTCTCTCCTCCGTGAGACTGAGGATTCTTAAATGACGAATTCGTAAAAGCACGGTTTGAAAAGTATTTGTTGAACTCGTTTGCCACTTTTAATTTATCTTCAACAATTTCATTATTAATTTGGATTGCAATAGATTTGGAACACTTGTTGGAACCTCCATCTCGAGAAAAAGTTATTAATTATTTTCCAAGCCGTTTTGGAAAAATTTTCACAGGTACCCAAGGCTCTATTGATGTCATAGGCTTTTTTGCAGCTCTTATGACCTTCTTATAGATTCTCCGATACCTTCTAAAAAACATTTTGAAATCATAATTTTGAGTATTGGTGAAGATTTTATAGAAGAATTGGAGCCTTTCTCGAGATATAAGAATTCCTTTAGTTATCCATGAATTTTGCAGCTTTTTACTGTTTTTTGTTTTCCTGAACGGGCATGCAACATCCAGATAGTGACTGAATGTGTCACTAAATGACTGATACATGTCATCGACATTTCCACACCCACTCAAAGACTCCCAAGACTCGGTTTTTAAACATCTATTCAGGTGGCAAATGTTTTGGGAAGTAATTGCCCTAGTAATTTTGAATTTTGGATTTTGATTTTCCAGTTTTGCATCCATGAATCACGACTTCCTGCGCAAAGTGATCAGAGATCGCAGAACTTAATACAGAGACTGTTGTGTTAGGAATATTGGTGATCACATTGTCGATGGCAGTACGCGTCGTGGCTGTCACTCGTGTTGGCAAATTCACGGACCAATTTAGATTGAAAGAATTTAGAAGATCGCGAAGCCGCTGGGTAAGGGGGTCGGTGTGATCCAAAACATTAATGTTGAAATCGCCAATTATTACAAACCTTGTTGATTTAAAGGAGAGACCACTCAGAAGGTGTTCCAAGCTCTCGAAAAAAGAATCTCTAGAGCCATTGGGGGATCTATAAAGTCCAATGATAGTTATTCTTGCGGAAGAGTTGGACAAGATTGTGATGCCTTCAGCTTCAAAATTCATGTCCGAACTGTTTTTAATTCTGAAATCTTCAAATTTTGAGGAATTTTTCATAAAAATCGCCACACCGCCCCCTTTACAGCTGGTTCGACAGAAATATTTAGCCAATTCAAAATTTTGAATCTTAAAAAGATGTATTGAATCGGATTTGAAACCGTGCTCTGAGACTATAAACACATCTGGGTTTACGCTCTTCACACATGATCTCTAGCTCTTCAACCTTGTTGGTTGCAATTTGGGGCGTTTTGGTGAATCAATTTTATTGTTTCAGTTGCCAATTTTAAATTTTGGATGTTTTTTAAATGTTGATTTTGAATTTTGTTGCGTTTTTGGAGCTGGATCTGAAGTCATCCCTAGGTCGGCTTCACACATGTCTGACCAGAACAGTTTTTTGACATAGGAGAGCCTTCTTTTCGAGAGTCTCTGTCAGGTGTAGTTGACGCCCTAGCTGCCTCCGCATATGAGACAAGCTGGAGCCTTGAAGACCGTTGAGAGGCAGCAGCCGGCTCCCAGGGGGTTGCAGCAGGTGGCGGGCACGGCGGCTGGAGGGACGGCGGTCACTAGGAGTGGCTTCTCTGGTTCCGGAGGGACAGGTCTCAGCAGAGCGAGGCTCTCCACAATCATTCCAGCCAGTATCCGCTTTTCCCTGCATTGAGAGGTGCATACCGTGTCTTGTGAAATGCCTGCGACCGATCCTATTGAAGTTTAGGACCTTGATGTTGTGTCGGATTGCGAGCTCTTCAATGTAGGCATTTACAAGTGCGGTCTCATCGTGAATAGAGTGGTCCGGCACCAGATCGTGTCGGCGTGGAAGGGTGACAAGAACGATGTCAGTGTTTGATTGGTCTGGCCGTGATGTAGGTCTCCAGGTGACTGTAGATATTGTTCTGTTTTCCCACCGCCAGGTCGTTTGTGCCAGCCATCAGCACCTCGCAGCGGGTTCCGGACTCAGTTGACGTCTGCCTTGGACCCACGACATCAAGCAGCCCGGCGCCAGGCAAGCACACACCGCCAACCGAGATCGTAGGGCCAGTTTATGCTTCGTACAAGGCCCGCGATGTGACGGGCATGGCTGTCACCTCTAATAAAAATACTTTTGAAGTGGGCATTTTGAGGATATTGCTGGTTTTTAGGGAACTTCGTTTTTTTTCTTTTTGTTTGGGGAAAGCTATTTCCTTTAGGTTTACGTGCAGTCGGTGTTTTGAAATTAACCGACAGAGTCTGGAACCTATTTTTGTTAGATACTGGAGAGATAACTAGGGTGGATACTAGTTGCATAATGTTTTCTAGTATAATCAGGCAGAAGCCAAAAACGATTTTCTAGCAGTTTTGAATATTAAACAGTGGCATTGGAAGTAAACATCGACACTGACACTTCAATCATGCAGTTCGAAGTTCATGTGCAATAGACCAATCAGCAGCACGAAAATGGTCACGTGACCACGCCCAGCTGACATCAGTTTTCTGCACCAACAAAAGAAAACCACAAAGTTTGTTTGATTAACAAGAGAGTTTCTAGATAAAACAGACAACTACATCGGTGTGTAGCAAAAACATAAAAATGTATATTTAAATTAGTACTTTATGTATATTTTCCATTTAAGGTAATATATTAAGGCTTTAAAAGTTTCCAGTAAGCCCTAACAAGTAAGCGCGCGCGCGCGTGTATGCGTGTGAACATTTTGAGTATGGTGGTAATTTTATCGCAGTTCGTGCCAAATGTTATCACTGATAATTTTCAGCCCAAATTTTCTGCATATTTAAGTTGCCAAGATAAACATTTTAAATGTATCCATATGCAAATATGTTACATTATATTTCTAATGATGGTCTCTTTGGACGATCAATGTCTTGATTTCTAAATTAATTAATTAGGTTCACTTAGATTTGTTTATTTTTTTGTACTAAATATATTATTTCAAAACAAAAATCTGTATATGTTCTTATCAATATAGGCGTATAGTTTTAAATTTCGGTTCTCAACCAGTTTAGGTGCTGTTAAATCTAAAAGTTAATTAAAGGTCGTTGAGAAAGCTTTCTACTTAAACTTAAAACTAAATTTTTGACTACTTTTTTGAAACAAGATTTTGATAAATGTTAAAATCCGGAATCTAAGATTTGTGAGATCATAAAGGAAAACATTTTGGTAAAAAAACAAGTTATTTTAGTGACTATCCATTCTTTATGGATAGGATGATTTTTCAGGTATGCAAACGGTGAAACACATGTTAGGAACAAAACTGTTGAATATCTAACGTAACTTAGTAATAAAACCAAGAACTTTATCTTTCGGAGAAATACCATATTTACTCATTTAAAAAAATTTCCACACAAATGTGTGTGAAACCCCTTAGTTACAGGCAGAGATATGCTAATGTAGTTAAAATATGACTTGATTCGTTAACAGAAGAAACTCAGGAGGTGTAAACTAAGTATTGTTTGAGGACTCACGCGAAAAAAACGTCTAGGGCGCGTTCTAGTGGTAAAAGTAAGACGTGTTTGCTCTGTTATAAAGCTTTAAAACTTAATCTTTGGTTACTGCAAATGTTAAATAATTTTAAATATACTCTATTTAGACAAACGGCGAAAAGCATGAAATATTCTGACAACCTTTAAGTGACTACTAACTACTTAATCACTGTACGAACTTTCGACATATTTCACTGTCTTCAGAAAAAATCTCTCAGTGGGATGTGACCAAAATGTCCCTAAAAGTTAACAGAAATATTCCAACCAAAAAAATTGTATCACTTTGAGGTGGTTTTATTGAGGTGGTTTAAAATTGTTAAAAACCTTTAATCGAATACCCTTGTTAATATTAAAAACACATCAGATTTAAAACTTCGGTATATATTTATAAATTGTAGTAAAATTAATTAATTAATTATTTTTGATAGAGAACTTTTAACTTTGTACCAACAATTAATAGTTCTTATATTTATTTTAGTTTTATACCTTAGAATAGTGTATACAATGGTGTATAACATTTGTAATAATAATTACTTTATTGCATTTTTTCACAAAATTACATTGTATAGCAGTCATCATTTGTTAACCCATCATATAAATGCTCTGCCCGCCTTTGCTGCTCAGACACACTGAAATTTGTAATGGAGTATACCGAGTGTCAGCTGCGTTACTACGAGAGTGGTGGGTCTAAATGCTCTGCCCGCCTTTGCTGCTCAGACACACTGAAATTTGTAATGGAGTATACCGAGTGTCAGCTGCGTTACTACGAGAGTGGTGGGTCTAAATGCTCTGCCCGCCTTTGCTGCTCAGACACACTGAAAATTTGTAATGGAGTATACCGAGTGTCAGCTGCGTTACTACGAGAGTGGTGGGTCTAAATGCTCTGCCCGCCTTTGCTGCTCAGACACACTGAAATTTGTAATGGAGTATACCGAGTGTCAGCTGCGTTACTACGAGAGTGGTGGGTCTAAATGCTCTACCGCCTTTGCTGCTCAGACACACTGAAATTTGTAATGGAGTATACCGAGTGTCAGCTGCGTTACTACGAGAGTGGTGGGTCTAAATGCTCTGCCCGCCTTTGCTGCTCAGACACACTGAAATTTGTAATGGAGTATACCGAGTGTCAGCTGCGTTACTACGAGAGTGGTGGGTCTAAATGCTCTGCCCGCCTTTGCTGCTCAGACACACTGAAATTTGTAATGGAGTATACCGAGTGTCAGCTGCGTTACTACGAGAGTGGTGGGTCTAAATGCTCTGCCCGCCTTTGCTGCTCAGACACACTGAAATTTGTAATGGAGTATACCGAGTGTCAGCTGCGTTACTACGAGAGTGGTGGGTCTAAATGCTCTACCGCCTTTGCTGCTCAGACACACTGAAATTTGTAATGGAGTATACCGAGTGTCAGCTGCGTTACTACGAGAGTGGTGGGTCTAAATGCTCTGCCCGCCTTTGCTGCTCAGACACACTGAAATTTGTAATGGAGTATACCGAGTGTCAGCTGCGTTACTACGAGAGTGGTGGGTCTAAATGCTCTGCCCGCCTTTGCTGCTCAGACACACTGAAATTTGTAATGGAGTATACCGAGTGTCAGCTGCGTTACTACGAGAGTGGTGGGTCTAAATGCTCTGCCCGCCTTTGCTGCTCAGACACACTGAAATTTGTAATGGAGTATACCGAGTGTCAGCTGCGTTACTACGAGAGTGGTGGGTCTAAATGCTCTGCCCGCCTTTGCTGCTCAGACACACTGAAATTTGTAATGGAGTATACCGAGTGTCAGCTGCGTTTCTACGAGAGTGTTGGGTCTAAATGCTCTGCCCGCCTTTGCTGCTCAGACACACTGAAATTTGTAATGGAGTATACCGAGTGTCAGCTGCGTTACTACGAGAGTGGTGGGTCTAAATGCTCTGCCCGCCTTTGCTGCTCAGACACACTGAAATTTGTAATGGAGTATACCGAGTGTCAGCTGCGTTACTACGAGAGTGGTGGGTCTAAATGCTCTGCCCGCCTTTGCTGCTCAGACACACTGAAATTTGTAATGGAGTATACCGAGTGTCAGCTGCGTTACTACGAGAGTGGTGGGTCTAAATGCTCTGCCCGCCTTTGCTGCTCAGACACACTGAAATTTGTAATGGAGTATACCGAGTGTCAGCTGCGTTACTACGAGAGTGGTGGGTCTAAATGCTCTGCCCGCCTTTGCTGCTCAGACACACTGAAATTTGTAATGGAGTATACCGAGTGTCAGCTGCGTTACTACGAGAGTGGTGGGTCTAAATGCTCTGCCCGCCTTTGCTGCTCAGACACACTGAAATTTGTAATAGAGTATACCGAGTGTCAGCTGCGTTACTACGAGAGTGGTGGGTCTAAATGCTCTACCGCCTTTGCTGCTCAGACACACTGAAATTTGTAATGGAGTATACCGAGTGTCAGCTGCGTTACTACGAGAGTGGTGGGTCTAAATGCTCTGCCCGCCTTTGCTGCTCAGACACACTGAAATTTGTAATGGAGTATACCGAGTGTCAGCTGCGTTACTACGAGAGTGGTGGGTCTAAATGCTCTGCCCGCCTTTGCTGCTCAGACACACTGAAATTTGTAATGGAGTATACCGAGTGTCAGCTGCGTTACTACGAGAGTGGTGGGTCTAAATGCTCTGCCCGCCTTTGCTGCTCAGACACACTGAAATTTGTAATGGAGTATACCGAGTGTCAGCTGCGTTACTACGAGAGTGGTGGGTCTAAATGCTCTGCCCGCCTTTGCTCCTCAGACACACTGAAATTTGTAATGGAGTATACCGAGTGTCAGCTGCGTTACTACGAGAGTGGTGGGTCTAAATGCTCTGCCCGCCTTTGCTGCTCAGACACACTGAAATTTGTAATGGAGTATACCGAGTGTCAGCTGCGTTACTACGAGAGTGGTGGGTCTAAATGCTCTGCCCGCCTTTGCTCCTCAGACACACTGAAATTTGTAATGGAGTATACCGAGTGTCAGCTGCGTTACTACGAGAGTGGTGGGTCTAAATGCTCTGCCCGCCTTTGCTGCTCAGATATACTAATATGTTATGGAGTATACCGAATTTCATTGGCGTAACTTGGCTTTGGGGGGGGGGGGAGTATGATTCTGACTTCCACTCCACACCGGAGGTTATGAAAATTAATATTAGTTAATCTAAGTGAGAACAAATTAGATAGATCAAATACAGCAGTCAACATATTACTGCTGTATTTCGAAGAAGTTGGAATGCTATTATCCGTATATTTAACAACTTGAGGCGTTTAGCGGGGGGGGGAGGTTCTTTTCCCCATATCCCTACTTTAGTTACGCCACTACCGAGTGTCCCATAGTTAAAAGACTACTGTTAAAAATATTTTATTTTGACCTATACCATGTGGAGGGTGAATCTGATTTGTAGAGGTAAATATTATTTATGGGTAACCTCGTCTTGTGACACTCCATGAGGAGGTCATGATAAAAGAAGAATAATGGTGAAAATTAATCATGAAAAATATCCTCAGTGTATGTTATTAACCACTCCCAAAATGAGATTTTAAATCTAAACCTTTCAAAGTAAAGGGTGGTGGAGCTTCTGGCACACCCTATATTTTCATATCGAAGTCAATACGCTAGCAGTTAAGCCAGCTGCGTTAAAGTAATTGTAAATGCAGGCATGCCATTGAAGTATACAACATGTTTTCTGAATTAAAAAGAAATAAATAAAAAACTAAACACAGTTTTCTCTCGCGTTGCTTAGCGTTTGTTTCTTCGTTAGATTTTTACATAAAAACATACTTAAGTTTATGGTTCAAAAGGTCTAAGTTACAGCATTGTAATTTGGCACGGATTTTAAGCCTAGAGTTTTGTTTGGTAATGAAACCATGTTTCCAACACAGTGCAATATAGAAAGCAAAAGTAAAGTTTCAGGAAATCAGAAAATCACGGAAAATGAAAGAAGCATAAAATATCTGCAGAATATTCAAGCATTTTTACAAGTTTTTTTTAATGACAATAATTTGTCAGTTTTTTTTTTTAAGTTGGTTATTCATCCTAATAAATAAGGGTGAATATTTTTCCTCTTGCAAATATTAATGTTTTTGCTTTTATACTGTTTTTGTAAGTAAAATTCGTTAAATTTTACGTCAATATTTAAAAAGACCACGTTTTAAATGTTATTCCGCATTTTGTCCTCGTGTTTTAATGAGACTAATAATAATATAAATATTCAATGATGTACCGTAAATTTCATAATTCTTAACACTTAATTATTATACAATAATGCCATCAAGCCTATATTAACTATTTCAAATCTGAAGATATATGTATATTCGTGAATAAACAATCATCAAATTTTTCAAACATCTAAACACATCATTGACAATTAATTACAAAATGATTTCCACTGGTATTTATTTATTTGAATTCCGAACAAACATATAACTTATTTTCACCCACTATTTACATTTGTCAATTTAGCTTCTGCCATCTACATTGCTTATGCTATTGACACTTCTGTGGTTGGCCGCGTTGTAAGAAATTTGGGTTGTATAGCATAATAACGGAAATCATATTTTTTCAACAAAAGGATTCACGTTTAATTGAGCTAAACCTTTGCTCTCGATTCAGAAAGGGCTCCTATGTTAAAATAAATACTATTGGTGTTTAAAGAAATAATAAAGTTGCTTGTTTACAGCGTTTCAAAATAACACAGTGATAAATTAATTGCCATTACTATTATTTCAGATCATTTTAACAGTATAACATTTACAAATAGAAAAAATTTGTAATTACTGTTTTTGGAAAATCCCACAGCAAATTTTAGAACTCTTCATATTCCATTTTCTCTTGGGTTTCACATACTTTTGTGGAATTCATTCCGAATTAATCAAGGTATTTTTAAAATCAGAAACTAGTTAAAGTCTACTTTTGTAAATCAACCAACCGTATTTAAAACTTCGTGGCTTGAAGCTTGTCTTAAAATGCTTACTATTGAAATCGGTGTTTCAGTCACGTCATAAATAGAGAGAGGTTCCGCGAACACAAACAAGTAACGTTTTACCCATTTATTACCGATCATAATTGCACGTCTTTGCACAAATCACTCATGGACAATCGCTCGTTGTTATTTATTTAAATACACGTCAGTTTCCGCCGTTCCTTCACTTGCACTTGTCCGTTTCTACTAACCAGGTTCGAGCTGACACTGGTAACCAACTGGTAATGTATAACTTCGGCTAATTTAGCTGTCAAGATATGGTAATGATGTTTCTAATAATACACTTTTAATACACTTTTCATAATATTTTGTTAGACAGCTTCATTGCTATAGTAACACATGTTGCTATTACTTATGAATGAAAGTTAAAGAAAACGCCAGAGACAGTGTAAAATATGAAGTTCAGAGATGTAAAATTGTACTATACCACAGTCTACTTTCCTGCGCTTAGTTTGGTGGTTTCAACTCTGTTTCCAGTTTTCATAATAAAGTTAGCCTCCAGGAAGTGGTTAGATTGTTTACAATAAAAAAGTACTAACTAACTGTGTGTTCCATCTCGCCTTTTTAGAAATTGGTGTATTTTGTAATTAAAATTCTTCATTGTATCTATTCATAATAGGTAAATAACCAATACATATTACATTTAAAACCAAGCAATTTGATAATTTCTTAGCACGGCAAACGTAGTATCCTTGTTAGTACTTGTTAGATGTTTGTTAAAAGTTGGACGAGTCTTTTGATATTAAATCAAGATGAATAAAATATAAACACTTCAAATATTACGTATTTATAAGTTATAGGACATCATAGAAATGTGCATAAAATAGTTCAGGAAGGTCCTTAGTTTTATAAACTGTTGGTCATTGTACGTATGCCTATTTTTTATGAATCTTCTCACCAAAAAAGCCGTTTGTGTTGTTACGCTATGGTATTCATAAAGTTGTAGTTTTCGTAAAATTTTGGGAATAGTTGTGAATATTAACAAATCATATTTTTCTCTGTGCATTTGAACAATTTTATGGACAATTTTAGCAACAACGGTGCATGTTGTGGAGTAAAAAAGGGGACCCTCCCTCTTCTCCCCATTTCTATCCTTTTTACTACCACTGATGTTGGGAATGCCAAGATATATATATATATTCTATATATATATATATATATATATATATATATATATATATATATATTTATATAGAATATATATATATATAGAAAGTTTAGAATAGAAAGTTTTCCATCGAAAATCACCCACAAGTTAATAGCTGTATTTGCTGCAAGTATTACGTTTAGTGGTGGGGTGGGGAGGGGGTCAAGTTTTAATACATCTGAAAACAGAAATACTGTACATAAGCTGAGCTCTTAAAATTCCGTGCAAATTACGTTTCTAAATAAATTGTATCATCCACCAGAGATACATATACGTTTGGTATGCTAATTCAAAAAGAAATCTAAAGAGAAGAATCTACAAAAACCTTACTGCTAAAAGGCATGGAGATATAAAAGTAAGACTCAGTAGTTAAAATCACCGTCGTTATTAAGATATTCGATGTTTATATTTTATTTAACCATCAGTGTATTTAAATAAATAAAGTTGAGCTTTTATTTGAAAATTAACAAGTTAATAATTTACGCAATAAATTTGTTGAACAGTTTCTATAATGCTGATTACAATTTTGGCTCATCAAATAAAATCCACCACAGCGTTTTTAATACGATGCGATGTTATAGTGTTTCCAAGTATTGTCTGGTTTATTTAATTATTCAAGCGATCTCTCAAGCCTTGTGTTTAAATTATTTACTTAGTTCAGTTTTGAGAAACCCCACATTCAAATAGAACGTTTTTTAAATCAAAAAGTTAACTTTTTGACCCAATTCAATTGAACAAGTTAATCACTACAGTCACAAACAGTTCAGAAAATATGTTTTATCTTTTAATAAACTGTAAAGACGCAGGGGCGGTAAGGTAATATCTTCTTCAAGATGTTACTATTTCTTTTTTCTTATGGTAGGGTAAAATATATAACTTTTGCGAAACACAAATTAATACAATCAATAACACAAAAATGATGTTCAGATATTTGTCTATTGATTCAGTTCTTTTTATGGTTGACTTAGAATTGATGAAAGCAGTGTGGATAAACAAAAGACCTATTGAAGCACACCGTGGTGTACAGGAAAAATATAGTAAATGTTTGAAGTCATTCTTCCCTTTAAAAACTTTAAACTTTAAAATAAGTTGTGCATTTACTCCCCAAAATCCGTCTGTGAATGCTGTAAGTTTTGGCTTTTATGGAGATATCAACTCGCCCATTTATTAAAATATGGAAAAAGAAACTTTATTTATCAGTCTAGTTGAGTTATTCATCATGAATATTTTCATTCACTCAAGGATCAGTCGATCATTCAATCACTCTGTTATTTTTTTGTAACAGTCAACTCTCATTTCTCCCTGACAACAAGTTTCTTCCTTTAAAATTCCATCAGTGACAGGAAATCGGTTCTTGGAATACTTCCAAATTGAGTTCTTGCTATGATGATATCCCTGAGCAAGATTGGTTCGCATGCAAGTTATTTCAACCAATCAGGTATATTAATAACGCTTGATTTAAATTGCTATCTACTTTTATTTTATAGATTTCTGTAATATTCACAAACGTGATTGTAAAGAAAAATATTTGGATTCTAATCGAATAATGAGATGTAATAGTCCAAATCAGTGTTGTCCAAGTATAGTCTCCAAATATCATTGTTCCTCGTCTGTCGTTTGACTATCGGAGTTCTTAGCCTGGGAAGGAAGTTACTAATCACGTAAAATCAACATATAGAGATTTTAGTTCTTAAAACAAAAACTTAACGAAATGTTCAATTGCAACTGATCATTGGTTGATGGTGACCCTTGTCAGGGTTTTCTATTATTTTTTCAAACAGTTTTATGGGGGACTTTCCGAGTTCCCTGAATACCCCGCTGCAATTACACAGCTATAGATAGTTTTAGATATGTTTAACTGTACTCGATACATAAATATGTATAAGCATATTTATACCTATAAACCAAAGTGTGGTATAACTTATAACCGTAGTTTTTTATTCAATTTAATAAGTGATTGTATCCTTGTTTATTGCTAGTTGATTTGTTTATTTATTGTTGTGTATCTTTTTGTACATTTTGTTTTGAGTTTAATAGTTTTTTATGAATACTTTTTACTTGCTTACAAGTAGTATTTTTTGTTTAGTTTTTAGTATTGCTCTGTCGCAATTAGATTTTTTAAATTAGGTAATTACGTTTTTTACCTGTAACAGAGCATGCAAATAAATAACAGCATTTTATTGAAATTTATCGGATTTTGGATTTACTCAGCTATGCAACTGAGGACAGCTTGCGAGCAGGAAGGGTGCGACTCTACTTTTCAATGCTTAGAAGAACCGAGGAGGAAGATGGTTCCTGTTACGCTGGAACTTCCCGCAAGCCATTACGAAAGTGATATTATTGAGGGGTATATTTTAAATTTCTTTTGATTTGGCGCCCTTACGTCACGGCGCCCCAAACGGGAACCCGGATTGCACAGGCCTAGAGCCGCAACTGTATTAAGTATTATAACTTCGGGAATAGTCTTTTAATCATATTATCCTTTAATCAACATTATATTGGACACTTTTACACAAGATATACATCCGAGAACGTCGCATTTGTTGATGTAAGAACTGAACTACAACATACGATTATTAGGGCTTTGTCTACCTCTTATAGACAATTACAATGTTTTTATTACACTACCTCTTGGGTAACATGTAACATGTACATCTCCCAAGCTTTAACACCAAGGTATTTACCCACGTAAATAAGTACGTTTTAAAACACCATGTATTACGAGCATCCTTTTGCACTATTGGAACAAAAATGTATATCTCTTTTTATAGGGTCAATGTTTTTCATAAAGGATACAAATAAAAAGCCATTGCTGTTGGAAACGTTTTGAAGTTCTAAATATAATGTTTCGAGCAAGATTATATTGTGCTAAGTGTTGCATAATTTAATTTCAATTCCTTTAATTAGTCGTGGTGATGCTCACAATAGCCTATGTAGGTACAATATACATACATACATACACACACACATATATATATATATATATATATATATATATATATATATATATATATATATATATAATGTATAGAGTTAATCGTCTTGGATTACAACTTTACAAAGCTTCTTGAACATTTTAAAGCAATTTTGAAATTTAAAATAAGTTCGCTAAACTATACACTAAGCTTGTCATCTGGGTACTAGTAAGTAATAAAAAGTTTACAATTGTAATTAGGCACTGCCTGTATTTAAATAAACATAAAATATAAAGCACAATTTCCAATTTAAATTTGCTGTAAGTTCAATACTTTCTGAAAACTCAACGGTTGCCTCCTTTAGTTGATCACCCTGTATGCACGTTCAACGACATTACACGATCGACAAAAATAGCTGAACGGTTGAAGTGACGATGAAATCCTTTACTTGCTATCGTGTTCAACACAAGACTATTTGTTTGAATAGAACGATTGTGAATGCAAAATAACAAATGGTTGGAATGCAGGTTGGTTAACATGTGCCGTTGTTCCTAAACTCGTTTGTCGGCTATAATAAAATGACCTTGCGTGTCAACCTTTAAGAACAATGTTAAACTTTCACGCTTTTATTGCGTATGTTGTAAATTGTATATTTTTTTAGCATTAATCAAAAAGGTCAAAAAGTTTGACTTTTTCTAAATTAACTATAAAAATATTCACAAGATATATAAAAAATATATTTTATATATTAAATATATAATATATATTTTATAGCATATATATAAAATATAAGTTTTATATGTATATATAAATATATGGTATATATAGATAGATAGATAGATAAAAACAAGTGGATGCGTATTAATAAGCATGTATCTTTAAGATTTGACGCCTTCAATAACACTTCGACCACAAAAAGGGCGTAAAACTGTTTGAATATAAAAACATTGTACGTAGGGGGTTAAAAGCAAGATGGCTGCCAGCACAGACGGTGCTTGATCCTTATTTTAGCTGCAAACACAACTTCTTGAACAGGACCGCCGTCAGGACATTCTTGTGTGTACGCACGTGACTGTGACTGTGTCCTTCAACCCTGTGTCGTTCGGTCCAGGTGCAGGGGAGGCGAGCAGAGGCCACGAGCCGGATACAGAGGACAGGGAGCAGGTCGTCTGCCCCCCCAGTGTCGGTCCGGACAGAGACATGGTCGCCCAGTCCTCTTCCTGCCGCTTGGTAGTCGAGCGGCCTGTCTACCAGCACTCCGGCCTGCATGATGCTTTCTTCTCCCGTGATCCACAACCAGCCACCGCCACTTGTAAGTACCGTACAGAGTCCATCATCATTATGTTTTTGTAAGCGAGTACGTTACTGAAGCAGTACGAATGTGACAACAGTCCTCGTCGATGTGTTTATTACATAGACGAACTTGTAAACAAACTAAACCCTTTATTTTATCAGGCTCCGTTAATGCGCTTGGCTCATTCTTACTCTCAGCTTTCTTGAGGATTAATTAAAACACGGAATTTAGTAAATATTTTAAATACTTTACCTCCACTGCATGTTTGTTTGTGGGTTGTTTATTACTTAGCGTGAACTGCATGTACCGTTATAATAAATGTAAACAATATCGTATGACAGTTACATTCTATTTGAAGACCATTTATTTTTATACTCATATACGGCCTGAAAATATTTAAAAACTTGTAAATACCTTGAGTCTTATCTCATTTTATTACCATGTTTACCTACGGGCAGCACGAACTTACTTGTCCACGATCGGCCGAGTATCGATATGTGAATATTACGAAACCCTAAATGCGGCACTTTAATTTTTGTAATTATTAATGCTTGGTGTGTGAAGTGAGGGTAATCGAAGTGGCTGAAACTGCAGAAAATTAGGCGACCGTATTTCCGTTCTTACGACCACAAGGCAAATCGTGCTTTCTCCTGATTAATATCCAGTATTAAGCAAGGCAACTAACCCGATTAGCCTCCAGGCGAGGCTGGCCGAGATTGCTATTTGGTCATAAGGAAAAATAATGCTAATATAAATACGCATCTAGATTATGTATGTTAACGCGTGCATAGGCTCTTTGCTTGATGTTTGTTTCTTCTTTGTTGTTTTTGTTGTCTCACCACTCAGTTGTGTAAGATAACCGAGGATGTAAACCAGTAATAGGCGTAATTGCTGTTTGTTTAAATTGTTCTGATAGGGCATTTTGTAAGAATAATATTATTGTTCTTTGTATTCCTTGGGACAATCCTCTAGAATTAGATTCTTTATTTCATCTCTTTAACAATTATGATGACTAAACATATACGAGGAAACATATACTGAACACAAGGCATGATAACCCAAAATGTATTCCTAAATACGAAAACACGGTAATATATGGCATGGGAGACGATATCAAATGATTCTTTGTCTCAAGACATCTGACCACAAAACATATTCCTAAACACGAGACACATTAATACATGGCATGGGGCACGATATCAAATGATTCCTTGTCTCAAGACATCTGACCACAAAACATCTTCCTAAACACGAGACACATTAATACAAGGCATGGGGCACGATATCAAATGATTCCTTGTCTCAAGATATCTGACCACAAAATATATTCCTAAAAACGAGACACATTAATACATGGCATGGGGCACGATATCAAATGATTCCTTGTCTCAAGACATCTGACCACAAAACATATTCCTAAACACGAGACACATAAAAATCGTGCAAAAATCGAGGTTTGGTTATGATATATGACCAATATCATGAGATTGGTGCATATATCATGGCATGGGGCACGATATCAAATGATTCCTTGTCTCAAGACATCTGACCACAAAACATATTCCTAAGCACGAGGCACGATACGCGCAGTGGAAATCTTGGCACCAAGTATGTTATCAGACAGGCATCAATCTTCCATCATGCACCTCTCTTATAACCTTGAGTTACCTCATTGGTTGTGAGGAAGTTATAGCATCATTACTATATTTCATTAATCATTCGTGAAGGCTTTCATATAATATTTATTGGCTATGCAAAACAAAACTGTTTATTGCGTTTACAACTCATCACACCTAGTATGTGCTGTTAACACGCCTATTAATTATCTGGTTTTCAAGCACCTACGGTAGATTAAGATTTAAATGTTGCATTATAAGATACACGCCTTAACAATGCATTAAACACTTTAATTCTGTTCTCAAAAAATTAACCTTTAACTAATAGATATACTGATGGGTGTCTTGAAAACCAGACGACATTTAATAGGCATGTTAACAGCACATCTTAGGTGCCATGAGATGTAAACGCAATAAACAGTTTTGTTTTGCATAGCCAATAAATATTATATGAAAGCCTTCACGAATGATTAATGAAAGATTGTAATGATGCTGTTACATTGTCACAACCAATGAGGTATCGTAACTCAAGGTTATTGCAGAGGTGGATGATGGAAGATTGATACCGGTTTGATAACGTACTTGGTGCCTAGGATTTCTCTGCGGATATCGTGCCTCGTGTTTAGGAGCTCAATTATTATTTTGACCACAAGAATTGAGGTTCATAAAAGGTTGATAAGCATCCTGTATACGAGATGGGTGTTTCCCTGGCATGTGTAGAGTGCATAGATCACATATTAAACGTGTGCAGGTTGGAACCTAAGCTGGGTGTGTTATAAACTTATCTTTTAGATAAAAGTACCATTTAAAATCAGATTACATAATTTAGGATAATGCTCAATGGACTAGTTGTAATGTACCACTATACTTTATAGTAAGGCTAAGTTTCAGAATCTGAGTTTCCTCCATTTCCCGTCACCATTAAAAAAAAAGACAGCTTGTGGTTCTTTCAACCAATACTTTAAGTTGTATACTGTATTGTACGCTCCTCGCAGATGTGTTATTTCTATCATTCTAAAGTTAGACAAAAAAAGAATATGTTTATGAGACGTGAATTTTTTATTTTTGTTCAGTTTCCAATTCCATAGGGGAAATAACAAAAGCCTGTAAAATATTTTTCCGCTTTTCTTTTCGTTTTCATCGCATTTTCCTCGTCGTCGAAAGATGGTTGTTACTCTGAAACAAAAAATTTAAAAAATCCAACTAAAACGCTCCGCAAAGTATTGCTACTGAACCGTTACCCAAATGAATTGCACCTCCCAAAAGTTTTCGCCCAAGACAAATGTGTAACCGCTCATTCACAATCCGGAACCTGTATTGTTGTGGTAGGACAAGGAATTTCAGATACTACTGGGAACAACTACTGAATAAACTACTTGGGGCTTGTGAATTATTGCACTGAACATATGCAACTACTTTCTTCACACCTGTAGCATAATATTTACAGGAAATCTTTTCAAACGCTCCTGTGTTTCTCCGTTCTGAATTCACATTTGCATTTATTACACCTAAACCTATTTCATTATTTAGAATAAGAATAATTTATTCACACAATATAACACACACAATGGAAGGTTTTTCTGAGTAAGTCAAAACGTCAGTATCAAAAGTAATTATAGAAAATCAACAGAACAATCACAAACAACAATTATGGTATGTTTACAACAGAGCATACTATATAAAGGCACACAATAAATTCTTGTAACTTACTCCTACTTACTCTTACTCTTACTTACTTACTCCTGTGGCCACTCGAAACCCAGATGGTTTTTGACCTCGCCAACAATGTCTCTCCAACTTCCTTCTGAACTTACTCCTACTACAAAAACAATAAGTGTAATCAAGACATGGGTATCACGAGAACCTCGTGGAGACTGTATAAAGTCTTCCCGATCAAGTAAGCCTTTAAATGATTTTTGAAACTGTTTGCAGTTGTTTGAATTTTGATTACACTTGGAAGTTTAGGACCAAAATAAAAAATTGAGTTTTTGTAAAGGTTGAGTCTGAAACGGTCTGAAATTAGGTAATTTCTGTCGTGTGTTATGATCACGATTTAAATGTAAAAAAGAGTTTTATTTTGAAAAACAAACAAGGGAGGGCAAGGTTAGGATCCCGCTGGATCGGAAACGCTCTATACAGCTCTCATCTGGTCTCATTCCCCAGACGACACTCAACGCTCTTTTTTGAAGAGTGAATATTCTATTAAAGTTGATGACGCTAGAAAATCCCCAAAATATTATTCCGTACCTCAACTTTGGGTAGCCTAAGTAACCCAGTTTAAGAACTTGTTCGGAGGCAAATGTAGAAAGGCACCTCAGGGCGAATGTAACTGAATTTAGCTGCTTCGATAATGTGTTGATATGGGTATTTCATGTCATGTCAAAATCAAGATGGACCCCTAAGAAACTTACGGAAAAAATGGTACTTACTGGATTGCCACCAAATGTATAAATATTAGGAACATCTTGGGAGGTTTGGAAATAAAATTCCACAATGTTCGTTTAAGAAAAGTTTAAGAACACGTTATTGGTGCATTTTATTATTCAGCAACAATTACAAAAAGTCCATGCTTTTTTAAAACGCAATGCCATTGTAATTTCATATGTGTTTGTCGTTCAATACATACATCAAAGTTAGTTAGAAGCCGTGTCACGCGATGGCATCCTTGAGACCTCTTGTGACCCGTGGAGAGGCACCGGCCTGGCGTCATGGCCTATTGGTGCGGGTAGGCCGGAGAAAGCTAGATGTTGAGGACTTATTAATTACTTTGTGCAAGGCTGGGTGTAAGGGAGCCGAGCCAACCTTCACACGTGTGACACGAACACGCAAGTTCTCGTAGTCCGAAGAGGATTGTGATGGAGGGTAGAGATGAAGCATACATAGCCAACCGGTTTCTTCGCTGGGTCCTCATTTTAAACTGGTTTAATTGATACTGTCGATGGTTCTATAAATAAACTATTCGCGAATCTATAAAAACGATCGGTAATTTGCAATATTTTCCCGCCAAAGAACAAAAGATCGATTTGTTGCCATGTTCATAAAGTCTGTGAACAAAACGATCTTTTCATGAACGGACATTCCTTGTTAAGGTTTATTTACCGGTACGTGAATATATTAAATGTTGGGTTTGGTTTATCATCACCAAATATAACATGTCGAAACTTTTCTTGAAAAGTTGTCTCTAACATAATAATGAGGGAAAGTAAAATTGTTCTACATTCTATATCTAGTGTGGCTGCAGTCCTTATTTTAGAAGATTATAAAATCTCAACTGTACTGTACATTGGTTTATTCCAGAACAACGTTTGTCTTTTATGCGTTGTTGTTCAAAATTTATTGTTGGGATAGGCACTTTCCTTATATATATATATATATCTTCAAAAACAACTAGCTAAGGAACTTTTAGAAATTGGAGCATAAATTATGAACAAAGTCTTGAAAGGGGTAAATTAAAAGTAGGTTGTTGAATTGAAAACAAAGCGATGAGTTGGTAAACCGATTTCAATACTTCATGGTAGGGTATCTTCACAGATAAGATTGGGTATTAACTAAGAACATTTGTAATATTTATTCCAAAAAAATAGTCAACTGTATCGCTGGAATTCCTGTTTCTGTTGACATGGCCTGGTGGGAAACCGGTATCTCGGCTGGTGACTTATAAATATGCATTGCGAGCTCACCTACTTCGTTAGTTTCACGTGTAACAGAAGGTGTGCACGCGTATGTGCTACATATCTACATATAATCTGTGCGTCACTTTGTGTCATAATCGTTTACATTTCATTCATTGGTTCTCGTACACGAAAATACTCTCACTGCTGTTGTATAAGATCTTATGTCTGCTTCTTTGCTAGATGCTTCAGACACTTGTGTAGTCTTTTTTCGAGTGGTTATGGCTCAGGAAATCATTCTGTAGTCTTATTTAGCTGAAGTACCAATGTGGGTTGAACAATCTACTTAAGGAGAGAAAGAAAAGATCAGTTAACGTATCATTGCGAAGAAAAAACTCGCGTTGCCTTAAAATTAATAGTAATAGTTAATAAAATATAATATTTATTTCCTCTATTATTGTGTTAACGTGTCATCACATTGACTCACGCGATTGTTCAGATTAATTAATTAACATCTGCTTTAGTTGTTGTACGTGTTTCTTCCCATCTAGGTAACACATCGTTTCATGTTTTTTGTATAACATAAGTAATTCATTATGCGTCAAGTTCACATAAATATTATTCATCTGACTTTCCTCTTCTCCATTTAATTTCAGCAGCACTCAGCAAACTTCTCATTCCCAGGTCAACTATTAGCACTTGGAAAGAGGTCCCAAATCAGGTATTCTTGGATGACACCAAATGACTGAAATGTTTTGGCAATATGTAAAAAGGCCAAATTTGTATTTTCGCCTTGGGCTGTAGCTTTATTCAGTGCACTAACGTGAGTATTTTACGTTGAATATGGCGGGAAAATTCTGGCGTACAGACGCAGATGCAATGAAGTGGTCACTGTAATGTTTTGATTACGAAAATATTATATTTCATAACAAACGTTATAAAGTATTTTAATCTCATTCAATGATTTGACATTGGAACACAAATGGCATTTCTGAATTTGATTTTACTTGAAACTATGATAAACATCCAAATTTTTGAGTTAACTTTCTCCTCTGGAAGTAGTAATAATAGTAGAGTAATATTAGTAAGAGTTTCATTAAGTGTGGTAAATTGTAACAGGTGATATTTAACAGTTAGATACCAAATCATTATAACAAAACATCTTGACAATTTTATCATTAGTATACGAAAAACCTTTAACCTTGAGCAATAAGAATATAAATCTCATGTATCCCTTTAAAGTTTGTATAAGCAACTTTCTCTTCAAACAAAACTATCATTTTACTAATAATGCTTCTATGTCAGTTGTTTTATCTGTGATAGTTATTTACAAATACTTTGCCAGCATTATACTTATTGACCTTAGTACGAGTATATCGGTTTCTTTTTCTTTTTCTTCGTTTTCTTTTTTAATTTCTTAATAAGTAAGGAAAACTGTGCAAACATAACGCGCTAGTTATAATGTACATAGTTACGTAGATTACGAGTTTATATTGCACTTATACATCACAGGAGAGACCATTAAGATAAGGATTCAGTCTTTACTTTTATATTCCTTTTTCTGTACTGTATCTGTATATTTGTATCAACGTAACGTATTGTATTAACTGCCTTTAGGATGTAAATGTGTTTTTTACTTTTTCTCTTTTACTTTACAAATTTCATTTTGTGAAAAGTTTGGTAGTTTAGCAGTTTATTTTGTACTGTATTTAATACTCCTATAGTTTAAATCCAGCCAGCTGACGGTCATTTTGACCAATGCTGTCAAGTGCTTGAAGTTGGGTTCACTGTGGGGACCTAAATGTGTATACACAACTAAAGGGAAAATAAAGCACTTTTTCATTTCATTTCATTTCATATATCGGTTTCATTAGTTTTTATAATTTTGTAGCTCGACTTCTGCATGCGGCCTGTGAATGTTCCCCAAAACAGACTCTGGTGGGTATGGTACCAGCAGTCACCTGGTTAGCGGACTATAGCTGGAAAGATGACCTTGTCAAGGACATCGTCTCTGGGTGTACTGTGGCCATCATGAACATCCCTCAGGGTGAGTGGTGTATATATTAATCTAGCAATCTTTGTTGTTATATTGTTTTATTTATCTCGCCATAATTTCCACATCTACAAAGACACCAGCCTTAACATTTAAAACCAACGAATGATTTAACTGATTGAAATTATTTATATTGGAACACGCATTTTACCTCACCCGGTATCAATAATTAAGGCAATGTGTCCAAAGCATGAACGATAGCGAACAAACTTAATTTCAAATGCCCTTTAGGTACGTCGGTTTTGTTTGGAACTAAACAATAGAGTCAAGACTAAACAATACTCTGTGACAATTTCAGTGTATTATTAGTTGTTTTGTATAAATTTTCTTCTTATGGTATTTACAATTTATATATTATACTAAACACTTTAGAAAAAAATTACAAATAGCAAAACTCGGAGTTTGATTGGGGATGTGCACTAGGTGACTAATAGAGTAGAAATATGGGGAGTAGCACTACGTAACCAATATTACGGAGATATGGGAAGGTGCACGAAGTAACTAATAGGGCGGAGATATGGGGAGTAGCACTAGGTAACTAATACTGTGGAGAAATGGGGAGGTGCATTAGGTAAGTAATAGAGTAGAAATATGGAGAGTAGCACTACGTAACCAATATTACGGAGATATGGGAAGGTGCACGAGGTAACTAACAGGGCGGAGATATGGGGAGTAGCACTAGGTAACTAATACTGTGGAGAAATGGGGAGGTGCATTAGGTAATTAATAGAGTAGAAATATGGGGAGTAGCACTACGTAACCAATATTACGGAGATATGGGAAGGTGCACGAGGTAACTAACAGGGCGGAGATATGGGCAGTAGCACTAGGTAACTAATACTGTGGAGAAATGGGGAGGTGCATTAGGTAACTAATAGAGTAGAAATATGGGGAGTAGCACTACGTAACCAATATTACGAAGGTATGGGAAGGTGCACGAGGTAACTAACAAGGCGGAGATATGGTGAGTAGCACAAGGTAACTAATAGGGTGGAGATATGGGAAGGTGCATTTGGTAACTAATACTTTGGAGATATGGGGAGGTGTACCAGGTAACAAATAGAGTGGAGATTGTGTAGGTGCACTAGGTCACGAATAGGGTAGAGATATAGGGCGGTGCATTAGGTAACAAATACAGTGGAGATTGTGGAGGTGCAAAAGGTCACGAATGGGTTGGAAATATGGGGAGGTACATTAGGTAACTAAGAGAGCGGAGGTATGGGGAGTAGCATTAGGTATCTAATACAGCGGAGAAATGGGGAGGTGCATTAGGTAACTAAGAGAGCGGAGATATGGGGAGTAGCACTAGATAACTAATACAGCGGATAAATGGCGGTCATAAACCGCTGCATTTGTGTGTGTATTTACAAAAAAAGTAGTTTTCATTTTCATTTGGCATTTTGTACAGATCATCATGATAAAAGGATCATCTGATCATCTGATAAAAAGTTCAGGACTAAAAAATAGTGATAAAATGTATCGAAGTAAAATCATTCGATATTATTACTGGCCCTTTGTAAAAAAGTATTTTGAAGTGAGACTGTACCATCACTTAAAAACTGTCTCCGAACCTTTGAACAAATTCAAAATTATAAATCATCAAACTAAAACAGTACATGGGGAAAGAGTTAAACGAGTGTTATATGATTCTTTGGTAAACGAGTTAATTAATTTAGCAATATTTTAAGTTACTTAGTGTAATATAGAACTTTGTTTGCTAATTAAAGCAATTATGAGCAGGCTATTTAATTTTCTGTAGAGTGGCTATTCAGGTTCCAATACCTTGGCGACATGTTTTTCAGGTTATGCTGAACCCTCTGATTAATTACAATCTGACATCCACTTTGATCTTAATATGTTAAACCGTAACAATATAAAGTTTCGCACTGGGTCGAAATGTTGTTAGAACAGTTAAAATGTTCAAATATGTCGTCCATCTACAGTTAACAAGTATTAAACCAAAACAGAAAATAATAAATATTCGCGTATAAAGGCTAGTTAATGGGACGGAGCTGTATCATAATTGGCTGAAGGTTAAACATCAAATACCAATATGGCCAAACAGTAATCAATTTAGCTTCTTTATCGCAGACTGCCAGCTTTTTGATAATTTAACATGATGTATAAGCGGACCTGTATTATGGGCAGTTTCAGTTTGACATCTGTTAACTGGAGTTGACTATCCACTGCGAGACCAAAACATTTCAACACTTTAATTTTGTTACAAATAGTTGTACGAAGTGTGAACTTGAAAACTTCGGTACACTATCTACCCACTTGAGGAAGATTAGTTATTTGGGAGATGTTAGGCAACTAGGTTTGATTAAAACATTCCATCGTTGTGTACTCACCTGCACGCAAATGGTGAACTGTATTGTCTCCTTGAGAAGTGTAGTTATCCAGGTTAGGGAGTAGGGGGCGTTAATCGTATATCGGATAATGAGAGAATTGAGAGTTGGCTTTGTCAGTAGTAAATCAAATCAGACCAATACTCTTGATATTTAAGTAATAATAACGGCCAACGCCTAAGTGATGTGGATTCTACTTTAAACTTGACAATAGACTATGAATCAATGACCCTTTGTACGGATTACTTGGTCTTGTTGATTGAAACAATAGCAGGCAGGGCACCAACGTCCTACACCTTTCAGCTTAAATAAACCATGTGGATGTTTTAGGTATGGCGTACGCACTTCTAGGAAACGTGCCTCCTGTTGTCGGCATCTACATGGCTATATTCCCAGTACTAGTATACGCCTTTCTAGGAACCTCAAGGCATGTTGCTATGGGTAAGTTAAATTTACAGGTATGACGTATGTTATTTTTTAATTATTATGTGATACACTGACTTGACGAAGGTTTTTAAGTAGCTAAAACAAACAACAGGGAATATAATTAGTATTTACTAAAACTAGATGTTAAAGTTACAATATTGTTTGTATCACCATACATTCTTCTTATTGTTAACGTAACATATTGAAACATTATTTTCACTCATTTCACTTTTACATTATTGTATTAGCTAGTATTTATTAAATGTATAATGGACTGACAACTGAGCTCGTCCCCCACTTAGATGATGAAACTATCAATAATACATACCCGCCTGTACAGATGAGTTGAATGAAGCGAGATTGGCTGAATCTTAACCAACAGCGATCAATATCGCCTCTTTATCACAAGCTAAAATGTTTTGACAATTTGATAATGTTGACTATTTTCTTTCATTAAGTTAGGTTTTTTATTGATTATTTATATGGTTTCTCTTATAATAGTATGAAATTTGTGTTTTAGAATTTGTTTTATTTTGTTCAATTTTATTACATGCAGTTTCATATAATTTATTTTCTCTTATGAGTGCAATGAGTTCTTGTCTTCATTATACACGACCGTGCTGTACTTAAGTAAATAAGTAAATAGAGTATTTAGTAATGACAGGAAATACTGATAATCATAACTACAACCTGGAGCAAACACAATAAATAGTGGAACAAAATTGTTTACTAAAACATTTTGCATCTTTATTTACAATATCTTACATTGTGGTAAATACATTTCTGCTATGAGAAGTTAATATGTGCTTTACATTAAAACGAATATTGTTAAAGGGCGAGATTTAAAATTTACAACTTCGTGTCTTCGGTAAAATTAACTATGAATTAGGATTATACTAACATTAATTGATTACACCTGCAATCCGTTAAATATGGATCAATGATGATCTGTGCGCAAATTGAATTGAATAACAGATAACGATAACAAACATTTGTTATAACAAGGTAATTTGAATTAGCATAACAATTATAATGGATATTGAGTGTTCTTCAGATAGAAAGCTGGAAGGATTACCGGATTTCAGATATTTTCCATCGTTATATGATACAGAAATGTATATCACTCCTTTAGGAGAATTGAAATGTACCTCTTCCTCAGGTGTCAAAGGCATACAAATAAGCATACATCAAAATTAAACTGTTCTTTTTTTAATTAATCAAAATGACAATGATGAGTTAATCGCTACACTAGTTAATCGTAGTTTTTAATATTTATGTAACATATAACGGCGAAAACGTTTTCAATGGTTGTTACCCTTTAAAATTCTCCATCGTCAATAAAATAAGTTAAACAAAAATGCAAGTTAGCAGTGAATGAACTCTCTACCGTGGGCATAGTGTGAATTTTTAAATACAAATTGTATGTAACACGCAGAAACTATTAGAATTGGTTTTAGTTTTCAACCACGGATGCAGATGAAGAGAAACAGAGCACATCCGATTTTCATTACAATACGAAGTGGGTTGGAAGTTGAAGGATAATCTGTTTGTGGGAGGTTTACCTCCCGTCTAGTATGCGACCTTCTGCTGCAACCCATAAACATTAAAATCCGATTTCCCATAATAGGAAAACAGAATTAACAGTAAGTCATGTTAAAAAATGTAATCCTCGTAGTACTGAATTATCCTGTTTTCTGGATTGTGTACAGGCTCCTTCGCCGTGATCTGTCTGATGACCGGGAAGGTGGTGTCCGAGTTATCCGGAGGAGGTCCGCCCGCTCCCATGTTCAACTCCACTTCCCCGACAAATACTAGCCTGCCCGTCTACTCTCCCCTGGAAGTCGCTGTCTCTGTCACATTCATGGTGTCCATCTATCAAGTACGTATCTTAAGTTTTGGATGTGCCTGAAGGCACATCCAAAACTTAAAAATTATTCACTTCCAAAGCCATTCAAAGGTCCATGTTTTTTTCAAGCTATCTTTTCTTTAACCACTAGCAACATCTGATGATGAAATAAAGTTCCTTTCCACCAACTAGTTTTGTAAATCGTAATCCATTATCTTTAACCCCTTACTTACTTATATAACTCTTATTAAACGCATATTTCATATTACAAACACGTGGACTAAGACAAAAGTTGTGTATACGTGTTTGCAACGTATATAGTACAGTGTACACGTTAATTTTGGAAAGGTAGTTAGAAATTTTTAAAAACAACTTTCTTTTAAGCTGGTGCGTAGGTCATCTCCTTTCATGTAAGGTTGTTAGAAGTGACTTTAGAGTAAGCTCTTTGACCTCCTACAACTGTATTTATGTTCTGTGATGAATTTTTGTGATTTGGAAGCTTCTAAAAACATCAAACCACCTCTGAAATATTATATTTGTTTTTGGGTTTATATTTTTTTATATTGGGTTTATATTATAATTCGAGGCTAATCCATCGAATTATACAAAATCAATTCAGGTATATTTGATAATTTTTGTGTTTCATGTCCTTAATATTAAATATAGTCTATCGTTAATTTTTGAAGTAGAAAATACTAAAAAGATATTAAATAGTTTTATAAATATAAAGTATATATGTTGTATAAATATAAGTAATGGATTAAATTATACATTTACTGAGGGAATTTCGTCAAGATAATATACTATGATTTACAAAACTAGTTGGTGGAAAGGAATTTTATTTTATAATCAGATGTTGGTAGTGTTTTTTCGTAATAAATGTAATTATTATATATTATATATAGTTTTTTCGTAATATATAATAATATAAATTTATGCTATTATTAAACGCATATTTCGTATTCCAAATACATTGACTAAGAGTTGTGCATACGTGTTTATAACGATATTTAGTGATACAGTACTATCATAATCTAGTTCTTTTCTTTGGCTAAATTTCTTCAGAGGAGCACACTTTCAAGGATGGATTAGCTGATTTTCCTATATCATATTGGGCTCCATGAGGTATGTCAAAGAGAAGATGTTCTCTAAGTATTGCAGTGTTTGCTAATTTGAGTGTTATGGCCACACCATACACACCGCATCTTGTCCTGTAGTGATTCTCCGCTCTACTCTGCACGCCACAATCTCAGCACAGAGCTACGGCGCCTGGATGCTGCAGTGAAAGATGAATGATCTCTAATGCCACCAGAGAATGTTAAGAATTGCCTATGCTGCAGTTGCTGATGTACGTGTTCCGCATGGGCATCATGTGTTCTCTGCTCTCCGAGACCCTGGTGAACGGCTTCACAGCAGGAGCAGCCATCCATGTCTTCACCTCGCAGATCAAAGATCTTTTGGGAATGGATATACGAAAGCACAATGGGAATTTTCAAATCATATACGTGAGTATATACGTACCCAGGCTTTGTAGCACTTTACGATACTGTATAACTAGTATAGAGGTCGATTGTTTTACTACACTCGGCACAAGGGTTTACAATTATCTGACGATTAATTGTAAGGACAATTAATCGTCAGATAACTAGATGTACAGACTGAAAGTCACGATTCTGGCGGTTGGTCTAATTGTGTAAAGCTAAGTAATGTGATATGAGATAAAATTATCGTTTTATATTTTTAACCCTTTCGATAACTCTCCCATTTCGACGTCCACCAAAACTAAAACGACTGACGATCTATTTATTCCTTAAGAGAAATTTCCCTATCGATTAAAAACTAGGTTGTGTGGTATTGCAATACAAAAAGACTAAATGACGCAAGGTTTCTTAAATGATGTGTAATGAAAATTGACTTGGAGGCGGAGTTAGGGCTGTTTTCCACCCAATCTCGAATGTAATTACATGATTAATAATAAGCTAATCTCAGTTATCATGCTTACGAGGCCAGCGCCATATATATCTTCTAATTTTCTGGTTCACGCCACGTATCTAAGTTTATACAAGACAGTTTTTCTATTTTTAAAAATTCATTGATGATGCTCATTTTAGATTCAATTAGCAAATCAAATAGATACACTTAACTCCGTCTAATCCAAAATCAACCTATGGTGTATTGCCCATCGTTACATGTTTCGGAGATAACACTGTATACTGATATCAGTTTTATACTGAGCTGGTGATGGAGTGTTATCTCCGAAATATTTAAGGTGTGACAACACCTCATTGGATGATTTTGGATTTGACGGAGATGAGAATACCTAATTAATTTGATAGGTGTTGTTGTTGATTTTGTGTCCTAAATTGGCTGAAAAGGTACTTGAGGAAAGTGAAATTTTCAATCTTCAATTGAGTACACTATAAAACCGTTACAGCTGGAACCATTGACAAGATGGGCAAAGGCGCAGCTCGGAAGGTGGTCCCTGTCAGTTTTACCCTGACAACAGGTTTTAAACTAAACATTCCTAGGAAGATCGGATGTACAGAATGTCTTTTGTCTCCTTGTGTCCCTCGCTCCTCCGCGCCAATAACAAGAGACAGATTATTTAAAATGCTGTGTCCCAACCGTGGCAGACATAACCGTGCGACTTTAGTCATATTATTTTTAATAGGTGGAGGAGGTTTTAACCTCCTGACAGGTTAAATGACATTTCGTGGACTCACTGAAGTGTATCGTTGTAAACTTGATGCAACGTAACACGTAAACTCCTGTTTTGAAAATGTTAGATGTCAGAATGCGCCACCATTAGATTCTAATCAAAATAAAGAACGTTCGAAACAGACATAAATTCTTTCCGTTGAAGGAGCGACTGATAAAATAGGCGAGATATTAAAAACAGTATATCAGAAAAGCCGATCCAAAAATTATTTAGAATCAGCAAAAGACACGAGTCAATGGTATGCAAAATTCCGGTTAATATTTCATGTATGCTTGAACTAATTTACAGGCACACAAGCTTTATACAAGCTTTGGGAAACTCAGCCATTGCAGAACAAAGTCACAAAACCAAGCATTTTATATAGTGGGAAAAAACTTATTATGTACTCGTAAACCATACTATTATGAAGGGTGGTAAGGAAAACCCTAGAAATAATTTACAAAGAAAATAACAAAGAGACGACTTTAGAGTGAGAAAAAGTTGGCAGGTTGTGATATGAAAGGCAAATATGATATGACTGATGTGACTAACAAATTGATCGCTGATTTATTCATCTTTATCAGTAGGTTGATAATCTCAGCAAATCGAAGTAAAGACAAGTCCTTTTTACAAGCGGCTCACCTTTTGCGGACTTGCATTGTAGGCTCCGCCAGTTTCAGTTTAATATTTGCTTGCAGTTTAATGACTCTGAAATCTGTGACGTTTTAAATTACGTTAGCAATTTTTCGACGCGGTATAGATGCGATGATGCACGCTTGCTTATAAAGGTTTGTGGAAGGCCTGGAGCTATTTCGTGATTGGTTATAGCTCAAAAAATCAGGGATCATTGTGATTTTTTTAGATCAAGTTGCCAACGTTTTGACAACACAAACAAGATATGTCAATATTATAACTCTACTAGTAATGTGTTTACTTTTGTAAACTCGTGTAAACTTAGAATAGTAATAACTAACATTACACCCTAGCATTCTTGATTTTACTGAAAAGATCGCCTTTTAAGAGCACGTTTTGCACATATGTCGTATTATTTAATTGTCTATATCATTATATACCGGGTGTCCCACGAAGAGATTTAAACGTTTTCTTTTCTATTACTTGCCTATTTATGCAACGAACATGTTCAGACTCTACAAAATTGATAAATAGAGGTTAAAAATATTCTGTGAAAATTGCAGCTCTCTAGCAATTGTTGAAACAAAATGGTAGCATATTGAAAATTTTACCATTTTGCTTCCTATAAAAATTCACTTCTTGAATTACCTGATTTTATTACTGCGTTGCAGTTTAAAAAAAACAGGTGATTAATAACTCTCATTGTTGAAAACAGCTGTTTGATTGAAGAATATTGACGAAAAGAATTGGTTAACGTATTCTTTTGCTTACAGACTTACATCGAAGTTTTTAAAAATCTATCGACCATCAACACGGCAGCTTCCATCATCTCTTTGACAACGGTTGTCGTTTTGATACTGGACAACAAATTTGTGAAGGTAAGTTTACTCTACCTTATCGTGTACAATATATTTGATACATTTCTGTATATAATTGTATTAATAATGTTGTAAAATATTTCTGTAACAACACTGAGACCATGATTATGATTTATACTCCTGTATGTATAAATCTATTAATGTTTTAGTAATAATAGGACCCTGTTGATAAGTAATGCTCCACTTAGGGGGACTAATGTATGCAATTTGAACCAGTTAAATGAAATTAATAAATCAGTTCAATAAATTTGAATTGAATTTGTACAATATGTAATTGAAATTTGTAATTTACATACGTTACCAAAAATTAGATACAACATTTTATGTAAAAATACATAATTTTATACAAAATTTACCACAGATTATATATAAGTAATTATAATTGTATACAACTATTAACGTGAAACCAAGGTGAGTCCTAATATTACATGTTTGATATGAACTTTTCAGTAGCAAAAACAGTTGTAGATTGGTGGTAACAGGCGAGGATACTGAAACTACTCTAGATTTATACATACTATCTGGTAGACAGTACCCACGAAATTATAAAGAAAAAATTATGTACAGATAAAAAAAATAATTAACAGAAATAATCCCTAATATTTGTTTTCATAAATTCTACAATGTAGTGCTTCTTTTTTGGATGGTTTGATGTAACATGTATATTTGAGATATACCTACTCATCACTAATTCTCCAACTTCCTGTGTGTGTGTGTGTGTGTGTGTGTGTGTGTGTGTGTGTGTGTGTGTGTGTGTGTGTGTGTGTGTGTGTGTGTGTGTGTGTGTGTGTGTGTGTGTGTGTGTGTGTGTGTGTTTCATGTCGTAAATAGAAAAACTAAAGCATTTTCGTAAAGATCAACCATCAATAAATGAGATTGCAATTCCCGGAAGAGTTACTCATAGATTTTGTTTCTCAACTTCTCGCTGTACTAGAGATGTGAAATTGGACACACACGTGTCTAATGAATGCTCAATCAATACGTCGTAAAAACCCGATGTAGTTTCCGTAAAATATAACTATCCATTGTTTCCATTGTATTTTACTCAAGCAAACACTAATACCGATTTCGCGGAATTTTACATGCAATCATTAGACTGGCACGCCTTGGGCAAACAATAGAGTCTGATTTGTATACCCTACATATACTAATATTTTTACTTTAAACTAAGATAAGTACCTTCATACTCTCTTGATGTTACCATAAAACCATAAAAGTACGCCGAAAGTACTTTTATTATTTTTCCTGATTTACTATAAATATTACTGTTTAAATTCAGTCTTTTTGCTATTCTTGTAACTGGTGAAAAATAGCGTTAAATGTACCACGATTCCACATCTGTTTCTTATATTAAATTGGCTGTTATATAAAAAGTCACGAAAAAACTAAGCAGCTGCATATTTTTGATGTATAGACTATCCTGTTTTTGCTAGTGAGGAAATTCTCTTTTGCTTACTTACTATGGCTGTTTTTATCCTTACCTTTGCTATGGAGTCTCTATATGGGATACGAGAGTAAGAAAACTCAATATGTTTTTTCGTCTCCAGAAAAGAGCTATACGGATTATTTTCAAGTTGAGTCGTTCCCAGTCTTGTAGAGGGTTACTTTCGCAGTAATAATATCCTTACGTTCCCATCCATTTATATCCTTCAGTGTCTTTCTTTTTACAAAAAGTATCCCCACCTTTTTTCAGTCAACGTTAATCCAGCCCATAATTACTCCTTAAGAAAAAGAAACAACCTAATCCTACCCTGCCATAAAACATCTTTTTTTGAAAAACAAAGTCTTTACTCCTGCATCCGCCTTTTTAACTCTTTGCCATCCTGCTTGAAAATTGTTGTGGACGATAGGGAATTTCAAAATCGTCTGAAAAAAATTTCTTATTTTCGAGAGAATATTACAGTGTCCGGGAATACGTTGAGGATAATAAATTGTAGATCACTCCTGTTATATTGATTTGGTCTTGTTGTGTTTGATCTGTCAGTAGTCTATACTTTAAGTTAGGATATTATAATTTTCTTGACGAATGCCTATGCATGTTATGTTTTTGGCAATAAATGAATTGATTGATTGATTGATTGTTTTTCTTTATTCGAAAAGTGTCCGCTAGTGATTTTAAAATGGCTAATTCACTTATTTTTGGATACATAGTAAATAACACATTTTTAATAAGATCTGATTTTTGCGTTAAAACATCCTTTTTGTTCAAATCAAGTATATCCATAAATGTAAATACACCATTAACAATTTAAGAATGAATAGGGACGAACTGTTATTAATGAAATTATACGTTAATGACATATTTTATAAACATCACCTTCTTAATTTTAAAATTAACCATATATTTAACACTGCATTCACTTAACTATAATACTCCAGTACCATCACATTCAACGATGTTAACGTTACAATTAGTATAATGTTAACCTCCTCCTCCTTTGTATAAAAACTTTCGACGTAAATGAGTGTGTTTACATATAATTATTAATATTCATAAATGACAAAATGTTAGATGTTTTATGTTTGTATATAAACTGTTGAGTTGTAAATGTTATACTATATAGTGTGTTTAATGCAGTCCAAATATTGTACTTCTCTCGTTTGGAAACACAATTAAGTTCCATTACATTCAGAAAGATTGGCTAAAAAATTTTAGCAATCAGTGGTTTCC
The DNA here is from genome assembly GCF_021130785.1 of Homalodisca vitripennis. Lineage (NCBI taxonomy): Eukaryota > Metazoa > Arthropoda > Insecta > Hemiptera > Cicadellidae > Homalodisca > Homalodisca vitripennis. Next base: position 27,019,278 of record NC_060215.1, read on the forward strand.
AATTGTGTTTCAATGGTATTTACATACAAGCGAGTTCTCTACTGATTGGACTAAATTTTTCTTAAGGATATTCAACACAACATGAGTTAAAATAAAATGATTTAAGTAATAATAGGAATTCGTTTGTTTATTTAATAGGAGTCCACTGTAGGTAAACATATTGGGTATTTATTCCGGGTATACAGTGAAACCCAAGGCCGTGTAAAAACAATGTAAATTTTTTACCCCTTTCAAATTAAAGTTGGAATCAATTTGATCGCGAGCTACTTCTCTTGTCGCATCCAGAACAGGCAATATAAGAACCTGTTCTACAAAGGTACTATAAGTACACAATTTTATTTTATAAAACTCCTTTCAATTTTTATCGTGTACCGGACTTTTGCCCACAGGTTCGCTCATCCCAAGCCTAAAGGCATAAATCGTTTGAGAGGTTTATATTTTTTATAATTCTTATATATTTTATATTTTAAAATTCTTTATATATTTTTTAAATTTCTCCTTTAAGAAGCCTTCTTTGGGAACAATTTATTGATAACTCTATGAAAAAATGTAGGCATTTACTTTACTGATTCAAAGTCATTATGACGTCAGACAAGCGGAACAACGACTAAATATAAGAATATAAATTTTTACCGTAATTTATTTTTAATGGGAGGCCATTCTCCTTTTAGGCCTTATTCTGTCCGTCCTCATGGGGCATTGGCCTGCCCAGTCATCTTATCAAACAGAATAAGGGGAAGGAGTCTGTACAATATAAGATCGATTGTACTGATAAAAAGTGCGAGGTCATAGACAGACAGGACTCGAACCTGCGCTATCTCTATTGAAATCCAAAATCCGACGTCTAAAGACCGTTTTATTATCAACACTCCTGTTGCACAGGAAAGTGAAATATACGTAAAAGAGAAATGTATAATATATTGAAGGAGATTGTGTTTTCACATCAAAAACTTGTAGTTTCTGATCAATATTATATTACAAAACATTTCATTTTCTTACGCAATGTTTCATTAAGTTGTAAGTTATACATAGGAATCGAATCTTCAGCCCATTTCCCCTTGAGTTTGGTTACAAAATTACGAAACATTCCTACTTTAAATGCATACATTCCTGGTGGAATGGCCAAAACATGTTTTCTCATGTTTTCTCATGTTTTCTCTTGTTTTCTCATGTTTTCTCATGTTTTCTCATGTTTTCTCTTGTTAACTGTGACTAGAAAAAAAACCTACTTCGAAACCCATCGCTCTATAGGTTTGATTGCTGTTTAGGTACGGACCTGTAGAAATGAGATGCGCTAAATAGTAGACAGTTTCTCTCTAAACAACGTGATACGTCAGTCACGTGATAAGCTCATTCGATCGAGGACAACTTCAATGAGACGATACTCGTAAATAAACTTTGTTATTTTCTCGAATATTTTCTGCCAATTGTCTAACGCGCCTTTTACTAGTTGGAAACATTGCCGCTCATTTTTCATATACACGCGTTTTAAAGAATGAAAGATCATAAAATACTTCATATTTTTGTTAAATTTCGTGGATAAAATAAATAAAATCTATGGACTTTGGAGAAAGTTTGATGTCAAAGAACTTGAAAGATAAGCATTATTTACCATTATCAAATCGATTATATTACTACTCATACCAGTTCATAGAAGAATTCATTAAGTGTACCAACGAAAAATTAAGACAACCACGAAAAATTTAACAATGAACCACTACCTTCCACTTGATATTTCGCTGCTAAACGGTTGTAGTTTTTTGTGGATATCAATAGATAAGAAGTTTTATCCTCGCCTCGTAACAATGCCGTGGGCTATTCGCAACTTGTAAATTTATCGTCGTATGTTACAAAAAGTATAACACAACGTTTCGAGGATTGTATCTATCCTCTTCGTCAGGTGGGGGAGGTATTAATACATACAAAAATAAAGAACAGAAACAAGAAAAGAAGAGAAAGAAAAGGATTCAAACATACCCAAAACTGCTTGGGTATCAACATTTAGTTGACGCGTTGTCACTGCATAGAATGCAAGTTTCGAGAAAATTCACGAATACGACAACCACACCAGCACAGAGTACAGAGCAATTAGCTACATTGCTAAAAGCTGATTGTGCTCTGGACTTGCATACTGTTCAGTGAGTGACTCGCCTGGACTGGACTCAAAGCAGCTTTTGAGTATGTTTCAATCCTTTTCTTTCCCTTCTTTTCTTCTTTCTGTTCTTCATTTTTTGTATGTATTAATACCTCCCACACCTGACGAAGAGGATAAATTCTAATCCTCGAAACGTTGTGTTATACCTTTTGTAACACATAACGATGGCAAATGTCCAAAATTCTGTTATCCTTTCAAACCTTATATCGTCAATAACAAACTTTAAACAAGGAATTGCAAAGCTAATTCGAATTTCCTAATATTCACCACTTCGGAAATTTTTTGATTAATACATCAATTCAGATTGTATACACTAATAAATATTCCATAGCATGTCATACTGTCTAACAATGTTCAAATGTTCAATAGAGTATCGAGTATTCAACATACTCCTGCTCTAATTTCTTGTCGTATTTTTTCCATTTTTCAACGAATACAGACGTATTAGTATTATCATATTAATCTAATACAGCTCACAACTTTAAGATCATTAAATTGTGTTATCAATACAGTTGCAATGTTAATCGTTTAACCAATACAGTTTTCAGCTCTCCGAAAATCTCAAATGTATAGGAGAAAAATAATTGCATCTAATCATGGTAAGTCGGTGATTTTTGTTTCTATAAATATTTTACTAGTAATACATTTTTTAGTACATCCGAAAGCATTCACATATTTGTTTCATGCAAATCATTACGTTTGTCCGGAAAATTGTGATAGTGGACAAAACCAACCGCGTCATTCAATCGCGTGAAATGTCGCAGTTATAGGACATGGTGACTACCTAACATGAAGGTAGTTAAGGTAAACAGTAATTTTATTGTTTACAGAGTAATTTTGCCAGGAGTAATGGAAACGTTAACCCCGTTTTTGTTGAAGCGTTATTTTGCATGCTTACCACTCACCCAATGAATGAAGTTTATATCACTGAAAAGGTACTACTTCGGTTTGTTGCGCCCAAAAGTTGCTACGAATAATAGTTATAACAATTTAGTATTTCAATGTTAATCACAATATCCTTCCGAAAGTTTGAATTTTAAACAGCCCAGGTAAACTGGGGTATTTTTCGTAAGGAATTCAATCAGTAATCCTTGAGTTGTTCTATACGTCATAGAATATTACGGCATCGTTTGAAGTATAGTTGTTTTATTTATCTAATCGTTGCTTAATTCGGTGCCTCTTTCTCTCACGTTTTCTCGTTGAATAAGGCAAGTTTGAGTAGTACGTAATTATTTCTTATCAAAATGAACATTCTTGCCAAAACTTTACATTTGTTATGCACTAGGAATAGTTCTCAACATGAAAATAACTTATTTAAGCACCAAATAAGATAAGAAAGTTACTTTAAACAATAATTATTTCAAACATAACTTCAACAAACTATACATTATCGGATTGTCGATTAGTAAGCTACATTCGCCATTAATGCCGACTATAATATGCCGGCATATAACAAACCTTAACCATAAAATTAGGGTTTGACAGATATAGAGTATTAGAGATAGGGTTCCTAAACTAACTACAAAGTTAGTAAATTCGATATGTTAACAGATTAGCCAGCGTAATCAGGACAAAGACCGCCCTAATTGTAACAAACTCGTATAACTTCTGTACTCCAGGTAACCTTGTAACATGTTTAAAACTTTGCCCTGGGCCAGAAGAGGAAATACAGGAATACAATCAGCTGGGTAGAATCTTTAGTGAGGTGTTTTTTATTTTACATGTCGCAAATGCGCTGAGATAATCTAGGCCACCTAAGTTAATTATTCGTATATCGTAAGAGAACAGAAACGCATTGTGTGATTAACAGAAGACGTCTACCAGCAGATAAATGCAATGAGACGAGTTACAAGGCAGGGATTTGTAATGAAAAAATAAATGAGAAGATAAAAGTGGCTCCTACAAACCAATGAAATCCTACCCAGCATATCACTCCATTAGTAATAATTCATTAGGTCCAACACAGATACCTTAAAGAGAGATTCGACTAACTCTGGTCCAGAACTAATCTAATTCCCCAACATATTAAGGCAGTCAGATATATTTGCAAGTTGTTATCTGATTGTGAGGTAAGACTTGTATTGGAAAATAGTGTCAACTTAATTTACCAAATATAAACCTTTTATTGTTATTAAAGAAGGTTTTCATTTATAAAAATGTTGTAATCCACATTTCTCATGCTAAATGTGTGTAAACCTTTGTATAAGACACACAATCTTGTATGTTTGTATATGTTATCTAATTTTTTGCATATCTTATATTAGTACATGTTTTAGAAAAAATGTATCAGCCCTCATTCCCGACTACTCCAGCAGTCAATTTAAAAGTTCTTCGTTGTTGAAAAAGGACAGTAGGAATCTTGAGATTTAGTTCTAAAGTTTGTCTTGAAACAAACAACTATCAGGAGGGTTTGCTTTACCGGATGATTAAAAGTGTATTTGAAATGTACACTACTGGAAAGCATCAATAGTTTTAATAAAAGATACGGTGTCTTGTTAGACACAGATCTTTCCTTAAATAACTGCTAGAATAGAATTTCTTTTAAACCATACAACCAGCTTCCTAACAAGTCTTAAACAGGTCAATTCCTGAAAACATTTAAAGTTCCCTTCAGCGCCTCCTCACAGACCGGATATATTATTCCGTTAACTAACTAAATAATTTAGAGATTCCTAAATTTAGCGTTTAGTGAAAATTATTTTCAATAGTTAGGTTTTGCAACTTGCAAACTTGTAGTATTTGTATAAATGTAATAGTATATGTAAAGTTTGACAGCTCACATGTTTATAAATACCCGAATATCTTATTTACAGCCGTGGGTGAGCCGAAGGTCGGTGATTCCTGTACCCGTAGAACTGATAGCTGTCACCGTAGGTACAATCGCCTCCACCTTCTGGGATATACACGTTAAGTACAATCTCACTACGGTCGGACATATATCCATCGGGTAAGAGCGTAACCATTAAGCTACTTTACAGATTTAGAATTTAAATATCTATGGAGTTTGAAATTAAAATTGTATTTGTAACAATGTAAAGTGGGTTTTCTAAGGTATGCTTTACTACTTCAGAAGTGTTGTAATTTAATGTTACTTTATACACTGTTTCCTTCGAAACAATTTTTTTGCCAATCTTCTGAGCAGTTTAAGACGAAATAGAAATTCCTAAACCGTAACTGAAAAGTTTTGCAACCCCAAGAAAACAGTTGGAATTAAACATATTTCAAATTACAATTTGTTACTTATTTGCAATTCTTCATGTTAAAAAATAAACCCTGAGTCGTAAACCGAATTTCGTGTTTACACTAGTAGATAAAATACTGAAACTTTCTTTGATCCTTGTTAAAACTCAAATGTGCGCCAAAAATTGCAACATTTTTAGTTGCAAACTTACTTTTATGTTATAAATACATATCTCACGCACTTGCAGGACACACTATGCACTTTGTTAGCAATTTTCGGTCCTACTTGAAGTATGACATATTTAAAGTTGCTGCTTTCCTTTCTCAAAAATGTTATATAACCGCATTCTGTCCTCAGTTCTCCTGACGGTGGATCAATATCATACCTTTTCAGATCTCCACTATATCTGGTTAATGCTCCTAGCGATGGTCTTATCAATCTTCTTGATGCTCTTTGGGTAGCCAAAATAAAACATAGAGTAAACAATAAAACTAATAACAAGCACTTGCAGCTGCAATTTAATCATCCACTCCCCACATCTTAAATGACACTAACCGCCCAAACAATAAGTTCGATCCCTTTTTAAGTGCATACATAGTTTCCAAGCAAAACATCAGAAAACAAAATGTTCCAAACAAACCTGAGTTACTTGATAACATTTTAGTTGCAAACTTCTGTGTAAACACGTCTTCACGAATGAATTTGTGGTCATAATAGAATGTCATTTGCATTACTATTATAGTGTTAAATATTTAATAAGGGCACATAGATTAATATAGTAGGTTCATAAAGGCTGGAAAATATATGTGCATTGTTAATATAGTATGGTTAAAATTACTCTATTAGTTTATTTAAATAAGGTTGCTAATAAAACCCTTTTATTTTTATACATACATACATATATATATATATAAATATATATATATATATATATATATATATATATATATATATATATATATATATCGCATGGGGGACAAAGGCAGCTATCCATAAATAAATAAATTAAAAATTACAATTATTAAAAAGTACGTAAGAACAAAGTTCTTGAGTCATAAATTAAAAATAATATTAAGATCTCCCGTCACAAAGCTAAATCCAAATTACTGAGCCAGTTTAGAGATCCTTTTATTAAAAAGTGTTTTTAAATAAAAAAATACAAACTAAAATTTGGTGCTAACTCTACTGATATGTACAATAAAACTGGCTGTTTGAATATAAAACATAGATTGTTGAATATTGAACTGAAACTGTTCATCCAGCAACTGATATTGGTCCTTTAACTCAAAATTAATTTTTAATCTGTTAAAATATAAAGAATATTTTAAATTATCCTGTGTAAAGTTATTATTTATGTAGATTAACGACGTAAATCGTTTAACTACATAATGTTTGATTTTCTTATATTTTTATATAAGTAGAACCATACACGCTGTAATAGGTAAGGAAATCATTACAACAGTTCAACAATATAATGCTATAATCGCAAAGACAGACAGACAGATGGATGGACTGTTCTTTGGCCCTAAAATCAATACAGTTCCAAGAGACACCTATGTACCAAGTTTCAAAACATTAGGATCTTTCTATCAAGAGTTTATTGCGAAGACATACAGACAGATAGACGGACTGCTCTTTGGCCCCGAAATCAAAACAGTTCCAAGAGACACCTATGTACCAAGTTTCAAAACATTAGGATCTTTCTATCAAGAGTTTATTGCGAAGGACAGACAGACAGATAGACGGACTGATGTTTGGCCCCGAAATCAAAACAGTTCCAAGAGACACCTATGTACCAAGTTTCAAAACATTAGGATCTTTCTATCAAGAGTTTGTTGCGAAGACAGACAGACAGATGGATGGACTGTTCTTTGGCCCTAAAATCAATACAGTTCCAAGAGGAACCTATGTACCAAGTTTCAAGACATTAGGATCTTTCTATCAAGAGTTTATTGCGAAGACAGACAGACAGACGGATGGGACTGTTCTTTGGCCCTAAAATCAATACAGTTCCAAGAGACACCTGTGTACCAAGTTTCAAAACATTGGGATCTTTCTATCAAGAGTTTATTGCGAAGACAGACAGACAGATAGACGGACTGCTCTTTGGCCCCGAAATCAAAACAGTTCCAAGAGACACCTATGTACCAAGTTTCAAAACATTAGGATCTTTCTATCAAGAGTTTGTTGCGAAGACAGACAGACAGATGGATGGACTGTTCTTTGGCCCTAAAATCAATACAGTTCCAAGAGGAACCTATGTACCAAGTTTCAAGACATTAGGATCTTTCTATCAAGAGTTTATTGCGAAGACAGGCAGACAGACGGATGGACTGTTCTTTGGCCCTAAAATCAATACAGTTCCAAGAGACACCTGTGTACCAAGTTTCAAAACATTGGGATCTTTCTATCAAGAGTTTATTGCGAAGACAGACAGGCAGATAGACGGACTGCTCTTTGGCCCCGAAATCAAAACAGTTCCAAGAGGAACCTATGTACCAAGTTTCAAGACATTAGGATCTTTTTATCAAGAGTTTATTGCGAAGACAGACAGACAGATGGATGGACTGTTCTTTGGCCCTAAAATCAATACAGTTCCAAGAGACACCTATGTACCAAGTTTCAAAACATTAGGATCTTTCTATCAAGAGTTTATTGCTAAGACAGACAGACAGATGAATGGACTGTTCTTTGGCCCTAAAATCAATACAGTTCCAAGAGACAAGTTACTATGTACCAAGTTTCAAGACATTAGGATCTTTTTATCAAGAGTTTATTGCGAAGACAGACAGACAGATGGACGGACTTCTCTTTGGCCCTAAAATCAATTCAGTTCTAAGAGGAACCTACGTACCAAGATTCCAGAGGTTAGGAAATTTCTATCAAGGGTTATCGCACCGACCGACAGAATTGACTCAGTTGACTTAGAAAACGACACGATTTTAAGAAGGAACTGGAAAATTCTTACTGATCATCTTTATGGATCATCACTTTGTTTAATATTATTAGTATTATAAGTAACCCATGGATGATTTTACGCTAGTGATGTAAATTTTATTACGTTATTGATGGTATAGAGAGAATTAATACTTAATTTTAAAAAATACTCGGACATTTATTGCAACGCCTTGTTGGCTACTTTCCTTTTGATACTGTAATTACAAGACTTTCAAATAAATACTGAACCACACTGCTTTTTTTGTTCTAGCTTTTTACATTAAAAACGTGAAAACTTTTAAATGTAAGTAACTCGTGTTTTGTCCGACAGGCTTCCGGGATTCCATTCTCCCAACTTCGAGCTCATTCCGGCGGTCGCAGTGGACAGTTTCATCATCGCAGTCATCGCCTACATAGTCACCATCTCCATGGCTTTGATATTTGCCCAGAAAATGAAATATGAAATCGACGCAAATCAGGAGCTATTGGCTCAGGTATGTTTATTTGACAATAATTTCTTTTATTGGTTGTTACCATAAGTATTGTTTTCCTTTTCAATATACCATCGTTTTATCTAGCCAGAGAAGCTTGCGCTCAAATTGGTTCTGAACCTCCATCCAGAACCATGTTCCAAGTATGGACACCTCCTGATAATCAGATATGCATGCATTAAAATATGATAGACAGTACTTAAACATTGAAATGGCCGTAGTGTTCAATAGTCATGTAAATTACGATCACATGTAGTCGAGGTGTTTTCAACGCTGTTAGGTAAATGCGAGGAAAAAAGTAGTCAAGGTCGTCGCTGTATTTCCAGTGAACTGCCAGCTCATTGTGATAAAAGTAGTTGGCACGTATATTCCAGACAGGTCGAACACGTCATTCAGATTTCCCTCTGGGTTCCTAAAGCACCTCATATTCCGTATCGTAAACGTGCTTATCATCTCGTTTCTTTATCTCGTATGCATTTATTCAGTCTTAATCTAGTTCGCAGCAAGGCATGTTGTAATTGGTCTGGTGTAAGTATGAACATTACAGTATTTCACTGTGCAAAACAAAATAGTAACTTTACTCCACTACGATCCACTCACTTCCTCATCCACCCACGCCAAATAAATGATTTTGTTCTTGTCTTGGTACACTTTGTAATGTTTAGTCAAACCTTTGTTACAACAGTGTTGGCCAGATTTGTAGCCAAGCAGACCTAGCAGTTTTTACTTTTCGTTCCTGTTGCAGTGTTCCAATAGGACGTCCTCTAAGAATCAGCGGGTTGGTAGACAGGAAGTCCTCAAGGTTATCTAGGACGAATCAAGTCACAAATTAAACTTGGAACTTCAACGGGCGGATTTGGTAATAAGTGACTGGAGGAATGGCATTTGAAAATCGTAGATTTAATTTTGAAGGGTGTCACAATTAGTTGTCAAAACAAGCAATTTCTTTTATACTCGACCTTTATTGGGTTATAAAGGCCCTTTTGAAGTTCTCGTTGGGCCTTTGTAGAATTATGTACTGTGTAAGGTTACTTCTATGTGTTAGGTTAGTTATTTACCTGACTAAGAGATCAGACTTCAAATCACGAAACGTAGTTTAACTTATTATTTTGTATTTCTGAACGATATAAAATGTCTGTTAAAATTCTGTTTCCTTCACAATCCATCCATCGTCACAAACAAACTTCAAACAAAGAGTAGCAAATTAGTATATACTTCTTTACGCATCTAAAATAATAAACCTGCAAGGTCCAGATCGGAAACCTAGATCTCTTAAGTTACTATTATTCCATCTGTGTGAATATAATTGGTTTTACTGTAAACTCATCCTACTAAATTGTCTATTATTAGTTTCATTTTGAAAACATCCCTATCCTATTTAATATTGAACATCTACCAGAGTTTCGCTTCAAAAACTGAAACCATCTTTGTAAGTTGTTTAAATATTAGCGAATTCTGTCCTTTCATAATAGGTTCTACTTCACAAATTAGATTGAACCCAATTAGATTGAACGAATTTGTTGATTACTAGAACATTTTCACTCAGAGATTTGAAACCTGTGACAGACAAATCAAATCACAGATTGGAGAGTTTAGTATCCTTGGATAATCCCAAGTTAAACAACAATTGATTAAATTAAGTTCCAATTGATTAAGTTAAATTAATTTTACTTGTTAGTTAGTTTCAACTTTTCTTACACCTTGTCTGCCAATCAATCTCATATTGAAGAACAAAAAAAATCTAATAATGTTAAGACTGTCTGTGCAAAGGTTTCATTTTTTAAATTTCTTGTGTTGATTGCTCAGCTCTATTGTTACACAGTAGAAATACATAATAATTATAATAATAATAAATACAATGTAATTCTGTTTCTTTTTGGGAGATCTGCTGTGCTCCTAATAATGCGGACAACACGTGCTCTATTGTCTTCCTTTTTAGTCTGTATGGGTGGTTCTGCATGTCTTTAAGCAAGTATCTATTTCAATTCTCCACATGGAGATGGAACCGGACGACCTATAGTGCTGCTCGGGGCCCCATGGTCCATCCAAATATGTTACAAGTTCTGTAATCAAGAGATAGAACCTGAGTACCTGCTCGGGGCCCCATGGTCCATCCAAATGTGCTACAAGTTCTGTAATCAAGGGATAGAACCTGAGTGCCTGCTCGGGGCCCCATGGTCCATCCGAATGTGTTACAAGTTCTGTAATCAAGGGATAGAACCTGAGTACCTGCTCGGGGCCCCATGGTCCATCCAAATGTGCTACAAGTTCTGTAATCAAGGGATAGAACCTGAGTACCTGCTCGGGGCCCCATGGTCCATCCAAATGTGTTTCAAGTTTTGTAATCAAGGGATAGAACCTGAGTACCTTCTCGGGGCCCGATAGTCCGTCCAAATGTGTTACAAGTTTTGTAAGCTAGGGATAAAACCTGAGAACCTACTCGGGGCCCCATGGTCCATCCAAATGTGTTACAAGTTCTGTAATCAAGGGATAGAACCTGAGTACCTGCTCGGGGCCCCATGGTCCATCCAAATGTGTTACAAGTTTTGTAATCAAGGGATAGAACCTGAGTACCTGCTTGGGGCCCCATGGCCATCCGAATGTGTTACAAGTTCTGTAATCAAGGGATAGAACCTGAGTACCTGCTCGGGGCCCCATGGTCCATCCAAATGTGTTTCAAGTTTTGTAATCAAGGGATAGAACCTGAGTACCTTCTCGGGGCCCGATAGTCCGTCCAAATGTGTTACAAGTTTTGTAAGCTAGGGATAAAACCTGAGAACCTACTCGGGGCCCGATAGTCCGTCCAAATGTGTTACAAGTTTTGTAAGCTAGGGATAAAAACCTGAGAACCTACTCGGGGCCCCATGGTCCATCCAAATGTGTTACAAGTTCTGTAATCAAGGGATAGAACCTGAGTACCTGCTCGGGGCCCCATGGTCCATCCAAATGTGTTACAAGTTCTGTAATCAAGGGATAGAACCTGAGTACCTTCTCGGGGCCCGATAGTCCGTCCAAATGTGTTACAAGTTTTGTAAGCTAGGGATAAAACCTGAGAACCTACTCGGGGCCCGATAGTCCGTCCAAATGTGTTACAAGTTTTGTAAGCTAGGGATAAAACCTGAGAGAACCTACTCGGGGCCCCATGGTCCATCCAAATGTGTTACAAGTTTTGTAATCAAGGGATAGAACCTGAGTACCTGCTTGGGGCCCCATGGCCATCCGAATGTGTTACAAGTTCTGTAATCAAGGGATAGAACCTGAGTACCTGCTCGGGGCCCCGTAGTCCGTCCAAATGTTTTACAAGTTCTGTAATCAAGGGATAGAAACCTGAGTACCTGCTCAAGGCCCCATAGCCCGTCCAAATGTGTTACAAGTTTTGTAAGCAAGGGATAAAATTTGAATATCAGAAACCTTTATTATTTTCTAACTCTCTAATAGTATTTAACTATTCCCTTGAGCATTTCCTCTTTATTTCTTATTTCTGTGTTTCCAAACAGTTTTTTATGCGTTGTTTACTTTTCCCATATAGGGGGCTGGCAACCTTGTGGGATCTTTCCTGTCCTGCATGCCCTTCGCGGCGTCTTTGTCGCGCAGCATGATCCAACAAACGACCGGTGGCCGCACCCAGCTGGCCAGCATGATCTGCGCCGCCATCCTCACCGTCGTCCTCGTCTCCTTCGCACCTGTCTTCGAGCCTTTGCCAAGGGTACAATTTTTTGTTTTACATACTATTCAACAACATTTGACGATGGTATACTTTAATGTATAAGAGTGAAATAGGTATGAATAAACATGTCGATAAGACCTGCTGATTTGTGTAATCAAAATAATCTAGCAAAACGAGATGTTAAAACCTCAATATCCCAATATTCAGCATGAACGAGATTGGTATCCAGATATATTTAGGGACTTCTAAAACCCCGCCATATTCTTATATTTTTATTGTCAAAATGTGTACACTTTGATCTCCTTAAATTTACCTCAAAAACGGGTTTGATTATAGAAACTTGTATGGGCATAGACATTCTTTAAGGTCTTGTACCAAGTCCAAGACCTTGCCCTTTTTTACAAATTCTTGAGTTGCTCACTCGAAGACGACCTACAATATCCAAACAGCACTTTTAAAAAGTGTTAAAATCTATGATTTGGGAACACCAAAGGTTACTTCTAGGGTCAATCTCAGTTCGCTAAAGATCGCTTGCTTTCTAGCATACAGCACAGCAAGGTTCATTACATACCTTAAGACTACACGATAGTTTTTAAAATATAAAAGAAAAGTATAAATGTGTCACTAACATACATTGCTCATATTGTTAGCCAAACGCCTGAGACAAAAATAAATAAAAGTTCAAGATACAAGTTCTTTATCATGATTAAAGCCACAAGAATAGGATGTGATAATATAAGTAATTTTAATTAGTAGGGCGCTAAAGTATCACTTACGATATAGACTTCGTTAATTAAATAACAAAAAGCAATGAAAATGTGAATTGTAGTACAATGAGACTGTAAAGAACGCAACTGGTTATGTTAAGGCAAATTATGTAATTTTTATTAATTTTAAAATTGGTGTAATTAGTTTTCAGTTTGATTACATGAATACCTTTTCAAATCCGGATCTGTATCACATACAAATCTAAAAACTTTGAATATTGGATTCACTCAACTTACCATAATGAATCAGAACTTTAGCTAGGAAACAACTTTTGCACGAAAGGCTGACACTGATTCAAAATTCACAATCTCTGATTAATTCCAGGTTGTTGTAAATACTATTTTTAGAAAATTTAACTCCAATGATTCATGTTGGCAAGTGACTACTCTTAATAGTTTTATCTACAGTAAAACCCATGTTAAAGGAAAAACACATGTTTTATTGGTTCTGAAAATTGTCGATTAAAATGTACGTACATGGTTGGTATTTTATTGTTTTATAAAATGGTATGCAATAGTATCTTATTATTTTAAAAATACTAATTTACTAATTTATTAAAACAAATACAGTTACTGTTAATTAAGTTTTTTAAATTGTCTTTCCTTCTTAAGTTACATTTAAACTAGAAGGATGGGGGGGATCAGACGTTTACGTCTTCAGTGTTTCTGAATGCACCCTACTCGGTTATCCACCACAAATGTGCAAACTTTCATCACTTTCACAATACGACATCTTGAGCTCTGTACCTATGGTTGTCAATTTCAGTGCATTCTGGCGAGCCTAATCGTTGTGGCGCTGAAGGGAATACTGTTGCAAGTGAAGGACATCGTGAAGATATGGCACATGTCGACTCTGGACGGGATAGTCTGGGTGGCTACCTACGTCACCGTGATCCTGGTGGAGATTGACGTCGGGCTGCTGGTGGGTCTGACCGTGTCCATCGTCACCATCCTGTTCCGCGGCATCAGACCTCTGATCTACCCGCTCTCCAGACTGCCGTACACCGACATCTACGTCGAGAGTACCCGATACGGGAAGGTTAGTCTCGTCTGCCCACCACTCGGGTTAAATCTGTACTTGTCTACATAGTTACATCTTTTTTTTGTTCTCTTAGGACAAGAAACTTATAAACTGCACGTAGTCCTGTAAGAACCTTTGCGCTGCTTCCGGAGTGACAGGATATTCAGGATGGGTAAGGTTGGGGGTAGAGGCCGTCTCCTATCGAGATCCATGAGGAAAAATTAGAGCACTACATCTCAAAGTCATGTCTCCCCGGAAGAAAGGGAGAACCAGCCTCTCTAGTCAAAGCAGGCAGGGGGTGGCATACCCTTGTTGAGGTTAGCAAGAACCTCCGATAGTTAGGGAACAAACCCCACCAACTCCAATAGTCATCTTCCACAGTAGACTAGACCTATCGAATTGCCCATGAACCCCAGAATCTCAACATTTGCGGTTAGTTATGTGCCGCTCCTGGACATCCATAAGGTTGCCCAGATTAAAGTGACACATCGGTTTTTGCTGTGCCCAGTGGTGGGTTCAACTGGAAGGTATAAACCAGCCAGAAGTGATCCCTGCTGGGTTATAGTTACATCTTGTACTGCTACTGATTTTAAGGTACTTAGAGCCTTTTAGCTTCTATAACTATTTGCTAGGACGCAGACAAGAAAAAGCCGTGAGGAGCTGGAATCTTGGTAGTTTTGTATCTAAACTTTGTTATTTCGTAGTACTTGAGCTATATGTAGTAAATATAATGAGACAAAGAAAACAAACCAGAAATAGCAACCTAGTTTCTTTCTGTTTGACAATAAAACATACATTTCTCATGGAAGCTGAAAATATGATTACGACACATGAACAACAAAAACGTTTTTCTAACAAAAAGTTAAAACCTGATTACCGTAGAAATTAAACTAATTAAAAAATAATTAACGAAAATTGAATTACTTTATACTATCATAATGTTCTTTAATGGCAACGCCAAAAAGTTTGCTATCACCAGATTTGCCAACACGGCTTGCATTATATTATTTACAAATATAAAATTTCATCACAAATCTACTCCAATCAGAGGTGTATTAATAAGGCAGAAGCCCCACCAAATTCTTAAATAGTATATATGACAAAGTAATTGTTTTTATTAATTTGGATATAAAATTGTAATGACATAATTCAAATAAACCAGATATACTGGTCTAAGAATAATAAATGTATATATGTTAGCCTTATTTATAATGATATAGCTACGATCAGGTCAGCGGTGATCCAAAATTTCAGTATTTCTTTTGTTATAATTAATTAATAAACTCTTGTACATTAATTATTGAGCTAGAACCACTTTTTGTTTTATTTATCAACGATTAAATTTCAGTTTAAATCGACTAATTGATACATTTTAATGTAATAATTTTAAACGGCAGGCTGGTTATGTCGTAGTTGATATGCTGCTCGGTTCAAGACCGGTTACTGCATAATAGATTAAGAGAGAAAGGATCATGTTAATTAGTTTAAATGCGTTGTTCGCATATTCACTGCAGTTGTATAAAGTTCTGACGAACATTCACTGCGCCGTTAAGTAGTAACAGACAAATATATATACTCATATACGTGTTTTCGGCATGAGAGAAATTCAGTAGTAACATATATGTACGAAATTCAGAAGTTTATTTTTGTGAGCACTTGACCAATGTTCTTATATATGACTTGAATGTTTAACTCTCATATTTTCTATTTGGTATGAAATGAAAAGAAAATATCTTTATTCCTTCTGCAATATACACTTACACACAATATACACAATATACACATACACTTCATGCATCATATAATGGTAGGAATATACTCGACCACCCTACACAGGTTTGATGGCCGGCAATCAAACACTCGTACACTATTATCAGTCACTACTTTTCTGACACTGACAATTGGCATTCGGCCTCTGTAGTGTTATCACTTTATTTGTTTACAAACTACTGTGGACAATCTTAAACCTTACCTATTAATATAAAATTAAGCAACCAAAACATAATTACTAGAACAATTATACACACTTATCAAATTACTGCTACTTTCGTAGTTTATTTATTTTATTTTAACTCATGAAACCTACATTTTCCCTATACTCCATATACAACCTTTTCAGCACTCACATTACATTCAGAAATGTTTTATTCAATTATATCTGTTAATTGTTTGGTTTCCTCAGAGTTCATAAGCCATTTTTTCAGGTGAACTTTAAATGTTTTATTAGATTTACACTTCTTTATATCAATTGGTAACATATTAAAACACTTTGGGTCTAAAAAAACAAACGATTTAAAAAAAAAAAGATTTTTTAACTTTTGGTCTTAAAACTGCTTTGTTTTTTACGTTCCGCGTCATGTACGTATGCTTATATAAATGTTCTGTTCTATTGTTTCCGCTTCTTTTGAAAAAAAAATTGTAATACTTTATAAATAAATAAATGTTGGAGTGGTAAAATAATTGTACTCCAAACTTTGTATCTTATTTAACCTGAAGTTGACAATTACCATTACGAGATTTGGTGTATTTTTAGCACACACCAAACCACTCAAACTGTTCTCAAAGGTTTACACACATTCCAATATTTGATTGTACTCGCAGGCATTTGTGATCAGACGACCCTTCCGTGATGGATACCAGCTTTAGGGATTCGTAGCCATCAGTGCATAGTCTGCTTTGATGGCCGGAAGCATTAGTAAATAAAATAAAATAGGAAGAAGTTCTTAAACTAGGTTACTGTCGCTAGGTTAAGTACGATAGAATGTTTTTTAAATTGAGTAGCGTCATTAATTTTAATACAGTAGTTACTCTTAAAAAGAGACCTTTGGGGGTCGGGGGGGGGGGATTGAGACTGATGGCAGCTGTAGAGAGCGAATCCGAACAAGCCTTGGGGTCCTCCTCTTCTCATTTTTTCATTTAGCAATGTTCCTTTTTACTTAAAAATAAAAAAATATCTTACCGCATTTAAAACATGATCTCAACATATGATATATTTTAGACAGATTCTGACCCAACCTATTCAAAAAGTAAATCTTTTATCTAAACTAAGGCCTTGACCTCTACAACGCACTATAGAATCCCATCCAGATAAAAATAAAATTTTAATTAAATTTATAAAATGTCACAGGGGCTTACTTGATTTGGAAAGCTGTTTACAGTCTCCAGGAAGCTCTCCTGATGTCCATGTCTTCATGACCCGATAGGGCTTAGTAGGGATAGTGGTAAAACCCTTTTCCTAAAATTGTAAAATTAGTGTATTATGCCTTGTATATTTAGATTATATGCTTTATACAATGCAGGTTGGTTTAATTACTCTTGTATTCAATGGTTTTTTATTTTAATTTTGTGATTTGCTCAGAAAACCTTTGCATTCCATTGTGTGAATAAGTTATTCCGATTCCGAGTTTAATCTGTCTCTTTAACATCGTCTTTCTCAACGGCCGAAGATGTATCGGTTAACTATTATAAGTATCATTTACTACAGGAGTTGTCAACGCTTGTAAAAATACCTGTTTTATGTTATACAGGGTGTAAATTAAGTCCTGATACGCCTGGATATATTCCACGTACCACAACGTATATGTTGAGATATTATCCAGAAAGAGATTATCCAGAAGTTGAGATATTATCATTGATCTTCACCCTATACCTATTCAAATACTTTTTTGGCCTTTTTGGAGGGTAAGGATTTAAATTAAGTCCAGATACACCGGGATGTATTCTAAACGGATTGATATACAACCTTTATCATACTTACTAAATTACTTTTTTGGATTTTTTGAGGGTAAAATAAATTTCAGCCCCCTTTTCAAAGGTGGGGTGGTAGGGGATAACTTTAAATTTTCAAATTGCATCTCCTATCTTGTGTAATTTCAAAGATGTATTTAATGGACACACAATGACATGAACAAAACATATCCACGATGATCCTAGCAAAGGTTATAGGCAAGTAATCCCTTACATTGTAATGCTACCTAGAAAAAGACACCTCTTACCAAAACTATGCTCACCAGAAACATTAAATACTGCGTAAAGGGTTAAGCTGGGCCCTTGAAAGTCTTACTAAATGATATCACGCATGCATTGTGTTGATATGCGCAACACATTGGCATTTTCCCTACACACAATTATTTTTGTGCGTTATTTGCCCTACAACTTTTGATAGAAACAGCCAAGAGGTATTTTCTTAGTATATTTGTGTTTATATTGAATAGACCTTTAACATGATATGTCACCAGATAGGGGTTTCAATTTGAAAATTTAAAGTTACCCCACTCTACCCCCTTTGAAAAATGGGGAGATGTTTTTACCCTTCAAAATGTCCATACATTTCCTACGTTTTAATATGTATGTATGCGGATTTGTTGCACAATCTCGCAATAATCATCACAACCGTTATGCAAAACCGCTGGCTAGATGGTTACTTTGATTTCTTCTCAAACTATGACATACATAAAACATCGATATCAATAAAGAAAACATCCGTGATAATATTGGGTTCAGGCGCTTTAAATGTATTCTACACAGAACAAACAATGGTTTTTAAATTGGTGTCTCTTGTAGTTAGACAAGAATATTTGCACTGTGATTGCCACTTATTCCCACCATTAATGTTTTCGAAGCTGATACAATATGGTTCTTCCGGTTTGAATCAGGATTCGGCCCAGGCAACTGAAATGATTAGTACCGAACAATATCCAGCCTATTGTTTCAGGTTGAGGACATAAACGGCGTCTGCATCATCCATTATGGAGGAGGACTAAACTTCGCCAACAAAAGTTGCTTCAGGCAAGAAGTGAACAGGATACTGAATAGTAATGGAGTGGGAGAAGAGAAGATGGAGCTGAAAACCTTGCCAAAGTTTGACTCCAACAAATCCTTGTCAATTGACATGGAAAAAGAGGTAATTACAACTACATTATTAGTTACAGGTTTAGACTCTAATTAACCATTTGTTTGTCAGTTCATCATTGAAATCTAGAGCAAGAAGAGTAAACAGGAAAGTGTATTTCTGAGAATCTGTAACTGCTGGAATTCGTTAATGATTTAAATTCAACAACAAGGAAGAACGGCTCTGGGAGAAGGTCTGCAACTGTTTCTTTCGGCAGGTGAGGCACTTGATCACCTTTACAATACTAGCGTCGCAGAGCCAGTCCGTTTTCCATAACTGGTGTCGCCTCCTTATGCAAGAGGCGAGCGATCAGTTTCTTCTTCGTCTTTCCTGCTTCGTCTTTCCTGCTTCGCCTTACCTGCTTCACCTCGCCACTGATACAGTTCGAGTTTTATTTGATTCCATTACTCATCGGTTGGTAGTGTACCATTCATACAACAATACAAAACGCATTCCTTCACTATCAACATAATTTGGACAACAATACAACAAAAACATATTATATTTAGTGAGCTTCTTTTTGGTAATTGTATTTACTTTAAGGCATTTATATTCGACCAAACCTTTACAGATTAAATCTACGTCTAAAGTCTTAATTTTCGTTCAACAGCCCATAAATAGTATATTGGTGATAATGTGTTTTAGGAAAAGAAAACGAAGTCGAAAACATGTTTCAGGAAATTAAAGGCACCTATAATTGTTGAAAGCATGAAATCCTACCACTCAAGTCGAAGAGGGTATTTATCTAAAACGTTAAGTGCTTTTAACCGTTGTGTTCATTTTATCACTTCTAAGATTAAGTGCAATATCATTCACTTTTATCTTTGTTAGTATATTCGAGAGGATGTCAGTTAATACTCCCTATAGTATACTTCTCTAATTATGTGTTGCTGCCTCTATCCCATTACTTTGTATGGGTTGGTCTCTATTTTACATATTTGACTTTGTACTGTGTGATCTTCCATAGTCCAAAAAATTCCCACAACAATAAATGGAACGAAATGGTAACAATTATTTTAAAAACTGGTGTATATGTTCGTTGGCAAATTGTTATAGATTACTACCAACGAAGATTTCTAAAAAGAATTCTTATTAACTTTCTTATGTATTCAAGTACTACTTACGTAAAAGTTATACTATTACATGAAGTTGTTTAAATAGATTCAAAATCCCCTCCCCCCTGCTAAAATGAAAAGAGTTTTTCCACCTCAAGAAGGGAGATACAATACCACAACACCTTTACATTTTTGTAATTTTTAGTGATTGGAACCAAAGTTTTTTAATCTTTTTATTTTGCCCTGATACATCATGGACATGAGTTTATACATCTTTTCATTTACGGTGCTTGAATCAGTTTTCCATTAATGCAATGTGTTTCGGTTTTTAATTAAATGGGGAAATTTAAATAATGCAATAACCATTCCATTGACATTTCAAAAGTATGGTACTTTTAAAAGTGGTTGGGCTTTAAAAGTTCTATAAAAATTACATCTTCATTTAAACTAATAGATCGTGATGTTTTGACAGATAACGTTCCTGGTACTTGACCTGACGGGACTTCAGTACGTAGATCCTTCTGGGGCAGAGGCAATCAAGGCCCTAGCCTCGGAACTTGCGGCCCGCTCCACTTCAATCTACCTGGCCGGCCCATCTGGTACTATCCTAGTTTAATCTATGACTCCTATATTATCTTATATTATGTGCCAAGCCTGAACTACAGCACAAGTTTCGTACATCAAAAATCAAAATTTTATTTTTCCAATAAATAATGTTAAGTTACAACGATGTTAGTAGTAGTTACTTTTAGTTATAATGTATTTTATCTCTGTCTGATTCAGTTGATCTGTTAGATTAAAAGATCGGCCTATCCTTTAAAAAACCGGTTTTCGTTTAGCATCTGTTCACCAAAGAATTTAATTGTGTAAGCAATGGTGTGAACTGAATTTTGACGTGGTGTGAACAGTGAACTTGTATAGTAGTTATGATACCAACCACGTAAGCCAAAGAGCTAATATTCCTAATGAGTTAATCCGCTTTATTCCTTGCTTAAGGTATGCGCAACTTTGAGGGTTGCCTTAATTTTCTTTTATCCGGACTCTATACAACAATCTCAGAGAGTCTTTTGGTGGGGGTCTGGATAGTTATGCATAAGCTGATTTTAAGCGCCGAGTTTTTTAATCTTAACCCGAACCAGGGTTCCGCACTTTGAACTTACAGTAGTTACGGTATTGTTGTCTACAGTAGTTACGGTTATCAGTGCGGCAAATGCCATACCCTTTGTCATTTCCGTCACGGTTCTTGAAGGTTCTTCGGGGAACAATTGAACTGAGTCTGCACTAATCATTAGAGTATGACTTCCAAGCCAGGTGTAGCGGCTTCTACCAACGGTTATGGAGCTAATGGCAAATTCGCTTAGTCAGGAATCTCAGCTGACCACGTATAACTGTGAAGTAAACTGAACAACCTGTCCATCTCGCATTTTCTCTTGATGGAGGGTCTCCTGAAATGTCCATTGAAGTTTTATAGTAGTGAAGATTTGTTGCTTCCTCCATTGACTCCTATCTATGCATTTATACTATGATATCGGATTAAATCTTTGTTAAATACGGGGTTTCTGTAAATCACAGTACCACATTCACCGTTTCATTTGTAAGAAATGTCATATATAAAAAAGGAATATTTCATAACAGTTTTACTAGAATATTGGTTATTTTTAGATGAAAAAAATAATAACTAAACCATCTGCTGGTTTTTCTGATCGCAAACCCTTATTTAAAAAATACTAACCCAATTAATAATTTTGTTTAACTGCTGATTAATATTCATTTGATTTTTGCATTTAACAAATTTGATGACTGCATTGTTGTCATTTTGTACACTCTATCTTTTCCAATGCATCTCATTTACAATGCAAAAACTTTTTCGCATTATATGTTTTTGCCGAATTGATATTTAAATTTTGTTTATGTATTGTAACCAAATACTACTTTTTAAATATACCCTTAGTTTTACACAATCTTTGAATTATATAATTATTACCTTATTTTATTACATATTATGAACCAAAATAATCTAGTAATGTTATCTTTGAAATGTAATAAGCATTTAAAATTTTAAAAATGAAAGTTTAACTTAATCGATGTTCTTCAGTAGATGTTTGACTCTTATCAAAGTTATTAACATGTAACACTTGTGCTTCCCTATAGCCCAAGTCTTTGCTCAGAGCAACATACTACAAGTTGTTCACAGCATCACGCTAGTCATGTTGTACAACGTATCCTAAGTACTATCTTCAATGTTTTTCGGTTCAAATACCGGAAACCTTGACATAGTCGGGACACAGGTCACATGACCCTAAGGATTAAGATTGCATTGTTTGTGCTAATGCCACTGTTTGCCCAGGATCCGTGTGTGACGTCCTGCAGAGATGCGGAGTTCTGAACGTCGCAGGCCTCCTGTGCTTCCCTACGGTCCACGACGCTGTCGTCTTTGCTCAGAGCAAGTTACCAAAAATTATCCACAGCATCAGGCTGTAATTGTGGCAGTGTGGTTCAACAATTCCTACAACAGATTTCTGTCTCTCATATTATAATAGCTTAGTCTACACAGTCTAAAACGGGCGAAGCAAATACAAATATCAAGTTTGTACTGTTTTATACGCGTGGAAGTTTTGGAACTGTTTGCAATTTAATTTAGAATCACGCCAAAGTGTAGATATAATTATAGTATTTGTTTTTTACATGTAAGTTGCAGAATGAGTCTTAATAATATTAACAATATAAAGAATATTATTTTATGTTCATACGTGATCATGAGATCGGTCACGCTGGTTAGATCAACAAACATGAGCCTCACGTACAGTTTTAGCTTAGGTTTCCATTGTATGCATGAAAGGGCTATGATTAAATTTCCTTTTTTTGTCTTACAAACATAAACGCAGCACAAAGTGTACTTTGCCCACCAATACGTGCTAAATTGTGGCCATACCCCAAACTGTGATTTTTAATAACCAGTTAAGAAAAAGTTCTTGGTCATTGAGAATCTCAGTTTGGTCAATGGGTAGCACGTTAAAGTTGATTGATATTTAAGATACTAGGTAGGTAAATGTTATTAGATATAAGATGTTAATATGACAAATTCCAAGTTATCATTTAATTTCCAAGAACTCAAGATACCAAAAATCAGCTGATGAATACTGGTAACGCAATATTACTATACACAAATAAATACAGTTTTAAATTATTATTAATCAATGTAAGGTAATCATGTAATCATTCTTACAATACACGAGCAAATATGACACATTGCATATTTTTGTAGTCATAGGTTTTCTCGTATTTGTATATTCGTATTTTATCAACGAATTTGGGTTTTGTGTGCCATAAAAAATGTACTTATATTTATTTCGAATAATTATTTGAAAAATCAATAGCTAAATCTACCAATAAGTCTTAGTTTTCATTTTATGCAATAATGATCACAGGAGCAAAATTTTAAATGTAGTTTTTCAACTTAATTTGAATGTACTTACAAGTATGAACTAAATAGCTAAATTTAGTTCATACTTAGAGTTTAGTTAAGAAAGTGCCTTGTAAGGTTTGTGCTCTAAGTTTATGGCGATTTATGTCGTGTACTCTAAGTACAAGTACACTCTTCGTTGTATGTGTACCAAACTATTTATTGTGGCCAGAGCAGCTATGATTTCCTTTTCTTGTATTTAACAGAAACATTTTTTGCAATTTTAATAATGCTGTCTGGTACTCTTGTAAAAGTCACTTTTCATAAGCCACTTTCCTTGTTGAAATGGAATTAGACAATAAACAATTCGGAACCACTGAATCTATAATACTCTCACAACGTAATCTATTTTTATCTGCAATTTTACAAAGAGAATGTTTTTAAATGTTAGCTGTAGTTACAAACTGTGTTAATAGACTTATAATTTTATATTCCATACATTAAATTGTTGAAATTATATTACATACTAGTATACACATTTCTTGTATGAGAATAATGGTGCTATTAGAATAATTTAAGTAAAATAAAGTTTTTATTACGCAACATAAAAGTTGATTTGTTATTAATTTACGTCTGTACCTTTTACATCAATGTTTTTCTTTCAGCAGAGTACCTAAGCAAATATTTTATAAATTTAGTGTATTCAGACGCGAACCTGAATTCAAGGCCACAACAGCCACTAAATAGGTGAGCATTCTGTAATGCCTTGGAGTCTTTACCTGTTTGGTAGTGGACCAATGTTTGAAAATATTTGTAAATAGGTAAGAACTATTCCTGCTTTTAAATCCAAAGGGCCGGCATAACTATGCCTTCTCGATTTCGTTTTGTTTTATTAGGAAGTTTTTTAGGTTAAAAGTTTGGATTTCGAGATAGTGCACAATAAATTGCAACATAAACCAGGCGAAATACTTTACAAACTAAAGCTATAGCTTTACAATCCGTTTTTGTTTTTTGGATGGTCATCTTGATTTTAACTCCTCAGACAATTTCTCAATAACGTGACTGGCTATTTACAAATATTATTCAAGTATTCATATTACTAAAAAGAAAACAGGATTTTCCGGACATTTGTTAAAGTAAACAAAACCTACCAGAGCTTTGTGGCACGCTTAAGTCAGGAACCACAACAGCCATGTTGTTTGACTATTCCATGCACACTGAATCTTAAAACATGTCATTAATTAAAACTAAACAGTGAACTACAGAATACAGGTCGCAATAGGTCTGCACTCACCGGCCGACCAAACAGAACGTTGTGGTTTCTGACGTATACGTGTCACAACTCTACATTACCTACATTACATTAACCTAGATTTTATGCATTAGTTTGTCATTTAGCTGAAGAAGAGGTCAGATTGCAGATCTCGAAACGTAGTGTTACTGATTGTATTGCAGCACTGAACGTTCGGAAGCATACTATTTCTTTCAAAACCCTTCCATCACCAAAAAAAGTATACAAACAAAGAATTACTAGAAATGTTCAAACCTCAAAAACCTCAAAGCCGTTTCATTACTTCAAGCAGCGTTCGTTAGGCCTTATTTTCTAACATTAAGCTGCCTATGCGTAGCACATACAAGTAATGGATGTGAGCTAAATTATAAGAGTTAATACTACACGAGTACTAGTAATGATTCAACTGTCATTCTCTCTTTACAAATAATAAGAGTAGATGTTAGGTAATCAGAGATACATCCTCTTTTTCTGCTAAAGGATAATCAATTGCTAATCATTTAAGCCTCATGAAACTATTGTTATGGAATAATGAAGCTCTAGGTAGTTTCAGCAGATCTACAAAAGGCAGAAAGACAACTAATTAGGCTTTTCTAAGTAAAATTACCATCCTAATGTGCCAAAGATGGCAAAACACCCTTTGCTAACACAGAACTGTAAAAAAACATATTAGCAAATTTGTTCTGCTTATCGCATACAGGTGTAACCCACATATCGCACTGTTTATAGAGATACCTACTTTGTGAAGATGTTTCCTTAGATATCCTTTCCCAGTGATTAGGCCCCTTATCTGAGAAGATAAACATCCTTCTCAGACATGGAACTATGTAGATAAGATCAGATGCCACCCCATGGAAAGGTGGAAGAAGAACAAGCTTAATCACTCATAAGTCCGGCAACATTTGTTATCTTTTTTAGTGTGCGTTTAGTATGAAACAAATGTTGTATGTCACAAATCTGGGGATTCCTCATAAAGATTTACAAAGGACTAAGATAGGTCATGTTGAATACTGAGCCCAAGGTTTACATAACATTAGCTTTTTATTTTCCTATGATCCCTACAAACAGTAATGTTGTTCTCCTGAAAGAGGAATCGAGATGATCTGATAACAATTACAATATTTGAGCTGAACACACAAGACTTAAACGCCTTTAAAGGTGCTTTGGTTATCAGCGAATATGGTTATCGGCTTGGCCTTTCAACATGATAGACGAAGATTGTTGCAAGCTCACCCCATGGCGTTAATCTCCCCTCATGGTTTGGACCCACGCGTCCCAGAATCCTCTGATCTAGATGGAAGAGGAGATGGGAGTCACCTCCAGAAAATAAAAATTTAAGTTAATATGTACATGAATACAAAAGCTTTACTATGGTGTAAGTGCAAAATAATAACATAGGTAACGTTGACTTGTACGTCACGTCAATCTTGTCACGCCCACACTTCATATCATGTAAGAATATGTGTATCAGTCACGTGTACAATATCAAGTATCTAATGTACACATTTATCAATAAGAACGAGCTATGGTTCAACTAATCGATTCATTTCTATGACAGGCATTAACCCTTCCAACGCGGCTAACGCCTATAGACGCGGAACTGCCGATGCTTTAAATGCGGATAACGTCTACAAACGCAAAAGCTTTACTTTTGAAATGGCAAAGAATTAGTTGTTACAACTTCCGTAAGAGAGCAGGTCGATGTTCCTTTCGACTGTCGGGACTAGACAAAACGCTTTGTCACCGTTGGTGGACGTTGTAACGGTATCTACTCGGGTTGAAAACAAATCGCCGCCTACAGACGCGTTCGTTTCGTTCAGTTGTTTAACTAAGTTTGTGTTGGTCGTATGTTGGTTATATTGTTAAACAAAGTGTTTTGAATCAGTCCGTTGTTATTCTTATAGTGTTTTAGTTTGTTTTTTACTAACATTTAGTATAATTTTTTTGTTATAATGGCTAATCCAGATGATCCAAGTTTTGACGAATGAGCGCATTTTTGGTATATTATGTGTAATATGTTTTTTTCAATTATTTGTTTTGTATTTTATACCAGTTTCGCCATACAAGTCCAGTTTATTTATTCTAAATAAATACGGTTTATAAGTACAAATATTTGTTTCATTTCCCTTGTAGGCTATCATATAAATAAGTTTGTGTTGAATTTCATATTATTACATTTCAAAATATTATACTGAACTAATTTATTTTTATGTACTAATTATACAGGAACTTCAGTTACAATTTACTTATTATAAATAACCTGTATAAATGTAATGCAATCTGTCAAATAGTGTTCCTATGTACATTATCCTGCAATGCAGTTTATTCAAAATTTCAAATGTTTTCGAGCGTATAAAATTCTCAAAAATATGTAATATTACATGTTTATTATTTTTTTCTTATTAAGGTAATACCAAGGTATATGAAACAAAAATTAGCTTTGGGAAATTTAAAAAAAATGTTTATGTCTTAGCGTTTGACAGTAATTTAGATTAGCGCTTTAAGGGTTAATTAGATGAGCCTTACTTTTGTAATGTGGCGAATTCATGGATGAATGGGTACATTGCAGAGAGGCACAACCGGAAATCTGGAAAATATTTTGTCGGGATTAGTAGATAGTGGTAAAGGTGAAGGTATTTCATACATTAAGTCCATGCGTGCTGATAAAATTGTTGTTTTCGCGTTATAGAATAAATATCTATAGTGATGTAACATTGAGAACTGAAATAAATAGTGTTTTCTCTATCAATAATTTTCAAAAGAAGGTGTATTTTGAGAATTGCATTGTTTCCTACCAGCTTAGACACGACTTTGACAGAATCTTGTTTTAGTTCATAGATGTAACCTTTCAATTTATAAGTTGTGCTGTAGAAAAACTGAACATCGTTTTATAAATAACTGATTGAACTTTTATCAACAACTTGATTTCCTGAAGAGTGCTATATAGAAACTCAGCTCAGAGTTTGCAAGGTGAGTCTCGATATTTATTAAAAAATATAATTGACTGTATTTATTTGAAAATATGAAATGGGAAATGATTTAACAGAATATCTTATATTATTTAATGTTTTGGAAAAAAATATAAGTGACAACAGAAACCGAAACTAAATTCACTGATTTTGCTCCAGATCTTATATATTATCTAAATTGTAAAAGTAAAATGTACATATTTAATTAATGTACATGTATAAAAATGTAATCTACCAAAACAAGGCAGAAAAAAATCACTTGTGTATATGCACTTGTCATCTAACAAAAATATAGGTGTGACAAAAATATAGTGTGGCAATTGTATTCATATACGGTATCATATAATGTGTTTGGATTCGAATGCAAGTATTAGGATAGTATGCTTACGAAAATGGACATTAATGTTCACTCATATCAAAATTACTGAAACCTAAACCGATATAACACCAACGTATGATTCAGTATATATCATTTGACGGTTTCACCAACTTACGTAACTTCGGCCCGCGATGGAAAGAACTCCTAAAGCTCGGCAAAACATCAGGCCGGTTGGTATCTGAATCTGAAACCAGGATGACCAATTTTTTCCGGCTTCCCGCGTCATCCGATCGGATGACAGCGGCTCCAGCGCTGTTATTTTGCCTGCCACGAGGCTATTTGGCCACTAACAAGACTTTTATTTTTCTGTTAAAATGTCCTCATTTTTCCCCATAAGCTCTAAAAATCGACTTTATAAACCTTGTGTTTACACTTTTACAGGTACGAGTACACCAAAGAATTATTTAGAAAGTATTCTTCTAACAGTTATGGGAAAAGTTCCACTTGGTATTGTGTACTTTTAAACATTAAATTAATGCATTATTATGTTGTTTAAAATTTAGTACTTAAGTTGGCACGAAGTACCTTTAAGCAAAATTAAAAATTGAAAACATACGAATGCTAGTAATTTGCTTGATGTAATTTTTAAACCAGTGACGGACCTCTCGCATATATGACACCGGCATGTGTTGTCACATATGGATAGTCCATGTCTTCTGCAGTGGCATGGGTGGTCCTTACTCTACTCTGGAGTCTCCAGAACATACTCGAGTCTTTTACGCATAACCTGTTCTGTTGTCAGCTATGAGAGGCTAATCCATCGCCATACATCATATAGTATCTTGTGTCTTGTATTTATTGTGTAATGGCCCAGGCTATATAAGGGGGGGGGAGGGGGGTTAGCATCCTCTGAAAATCTAATGCAGTCTGACTTCTGATCTTGGTTGATGCCGTTGCATTTCCTGAGTGCATAACATAGCCAACCAGATAAACTTCAGGATTAGCACAATTTTAACTACCAAGAGTACATTTATCATGTAAAAAGTTTTAAAACTACATAAAATGCAATATTTGTATCATTATATATCTATTTTTACATTACAACCTAAGGTAATTTGATAATACGATTGCAATTATAAAACTTTATAAAAAAAAGCCCTTACGTCGCGTCGGGGCAAATGTTGTTCTTGTTGGGGGGGGGAAGGTCAGGTGCTCGTACAGTATTGCCGTAACGGCTAGAGCTAACAGATTTATACACACCTACACACTATTCTTGAATGGCCCTTAGGCATAATACCGTATCACTTAATTAAACCGGACAATTTTCAGTATAAGCACAATTTTAATGATCAACGAATTTTTATTGTAAAAAAAGGTTTTAAGGCTACTTGGCAATATTTGAGTAATAAAGTTATTATTTTATTACTTATGCAAATTTTATATTATGATTAAAATTTTATAAAGGCCCTTACGTCACGGCAAATGTTATGGTTGTCCTTGTCTATCCTACACTATTCACATTATCCGTAACAAATAATTAGATGCTTCTGCAGTTTAAAGCTTTTAAATTAGGAGTATTTTATATTTGTCAATAAATCTGTAAATTTGGGTTATTTAGAAGAAAACCAAGAGTATGTTGAGGCAGGCAATTTTGGAACTAAAATTGTAAATTTCTCGATCTATTAGACGATTTATCTATAAGTCTAAAATACGACAGAGATGAGAATTGGCTTCTTCACCTAAAATTGTTTCAAAAATTATGCCGTAAAAATGGTTCCTCCTTATTAGTTATTATGCAGTCATACCAAACGTTGCAAAATGCATTTAGGTATGTCTAACCTAACAATGGCTCTTGTGACGTAATTTTATAAAGAATTTTCCCTCGGTGAAAGCAGATTAACGGATTGCGGTGGAACACGCCTTAGGGCAATTTCTTATATCTTATGGGTTATGAGATAGATGCCTCGCCTGCCCTTTCAAACTCTGAGGGCTAAACTTAAAATACTACCTTTCCAACATCTATTTGTATTTAAGGTACTTAGGCTATTTTACATTAAAAGTGGTAATTTGGGAACTACGGATTTAAATTACGGTACTAGAAGTATAGACCAGAGAATGTTTCGACTACCAAAAGTCAATAAATCAATCCTAAAGCAGTCTTTTATGTACAATGGGCCGAAACTATTCAATAAATTACCATATGAGTTGAAAATTGCCGTTAACGATAAGTTTTTTATAGCAAATTAAAAGAATTTTTGCTGACAATAGAGGATTGTTTGTTCTTTTTCAAATAAAATTACTTATACAAATAAAGAATGAATAAATAAAAAAATAATAAAAACCATGTAAATAAACGAGGATTAATTTTAAGCTTGTTTGTAATTTTATGTAATCTATTATATTATTATTATTTTATTATTGAATTTGAATTATTTTTGTGTGCAAAGTTTATTTAAATTTCATTTAAACTGCTAACCAAGGTTCATTTTCAACAGAGAAACTTATTTTTATGATATATAAAGGAAAAGTAGTTGTGTGTAAATAAATAAAACTATTTTAGAGTAAAAGGTACAGGTTGTACTTCAGGTAGATTTTAGATGAATCAAGACATTACAAGGAATTTCAGGAATTTCGGAGTCTGAAAAAGATAATCTAGTTTAAAAAGAATAACAGTACTTGCAAAACATAACTCGGTTATTTTTAGACCACGATGATCCTTTTTTCAGAATCAAGCAAACCTGTGAGAAATGTAAAGCGATCATTAGCCACAGAAGGCGTTTTTCCTCGTACTAGGTAACTTTGGACGGAGATAATAAGTAAAAAAAAAAAACGAGAGCATCATGATAAAGATTCGCTCTTAAAGAAATTGTGTATAATACACATTGAAATAAAATTATATACTTTAATCTTACAACCCCATATACCCTGGCAATAATAACTGAGGCTATACATTTAGCCACTTAGATAACATCTAATATAGAACAATTTAACGAAACATGAGTTGATGTCATGTTTTCAAATCTTGCAGTTGATAATGGATACCTGAAAAATGATCAAAGCATGGGAGAGTCTTTTTGAATACAGTGTGGGTGTACTATAGCTTGAGAAAATCTGGAGAATCTTCAATGTAAATCACACGCTTTAGACGATAAGTCTAAAAACATTAGTAGACGAAATTCCGTTACTTCTAAAATTAAACAGTTTGAAGAGTTTGCATAATTCTAGTCAAACTAGATTGGAAAATCACTGGAACCATTAAAATGTAAAATCAGTTTATGTAATTTTTGACAGTTTCGATCGATTTTGAGAAAAGACCTTGGATTACGAGATAAGAACAGGTAACGAATTTCCCCTCATAATTTAGATTCGTAAGTGCCCAGCACCAGCGGTCACGCAAATTTACCATTTACTTTAGTCATTAACAGACAAAATATTACTCATTACATATCACCTTTGTTCTGACTGGCACGCGTGTGTGAGTATGAATCTTTATCTGGGCTGTTTGGCAGATGAAAGCCTGTGTTTCTCTAAAGGTGACAACCAAATGATATTATCTCATCTTAACTAACCCGTAATCAAATTAATGAGTTTACTTTGTAATTCCTTGCGATCCAACCATTACGGAAATAGGTACGGGCTTCTTTGTAAAATGTTATAATTGTAATCGTACCGTCACATTAGCATAAGATGGAATGTAAAAATTATTATTTGATGATACAAATTTTGTCATATCAATTAGTTTTAAAACCCGTTTAGAAAAAAATTACCATTGTGGTTGTATGCATATTGTAGAAAAACATCATTGATCATTGAATTTTTAGTTTAGCTCCAGTTCACCTTCATTTTCATTGCAGCGTATATGACGTTGTATCAGACTTTAAAGGCGTCTCTGATGTCCGAAACGATGTAAATTCTCCGTTTTGAGCTTCTTCGTCGTCGACTTTCTTTGAATCTCTTTAAACGAACATGACTTCAGATTCCAGGTGTCAAGTCAAAGACAGCGTCTGAGTGCACTGCATTATTTATCACAATGAATACAATATAACCATTCTTTATGGCTGAGTTTTAGCGAAGCCACACTAACTCGTGAGGCTCAAATATTTTATTTCTCTCTTTCTGTCTCTCCCCACGATATCTCGAAACCGAACTGACCCATACTCTTCACATTTCACGTGGAGCTTCATTTATATATGAGGAGCACTGAGTTCGATGATGGAGTATTTCACTCCATGGGATTTGGCTGAGCGTTAGCGAATATTTTTACATGATGGCAACGACAACTAGCTGAATAAATAAATTTGTAAACAAACTGTAGTACAGATGGATATGAGATTTTCACAATTGAGACATTCATTCATATAGTATAAAGAAAATATATAATAGACTGGTGTCAATGTTAAAATAACATTTTTACATTAGTATTGTGGGTCTCCATGATGGCAATGAGGAAATATCAGAATACATAAATTTGTAAATAAACCCAATACATCCACAAGAGATTCATATATGTAACATATTAACACATGTAACCCAACTAGCCCAACACATAATTTTATAGTGGACTGTTATTATATCAACTCTAATATGAAGCCCAATTTAATGAACAAAAATATGGATGTATTATATTGCAAAATATGCCAAGACAGATTTTATATGTAGACTCCAACATTTTACATGAAACTTCATTTCCACAAGGATAAGTTCTATGATGCGTAATTTTCGTATCAAATTCTTTTTTGTATAATTTGGCATGCAAGTTTTTTATTTGAAGTTTTTCATGCAACTTCAGCATGATCTATTACGACACGTGGCGTGGCGTACTACTTTTTGTTACAAAAATAACAAAATACGTTTTGTTAAAGGATTTTCAAATAAAGATATGATTTTGAGCTAATACACCATGATCAAAGGCAAACTTTTGGAGTTGGATCTCATTAGAGTTGCCTCCAGAAGAAACTGCGATTACACTAACACATTTCAACTTATACCAACATTTATTAAGACCTCCGTATTTTCAAAGAAATAGTTTGTTTCTAAATATTTACTTCATAGTCATCATACATAATACATAAACCTGAATAATTTAAACGTATTTGTAATAATGACATCCACGGGGTAGAGAAGTAGGATAGCCACGAAAATTCTCTTTTGTGAATCATATAGAAACTTATTTTTCTCATGAAAGTTTGTTTTTTTTATTGAGGTATTATATTTTTATTATTTAAGCATGAATCATGTTTACTTACTGTAACTTAATCAAATTCTTAGTATTTTCAGGCTGTATAATTGCAAACTTGTTAGCAGTTTTTCCGAACCTTATTACAGAGATATAGTAACTTAAAATCAACAATGTTTGCTTTGGGGGTTGAAGCGTCTACTATACTGATTAAAATAATCAGTTAGGATTTGGAATGAAATAAGGTTGATACAATTATTCTCGAATGTCTAGAAAATACAAATATTTATTTTACATAACCCTTTTTATTATATGTATTAGTCAAACATGGTTTAATAAAAGATGCGTTCTGGCTTTTGAAAAGTATCGAGATGAGATCTGACACAGTTTGTCGCAAACTTCAAACTGCTTTATTAACACGATGGAACTATGAACAGTTGTTTGTGAAAGTCTCAAATAACCATTGGTCAATAAGCATTAAAATATCATTTCTAGCAGTGGAAATATCCGTAGATAAAAACATAATTTATATAATATTTTATATTTATTTATTTTAGTAATATAAAATAAATAGGAAAGCCCGTCCGTATTAAAGGTGCCTCAGACCCACCGACTTTCAGGTCATCAGCTCATCAAGGGCCTCCCGAAGGCAATATGTTCTTAAGAAATTTTAATTTGGCAAGTTCCTTTAAACAATTTGGTAGCGAATTAAACAATTTAAGTCCAAAAAAGAAAACTGATCGTTGTGTTAACAACAATCGATATATATCCACTACAAGATTTCCTTTGTGCCTTGTATTATAACTAATTGTGTCTAAGAACTAAAAATATGTTTATTTCGAATGACAAAAATTGTTCTGTGATAAACAAGCAGGCTGGCGAGAGTGAGGGTGTCCCTTGATCGAAAGAGCTCTCTGCAACTGTCCCGCCAGTCCAATCCTCAGACGATCCTCAGTGCCCTCTTCTGGATGTAGAATATTCTGTTAAAGAAATTTACACTATAGAAGCCCCAGAAAATAATACAGTAATTAATCTTTGACTCAAGCAAGCCATTGTAACCCAGTCTGAGAGTTTCCCTAGAGGTAAAAGTTTAATAGGCACCTCAGGGCAAATGTTGTGGAGTTGAGATGTTTATCTAACATATTTATGTGGGAATCCCACTTAAGATTGAAGTCTAAATATACCCCTACAAACTTAGTGCAGAGTGAACTGTTAAGGGTGAGTGTGTCCAAAGTAATGTGGTTCGGAGATTTAGAGTTTTTTGGAGTGAAATGATATGAGATTGGTTTTTGGGATATTAAGGAACAGTTTATTCGTGTTGAACCACTCCAGAAGACCGGACCAAAATCAGTCAAAGTTCTGGACAAGGTATTGGTGGTAATAACTATGATTGAAAATCAAACTAGTGTCATCTGCAAAGAGGGTTACGGAGAGTACTTCATTATTCACTGTGTATTCACAAATAGCCTAGCTCGTGGTGTAAAGTACATCAAAAACTTGTTGTAAAAATCTGTATATTTTCGTCCACGAGGAGGTCTTCTCGAACCCGGGCTGACCCCTGACCGCCCGGCCAACGGCACGCTGACAGAAGATCGATCGGTCGATAAATTGACCTGTTGGCTACCGGGTACAGTACCGGGCAGTAGACTTGCGTGAGGAGAAAGCGAAGCGAACCGGGTACCGCGTCCATTGTGCGACTGTTCACACATGCGAGGTAATGACCGTGGCAGGTTACAATGGTTGTTATAGTAACCGGCCAAACAATGGGTGGGTGTGGGGTGTGGAGTGGACAGTGGTCAGTAGTTACTCAGTCAGTTACCGTACCGGTGACCGGTGAGTAGGCTACTCTCGACCCTCCACAACAGATTGGCAAGGTACTGGGATATGGGAATTTAACAATTTTATTTTCTTACTAGGTTGACAGTTACATTATAAAACTACATAATAATTTTAATATTTTCAAAAATATAACTTAAGTTGATACTCTGAAAATCACAACTGGACATTGTGACGGACTGTTGTGATCTGCCTTAAGCCCGAAGATCGCAGGTGATGAAATTTTAGCAATGTGATTTAAACAATTATGGCCGTAAGACCGCTTTTTCAGGTCAATGTAGCGAATTCTGGTTACGTTCAAGCAGCGAATGCGGCTGGAATTCCCAAGATCTATTAGCCCCCTATAACAGTATAATGCAGTGGCTAGGACTGCTAGGGTTCGAAATTCAGCCCTCAGCAAGCGTAGGAGTAAAGTTGAGACGACTTTGTCAATTGCGTTTCGAAACCCACTGTAGAAATAGAGGCCTCTTCGTTTCCCTGGCCGTCAAGCTCTTAAATTGAATACAGTGTCAAGGATAGGGCAACTTCAAGTTACAGTTCTATAAAGGGTAGTGACGTCAATTCAGCATTTCTCATTTATAACATTTGGGCCTTCGACCCTTCCTCTTCAGCACTCATCAATCGATAATACTAGGAGTGTGGTCTATTTGGAATTGGAATATAGTTATGGACAAGATCTGGCTGCGCATTAGTGTCAACATAAACATTCTTCATTCTAGTGATGCTTTCACTATAGAGTATAGCGTACCACTAAGGTATTAACAATTTACTCAAACTAAAATTTAAGGTCACTATTATGTATGAATTTGGCTACTCATTATTGGGCCATTTTTTTTTTCAAACAAACCCTCAATAGCCATTATCAGTATTGCTCTATTACTCATTGAGTAAGTTATTACTCTACATGAGTAATACAGATTTATGTAAGCCCGAAGGTATTTTCGAAATAAGAATAGGATCTACATAACCAATAAGAATAAGAATAGGTTAAACAGGATCCATGAGAATGTCCATGAAAACTTTCAGTACAGTCTGTCCAGTAGTTTTACGTGATTGAGTACAACACACGCACATGAACACACAGACTGACACAACTTAATTTTTATATAATAGTATAGATTTATTTGCTTTATTAATAAAATAAAGTGTAAGTAACTGATATCAAAAAGTTGAATTGATCATCGGCATCATTGAATTATTTATAAGATACCTCAGGAATGTTGTAGTCATTTCGTGTTTGGACTCTATTTTCATGAAATAAAATGCAGAATTAAAAAATTATAACCTAAAATAAAAAATGTAAAAATTGGCAGTTTGCAGACTAAAGCCAGTATGTGCGTCATTGAAACTAAAACTGTAGGCCGGTCACATGTGTAGCTGTGCGCACAAGTCGAGGCAAGAGTGTCGCCTACACCTCTGGGTCTCTAGAGTCTCCGGACAAGCTATGGGTGCTGATAAATACGAAGCAATGTTCCGCTACAATGCAACATTCTCACTTTACCATCTCTATATATTCTAGAAATCCTATTAATATTTAAAACTAATAACAACTCTTTTCAAAAAAATCAAGTATTACACCATCATAACATCAGAAATCAACCCTTACAATACCCCATACACCGATTAAAACTATTCGAGCAGGGTCCTTATTATTCAGCTCTTAAAATATATAATAAATTACCTCCAAATCTAAAGAAGGAGAATTCCATAAACGCATTTAAAACCTCCCTAAAATGCTACCTCATTAACCGGGCATACTATTCAGTTAATGAATACTTAAATGAATAAAAGTTGGTTACCAATCCCTATTATTGAATTTTTTGACCAAGTTTATTAAGCTTTGCATATATGTAACTGTTTCTTGATTAGTTTAGGTTAGTTTATTAGTTTAGTTTATTTTTAACATTGACAATTCATATGTTTATCTTTAGCAATGCTGAAAATTATAAACCTATGTGAAGCTTATAATAAATAAATAAATAAATAAATAAAATAAATAATGTATGATTAATAAATTAATAACAACAATATAAACTTAATTTATCCCAAATAAAAACATTATATCGGTTTATTAGGAGGCTTGGAACCTCTCACACATTTATACACTCACGCCACACATAACCAACATCATCTCTCTCTCTCTCAACACTCAATCCTACAAAGTTACATCATGACGCCAACCCACTGTCAATGCTCCTGATGAACATAGGTTCAACAATTACAAATAAGTCAAATAAAATGTTTCAACCAAATGGAAGTTGATCCCTTGATTGTAACGTATTTACATGTCCGAGAAATGAGATGTCCAACTTGAACAAGAAGTTTATTATATAATCTGAGTGAAGTGTAAATACTCCCTGATGTGAGCAGTGTACTACTAATATTTGACCTGTAAAATGACAGCAGTCCATAAATGTTAATACAAAACAGTGTTTCTGAAGATTCTGTTTGAATAAATCATTGTAAGGAAACTGAAAAATAACTCTACATTTCATTGAAGGAGGAGCTCTCCTTATTGGAAATACTATTTTCTATAAAAGAAAACTCATAATTGTCCAATAATTTTAATTTTCTTACACGAGGCCTTTCGACATCTAAGATGCCATCGTCAAGTAAGCTTCGTGTAAGAAAATTAAAATTATTGGACAATTATGAGTGTTATTAAAAAAAAAAAAATTATGGTTGCCTGTAAAGTCGGTTTTTAGGGGCGAAGATTTTACGTGACAACGTCTTTTTCTCGGTAGAATATTTATTGATATGAATATTATTAAATTGCACAATAGGAACAAGGAATTGAATGAAAATAAGAATTGCACAAATTTTAACTATAGAAATATATTTTGTTTACTAAAACATTGTACATAATTTGAAATTAATTAAAATTTGTTATTGTAAATGGTAAAGTTGAATAAAACATTTACTAAAATTGGAATTTGAAATTCTTGCTAAACACAGTTAAATTCTAACTCCGCGCGTGGTGATTGGTCGGTTTAGTTCGTTTGTTTGGTCGCACTGTTATGACAGGTTAGAGGTTATAATTTGTTATTTTAAATGTTTGACTAGCAATACGCGCTGTTTCTTCTCAATCGACTGAATTACGATTGATTGCAGAGTGATTTAAACTAATAATTTACTTAACACTATCAACATTTGTCAATAGTATGACATAACCTATAAACTCAGTTTCTCAACTTTTGTGTCAATCTAACAATTAATCAATCAATCATAGTTTACGATAATGAAATATCAGTGTACAATTATTTACCTTTATTGTTGTAGTTGTTGTAAATGACGAATCTAAGCACTCCACATTTTCACGCATAAACATAGTTATCTGCTTTATCCCGTGCGGCGGACCCACAGTTATCTGCTTTATCCCGTGCGGATCCCGTGCGGCGGACCCACTGGACGGGCATCGTAACGTTACCGGGCGTTACACTTTTTCATGAGTGACTCCGAGCCGCAACCTAATTTAAGACGTTGTCACGTCAAAAATAACTAATGCTTCATTTTTGAGGTTTAAAAATTGTGTATGAGTTATTTACACATACAATGAATAAATCTAATAACATACGATGGCAATGTAATCAGTTCAAATACTACATGAATTTGAAAAAATCATAGAAGTGTTCATTTTTAATAGGGATATTGTACTATTAAACTTGCTACTACATGTTATTATTAGGGAAATTATCAGTGGATTAAACAACCGGAGCTGTGCATTACGAAAATAATTTAAGTATTTGTTTTGAATCTGAGATTAACCATTGAAACTGTTTTTCATGGCAGCGAAAACAAGCATTTGGCTTAAATTTATTTGTTGTTTGACTTACAGAATTCATCTGGTTACAAAACTTTGGATAATAAAGTAGCCAACTGACGCAAGTCGACTGACAGCGATGTGTTATAAAACGTATTGCATAAGATAACATTACGTATGACTTTGTTCAACTGATGAGTTTACAGTGAATAAACATTTAATGCAGACTTTGACGTAATAAGTTTGAAAGACGATTAGATTCAATTTGTTTAATACTAGATTTTTATTACTACACCTCAATGGATGGAACCAGGAACCAATCAAATACTGAATTCCGGAGAATAGGACGAATCATTTCTAATGGGTGTATTCAAAATTGTGTTTAAAATGAAACGTAATTGAAATATTGAGGAAGGCTTGAATCCTTGTGTGTAATAAAGGTTCGGTCTGAAAAGTGACAACCGGCTCACATAGACTACATCCGGCACGAAGTGATCATCGGTGCAATTTGTATCTCATTTGGAAAGGAATTCCGACCATCATCGGCACAGATTGACTACACCCCCCCCCTCTACCACCCTGCAGAAACAAATCCATCCTGCGAGAGGTCAGGAAGAATCAAAAGGATGCCTTTTCCTGTATCCAACTTCAATTATTCATCTGCTGTAGACTAATAACAAAATCTTATATATAAGTTTATCCAGTTTACCGGACAGAAACACTTTTACTGAAGAAGGCTATCACACCAAGACAAGAAATAATTTAATTGTTCAAAAGGAATGTTACGACGTGGTGTAAACTGAAAAATTTTTTGAAATTAGTATGATACCGACCCCATAAGTCTAAGAACTAATATATATATAAATAAAAGTACTATCTTAATTTACCACACTAAAACATTGATTGTTAAAAAGGAAAGAGCACTTATGTGCACAACATGCCAAATAACATTATTGTATTTTTTTACAGTCGACATTGCACAACTTGCAACCAAGCTTTCAATTTAAATGGATCCAATCAAGTTCGAAATGGTACCTCAACAGTGCAAAAAACTACCGAAACAAACTATTTATAGAAATAAATTAAATTATACCACTTGAACAAATCATACTACACTATATTTTATTGTATGGAAAAACAATTTTTGTAAATTGTAATTTTTAATACTTGTACATTAGTCATAGTTTTGTTAAATTTTGGTCAATGCTAACGTATCAATCCATTATTTATT
Organism: Homalodisca vitripennis; assembly: GCF_021130785.1. Taxonomy (NCBI): domain Eukaryota; kingdom Metazoa; phylum Arthropoda; class Insecta; order Hemiptera; family Cicadellidae; genus Homalodisca; species Homalodisca vitripennis. Next base: position 27,059,428 of record NC_060215.1, read on the forward strand.
TATCGTGCGATTTACTAAACTTCTTTTGACCTTGATCCATATCCAGGGAATGACATGCATTTTTGAAAGACACTAAGCAGCGAGTTTTACAATTATTGTCTTAATGTACTCGCGTGTTTCCTTATATATTCCTCGTGTGTATTTACAAGGAAATACAACACGGATATCATACTTAGCCGAAGATACGATACAAATTATAGAATACTTATAATACCATTATCAACATAGATATAATCGGTGGACACGAATACAATTAAATCAGTAATTACACTGATTTATATCAGAACAGTATATCATAATTGTACCAACAAACTCAAAATAAAACGCTGAATGAAACCATCCCAAATAAGCCATACTATATATTTGATGAGTTATTGGCAAAGGTCCAAATTATCTTTTTGCAGTTAAATAAATATTTTGTATCGAAGTTTACAGTTTTTTTTTAAATAAGTCCTTAAATAATCCAGTGGCGTACATAAAAACAAATTTTATAATTTTTAAGAAAGAGGTTAAAGTGATGCAGTTATTAATTGACAAACTTATAATTTTATCTATACAGCAGTAGCTGTATAGATAGATCGTGGATTATATTGTCTGTTGTGTCATTGTTCAAGGGCAACGATTTCACAATTTTTCACAAAACGGACATACACAATTGGTCATCATTTCCTCTATGCACTTCTACGCATTTCGCTCCCATAGTACTCTCATACTTTATATGCAGATTGTGTATTGTTTTATTGCATAGATATACTTTAACGTGCATTTAAAGTATTATTTTATTTAGTTAAACCTAATTTGATTAAATAATAAATGATCGATACTGTCTTATACATGATCTACGACAAGGTGGTAATTAATTAATTTACCTTTATAGAATATAGTTCCTACGTAATTTGTTATAAGGCTTACTTATCGACTTTCCAATTAGAACAGATTAAATTTACAACTATCGTTAAATAGTTAAGACGCGTTGTAAGAGAATAGTAAATAAATTAAACGCTCATGGATAATAAAATGAATTGTTCTTATAATAGATAACGTAATAAGTTTGTTATGCAATTTTACATTAAGCAATGCGTCAATATGTATTGCTGAAATATTCCTAGGTTAATTTTATACTTATATTTGTTATAAATATTTGTCTGATATCGAATAATGATAAGTTTTTATGGTAAAGTGTAAATAAGAGTACACATCGAAATATATCGTACAAATATATATATATATATATATATACTATTTCCTGTATGTTTGTTTAGATGAGGAAAGCCGGCAAAGGGACATATTCGGGTTTCAATATTACTTTTCCTTTACGCTATACTGCATCACGTGACATGTTTCTTGTTTTTAATAAGATCATTATTATTTATCAAGTTACACCATAAAACATCTTTCAGTTCTAAATGGAAAATATGTTTAGCATTTGTTTAAAATTTAAACTTACCTTATAACAAAACAGTTAAGGAAATGTTAGTTATTATTTACATAAACTTGGAAATCCAAATAATGTTTTCATCTGGAAACCTCAGTTAGCTTATTTTACCAGAACTTAATTTCGTTGCTCCATGAATGTTCAGTAAACTAACGAATTTCATAAAGTTTGCTAAAACAAGCAGATTTTTCATTTAAGACTGAAAGAGTGGTTGTTGGGTATAGAGGCATCGATAGTTTTTTACTATCGATTCAAAACTAGAATGTTAAATTTTACAAAATTGTAGAGTATTTATTTTAAATTGCTCTATTCGTTTAGTTTTAAGCTGTATTCCAACATGTATTCATTTATAGTTGGTTATATTATGTATTTTAGATTATTGGCACTTCACTATAACTCGATTTTTATTATTTTATTTTATTTCTCTCCGATTGCTGAAAACATAACTCAGTTTGTTTTGCAGGAGCCCCTACACAGGTGTATTCATTATAAAATAACAGATAAACGTTCTTGAATTTGTGTATTATATTGTCTTTATTAGAAACAGTTTTTATTAGGCTGTTAAGAATGTATTAAAAGTAGAGATTTTCATAATGAGTCAGATCTGACAGAAAAGACATTAATTGTAAAACATGGCTATTTTTAAATTCAAGAAAATAAATGCTTCCATTTTATAACTTTCCGTAGCCTACCTTAAAAACCGTTTTCCAAAAATGTGACTAACTAATTTAAACCGTATCTGAGAATGTTGCCAATTTCTAGAACCAACAATATAATTAACTACACAGGTGCTGATCTGTAGCAGGAGGCTAAATAAAATATTTTGACTAGGTATATTTATTGACCGAACAGCCAAGGGGGTTCGGCTAGTCCTATCCTTTCCATGTTAAAAAGCACAAACTTAGGAACACACAACTCCAAAACCATTAGAGGTAATAAGCTATTTTTTTTTAAATTTTGATCCTTATCCTTACACCTAACATTTAAGTGATGGGTTTTTGAATTAAATGAAAATAACACATTTTTAATTTAAAACAAAAAAATGTTGAAAAAAAACATTTAAAATTAAAATTTATTTTTAATAAAAAAAATATATTCTAGTATAAATAATGAATATCCCATCATTCATATTGTTCATTGTAGTGTAAATAACAAAGAAAACCAAAATCAATGCAATAACTCAAGTAGTCTAGGAGAAAATTGTTCCTAAGTGTAAAAAATCTGTTTTTTTGGAAAATCGCTAGTAAACATCATTTAACCACAGTGACATAAGTAATCCTACCTTAGTGCATGCCTGGCCCATATGAAGGGTTTTCTGGATCTTCCTGCTCTTCATACATGTCCTCTTAGTCTTTTTTTAGCAATCTCTCGCTGTTTCCGGCACTTTTTCTCGATTTCCAACATATCTTTCTCAGCGTTTTTAATCCGGGTCAAGTCAAAGTTCTTCATTGTGTTTATGCAGATTGGGCCAGGGGAAATACCAAATTTACTCAGGATTTTAAACTTTGTGATATTGCCATCATTGAAGGTAGCAATGGCTTCATAAATTCCCAAGTCAAGTGTGTTCTTCATCACAAAGGTCGATTTCGGTAACCGGTTCCAAATTATGCTGTTCAGGCTCTCGCAAGGATTTTGTGTTCCACCATGGAGGCACTTCCGCAACAAATGTTCTTGAGATAAATCTCTAAAAATGGGCTTTGTCTCTGCCATAACTGTAGGAGGAAGGTTACAACAAACAATATAACCTAAAATAGTAGGTGTGTATTATATAAAGTGTGTTCAAGAGCACAATCAAGGTTGCTAACCAACGGTACCAGTAAAAAATGTATGTGCTTTCACAAACTAAAATATCAATAAAACCACTAATACTCATCTTATTTAAATGAAATTTGTGTTAAATTAAAGGTAAAGAGTTGTAGAAAACAATTCACAAATAAAAAATAAAAAATAATTTTTTTGCTAAATTTGAGCCGAACCACCTTCACGTTCGCTGCCAAATAAATGTGTGTTTAACACTAAATGCTGGATGTTTATAGTTTTTATTTATGTTTTACTTTTGTTTATAAGTGTTTAAAATTGTGTTTTTATTAATTTTAATTCCTTTTTAATAGTAATAATAACTCCTATTAGCATTTTCCATAATTGATACCGCAGTATACGGGTAATGTTTATTGGTGTTTAATGAGCTTTATATTTACAAATAAAAGTAAAAGGGTATAGTGTTAACGTATGACATAATGTATACTTGTTTCGCGACTTAAACTAGCAAAACGCGTTTTGAATAATGTAATGGCCATGGGTGCTTGGTGTTTTGACCATTCCCATGTTAAACAGAAGTCCTAAAAGGTCTTGAATTCAGGTAATGCTATATATTTATATTGATTTATATGGGAATTATGCAGGCACCAGAATACATAAACACTTTGTCAACGCCTTAGTGTTATTTATTATAGACTTGAGAAATCACTCATCGCCGATTAGATCAAATTGATCGATACGGGTGTTGTGTCTTGGCATCAGAACCCGTAATCTCGAGTATGCTGATTAATTTTTTAAATTACCACTAGATCATCATCCCATACTAGTTGTACGTACTAGATCTGATTGTTTCTGATTGATTCAAAGACATGTCTGGGCCGTAAAATTCACACTATTAAAACCTATCCAAATCAAATCAAATCAGATTTTTATTGCCGGAACATTCTACAACGCATGGCAAATGTCAACATTTTACTTGCTTAAATTGTGTCATACAACTCCACAATAGATCTCATTCAAACATCCAATTTTAGCCTGTAGGGGTCAGTTTTACTCACAAAATTTAATATTCGAGTTCTTGAGTTTCTCGACCCACTAGGAATAGGACACAGGAGTTATTTTTTGTAGAAGCTTCGATGCCTGCCAAGAAAAGGGAACTTAATCACCCCCTGTTAATTTTTACAAATTATATTTCTAACTGAAATCCGGTGTAAACCATACCTTAAAGAAGTCATCTGAGCAATAACTTATATATCTTCCGATTTGGACACAGATATTCTTTATTTTGCCGACTGAAACAAACACTTCTCGTACAGAGTTAATAGAGGCTGCCTGTTCTAACCAAACAGAGTTGTCGATGCAAACAAACAATAAACAAAGATTACATAATCCATGAGTAATAGCCTCTTGAGCTGTGGGAATTATATTACAGTACATTACTTACGTTCAACTGAATAAAAAAGTGTTTGCTCACGACTTATTGTTCCGATACGACTGCAACAGCTTCTTTGTCAACTGGAAGTTGTTGACTGATGAGAAGGCTTCGTTAGGTAATTTTAAATGCAACACATTACTGACAATATGACATGTCATGAAATAAAACAACGACTTGATTTATAATTTATGACCTGTCGACACACACACGATAATAGCGCTTTGCGGGTAAGAGCAGTCTGGTCTTTTGGCCTTGAAAGAGTTCTAAAAAAGTAATCTTAATGAAATTATGAGAATATAAAAGTTTAAGAGCATTTTCAACTTTAATTATACACAACGTTATTACGTACAGTACGCTGTGTGCAGGATACCTAATTAAAAACAGTTTACAAGTTTGGCTACATCAAATAGTTTCATGGTCATATACCGTTCCATTATAAACTAGTTATGTACGCTTATTGTAATAATAATAAAATTTTCTCATTCAAATGCACGTAAATAAAGTATGAAACAATTTACAAGCTTGAGAAAAATATACAAAACCAAAAAGAAACAAATCTTGCACTTGTGAGGGAGTCATCATCAGCTTGTTAATTAAAAAAAGGAAAAACAAACTAAGCATCAAACCCAAGTTCTACAATAATAATATATAATACTATAATATATATTATTATTATATATATACTATAATATATAATAATATTTATAATACAAGGAAATTTAATTATGAACAAACTGAAATTACTCTAAATCATTAGAGTTACAAATGTTAATTAGAGAAATCCAACCCACCTTCAATATACAAACGCACATTTATAAAGAACTAAATATTTTTACTGAACAACTAAATGGTATTAGTTTTCAAAATCTTCAACACTTACTCATTAACCTAACCTTCGGTCTTTTTTAAGTATATATATATATATATATATATATATATATATATATATATATATATATATATATATATATATATATATCTAAACAGGAGAGAGAGAGAGGAGAGAGAGAGAGAGAGAGAGAGAGAGAGAGAGAGAGAAGAGAGAGAGAGACAGACAGACAGACAGACAAACAGACAGACAGACAGAGGGGGGAAGGGAGGGAGGGAGAGAGAGATCTATTACAATTATTCTCACTTGGAATTAAATTTTAAAACTTAAAAACAATATATAAAATGAACATAAATAGGTCAGTCCTGACAGGATTACTCTATGTATCTGTTCAGCTAGCCGAACAGACTGGTATCAAACACTCCGTAAAATCTTGACTCAGCGCCATCGAGAGGCGTACATAACCGATTTGCCTCAGCGTTGCTGTTTGTGCTGAAATTATTGACAGTCTTGAGTATTCGCTTGTCGTAACAGCGGTTTAAATTGTATCAGGCTCAAGTTATGTATTTCAGATTGATATCGTGGTCGAAGGTGCATCTCAGCAATGCACTAATCTGTAAACAAGTACGAATGAATTGAGGTTCGATTATATTTTATGTGGCACAATTCTCTAGTATGTTGGTTTTGGAGTATTGCAGGGAGGTAATTTGTTGCCAGTTTTGTTTAGCTTACTGAGATCTACAAAAAAGGTCAAGCGGTTTTTCGTCGTATATCCTTCCGTAAGTCCGAAAACGCCCTCAATTGGACAATTCTAGTCGTAAATCGGCAATTTTAGAAGTTTTAAATTTGTTTGACTACAATTTGTGCAATTCAAATTTCATACCGGATTGAGCTTATATTGGGTTTTTTTCTTTTTTTTTTCTCTTAGAACAAGAAGCTTATAAAATTGCACTTAGTCCTGTAAGAACCTTTGCGCTGCTTCCGGAATGACAGGATATCCAGGATGGGTAAGATTAGCGAGTAGGGGCCGCCTCCTATCGAGATCCATGAGGAAGAATTAGGGCACTACATCTCAAAGTCATGTCTCCCCGGAAGAAGGGGAGGCCAGCTCTGAATCAGCCTCTCCAGTCAAAGCAGGCAGGGGGTGGCACATCCTTGAGGCTAGCAAGAACCTCTGAGGTCAGAGAACAAACCCCACCAACTCCAACAGTCATCTCCCACAGTAGACTAGACCTATCGAATTGCCCATAACCCCAGAATCTAGACATTTGCGGTTAGTGATGTGCCGCTCCTGGATATCCATAAGGTTGCCCAGATTTAAGTGACACATCGGTTTTTACTGTGCCCAGTGGTGGGTTCAACTGGAAGGTATAAACCAGCCAGAAGTGATCCCTGGTGGGTTATAGTTACATCTTGTACTGCTACTGATTTTAAGGTACTTAGAGCCTTTTAGCTTCTATAACTATTTGCTAGGACGTGTGATCACCAGCCAGAAGTGATCCCTACTGGGTAAGCTTATATTGCTTACTATGTAAACGAATGACTAGTATACGTCTAGAACCCCACATCGGGGAACAGGATGAGCGATACAGAAGCGTCAATATATATATATATATATATATATATATATATATATATATATATATATATATATATATATATATATATATATATTATATATGTATATATAATTTCAATAAACATTGAATCACAAAAAGTACTTGCTCCGCCGGGAGTCGAACCCGGATCTCTCACTTGCCGGGTGAATGTGCTACCATTACACCACAGAGCGCTTACTTTTTCCGATTCAATTAATTTGTATTTGGCCGTATCTGCCACATATGTGTTTAAATAAGCAAACTAACATATGATCGGAAGACCAAATACCTGTCAAACGACTTTTATTTACATTAAATTGTATAAATGGCAATAGCCTTATTTAATTTCAATAAACATTGAATCACAAAAAGTACTTGCTCCGCCGGGAGTCGAACCCGGATCTCTCACTTGCCGGGTGAATGTGCTACCATTACACCACAGAGCGCTTACTTTTTCCGATTCAATTAATTTGTATTTGGCCGTATCTGCCACATATGTGTTTAAATAAGCAAACTAACATATGATCGGAAGACCAAATACCTGTCAAACGACTTTTATTTACATTAAATTGTATAAATGGCAATAGCCTTATTTAATTTCAATAAACATTGAATCACAAAAAGTACTTGCTCCGCCGGGAGTCGAACCCGGATCTCTCACTTGCCGGGTGAATGTGCTACCATTACACCACAGAGCGCTTACTTTTTCCGATTCAATTAATTTGTATTTGGCCGTATCTGCCACATATGTGTTTTAAATAAGCAAACTAACATATGATCGGAAGACCAAATACCTGTCAAACGACTTTTATTTACATTAAATTGTATAATAAAAGCAATTTGAATGAAAGCAATGGCAATAGCCTTATTTAATTTCAATAAACATTGAATCACAAAAAGTACTTGCTATAATATAGTGACAGAGTGTGTTTTTTAATACAATTTCATGAAATATAGGATCAATAACCTTTTGCCCTATCTTTATTCGTTTCGCCGAAAAATGCGATTATGTGCAAAACTTTGTAATTTTTACGTGAAAATTTAGTTTATGGGCCGAACCGTTGGTCGTACCTAAAAAAATAGTCAATGTGAATTAGGAAAATATGTGATCTACACAGAAGGACCAGTAACATTTTGCCCTATCCTCAATGGTTTGGTCGCAAAACGCGTTTAAAAGCAAATACTTTTGTAATTTTTAAGTGCATATGTTGTTTCTGACTCGATCGCAGCCAAACCATTTATTGTAACTAAAAAATTTGATTTTATTACAAAATAATGTGAACTACAAAAAAGATCCAGATTTTTGCTCTATCTCCATTAGTTTGCCCGCAAAACGCAATTATGTGTCAAATTTTTGTAATTTTCACGTGAGAATTTAGATTCCGGGCTCGATAGCGGCCAAACCCTTAGTTGTAGTTCAAAACATTTTAAAATAAATTACAAAACCACGTGATATACAAAAATTTCTAGTAACTGTGTGTCATATCCTCAATGGTTTGGCCGCAAAACGCAATTTTTTGTGAGAAATGGGAGACTGTCTTCATCCTCCCCCTAGGAATTGGTTGACCAGTAGTGAAGCGTCAATAGTAGACAGGGATAGAGTGAATTTTATTTATGTTCACCCAACATTTGTTATTTGTTAATAAATTCAGGAAAATTCTCCCTGTTCAAAGTTTTGAATTATTTAGGATTCGTATATAGCGGCATAGTGACTAAGACGGTGAACAAACATTTCCAAGATACACGTCACTCTGACATACTTATTCTCATAACATACACAGTTCTCTCCTGAGAAGAAACCTCTGTTATTTTAAATCCCGGTAACTTTATTCCCCTACTCCGGGAACTTCTCTGGTCTTGAATCAAACCACTGATCAACTTATTCTGCTGATAAATTGTATTGTCGTAGATGAAATACTCTAAAACTAATCAAGCAGCTCGTCATAACCCTCAGAGGTACTCAGTACACAGAGTTGAACACTTCCTGGTATGCTAGAAACTTGAATATTTCGTATAATTCTAGATTTCCCCATATAACCCCTAGAAAACACCGTATAGTAGCAAATTCTTCATTGAAAATATTCAAAAGTATTCCCAAAGTATAACCTTTGCAGCCTTTCTTCCCGAAGCTCTCTGTCCCGACTAAAGAGAAGTCGTAGATCAAATCAAATAGCAAAATCGAAGACAAAATTAAATTTTCGACAAGAAAGGTCACTTTTTGTACCCGCTACATTGCGCCATTTGCATACATTACTAATATATTTGGAATACATTTATAATACAAGATAAAATGGTTTATCACAAATGTTCTTTCGTATAGTAGCGTTTTACGTAAATTATCATGCTTGAATGCACGAACAATAAAAGAAAATAACACTGAAATTACTTTAAATATGAGATATGATGACAAGCAGGAATTCAAACGTGTTCTTTTAATATTGTACAAAAAATGTGGTTGAGAACAGATGCTATCTCAACTGGATTATTGTCATGGCGTGAACCGTGCTCAAGTCCACTCACTGCATGACACTTATGATGGATTGCAGTCGTTTATAATTTTCTGAGTTGCTTTCTTTTGCTGGATTTCACTACCTGAGATGTATCGTTTACATTGCTATGACGTATTGTTACACGTTTAGTTGAGGTTCGGTTTCAAACTTTAAATCGTATTATTTACTTTACGAATTACCCTTTGCGTTGTTTCTCTCGTAAATATAAGTTTTACGCAGTTTTTCGAACTTTTTTATCCTTTTCGGACTGGGTGATCTAGCAAGTTGTCCGAACTAAGAGAAAACAAGACGCCCATAAATATTTCGGAGAACACTGAGAACATAGTCTCAATGGATGTGTATTTGAGCAGTGTGTCCCACGAGTCATTTTGAAAGAAGCTTTTGAATTCCTATGACGGAAATCTTATTTACACGTTAACTTTACCTTACAAATGAAGAGATAAGGTTAACAATTCACTTCTGCGGTAGACAAAAAAGTTGAAAGAATTTCAAATTTTAAGGAGCGAGTGTGATTCACTATACCGATAAAGGATTATAATCTATCTATTATTACGATGTAATAAAGGAATACGTTTATTAATCACGCAACTTAGTGGAACGAAACCAATATTATCGTTGAACCACTTTCAGTATGAATATCTTAAGTTTAAAAAGTGTTTTCACGCAAATTAGTGGAACGAAACCAATATTATCGTTGAACCACTTTCAGTATGAATACCTTAAGTTTAAGAAGTGTTTTCACGCAACTTAGTGGAACGAAACCAATATTATCGTTGAACCACTTTCAGTATGAATACCTTAAGTTTAAGAAGTGTTTTCACGCAACTTAGTGGAACGAAACCAATATTATCGTTGAACCACTTTCAGTATGAATACCTTAAGTTTAAGAAGTGTTTTCACGCAACTTAGTGGAACGAAACCAATATTATTGTTGAACCACTTTCAGTATGAATACCTTGAGTTTAAGAAGTGTTTTCACGCAACTTAGTGGAACGAAACCAATATTATCGTTGAACCACTTTCAGTATGAATACCTTAAGTTTAAGAAGTGTTTTCACGCAACTTAGTGGAACGAAACCAATATTATCGTTGAACCACTTTCAGTATGAATATCTTAAGTTTAAGAAGTGTTTTCACGCAACTTAGTGGAACGAAACCAATATTATCGTTGAACCACTTTCAGTATGAATACCTTAAGTTTAAGAAGTGTTTTCACGCAACTTAGTGGAACGAAACCAATATTATCGTTGAACCACTTTCAGTATGAATACCTTAAGTTTAAGAAGTGTTTTCACGCAACTTAGTGGAACGAATCCAATATTATCGTTGAACCACTTTCAGTATGAATATCTTAAGTTTAAGAAGTGTTTTCACGCAACTTAGTGGAACGAAACCAATATTATCGTTGAACCACTTTCAGTATGAATACCTTAAGTTTAAGAAGTGTTTTCACGCAACTTAGTGGAACGAAACCAATATTATCGTTGAACCACTTTCAGTATGAATATCTTAAGTTTAAGAAGTGTTTTCAAGAGTGTATTGTGAATAATAATAATAAGCAGCTTCAATAATAACAATTATGAACATTCTTATACTACCAGTTGGGATTGAACCAGAACATTTTTTTAGAGTTTCAGCCGCGAACATATTTCAAAATATGATTTTTAGTAATTTATTACGAATTCATCGTTACAGTTGAAATTATATTATTAGTTTTAACAAAGAATGTTCTAATCAAATCTATGGGTAATAAGACGCACTGCTGAGATAGGTACCGTAACTAGTAGCAATCGAAATTCTTTAGCTAAAATCGAAATTCCTTCCAATACATGGGTACACTCAATATTAGAACGCACTGTAGAATATCCTGTACAATATTGTTCTCGTGAGTTACCCGTACTTATATGTTTATAATTTTAAAATAATTAAGTACAAGATAATCGATACGTTAACTTAATTTTAAACACAGTTCGTCCCCTCGTCTATGAAAACCATAGGAACTGAAAAGGTTTAACAGATATCAAATATGGCATACTACAGATACCATATTAGTTACGCTGAATTTGAAGTAAAACCCTTTAAGATTTAAAAAATATTATTATAATCTATTTAGATAGTTCGATTAAGTACGACCAAGTTATTCTTGATGATGCTTGTTGAGAGATACTTTATGATACTTTAAAATACTTTGAGGATACTTTTATATCATAATATAAAAACCTTATATGAAGAGGTTTCATGATCTATGTTACGGAACAAAGACTTTAATAAAAATAAATAAATAAGAAATATAAAAATCATACCAGTGTATACCACTGCAAATTTAGGTGTGTTATACAGTAATGTTATAATAGTTCAAGTAACTGGTGTTACTCATGCACTAGCTTCTAAGTACATATTGTCACTTTACTATTTTTAGTAAGTTATACTTTCTTCATTATCCACATCATATTTTTGGTGTTGTGTAGTATTATGGTTTAATATTCAATTTTACTTAATATAGTATAATTATTTATTTATAGAACATTTTAATAAAATGTAAATAGATTTTTTTTTCAACCGAATTTGCGTTAGAAATATATTTGATATCTTAATTATTAGTAGACGAACTAAGGAGTTCGTCATTTTATTAGACAGTAACAGTGTTACAAACGTTTATTGTGAATTTAAAACTGTTTTTGACTTTACAAAACTTTGCCAGAAGTGCGGGAATACTACCCAAGCGTCTAGCCTCGCACTGATGGTATCTCTTTCAAAATCTCATTTATTGTTTTGTTTTATGCTTTTACACTTCAATTTTTTATATTTTTAATATTGGTATTGTTTCTTATTAATGAATTGTATTGAGAAATAGTTATGTTAAATTTACGTTATGTGTTACAAAAAATTAGTTATGAATTTGACTACAGTATTTACTTTGTAGGGATATCCTTTAGTTACGGCCGTAAAATTAGTAACCTTTAGTTGTACTTACAATAAAGTTTGTATTGATAAATGCATTTTTGCTAGTTGTATAATTGCAACGCGAAACTGATTTGCAGTATAAAACTATATCGAGTATTCGCGTCAAAGTTAGTGCATTGCTTGTTATTTTTTCCACTGTATGTTATTTAGTTTGGTATGTTACAAGATCAGTCACTCACAAGTATTTAACTATATACTTTATAAGCTGGTATTTAGGATATCGTGGCGTTGGAAAGGAAGCACTCAATAAATGTACTAGTCATATCTGCACGTTCGCTCGCACTCCTGAAAGCGCTGCATAGAACACTTATGATAAAAATATTTGTAGAAACATGTTTTCTTCTGATATTACTTCACATGCGTATGACACATGTTTTTTAAATAATAAATTGCTCTCTTAATTGTATAAACCGACATTTAAAAACTTTCTATAAAAAGTTGAATACTGCGCTCTTGCGAGCCTTAACATTTTTAATCTGTGCATAAACATACCCACAAACATCTGTATACTTAAAATAATACAGATAAATCCATTATTTGCTAAGTGATAATGACATCAACAGAGATGACCATCGAATTGGAAATGGAAAAATTGTTTGCGAAGTCGCGTGTGAAGAATTGGGGGATTGGTTATTGGTCAAGTAGGATTGGACCTCCAAAAATCCTACTCTATATAACTATGTTGTAGGTATTGAATTTTTACTAAATAGAATAGAGTGTATGGTAATTTCAAATGTATATTGCTGAGAATGAAATATTCTTGTAATAGCATCTCTCTTTCTAATTCACATGAAGGATCCATTCTTGAATTCCCCTATTATAATAACCATTCTACCTATAAGATGGCGATTCGTAATACAGAGTTCCTGAAAAATAACCCTAACTCTGAAAAGTCTGTTGAATAAGTTTTGGCGTTTATAAACGCCTGGAAAGAGGAATAAAGTTCAGAGATGTTATCAGGTGTCGTTTCTTGGCGGCCAGATCGATTTTTCAGAAAAATAATATGCATTTTTTGTTGAGTTGGGCCAAATATTTGAGAAAACTCTCAGTGCACTTGGCCCTAATAGAAACTTTGCGCTTGCTTCTGGAGTGGTTAAGATATTCAGGATGGGCACGGTAGGGATAGGGACCGCCTCCTCTTAAGATCCCGTGAGAAAGGATAGCGGTCTATTTCTCAGTCATGTTACTTTGGGAGGCAAAGAACTGCTCTGATCCAGACTTCCAGTAAAATCGGGCAGTGGACATATCTCCCTCGTGTTCAAGCTAGATACTAAGGCAGCTCCACCCACTCCAACAGCCATCCACCACAGTATACTTTACCTATCGATCCACCCTTCCACCCTTGTGCCACTCCTTGACATATATAAGGTTGCTCACATATAAATGTAACTTATCAGTTGGTACTGTTCTCAGTGCATGTCAACTGAAATGCCTATTCAGGGATTTCACTTGACACCCTCCTGGGCGAGAGTGTACCTTACACAACCGCTATTTTTGAGTGGGGATCCATATACTTTCATTCCATATTGCTGGGATGAGAATTTATTTCCACGAGTCATCTTAGCATGTGTCGCTCCCGTGTAAGTCAGCTTTACAGTGGTAGCAGAATTAATTTCCGCGAAACAATTATACGTGCTGAACCACTGAACGCGTTCCATTGTGTGATCTATGAGTCACTCGCTCAAGGTTAGTCAGCTATACCAATCTATGAGATAAAACTTTGCCTCATGCTCTTCATGAGATGTGATGAATCTGAAAATCGCGTTTATATACGATATCACGTCCACGGTTTAAAAATCCATCCAACTTAAAAAATTCTGAAGAATTCTTTTTCGAACACTCGATATTGACAGAACTCATATAATGCCACTTTCATTAAAAGAACATTTAAACATATCTCAATTGGAACAGTAGAGGATCTGGAAAATGTAGATTGACGTTCTAGTTGCATGCATATCTGGAAGTTTGAAGTGTCCATCGACTACCCTACAAACCGCAAACAGGGGGACCACTGACCCAGTTTAAGAGTACCAATGTCAGTGATGCACATGGGTGCTCACATTCACACACGGCCACAGCCTTCATCCATCCTGCCTGCAGTCTCCTGCCAACCTGCTGTAATCGACATATTGACCTCGCTGTGGCATAATTTGGAAATCAGAGCGCAAGGAATGACAATCGTTGCATAATTTACTGTAACAAAAGACTCTATATGGGTTTTTATTACTCAAACTCAAATTCAAATCCAGTATCAAACACTTATCACAACGGAACATTAATGCGTCATAACGAGGTCTGTTTTGGAAGAGCCAATAGCCGCTAAGACATCAGGCTTTGGATCTTATGAGATACCGCAGGTCCAAAAACTGTATGTGACCGAAGAACTTTTTATCAACACTGTCGAAATTGTACTTTACCCAATTTCCCCCTTTCTCTCTTATTTTCACACAGGCTACTGAACATATTATAACGGGCAGATTAAGGTTTAAGGGGGTCTTCTCTCCAAAAATACATACTTATTTTGGAGAAGAACTCATCTAGTGTGCAGTATACGTTGTATTGCAGCCAACACCGTAGGTTTCTCTTTATAGATCCTGGGTTGTCTTTAAGATGGTCTATTAGCTTGTTGAAGAGTTTCATTCCAGCATATGATGGTTTTTCTCGAACATTGCTGTTCTATGGACTGGTAGAGTATAATCCCCTGCTTGTCTAGTGTAATAGCAGTGTAGATCTCTTTGTTTTGAAGGATCCTTAGTTATGCAGTAAATTATGGTTTCTATGATGTAAATGGATGTTATTGTTTTTGAAAATGTTCCACTTTTTAGAAATATTTTTGCAGCTCTCGCTAGGTCCTATGCCAGCCTTTAACCTTATTGCTTTTTTCTACATTACCAGAAATCTGTGGAGATTGCAACCTTAAGAAGCACCCCAGACTGCTTCGAATAACATGTGATATGCTGTTCTTGTGGCTTCATGAGTACTAGTTGTCTTGGTTCTCTTTAATGACCCATTGGCAACAGAGATGAACCCATGTTGTTTGTCAGTTAGTATTTGGTTATCTCCTAGATACTTTAATAGTCTAATAAAAATTACTTTTTCAATAAGTTTTGAGAGTGATGGGAGAAGAGAGATTGGTCTGTAATTGGCAATGTTTTGAGGGTAACCTTGTTTAAGTTTTGTAAAGATTTTGGCTATTTTACATTTGAGTGTGAAAATGCCTTTCTGAATGGATAAATTTGTAATTTTTACTAGGGGTGTTATGAGTTCATGAGCACAACATTCGAGGTTATTTATGATATTTCATGTACTCCAGAAGAAGATGAGATCCTTAGAGACCTTACATTTTTGTTCATTTCATCAGTTGGTTCCAAAGTTGTTAAGCGGCCCATACACTAGACGTGCACTGCACTCCGTGCAGTTTTTTATACTGGCACGCCGTGCCTGCCATGGCACTTTGTGCCCCACACACTGACAGTTTAGTCAGTCCCGTGACGTGCTAGAAGTTGGTTGTGGTCTTGTGATATTGTGTAGTATTGACGTGCTGTGATATTTTACTACTATGCCTCTTGTAACTAAACACAAAGCGTTAGCAGTATTGTTGATTGGTGCGATTCATGACGATAGCAAAGTGAAGAAGAGAAAAAGACAATTATGGACGAAAAATTGCTTAAAAGAGGGAGAAATGTATTCTGATATGAGACTACTTAAGACTTAATCAGGCACCTCAGTTTTGCACAGTTCCACAAGGTCTAAATACGCATTTTGTTTTAGACTTTTATTTCAGTACTCTTTACACTCACTCGTCACAAACAATGGTGATTTCTGTAAGAATCTATAAATAATGGTAAGAAATTAGGAGAGAGAAAAAATTGTGTGTCAGCAGTCGACATGGTAAATATAGGAGAGTATTTGCCGCGAGAGAACGAAAAATAACCTCAAAAGACACTCCACTCTCAGCACGTGGCGCGGGACTGGTCCACACACTTGCAGGATGGCCCGGCGGCAGGTGGCACGGCACGCCAAAAATCAAACCGATCTTGATTGCCATCGTGCCATGCAATGCACGGCGTGCTTAGCACGGAGACCTCCACACACTGGCACGTTTCTTCCAATTTTGGCACGTCGTGCTTGCACGGCGTGCATTGCACGTCTAGTGTATGGGCCGCTTTATGGGCCGCTTCTATTAGAGTTTCTTTTAGAACTGCTTGGACATGTTGAGTAGCAGAAGCTGTTGGGGCAGAAGTTCGGCGGAATGTGCCTCTTCAGTTTCACAAAACTCACAATTTCTTGACTTCAACCCGGAATATATTCTCTTCTGGCAGTATTTAGGGACTGAAGCAGAAGATCGGTGGAGTGTGCCTCTTCAGTTGCACAAAACTCACGATGAAGGTCCGCACATTCTTGACTTCAACCCGTAATATATATTCAATTCTAGCAGTATCGAGATTGGAGCGGAATATCAGTGGAGTGTGCCTCTTCAGATTCATAAAACTCGCGATGAAGGTTCTCAAATTATTTACTGAAACCCGGAGTATATTCTCTTCCAGATTAAATTAGACCGCCCTTTTGTGTTTTTTAAAATATTAACTTAGTAATTAACTGCCTACTTTGTAGAGTTCTGAGATTTAGTAATGACTAATGTTCTGATGATGTGACATAACAGGCTAAGGAGATAATTAACTTAATGAATAACAGTATGTGAATTCTTAACATTAAATATTACTTAGTCTACGAAATTACACCGCATTAATCTTGTTTGGTTCCATACATTTTAGATCTTTTTAATTCTTTATATGTTTAGATATTGTTAAATACATAAAACAAAATTTCTACTGATAGATTTTCTCCAAAATTAGTAATAAACCAAAATTTCAAAGTTTTTATTTCCATGCCCAATAAATAATATAATAGCATATTGAACTTCTCGAAGTGTAAGAACAATTTTCAGTTCACAACTCCAAGCTCTTTTTACTTGAGGAAAATATTATTTATATATTTCCCTACTGAATAGTTTTTTTTTTTTTTTTTTTTTTTTTTTTTTTTTTTTAAGGCTAAATGAAACCCGGAATATTTTATGCAGTCAGAGTTTATTAACATATAGTTGGTCGCCAACAGCAGAATAAAATTTCTAAAACCACAATATTAGTATTTAGGTATTTTTGAGTGATATTTCTTTTAGTACAGGAATTAAAAATATTAAATATAATACCAAATAACTATTTATTATATTCATAGATAATTTATGTTTTGACCTGAACGTGAATATCGGAACGAAATTTTCTTATGCAAAGAAGCCAGACATGAACAAGTTTTATTTGAACAAACTTTGTATCTATTCAAAATAAGCCAGAGTTAAATGAAGGGTAATGGTTTTTGAGTGAAGGGTTTGAAGTGGAGATTTGCCAATTTTAACAGACATTTAAAATTCTGTAATTCTTACCAAGATGGAATACACAATTTGTTATTTATAGAGCCTCACACTATAGGACTCTCCAGTCTATATAGACAATATAAATTACCGCATTTTGAAATTCGTGCCCGTATTTTTGGACTCATTCAAACTTTGATATTGTTTTAAAATTCTAACTTTCAAAATACTGCTAATTGTTATAGAAACGAACCTTATCATTAATCATTTTTCTTCATTAACTAAAATCTCATACATGTAATCATAGAGAAAATTGAATTTATAATTTAACGCATGTATACGAGTATAAAGGTATAGTCACTGCACATCTACTTCGAATGCCGTTTTTATACAGATGAACTTGTAATCTGTGATGTTCCGGAAAATTCGGTTTTTGTTTAAATATCTATGCTGAACCAGACTCAATTAGTGTACTTATAATAGGGACTCACTGAAAAACCCAACAGATTCGGTTTGATGAAAATGGCTACTGAAAATAAATGGGGATTTGTACAAATTAATGGTGATATGGTCGTTTTCGGTTCTCTGAGTAAATTTTTATTTCAGTGTTCGGGGTTTTCCAAAATACGGGGGTTTTCGGTTTTGGTACAGCAACCGAATACTTGGGTAGTTGAATTATTACATTCAAACCACGAGTACAGTACAGTACTTTGTACACTGATGAAGTTTGTACGCAATATTGGGGAGTGATTTTTGGCAAACTTGAGTGCTAAACTTTATTTAACGTGATCCCAAATTGGGACCCACGTAAATTGTAAATCGAAGAGTCACATCTCTTTAAGATAACTTGCTTGTAGATAGGAAGTAAAAAATAGTTTTTATCAGTCTAAATATAACTATAGGTATTTATAATTCATATAAACAACACAATATATTATTTTACATCATTGATGCATTAACTGCCGAAGATAAGAATATGAACAGAATGTATATTAATCATGACTTATAAGGATACAGGTATTGACATTTAATGGAATATTACTTAGGAAAATATTATCTACCGTTCAAGGTATCAGAAGGGAAATAAGGATCTCTTTTCTTCAGCGATAACTGAGGTAGCCAAAATAAGAATTGGAATTTAATGTCAACGTGGTCACAAATTGCAAACAAAAAACGTTTTAAGAGAATTGAGCATTACTTCCTGGTGACTGACGATACTTATCTCTACCGTCAGATCGTGATTTTCAAAATATGCATTCTCCAGAGCATTGGAGGGATATAATCGTTAGGTGTGGAAAAAAAGAAATTCATTGTAACTATGATGACAAATCAAGTCGTCGTAAATGTAAAAAATTGCAAAACATTAATACAAAACACAAGTTTTGTTCAGACAATGAAACTCATCCAAGGTTTTCTAAAGCTCCTTTGCTTTATATATGAATCTAAGACACCTTATGCAATGAAACTCAAGCATAACATGAATAGATCATTCGTAACGTTCCATCTGCATAAGCAAGGGAGACCTTCAATTCCCATCATTCACATCAAACGCAATGAGACAAATAAATTTAACAGAAAAGGCTCAAATATGATAAAACCCTTCTCAATACATTCACCTACCTATCATGAATTCTACAATGTTCTCATTACAGACTATGACTGTAAGGAAAAAGAATAAGACATTGAAACTGAGTGAAATATAGCTTCTGTGTTTGTGTTTTTATTGTAAAAGAATCTTTATTCCAATAGCTCTACTAAGGTGTTTGTTGTAACTAGTGTGTTTGCTTTTAAAACTTAAAATAAGGAGTTTTTACTTCTATTTTTACATTTATATTGTTTATATAATTCAAGTACTTTAAAATTAAAAGTGTTTTTCTTTAGGGAAATAAAGTTCCAACCATCAATTTTTGTGTTTGAGACATATAAATGTGTAAAATATTGTTTTGATTTTTATTTATTTTTCTTAGAGCCATACAACGAAGATATATCTATTCTAAACATCTGTTAACTAAAATTGGTAATTATTTGATGGAGTCATGGATTTTTTAAACTTTAAATATTGAAAAATGGTGATTGGCACTATTCTTCCCCGAGCCCTCTTTGAAAGGTCAATACATTTTTATCATCCTGCCTTGAGTGAATGTTTCTTAAAGGGCTGTGACTGAAACAGTGGTCAAATATTTTTATAATTAACGCTACCAAAAACTGATTAGACTGAAAGTGGAGGCTGCTAACGGGTTACAACCCTGATTTTCATGAACCTGAATACCTAACTGCAATAGTAATGTTGTAAATGTTTTTGATGGCAGGTTTGAAGTACTTACCGAGACTTCAACTGATTGAGACCGCAATTTGGCTGACAGCGTTGGTCACATGTGTAACTAAGCTCTGTAAGGAGTCCTGCATGCACTCAGCCAGACACCAATGAACTGACAAAAATGTATTACTTTTCACCCCAATGGATCATTCTTCGTTTCGTGTGTTACAGTTTGAGGTGGAAGATGGTGGTCAGCTGGTACTGGGTCCAGTGTGGTACGCTCATTACGATATGTTGCAGTGTCTTCACCTCCCCGCCACCACTTACGCCCACGGACACAACACCACAAACTTCTGCCCTGCTGGAACACCTCTACCCTGACAATTTCACTACCTTCCTGGTAACACAATTTTAATCGCCGTAGCCTTTCTAACACGATTAACTTTTAATTTAGGAAGAATATCATATTTTCATCATATTGTTACAGTTTGTTTTCAATTTTATCTCTTGTTATTGCTTTAAAAATGTTACTGTTATAGTCGTTCTAATTTTATTTTTAACTGTTGCCCTCTTTTTCTTGTCTAGACGCTAGACTTGTTACACTTGTTTACTCCTGACTTATTTTTGTCTTATTTGCTGTCCACATATTTAATGCATTGTATATTTATATAGCATTAGTAGGACTATATTGGTATATTGTATTAGTTATACAAATATGGTTAATTATTATTGTAAAAATGGTGGATACCATCGATGAATAAATAAATATCATTGGTCCATAAACAGTGATCAATGTAGGTTTCTGTACTGGCTCCTCAAAACTCTTCGCCTTCAGAAAGTAAGTGAAACTCTGAAAGTCTTGACTGAGCCCCAGGAAAAGGTAACAAAAGGCCTCATTCTACCAAAAGGTAGTATAAGAAATCTAAAAATGTTCAGAATAGGACAGTCCGGCAAGTGGTTACTCTAGTGCAATATGTTTTAGGTTTAGGTAATATTTTTGTATGTAAGTAAATCGTCCTTAAAGATAACTGCCCTGAATACATAAATGTATACATTCTTACCACTCCAGGTAAAGTAGTTCGTGGCGTTTAGAGTGCCGATGGCCGATGGCCGAGCGGTAAGACGTTGGACTTTGGATCTCAGTTAGAGATAACGCTGGTTCAATACCTATCTGTGACTAACATTTTTTTATCACTACCATCGTCCTTGTACTGTATTGACTCTTCACCTTATCCTGATTGATAAGATCCTTGCTCAGGCCAGTGCCCCATGAGGTCAGGTAGAATAAGACTTAAAATTCTCTCCTAAATAAAAACTATTTAAGAGGGAAATTTAGGCAATTTTGTAATCATGCCCAAATTAAAACGGCTGAAGATAAAAATGTAAAATTGCTATTGTAGTTACACCATTTTTATTCATTTCAGCCAAAGAAATAATTTTTTTTTTTTACTAAATATAATTTTTTAATAGATGTTTCCTTAACGAAATTTATTATTTTTAACTAAAAATCATGTACAATTTCTAACTTGAAATGGCAGTAATTTAAATTTAATGTGGATGGATCAAAAGGTTCTCTACGTTTTCTGCAATCATGAAAGTTACCTTAATGGGCCTTGAATTTAAAATAAGAAATGTTTCTTCCAGTCCTAAAATCGATTGCACCACCTTAGACACTTTAGAACCTTATTTCTAAGGTTCTAAAGTTTCCCTAAGGTTCTAAGGTTTCCCTTACAGAAATTGCATAGAAACATACATAGAGGAAATGTTACTAAAAAAAGAAATAGATCGTAAACCGCGGTAGTTTCAGTGGAGATAAAATTGTAAAAAAATATAAAAATATAAAACTTTGTAAAGGACTTTCAGCTTCAGATACTTAACATTGTTAGGCATGTTAAATCAAGTTGGTCGAACTACTGAAAGATACCATTTTTAGCCTTGTCGGTCGAAGCTGATTAAAGTTTTAACTGTGTCTCACGAATCGACCAGGTCACTAAAAAACTAAAAATTTTCGTTTGGTTTTTACCGGTTTCTAAACCCTCTCATCACAACCCTGCCCAAACGAACGGCTGACTAGCGGTTTCATTCACAGTTCTCGTGTCTTCACGAAGAAACTAGGTTGCTTGCTTATTCATTGCAAATTAGCTGTCTGCTGCTTGACTGTACGCTTTGATCGATACAGTCCATCTAGTGCAAATTAATTCTATTCCAGGAAGTGAACACGGTATGACAACCGATATCTCGTCCGTCACTTCATTGTAATGTTTTTTTATTATATACTAAAAACATATTCTACACTTCTGTTATTAGGTGGCTTAAATGTATTATTTTATATTTTTTTAAAGTAAATATAATTAATTATACATTTTCTCGTTATAAACTTTCTAAATGTGTATATTATTGTTTGTTCTTCTTTAGAGCTACACAGTAAATCAAAGAAGACAACCTTCTCCCAACTTGATACAATTTAGCACAAGTAACACAATATTAGTGATTTTATTTACAAACAGTATATATACTGTAAGTATATATTAATAATCACATGTAATTTAATAAACGTTTTAAAATTCTCAAGACCAGAGCTTTCAAAAGACCCTTCTCTTACTTCTTGGCCACGACTGCTACCTGCTATGTTTACCTGCGATTATGCTTTAGGGTGTAAAAAAGTCCTGCACAGGCTTGATAATTCCCGAACGTTCAAGCAATAAACTAGGCACATCATTACTGCACCAATAAATATACTTTTTGAAGTAACTACCATATTTGTGTCATGCCAGGGGGTGGCCCGCAAGGAGTCAGAAGGAAATCTTAGATGAGAGCATAGGTCTCAAAATATCAAAATAAAGGTCTTTATTAGTAGTGTTACAATGCCGCAAATCCGACTCTTTCCTCCACTCTTTAAAAATTTATGCTAGTTTAAAGTTAGAAACATTTTTAATGCAGATCCTGTTCTAGATGGTTTAATATTCTTATCTTGGCTCAAGTTATGAAAGGTAAACTTAGTAAATAGTTTTTAGTTATGAATAGTTCGGGAGTTACCAAGCCAGGGACCTTTTTTCACACCCTGTATAAGATAAAGCATAAACATGTAATAGCACTAAACACTGTTGCCTCTTTACCATTAAACAGCAGGATTTCAGACATTTTCCATCGTTACACATGTAACATGTACATATGCACACATGTAACATCACATGTGTTATACATTTAATAAAATATAACGATAGTAAGTGTCCGAATTCCTATTATGCTTTCAAAACTTCCATTTCCAATTACAAAATTTAAACAAAGCATCAAAGATTTATTGAATTTATACCCAACCATTTGGTTATTTGTATGGAAGAGCCGATTGCCGAAAGATATACGACGTTGTACTTTGAGTCTGAGTTACAGGTACAGGTTCGAATGCTATCTTTGATCGTTGCTTTTTTTAGTGCTGCCAACCGTGTACTGTACTAACTCTCCCCCTTATTCTGTTTGATTAGATCCTCGTACAGGCCAGTTGCTTATGGGTACGGGCAGAATAATGCTAAAAGGAGGATCATTTTTGCTATTCGGGGTTACTCAGGCGTGACATAGTACAGCCATATAAGCAGTACTGCTTTTAACTTTTCACATACAGCTTATGGACGGTATGTGCCAGTTACTGCACAGATAGTGTTGAACCCGTACTAAGTAAGGAATGTCGATTCATTGGAGGTGTATTGGAAGACTGACCGTACTTAAAGATAGTAAATTGATGGACTGAACAAGTAATTCATCATAGTAAATAAATAGTAAATTGTATTATAGCTAGTGAAGTAAACATTCTCCGAGTGTAAATAGCTTATGTATTACGAGTTTTTACAGATAAGTAATTTTAAAGTCTTTTAAAAACAGTACTATTTTAAAAATATTTAAAAAAAATCAAAATATCATTTACACGTCTAACATTTAAATCTACATATCTTTGCTGGAAATTGGTAATAATTTTAACGCAAATTAACTATGGCTCAGGGTAATAAGTGTATCTGTACACATGTGGCACAACATACAGGTCTTATACGACTTATAGGGTTCTCAAGCCTCTCAGAATCCGAGAATCGGAATTTACTTATTTATACTCTGCTCTTTAGTGTCCCCAGAATGTGATATAACTCATAAGTAAATAAGAAAATCAAATAACTGAATTAAGAAACCGTGTACTTTATATAACGATATGACTGCTGAAGTATATAAATTTAGAGATTATTATTGGATGACAATATAATATATTCTATAAGTATTCTCGATGGGGACGAATTTACAGTATTGGATTTACTTAACATTTACAGTTTAGACCAATATATAGTAACATATTAAAAAAAATGAACAACGTAAAAAAATCTCTTTTGCTAATTAATCTTACCCTATGTTACAGGAGCGGACGAAAAGACAAGATACTGCAGGTGAGTGGATTAAATTAAATGATATATGTCTTTATTAGATGCGAAGTTAAGACCATAAAATCCTCTCTACCACTTAACCTCAATTACATAATAGTAATTTCAGAAACAAACGTAATCGTGCCATTGACGAGTTTCTGAAACTCAATAGTACTCCAACTAGTTGCACTGAAATGAATAAACAGAATTCTCTTAAAGCTGTCCTCAGAATAAGATAAATAAATGTTACTTTCGAATATTCTTTCACATTTAGCTTACAGCGTGACAGCTGTGTTACCATCCTACAGTGCAAAACATTTTTCGTGAAATGCTGAAATAAAAATGTATTAATTTACATATCTGAATTCAGCACAATACAATATTTCTTCTCCCCATTTCTAAATTCTATATCAATGTTAAATTGTTTCTATGCTCGCAGAACAAAGGAGAAGCTACTGCCCTCGTATCTAAAATGGTTTTTCAAATAGTCAACTTTCATGGGAATAGAATTAAACAGCTGCAACGGAGCCAAAGCTATTTTACAATAATTAATTCAAAAGCGTAACTGACCTTAACATATGGTATATATCAATGACGTAGCCAACAAGAGGGTTCAGGTGGTCCGCCCCCCCCCCTTGTTTTCAAATTTGTCAATTAATTTTTTAGTAAACGATTATTATTATTTAAATAATACAGTATTGCTGGCATGTATTGCTGGCATGTATTGCTGGCATGTATTGCTGAAAGATAGTTCTCAATAAAGAAACTGGTCAGGAACTATTTAAGGAACAAAATGGGGTCTTACTGTCTGTCCACTACGGAAAAATATAACTTTTCTGGACCCCCTCTAAATTTCTCTCTTGGCTACGTTCTTGAAATCTATATAGGAAGATGGCCATGATATTGAGCTTCGAAGCTATAAATGATAAATTGAGTGATTAATTTTAAATGTGTGACTGATTATATGATGTTAATTCCAAGAATTGTGTGACTTCGGCACTGACGCGGATCTGAACACTTGTGAGTGGACTAACCGGAACGGCACGGCGCTAAGATGGGAATTGGGAGCCGGTACTCTGTCCAACTGGCTAGGGGGGCCAACGAGAGACGCCAGCGGCACTGAGGATGCCGACAAAGGTAACCTAAATTTATCATTGAGTGAATGACTTACAATAATCATAATCAGGCCTGATCAGGCAACTTCGGGGGATCCCTATGGCCATGAGCCGCCTGGTGGCCCAGCGCGGTTTGAGGATTCAAACCATATATGGCAGAAGTGCATTTTACCTCAGTCTTTAATTTATTTACGTACAGTATTTATTATATATTTATTTATTTGTAGTTTTATGGTATCTGATAAATTATACACTATTTATTGTTGATTCCTGTTATATTTATATTTAATTGTTTATGGGTTGATATTCAATTTACATTTTATTGTTTGTTTATTTATATAGTTTATTGCACGTTACTCTGTTTATATTTTATTGCTTGTTTTGTTTGGATAGTTTATTATACTTTAGTAATTAAAAAATGTTATGAATTAGCTAATATAAATTTAAAATGATTCATCACTCACTTACAATGTAACGTTGTCAATAAGTATAAAGGAGTTTCTATTATGGTATTAATGGAATGTGTATCGCCAAGAACTTTCACAAGACTGCCAGAAATTAATGAATTATGTATTTTTTAAGTATTAATTTTCCGGCATGCTCTTGTGGTGCGTGGGGACTTTAAATTATCCCGTCTTATTTTTTGGATAAAGATTTTGTGACTTGTGACAACAGAAGATTATATATTAGTGTATCAGTGGATGCAACATCACTCTCCTACACAGTTCTATTCATTATTAGGCTAAGTAGGTTCTGAGTGGATCGACCAATGGACTCTAACCATTGGATGAAAATTTTAATTATTTTATTTAGTTTTACAAAACAATGAGTAAAAGAATAAGTAGCAAAGGAAAGCAGTTTTTATCGCAAGGCAGCTTTAGTCCAAACGACTTAACGTTTCAAACATTTTAAGTCGCCAATACTTGTTGTGTGTTTTTTTGTAAGTTGAAACTTTACCAATGCAATAAAACTTTACTAAACGTTTATCAATGCAAAAATATACAAGTATTTAAAGTAATTATCAATCACAGCACGATACCCTCTTTCTGAAAGATTAGTTATAGAAAACACTAGCAGAACCCGTGTCTTCGCACGAAATTTCTTGTTGAACAACAGAACACTGTATCCACGTTTTCTTTTTCTGACATTCTAAACACTCGTAAGATACTTGATAGTCACTCAAAGCTATCATCCATTCTCCTCATTTTAGATTTAAGTTTAAAGAACAGTGTTTTGGGACCTTAAAACATTCGAATTTCCCTCCAACATTTCATAATTTATTTAATTGCTCCGACGAGTTCAGTAACAATTGAACCACCAATGTGGAGGAATCTTTAAGCCAGAGACAAGACAATAACCATTAATGACATAATGCATGATGGGGTTCTGTGCAGTTTAGGAATGGAAGGAAGCTTATCTTTGATATAATTTAGTTTCATTTATGTTTCTTTTGGTAGTACCATCAGGTTGCGTACATGGCACATGCGTGGTTTACTTGTTGTTATACGATATACGTGCAGGATGCTGCTAGGTTAATTTGCACTAAAGAATAACAACGTTCAGTGGCCAATTGGTTGTCTTGCTTAACATCTATGTGATCATTTTTCAAATTTTTAATTCGTTTACCTTTTTTGATATTCTGTTCCGGCAACACTTGGGCGGTTCCCGCATTGTACCGAATGACGTCCATGAATTCCAGCCCATGGCCCATCTTCCAGCCGTAAACACTGTACGTTCATTTGCTTTGGTGAAAACAGAAAGCGGAGCAGCCGTGGTTGTCGTCAGGGCAACAATGATGGGATTAACCTAGCAGCATCAAACCTGCACAAACATAACAATTAAACTACGCATGCGCTGTTCATGCACCACGACAGTACTACCAACATAAAAAACATACACCTACATTGCGGATAATAATTGACTTACCCACGTATGCTGTTTCCGTTTAATTCCAACAACTTGAAAACTAATTTAACTATTGTTTTCGTTATCATGTTGCCTTACTTATTGTTCATTGTTCAAGGATGATTGTTCCCTAAGTCCTTATCCCACATCTGTTGTAGGAGGATATATATTCTTCGAGACGTCCCTGCTGGCGGCGCCGGTGCTACGGGTCGATGACATCACGATACGGGAAGGCCAGAACGCGTTTATCGAGAGCCCGGTTCTAAGCACGACGGGGGCAGAGGGCAAGTGTGTTGGGTTCAGGTAAATATCCAGCACATCATTTTATACTCCTAGGCTCTAAGCTGGAACCGCCTATCATATCACACGATCTGGTCTCAGGTTTAGATGGTGCATTGATATCGTAAGGAATTGTTATACCCGAACTGAGATTAGAACCTGCACTTTTGTGAGAGCCCCCTACAGGAACAAACGTGTCGGTAAAAATCTAGAGATAAGGAGAATCAGAGATGTAATCACGTGGAGTGCCGAAGCGAGAGGTCTAGGGCGTGGGATTTTGGGTCTGAGTTAGAGATAACGCAGGTCTGAGTTAGAGATAACGCAGATCCAAATCCTGTCTGTGACCGTTGCACTTTTTGTCTATCAGTACCATCAACCTTGTACTGTATCGACTCTCCCTCTTTTTCTGTTTGATAAATCCTCGCACAGACCATTGAAACATGAAGACTGGCTGAATAAGTCTAAAAATGAGATCGGCCGTTTCTTTTTAATTACAAAATATATATCTATGCCACCCACAATGGGTTATCCTTATGTTTAATATTGTTTTAAAAATGACATTTAAAAATTTACTTTTAGAACATATTGTATAGATGTATAGCAATAAACAATGTATAACTGGGTAACACATGTATACACAGTGAAATCACCATTTTGATATGTATTGGCACTCACCAAAATCAAATTTAGGATATAAAATTTACTAAAACATTATTAACTTATACAGAACGTTTATTGGATTCTACTTTTTGGAAAAAATATTGTTTACGCATTATTCTAATAAGTTTGAATAATATGAAAACATAAGACATACATAATTAAGACAAGATCATACTATATAAAGAACATTGAAAATAATGTGAAGCTAATGTTTTGTGATGTGTTCAGCTACTTATTGAATATCGTTCAGTTTTGCAATAGACGGCCTCAGTGCCTCTGGGCTGCGAGTGATCCTGCAGCCGGTGAATAAGGACGGGCGGCCGGACGGCTACCTTCGCGTACTCTGGGGCACCAAGGATCCTACTAACGACATGTGGATGAAGTCTGAGGTCCTCTACACCTACAACAAAGACCATCAGGTCAGAAGCTAAGTGGCATTTTATGTGTTTGCCCATTACAATCATCAGTGTTATTTGAATTTCCTACGTTTGTACAAGATAGTCCGTCCTATGGCCCTTTCTCCTTTATTAAGGAATGTATTACACAAAACTATAATGTAACTGTACATTATTTTTATGCGATATTGCTGGGTGTTTGCTGCAGTACTCTTGGTTTTTGGTTCATTTATTTTGAAATTTAATCTAACGTTTTTTGAATTGGCTAGACGTTTGCTTCCCGTTTATTTCCCACCTGTGAAGACCTGAAAGTCAATTTGAATTCATAATAATGGAAATCAAAGTATTTTATGTAACTGTTTAGTCTTTTGGACCGATCTTCATGACTCATTTGCTAATGTTTACACCTTTAACTTGAGCTCTCTCCTTACAAGAATCCTTCAGATGGCTGGTAAGAAGAGCACTACCTTCTCTAGCCTTATTTTTCCAGTTTAACTTTCACGTTTGGACCAGCTGTATCTTTATTAAAAGTATCGGACACAATCTCTCACGCTTTTCAAGATCTCTGACAGTCAGCACAGGATGCCAACTCCTCCAGGTTCTTCATCCTCTCCGTTCCATTCAACAAACCCAATCACAACCAATGGTACAAGAGAGCT
Source organism: Homalodisca vitripennis (assembly GCF_021130785.1). NCBI lineage: Eukaryota > Metazoa > Arthropoda > Insecta > Hemiptera > Cicadellidae > Homalodisca > Homalodisca vitripennis. The sequence goes on from NC_060215.1 coordinate 27,088,995, forward strand.
GTTGCTCTTATTGCTGTCCAGTTCCAAAAGCATTTGAAATAAATAATAATGCTATCAGAAAGGACGTAAGTGGAAAACATTATGCTTAACTACATCACGCATCAGTTGCTCAGTAAAAAAAACGTTATCAAACAGATAAAGGTGAAGAACGTATTATTTCACCAGGCAAAGTTAGGATTAAGTAGCCTTTTCTGACACTAACTCGATGACCACTCTCTGTTATAGTTGTTTCTTTACAGATTGTCTTTGAAGGGATCGCGAAGGAGCTGCCTGACCCTTATCGCAAGTATCGAGGATATGTGGCTGTGGATAGTCTCATGCTCAAGCCTGGATCCGAATGCAAGGGCCATTGTACCTTCGAGGGCGGCTTTTGTGGCTGGACCAATGATCCAAATGATGACTTCGAATGGTCTTTGGTAATTAAGTTTCATATTACAGGTCCAAATAAAGAATTTGAAAAACCAAATTAATGTTTAATGCTTTCAGACGTATATTTTAGGATTTGAGTAATTCAAAGCAAATTAGAGAGGATCCTAACTCCAAGCCAAGACAGTGCTATCTTAGTATTCATATGCGTACTTCTTGACAACAATATACAGGGTGATTCATGAAGTTCTCCCCCCACTTCTACAGCACATTGTAATAGTAAAAATAATGAAAAAATGTTATATAAACATAGGTCCGAAAACGCTTCGTTAGCGAGTTTACAGCTAGCGAAAGATTTCGCCTGAATTCCTGGGTAAAGAGTAAAATAAAGCCATACTGAACTTTTGGAAAGGTTAATTAAGTAAGAAATATCGTGGATTCTTATGTATTTTTTACCTGATAAAGCTAATAAAATAGGTTTCAGAACTGTACCTGTAGTAGTTTTTGAGGGATTCAGGGTTTAAATGCAAAAAATTGGGGCACGAAACAATGTTTTTTTAAGTTTGATGTACAATAACTTTGTTAAATTGGTAATAAATACATAAAATCAACAAACATTAATTGTATAGAATTTAATTCTGAGAAAATTGATATAATCAAAGTCTAAAATAAAACAGAAAATAAGTACCAAAAAGTCGATTTTATTCAGTATAATACATTACTAGTTTTAAGCAAAATTAATCAGGTTGGGCCAACCGTACGCACCTGTTTATAATAGATGTTCGAAAATGAGGCCATCATTATCAATACATTTTGCAGCACGTTTGTGTATTGCTTTTGTTGCGTTTCTTAATTTTTCAGGACTTCCCTGTATCTGCACAGCCGAATCCATAATACGGGCAATTAATTCATCACGAGAATTCACTTTTGTCTTGTATACAATGTCTTTCATCCATCCCCAGATGCAATAATCCAATGGAGATAGATCTGGTGATCTCTTGGTGGCAAGGGTGAGGCCCTCCACGACCAATCCAGTGTCCAGGAAATTGATGATTTAAGTAAGCAGAAACGGCACGTGAAAAGTGGGGAGGTGCTCCGTCATGCTGGAAGTACAAATTTTGTCTGAGATGTAAAGGAACATTCTCTAACAGCTGCGGCAACTCTTCTTGAAGGAAATGCAAATATAACTCAGCAATTTAGAACGTCCAGGTAATATGAAAGGTCCAATCAGCCGATTGTGCAAAAGGCCGCACCAGACATTGACGCTAATCGGTGTTGAAAGTTCTGTTCCACTACCTCATGTGGATTTTCTTCTGCCCATGAGCGTTCATTGTGCAAGTTATTGACATCATCCCGAGTGAATTGTGCCTCATCCGTAAACAAAATACGCTTGTAGAGTTGATTATTAATATTCAAAAAGTTGCAAAACTCCAAGCGAAGCGGACCATCCCCTAGCTGTAGATGTTGAACCTTTTGTTTATGAAACGGATAAAATTTGTTTCGATTAAGTGACCTCCACACCGTTGACTGCGAAACTCCTATCCGCCCTAGAAAATACGTCGTGTACTTACACCTGGACTGCGATGAACAGCATTAATAACAATATCATCATCAAGTTGGACAGCTCGTTCATAATTGGTTCTAGTACTTGGTAGTGATCCTGTTTCCCGAAGAGTACGAAAAGTTCCTGAAATTGTTTTGGTATCTGGAATCCTCCTATTAGGGTAACGTAGTTCATATTCTTCTACAGCAGCTCTAGCATTACCATTAGAGTAACCCAAAATAAAAACCATATCAGCGTATTCCTCTGATGTAAATAAGTAAGGCATTTTTTCGCTGAATAAACAATCGAATTATAACTCACAAAAAAATTGCATTTAATAACACGATTCACAGAACCCGATCTCCTGCTGTAGCTTGCAAAACACCACTAATACACAGTTCTAACGTAACAGTACAGAATACCATTGTTGATCAGCTGTTATTCGTGCGTTACCAACAACTTAGAAATTAATAAAACAAAAAACTGAATTTCGATTATTAGTAAACAATAATGGGAAAATGTTTGCTTCATTTATTTTCGAACATTTGATGTAAATTTTTATTTTAAAAAAATACAACGTAATAAAACATGATATTTTTTATTTACAAACAAATTTATTTAACAGTTAATCTTGTTTTCTCAATTTATCTCATCATTAAGGAACCAAACATTTTGTTTTTGTTTTATTTTAACTAAATACCGTACGGTATTTCTTTACAGCTAGTATACATTAGCTATAATACATTTATACTGAATAAAATCGATTTTTTTTGGTACTTATTTCTGTTTTATTTTAGACTTTGATTATATCAATTTTCTCAGAATTAAATTCTTATACAATTAATGTTTGTTGATTTTATGTATTTATTTACCAATTTAACAAAGTTATTGTACATAAACTTAAAAAAAAAACATTGTTTCGTGCTCCAATTTTTTGCATTTAACCCTGAATCCCTCAAAAAACTACTTACAGGTACAGTTCTGAAACCTATTTTATTAGCTTTATCAGGTAAAAATACATAAGAATCCACGATATTTCTTACTTAATTAACCTTTCCAAAAGTTCAGTATGGCTTTATTTTACTCTTTACCCAGGAATTCAGGCGAAATCTTTCGCTAGCTGTAACTCGCTAACGAAGCGTTTTCGGACCTATGTTTATATAACATTTTTTCATTATTTTTACTAGTACACAATGTGCTGTAGAAGTGGGGGGAGAACTTCATGAATCACCCTGTATATCAAAAGTATACTATATTATGCGTACACTAACAAGTATACTAATAGACCAAAATCAAAAATACCCTGCTTTAAATCAAATTTGTTTACTAGTTTACTAGTTTTCTTAAAAACTACTTAATTTACAGGTCTAAGACCCATTTAAAGCGATATTTAAATAAGATATTTAATAAACTAATACCTTCACCCTTAATGTGCAGAAGATTTCAGTCTAACGTTATTTCCTGGAAGGAGCTAAACTATTTTACTGGCCATAACTCACTAGTAAAACATTTTGGGAGTTATATTTTAGTAACTTGTTCTTTATTTGTACATAAATAATGAGGACACAAAGTTTCTGTATTGCCTTTAAGACCACCTGTAATTAGTTAGTTCTCCAGAATATAAAAAAAATCATCACATAATACTCAAATCTACTTTAAAATGTTCTCTAAATCTACATCTGCAGTAAATATATTATTATGTTCCTCCCAACTAAAACCATTACAATAATATATTTTGCTTAAAAATAGTTTTAGTAGTTGGTACACAATGGTTTTAGGGGTTTGCACAGCAATAAGGAGATCTTTGAGATGCACTACATCAACTGTTATTCAAGCTCTACTTACAGGCTCTGCTGAATGTAAAGTTCAATTGCAACGTCACACACAGTAGAGATAAACAAGATTCGGCAAAGGGAGAATGAACAGTGAAGAATGTTGGAATAGATTTTGGGAGCATGAAAGAGGAAGGAGCAACTTCTGTACTTGCAGTGTTGCCAAGAAGATCAATTTCGAGAAGTAAGTTTGAATGGTTCTAGTGTAGTTGTTGCAACATCTGCTTTGTAAGGTAATGCACTGTACTTATACAGGGCAGGGGAAGCCGAAACCCATCAACAGGGCCTGCGACAGACAGGTCCAGCTTCATCTACGGTGGTATGGAGGGAGGCTACGTGTTCATCGATTCGTCCTACCCTCGCCGGCCAGGAGACATAGCCAGGCTGTCCAGCATGGAGTTTGAACCTACCGGTACTGCTTTTTATGTCAACTATATTGCACACTTAGAAATTTGTTGTAAATATTTCATAAAACAACTCCAAGGTACAACAAATGACTATGAGACGTATTGGATTTACAAAAGTACTTTCATTCTGCCCTCTCCTTTTTAATACCTGCAACTGTAAAAAGGTTACTTCATAGTATATTACATAATGTAAAGTGATAAATGTGAGAACTTCATTCTTTTAATTATTATAATTTTTTTAATGGCAAATGTTCTAACTCTGTGGATCATTAATTTTAGTACTATTAGAAGAATATGATTTAATTATGGTATGGTTTCTTGCAGTACATCAGTATTATCGTTGTATACACCTATAAACAGACTTATTAGATCCTTATACTGTATAATTTAGTAACTATAAAATAAATTACTAAATTGATCAATAACTGAACAAATCACACACGCAACACAGTTTCGTATACTGTATACATTTTGTAGAATGTAGTTTTAAAGCTTTTATCACAAATTCAAAAATATTAAAAATACCAAATATTTAAATTTTACAATGATAAGTACTTCAAAATTTCCATTTTAAAATGGGAAATTTTCGTAAACATATCTGGACAAAACAAAAGTGAAAAAATATATTCCTTTCCTCACTGTGTTATACAAGATGGTTATTTACTCTCTAAATAAGCAATCAACGTTTAATTTACTCTCTGACAGTTTTACCAGGTAGTGAAATAAAGAGCAATTTTACTCTAAATACTAGTACAATATTGATAAGAGGAGTGAACAAAACAAATATTCTTGAGCTATCCAGGTTATAGTGAAAATCAGTTTTAAATACCTTTTAAATGGATAGTGGTACTAAAAAGAGGCCCAAATATTCTATGCTGTCTATTTACTAAAATATGACCGCAGGGAAGTTCCTTGACACCCTCAAGAAAACTGCCCCTCTTAGGTCCACCTCGTATAATTAAACTTCTCTCTCAGGTGACAACTGATTCTTACCTCAATACACAAACAATTTCAGACAAACAAACTTGTTGTAGGAGTCGATATGCCGTTGTGTATGCGGTTCTGGACCCATATGTTTGGCAACGGAGTGGGTACGTTGAGTATCCATCTCCAGGACACTCGGGACAACACGGAGCAGCAGATATGGAGTCTGACGGGTGAAGCAGGCAACGCATGGTACCAGGCTGAGGTTCCTGTTTCCTCAGCAAACACGTTTAAGGTACGAGTGTTATCTGTTTAAACTTTGTCAGAGATCTAAAGGCTAACCCCAAACCCAGCAGGAATCACTTCTGGCTGATTTATACCTTCCAGTTGAACCAACCGCTGGGCACAGCAAAATCTGATGTGCCACTTAAATCTGTGAAACCTTGTGGATGTCCAGGAGCGGCACATCACTGACCGCAAATGTCGAAATTCTGGAGTGCAAGGGTAATTCGATAGGTCTACTCTACTGCAGGAGATAACGGTTGGAGTTGGTGGGATTCGTTTCCTAAATGTCAAAGGCTCTTGCTAGCCTAGACATAAGGGATGCCATTCCCGGCACCTACAAGGAAAAGAAAAACTAAGCTATCATGTTTGGCAGCTATAAATTAGGTAATATGCAGTTAAACAGGTATATGCAATTCAAACAATATAACTTGATGTAACAAAAGTAAGGATGAGAATAGGATAATAACACATTCACTTAACCTATAACAATACAATACAGCAAGAAGACAGCAAGTGACTATGATATGGTAACAGGATCGTCTAAAAATACATAACAAGTGCAACACAATACTATTATTACTATAAACAATAAATAAGGACAATATAACCTAAACTTGTGAAGAATTAATGAAATGACAACGGAAATGTAACCTTCCTGATCGAGCCGGTTGGCACTTGGAAACTTAACGATTTTGATGAATAAATTTAGTGTTATAACATTTTAATTTTTAAATTTATTTTATAATTCTATAGTAAATGCATATATCCGGTTTTCATGATGGGAATCATAATCAAGACTGTGAATTGTTCCATGTAAGAGTCATTCTAGTTCAAATAATTTATTTTATTATAAAGAATCTAAACAAAATTAAATGCTTTATTTTAGCTTGCTTAAAATGAATAATTGTATAAGCAATATAGTATTGTGAAGAATTGGTTCTATTTGATGTTCTAATATTTTTATATCAAGAAAAATAATAATGTTTTTTTCATATTCATCCTGAAATTCGAAAAAGCTTTGCTTCTTTCAACTCATTGTTTACGCAGATATGTATTATTGGCAGTTTAGGTTTAATTCTGTTGACTGGCGGCTGAATGGCGGCTCTTCATAGTGATACCAAAATATTTCAAGAATTTATTTATGTTAACATTATTTTATGTATATAAAACATTGATATATGTATATATACAAAATACTAAAGAATATATACAGTGGTGATCTAAGGGAGGGGATTTAGTAGGTGTATTAACACATCAAATTATTTGTTTCAGATTATTCTAGTGGGAAAAGTTGGAAAGAACAACCTGGGTGACATTGCTGTGGATGACATCTCACTTACACCAGGAAGTTGTCCTAGTAAGTGGAATTAAACATCTAAAGTAATATTTTTCTAAAATGATATCTAGTTAACTATTTAGTTAGATAGATATCATTTTCCAACCATTTATCTCTAACTTTAAGTTTTAATTAATGTTATGAATCATCATTCCTTGCGTGTCATTGAAGTATAACATAATTCTCTAGCAGTACGCCTAAAGTAAGAATATACGAAAACATAGTTTCGAAACTTTATAAAAATTAAATATGTACCTATATTGTGTTGGAGCCAACAGGATCTCCAGCAGGTGGAAGAAGATGAATAGATTGCACAAGAGATGAGGTATGTCCACAGGATCAAGTATACCCACACCCAGTTGAAGTTGGGTGAAATAAATAAGGCCAGTATTGCCAGGCCCAACATATTTGTCATAATTACTTTCCTATCCCATTTCCATTGTTTCCATATATGGTGCCTGTGATAGAAAAAAATATTCAAGTACATTAGAAAACTTCTTTTCCGGTCATTATTATTTTACCGGCTACTCTTGCCAAAAGAGTAACCTCGTTTTATCTGGCTTTTTAATAAGACAGGACAGGTTACACAGGTAATGTATGGCAGCGATGTTAAACCTCTATGACCTTTTGAGCCTGTCTATTGAGTTTGACTCCATTAGATTGTATAAGAGCTGTGGTTTTTACAGTTTTGCACCTTATCGGATTTCGATTCTGAGGTAGCCGGTCAATAAAAAGCATCTACTGAAGAAAGTGAGAAAACATGGGGCCAGTGATGTTGCAATCACATTACATAAAAGTTTTTACCGAGAATTTTATAGATCCTTAAAACTAAGAATTAGACGAAAATCTGGACTTCATATTCCTGTGGTTACTTTAATGGTCATGTTGACAACATGTGTTTTACTATGGATTATGATTACTGGATTGTAAGACGTAAGCTATGAACTCTTACTTTAATGTTCTCTCCCAACTACATCCTTTGTGTTACAGCGGCTCCCCAGGTAGCGGCTCCTGGGTCAGGAGACTGCACGTTCGAGGTAGATGAGTGTGGCTGGAGTAACGTAGGTTCTCGGGAGCGGCTGGACGACATCGACTGGGAGCGGACGTCAGGCCAGTCCCTGCGTACTGCCGCCCAGGACCACACCATCGGCACCGAGAAAGGTTCATATATACACTCTTTATACTAACGTCATTTTACAAGTAAAAATATATTTTATTCAATTTGTTTTCAAAAGAGAAACTATTTGTTGATACTTTCATATATATGATCAATTTCATATGCTGAAAGTACTGTTGAAGTACTTTCATATACTTTCAGTATATGATCTATCATCTGAACACAGAAGACGTACTTGCAGATAATACTTATTTTAAAACTTTGTAGTGTAACAAACCAATATATTGGAGTATTAAACGACAAGACGGATGTAATGAAAGAGTTATTGCACAGTTAGAGGGAAGGATACCCTTTAACATTTTGACCCCAAATCAAGAGACTTCCTCTTTGGACCAAGAGGAACCTATATACCAAGTTTCAAGGTCTCTAAGACCTTTATTTCAAGAGTTATCTCACAGACCATTTCAAGACATGGTTTCAAGAAGAGCTTTTGTGTCCTTAATAACATAAATATCGATATGAGCTCTGTCTTCGGTGAAACTAAAGAGATTGGATTATCTGAAAGCGTAAGTGATGTTACTTTATTAATGTCTCCAACAGATCACTATTCCTATACGAGAATAAAGACGCTTTCACTCTCTGTTGACTTCCTGTTTAAGTTACATATACACTGTTCGATTTGTTTGTTTTCTTTTCACATAATAATAAAACAGAAATAGGTTATCAAGTAGTTGTGATGTCTTCAGTGTGTTTTTAATTGTAAACTATAACATTTCTTTACTAATATTTTGTATGCCTTCATGAAGAGGATTAACAGCTAAATGTGCTTTAATTTTTAACTTTTGAAAAACTTTGTTTCCGAAAGTGATATATTTTCAACAAGTAAGTTAAAAATTTGTAAGGAAACTTTTGCAGGCCTTATTACCAAAATAAAAAAATATGTATAAGAGGATATTTGTATATATGACATTGATAGACTTAGAAAGTATTTGACCGATCATTATGAAAATCTGTAAGTATATGTACTCTTCCACAAAGAGGGTTTATAAAGCACCTGCACATTATAAACTGCAATTACGAGACATTCCCCTATATTAAATAGCCAAACACCATTTGAAGGCACTAAGTTATGATGTATATTTGTCTTAAAAATAAATTTCTGGTTGAACTTAGAGCTTGAGTTTTAGACTACTTTATAACAAAGTACATGTATGTACAATGGCTATAAGCATACACTTTTGACAGATTTTCTTAATTGTTGGCGTTGGAAATATAATTCGCTTGAACCAGAAGTTCTCATACACGGACAAAGCTTACGAAAAGCGTGTGAACCCACGGGAACAGCTAGTGAATTTGAACCAATAAATAGAAACAATATTTCATTAGCTACCTATTACTTGAAACATGTCGAATAATAACTTGTGAGGTAATTTTAATGGGACATAAAAGCTAGAAGCTCTGTCTCACCAGCTGTCAAATGAAATGACACTGGTTCTGTCAAATAGGAAATAGATAGGAAATGATTCTCAGATAGTACACAATAATGCCATTTCACTCTTAATAAAATTCTATGTAGAATATCAAATATATTGTGGCCATTTAGTACTCTTTGTAATTTGGTATCACTTTTCCGCAGGATACTTGATGACACTGTCCCGCAGCACAGTGCAGCGTCCTGGTAGCAGAGCCTGGTTCACTTCCAGGGACCTCAAGACTGAAGGACTTTCTGGGCCCAGATGTCTGTCCTTTTGGTAAATTTCCCAAATTCAAACTAAACATATTTGTTATGGGTTCATAGACTCTTATAGGTTCTTTGTTAAGAGATTTGAAAAGGCAGGTTCAAAAATCTTCTCTGTGATAACATCATTTTTGATGGGTTTCAAAATTACTCATCTATTTACCGAAGTGGGGGAATGGGGAGGGCAACTCAAAATTTTTAAATGGGGTGACCCATTGAGTTATAATACCTCAAGTTTTCGGTTTTCAAGAAACAAAACCGACAACACATAGAAAACTCATTTCTGATCACTTCATCCAAACGGGTGACATTTGAATAAACGTAAAACTCTAACTTCTATTGGATGCTATGTTGGATAGAGTCGATTTAAAGATCTCTAAATTTCACCATGCTCTTTCTTTTATCAAGTACCTGCTGAAATGTACACAGTGGGTTACCGTTAGCAAATATTCTACTCCTTACACAGAAATGATGTCTGTTAAAGCAGGCATTATGCAAAGGTTGAGATTTTTTGGACACCCAGTATGTAATATAAGTATATTTTCTCTCGTGTTTTTGTTTTGAAAATAGCCTTAGTTCAAAAGTGCAATGTTAACTGCTTTACTGAACACTAGTATTACACTATTAGAGACTCATTTTGAAAGATTTTCTTAAGTATTCCCTGGCAATACTTTTGATCTAGGAACATTTTTAAATAGAGTATTTAGTAGTGTCTGGAAACCCAGTAAAAAAGTGTTCAAACTGAAAATACCCACAATGGTATGGCACTCAATAGTATAGCCTTATTTGGAATTCCCAATTTCCATCAAAATCCTCAAGATGGACATTGCTGGGCACAGTGACAGTTTGCATATCACTTTCGACTGGGCTGTTGTACCCTTGGGACTGAATAGGTGCTTTCAGAATGGAAGCCTGCATAGCAAGGTACAAAACACAGGTCATGAGATCCTATTACTGCAACTGGCAACTTCTACTGTAATGAAACGTTTGTATTGATAAAAGAATAATGCTAAGTTTGGATGTGTTTTGTAGGTATTTGATGAATGAGCCCTTTATCGACAACTCTGGCCCCAGCTTGGGTGCACTGTCTGTGTATGCTAAGCCTGCCGACTCCACCAACATGAGACCTGTGTGGCGGCTCTACAACCACCAAGGGCCTGAATGGCAATATGCCCAGGCTCTTCTCCAGGACCCTTCAGAAATGGTTTGTAGCTGGTGAATAGGCGTAATCAGGATTAAGATATTTAGAGCGGTTAATAGAGATGCAATGGTTTCCCAGGAGATTATTTGGACCTAGATCATACAGGGTCGCACGTATGTCAGTTTCCCCAAAAACGAAATTTAAAGGCGTTATAGGTTAATTGAATAAAACACTTTTAGGCAAGAAAATATATTAAATACTATAAATTACACGCATACAAAATCACAAAAAAAATTAAATGAAATGAATTTATTTTTATTTGTTATTGTTATTATGGAATTTACTTACATATTACAAGGTTATTGCAGTTGTTCGAAATGTCATCTTGATTTTGTATACACTTCATACAATGACTGAGAATAGAATCACAAATTTTTAGCAATAAAGGTTTATCGTTATTAACAAGTTTAAATGCATTTCTAATTAGGTTCATGAGGATTTTGTGGTTTTGAAGCATACACAGTCTCCTTTGTAATACTCCACAGTGAAAAATCACATGGGTTCAGATCTGGCGAGTGCGCAGGCCAATCGATTGTACCACAGTGACCAATCCATTCATTAAATGTGTTATTTAAAAAAATCTCGAACTTGGATACCGAAATGTGCTGGAGCACCATTTTGTTGCCAAATTAATATTAAGAACGGGATTGTTTCTGAGCTCGTGAACTAATACTTCTTGCAGCAACCGTAAGTAACTTTCTTAGTTAACATTTCCTTGAAGTAAAATAAGGACCAATCAGTGCAGTACTCGAAATACCTCCCCATACCATAACACCAGGCACATTGAGTTCTGCTTGTATTACGTTATGAGGATTTACATCCGACCAGTACACGCAGTTATGCCAAATAAAACGTCTATTTAGTTTGAAACATGCTTCATCACACCACAAAATTGATTGCAAGAAATTTGGATCAGCCTCTGAGCGGATAATTATTGTCTCACAGAATTCCAATCGCCTCGTGAAGCGCTTGGAGTAAAGATTTACGGTAAGGTTTAAATTGTAATTGTTTTAACATTCTTTGCACGCTTCTTCTTGATATTTATAGTTCAGCAGATGCCATATGAATCAATTTACTGGGACTGGCTACAAAGGCTTGAACAGCAGGTTGATCTGCAGGTGCAAATTGATCGTGGACGACCACACTTCGGGGGATTTAAAACGCTTCCTGTGTTTTCAAATTTCTTATTTAACTTCCGCATATACTGTCGAGTGGGTATCGCGACTCTTGGATATTTACCACTATAAATTCTTCAATTATTAGCAGTATTTTTATTACGCTTTCCACCACAATTGAAGGACGTAAACTCGATTGTTGGGGTTGTAAACATTTTAAAAAAACACACATAAACAAATAACAGATGCAAAGTGCGTCACTTTACACTAACCACTGGAACGGACAACAATGAACTTACTCCGTTTTTGTTGCCAACTTAACATTGTTACCGACCTATCGAAACAAAATATCCCGATTTATAGGGAAACTGACATGTGGGCCACCCTGTAGAATGACTAGGAGTCCTTCTCTGGAGTTCATCAAAATTTCCTGTTTATTTCCTAGATATGAAGGCTGTTTATAAAATAATAACTTACATGTTTTAATTGTTAGGCTTATACTTATCCATAAGCTATATCCATATGGCTATCTTTAAAGGTTTTACAGTTGAAATCATATCCAAACATTGCTACCACAATTTAAATTTTAAGGTACCTATTTGATCTTCATTGAGTTAGAATGCTCTCCCATAGAAGAGTTAAAATATATATAATTTTAATTGTGTTAACAATCATATGACATAGTGTGAATTGTAAAATATACAAGGTGATAATCGCACACTTTCCAGTGGACCCTACACTGACATAATGGAAACCGATGTCACTTACACCTGAACAGACCAACGGATTACCAAAAGCAGTAGATCACTAACCGCAAATGTCAAGATACTGGGGTAAAGAAAGTTATTTGATTGATATGTCCAGTCAGGCCCGTTTTAAACGAATAGGCACGGTAGGAACGTGCCTAGGGCGCTAGGCAATTGACGTTTTTTTGGGGGGCGCAAAAAAATGGAAAAAACAAACTGCCGTGGTTGTATCTGCATGCATCATCATCAAATGGACCTTTTTCTAGGCTGTCTTGAGCTGATAATTGAATTTAATCCATTTCTCACCCAACACATGGTAACAAAGGCAAAGGTAGTGTATCATAACCTTTCGTTCTGACATTTGCAGTGAATTTATTGAGATTATGAGCAAAGAAGTAATAAAACAAATCTTGCAGGAAATCAAAGCAAGCTCGCTATCTCTCTTTAATCATAGACTCCACACCTGACGAGTCACACACACAGACCAGTTGGCTGTTGTACTTCGGTATGTTTCATTGTCCAATGCTTGCGCCAACGAACGCCTGATACAACTCTTACCAAGTGTATGCCACAAATCTGGAATCTGGAAGAAGCAACCCTCAGTTTACTTGAGCTGGATGTCGATAACTGTCGTGGACAAAGTTACGGGCAACATGGTCGGGCATATACTCAGGTCTTCAGGCAAGGATTAACAGCAAAAAATGATCTTGCTGACTATGTACCATGTGCAGCTCACTCACTAAATCTTGCTGGGTGTTTTTGCTGTTGTGTCCAGATAACACACAATATCTTTTACATTCGTACAATGGCTGTATTCTTTTTTATCGGCATCCACTTACAGGTCATTGTGCCTAGGGCGCTGGCAGGGTGTAAAACGGACCTGTGTTCACTTTATTACTGAAGAAGATTATATGAGTGGGTGGCAATCCCCGAGTGTTAAAGGTTTTAATAAACCTAAACTTGAGGAAGAACCTCTCTGCTTCCTTTACTGTTGGAGGTTGAAAGAAAAGAAAAGCCACCCCTTCTTCCTATGTGGCATGATTGAGATAATGCCCTAAGTACCCCCCTCATGGAAGTTGTATCTTGGAATCTCCTTAGAAGACAACCCCAATCCTCCATCGTTACTCATGGAGGATTGGGTTTCAACCTCCTCCTTTTACTGTTGGAGGTTGAAACAAAGAAAGCCACCCCTTCTTCCTATGTGGCATGACCGAGATAATGCCCTAAGTACCCCCTCATGGAGGTTGTATCTTGGAATCTCCTTAGAAGACAACCCCAATCCTCCATCGTTACTCATCCTGAATATCCTGCCGCTCTGAAAACCGCACCGGAGACCGTAAGGTTTAAATACAGTAGATGTATCCGCAGCTTCTTGTTCTGAACGAAAAAATAAATTGCAATTTTAAGTATTAGTAATGTCAAACTAGCTTAAAATTGATTGTTTGAATTTTTCGATTTACATCAGAAAGGTACTCACTATTTCAATTTGTTTCAGGTAATCATCGAAGGGATCTGGGGTTCAAGCAGAGCCAATGGTTTCATAGCCTTTGATGATATTACATTTTTCAGTGGAGCATGTTCAAGTAAGTGTTCATCTGTACAGATTCTTCTTACTCTGGTATTCTACTACACATAAATCTAGTGCGTAATTATCTGTTATGATGTTTCAGGATAGTATATGATTTTACTTATTGCTCATGATTGGATTGAGGAAATCTTTTCCTTTGCATCTAAGAGTGGTTGAAATGTATATATTATCATTTCTTTTTTTTCTTGTAATGAGTACACTAACTAGTACATTAAGTGTTTATTGTGTTACAATTCTTTTCAAAACTGATAATGTATTTTTAAAGAGATATATTAATTTGGGTAGTTTATAATAATTTTAGTGAGGGCATTGTACATTTTTATTTCTAATGTTTATTATAAAAAAATGTATAATGAATATCAACTGTCCATGTATGCACTTAAAACATTATGTATATTATATAGATATTATAAAACACTCTTGATTTTATTTTCATCAATGTAACTATTTGTGTACTATATAATAATTGTATGGAAAGGTTTTTGTTTTAAAATATTTTATAGAAAACATAAATATTCACTGATCTGGACTGATGAAATAGTCAGTAATGAGACTGCTTGTGTAAAGAAATTACAATTTTAAAGCTATATAATGGTGTGTCTCTGAGTAGAGTAGATCTTATCTCAACAATAAAAATCTTTAAAAGAATTCCTAAACCTAACTAGTTCATGTTTTCATGGTTAAAGTCAGTTGTTTTGTAATCCTGATGTTTGTGAGAACCACTTCATCATCTTCTATCTGGAAGTTGTTATTGATGAAGATCTTTCTAGGCAAAGTCACATTAATACACTTTGCAACAAGTTAAGCAGTGCTTTGTTTGCGATTGGAGGAACAAAAGCAATCAGTACTGTAGAAACTCTAGAACAACATATTATGCCCTTTTTGAAAGCCATATTAGATATGGAATTAGTGTTTGGGGTGTCTCAGCAAAATAAGAATTTAGAACGTGTGCTGATACTACAGAAGAAAGCAGTAACAATAATGACCAACTTAAATGGGAGGAAAGTTGCAGAGAGGTTTTCAAGGAATGGAGACTAATGACAGTTATAAATTTATATGTACTAGAAGCCACAGTCTTAGCCACCTCCAAAAACCTTCAGCGAAATGGTGATCAACATGCCTACAACACAAGATATGCAGAGAACTTCAGCCTCCCAACTCACACGAAGAAGCTGTTTGAGAAGAAACCTTCTTATGGTGGTACCAAGTTTTTCAAATCGACTGCCAGAAGACATCAAGAGTAGCGATCCGAAGGTGCTGAACCATTCTATGCCATCAATGAATTCTTCAACTGGAATGACTAATTGAATTTAAATTTTGTATTCATGACTATATTATGTATTGATTGTTATAACGCTATTTGAAATCTTGACGATTTCAAATTGAAGATTCTCTCTACTGAAAGCATTATGGTGTTTTGCAGCTATACCAAGTGGAGCCGTGGTGAGACCGGGGGAGTGTCGGTTTGAGAGGGATATGTGTGGCTGGAATAATGGCACTGATAAGACAACATCCTCCTGGCGCCTGGCTACTATAACACGCAGACCTGCCAACCTCCCAGACAAAACCTTCGGGGCTCCAGGTACATTAGTGACACTTCACAGAACTCAAAATTCACAGAACAATAACAAACTCCAAGATTAAACTGTGTGATCCTCCTCCGTGCATAAAATGTAATACAATCTTAAATTATTACGCGTATTGTAACAGATAAATATTGTTTAAATTTAAATTCAAACGGTTCACACCGAAAATGATAAGCGGGAATTGAAAATAAATGCAAAGAAGGATGTTTGTCATTCAAATTGAACATATCGGTTTTCTTTCTCTTCTTCTGAATACCGAGACCGTACGGGAAGCACGTTTAAAATTCTTTCTGTTACTCTGCATGTGATATCTAAATTTAATTGATGAAATCTTGAACAATAATAATTGACTGTATTTTAATGTATCAGGCTGTGTGATGAAATAACAAGTTAAATACCAAAATTGTATTTAATTTCAAATGAGACTGCGAATCTAAGTATGATGTGCACGTGCTGAGTGTGTTTATAGGGAATGTCACAAGATGTCTAAAGTAGTGAATCCAATTAATAATTTGATGATTTTGAATGCTGACTTGAACACATTGTAAATAATTTAATTTCTCAGCGAGTGAAATCAGTTCTACGAAACTCAACTAAAACAATGGAGTAAATCTACTATTATGAACATTGTCATGTGATACAAACAATGTGGTGATAAATATTATTCAAAATTGAATAATTTTGTCATAATCACACCTAATCTTCATAAATGACAATTAACTTCTGAATTTTTTATTATGATACAACAATAAGGAACCATAAACATTAGCACAGCATCCACACTGATCTGTGACATATGACGCAACAACAAAGGGCAGTTAACAAGAATTAAAAACGAATCTACTTCACTATGTCTACTCTGTATCAAATATTATGTTAACTTATGCCATTGATGAATAATACAACCTTACATAAAGTATTCAAAAGTTTTATTGATTGTGGTCTTTGCACTCTATCTATGTTGTTATAAAAATACATTACTTTTTCATAGGCGGATTGGAAGACAATTTTACAGTGCTGAATAGAACCTGTTGTAATAAAAGAACATTTTTACAATCACTTATTCAGTATACTATTAGTTTTCAAAATCAATAATAATGTTAGAATTGGAATTTGAAATGTGTAAGAGTGCATAATAAAACTAGGAAATGTTAACCACTTCATAACAATATTTTTAATTTGACGTTTATTTTTAAATTTTAAACATTCAATCAACAAACTATTTGATATCTGAAATTTACATAGAGGAAATTTGGTCTCCACTCGTAACAAGGTCGATTCTTTGCAGCTTATCTTAAACATTCTCAAATGGTAACAAGAACTGGATGTTATGACAGTCAAATTTGAAAGTTAACAGAAAATATATTTGGAATATTATGTATAGAATGTCTAAATCAATAAAGTTATGAAAATTAGATATTTAGTAATGAAAATTACTTTCTTGAAAACATGTAAAATGCAACTTAAAATAAAAATACTAATCATATTATATTTTCTAGATGGTTATATTTACTATGACCTTTTCAATCAAATCTTGGGGAGCAACATGGTACAACTGGTGTCTCCCCTAATAACTTCTGGAGATGATACACAGCTGTGTTTCTCCTTCTGGTATGCAGCGTTTGGTGCAGGAGATTCAGCTGTAATGCAGATTATTCGGCAAGATAACTCTTCCGGAGAGGCTCTGCTGGACAAGGTGAAATATTGCTACAATCTGTGGTGATTTCTTTTTTAATGTGATTTTTTTTACATTATTCTTTGTTTTATGTATGATTTTATTGTGCAAATGCTTGTATCTGTGCAAAACAACACCTTAGGTCACTTTGGATCTAGAAGTATTTTGTGTATCTCAAACTAAATAGTAGGTGGATTTATTTCAAACATTCCAGAGACATGAAATTAAGTAATTATTTCATACAGTATAATAGATTCCTTAGTTTATAAGTGTATCTCGTCTATCTTGTTCATTTATTGTATACTGTCTAAAATATAGCAAGACTACAGGATAATGTAACATATCACAATAATTATGAAAGTATAAACAGGAAAATAGTCCTTATGAATAAAAATTATGGACACACTACTGCATAGATGCTATATAATATCCAATGTCAATGGCGACCAGCAAGAAAATCATATGCAAGAAAATGTTAGAATATTAAAAGAAAAGACCTGAACTTCCTTTTTTGCAATCTGAACAATATAAGTATCAACCAGTTTCCAGATCACTCATGGGCACTATATACACAGGTTGTAAATACAACAGGCTGTAATAATAGGCAGCCAGTACGATTTCATGACCTACTATGGCCGCTAGATCATGTAGAACAAAGAGACTGATTTTACGATGGACGGATTTTACGTTGTGGACCAGTTTTTGATCAATTTCCACTTTCAAAGATTTCTTATATCTTAAATGTGTCCAGATCAACACCTCCCTGTACCACACAGAAATCGGAGCCCTAGTCAGGATTTCTGTGATTTACATGGAAGCTTACAAGATGAGTTTTTACTGAACTAACTTTATAAAGACAACGTTCAGGCGTTTGTAGCATAATAATTGCTTCTACTAAACAGTTCCTTCATATATTGTCTACTGATGGATAAGGAAAGTGACTTTTCATAAGCAAAGAGGCTCATTGAAAGAGTATTAGAGTTAAATGGACAGTTTCTGATTAAAATTAAAAAATAAATTTAGGCCACTATCAGATCTTTTGTGAACACTGTTTAAAACCAACGTTTCAGCTAATGCATTAGGAATCTGAAAGTGGCTAGTGCAGTTATTACCATGATCGGTATCCAATACAAAAGTATAATGACAATAAGATCAATTCCTGAGCTCTCTTAAAAACTTTCTTTATCCTCCTCATGAACAAACTACGTTCGACAGTTTCAACATGTAACTACACTACAAAGACGGTTCAATGGAAAAATTCCTTTTACCTCATTGTTTGACAGCCATTGACAGAAGAGACAGTGCATTTGTTCATAATGTATGTTGGACAAAGCCGTACAGATTATTCTGTATTTTATAAACAACTGTTTATGTGTAAATTAACGTTTCAATTTATATACAGTGGAGTCCCACTAATCCGAACTAATTGGGACCGAACCCGGTTCGAATCACGCGATTGTTCGGATTAGTCGGAGTGACAGAAAAACATGGTTTTATGCATGAGAATAGGTTTATTTTTTCCAAAATTATCAACATTGTTTATTAAAACAGGTTTTCTGACTGTTGTACTGTATTTCATGCTACAAATGTGTTGTACTGCAAACACTAAGCACAGTTAGTAAGTTACAATACACCGTAGATCACTTTTGTAGTGGACATTGGCATGTTCACGCGCTACGGACCAAATTCCTCCCCCGGTGCACCAAATATACACACACTGACTCATAGAACACTGTAGTCTGCAGTGGTTGGCAGTGTGTCGTCTGTTTGTCTCAGTACTGTACAAACATCGATTCCACTGTTGTAATTATTTGTGTAAATAAAAGTGTGAGTGCTGATTGTTGTAGTGAGTACTCACGAGAGAACCTGTGTGATAAATGGCAGATGGTTAGATTGTATAGATGGTGCCACGGGCAGGTGCGGCAATGCTTGCACTACAATACCTAGAGCAAACAGGTTACTGCTACACCAGCCGATGTCATGTTTATGACATAATGGCAAAGCTATTCTTCATCCAAACTCTTCACTGCAACAAAACAGAATTACCGAATTCACATCTGTTCAATTAATATTGGACTCAACAATAATATCAGTACTGTATATCCCGATTTTGTTTAATTTCACTTCTTAATTTAACTTATACTTAAACCTATATGTTTCAGTTTGGTACTGTGTTCAAACGTCATTATTTATATACTACGCAATTTGTCCATTAAAATACTGTACGCGTAAATGAGGTTTTATTACGAAATTATGCACCCACATTCAATTTTAGGCATTTAGTTGCTATAACTGAGTACCGTATTATAGTTATAAATAACACAGGCCAACGATCAAAATGCTTTTTTTCTTTAAAACATCTTATTCTTGTTTTTAGCGTGCTAAACCCAAATATGGCACTTTATTAAAGCTCTATTACCTACCATTTGTTTTACATTTGCACATAAATTAATTAAATTTTGTTATTTTTAAAGAATTTATCAGTCTAAAAAGACTGGTTCTAGACTAAAATAAAAGAACTTGTTGGCAGTTGGAACCAGCATATATGTGTATAGGAAGAGAGAGAAGCAGTTTTTAACATTTTTTGAAGAAGAAGGTGATTTAGTGTAACTGCTCAGACATTCCAGGTCTGATGAACGAGTTTGGTGTTGAATACAAAAAAGAAGACTGGAGGCTGTTTATTGATTCGTTCAAAACTAGTTTAAAAGCTATTTTGCTACCACAATGGTAAGACTTATGCATCTATACCTGTTGTCCATTCTGTACATATGAAAGAGAGCTATGAAAACCTAGATATAGTTTTGAATACAATTGGCTATTCTGCTCATGGTTGGATTATATGTGGCGATTTAAAAAGTAACATGCATGCATCTTGGTCAGCAAGGTGGTTTTACTAAATTCCCATGTGTCTTGTGTGAATGGGACAGTAGAGCTAGAGATCAACATTGGTGCAAAAAGAACTGGCCTGTGAGGAAGTCTTTAAAAACCTGACGAGAAAAAACATTGTCCGCAAAAATCTTGTAGATCCTAAAAACATTCTCTTACCACTTGTTACATATAAAGTTAGGCCTCATGAAAGTTTGTAAAAAGCATTACCAAAGATGGACCTTGTTTCAAGTATCTCTGCCAAAAGTGTCCAAACCTTTCAGAAGCTAAACTTGAAAGAAGGGCGTCTTTGTAGGACCCAACATTCGAAAAGTGATGTTCGATTTTACCTTTGAAACCACAATGACAATGAATGAGAAAGAAGCATGGGTATCATTCAAGCAAGTTGTTACAAAATTCTTAGGAAATGCAAAAGATACCGAATATGGTACTATTGTAGTTACCATATTAAAGAATTTTTAAAAACTAGGATGTTTGATGAGCCTGAAAAGTTCACTTTTTGAATAGTCATCTTGATTACTTCCCGTAAAATTTGGGGAGATGTTAATGAGGAGCAGGGTGAGCGTTTTCAACCAAGATGTTAATTGATGAAAAAACGCTACCAGGGCCGCTGGAACATCAACATGATGGGGGGACTACTGTTGGTCACTTCACAGAGAAGCTCAATATGCGACTCATCCCAGAAAAAGCTACACAAAAAGCATCAAAGAATAAAGAGAAAGGAAGTATACGTAAACTAATTCCATCTGACTACTGAAACATACATTACTACACTTTATCATTATTTCAAGTGACCTACTGTAAATAAAAACCATGATGGTGATTTAACATAGAGTTTAATTAATTTTACCATGTACCATATAGAGATTTGTAAACTATATAACAAAGAGTGATTGCTCAAAAACTATGGGTTGATACTAAAAAACTAAGACCAGATTTGGATTCAGTATATAAAAAGCTATAAAAATCAGCTATTAAAGTCAAAAAAATGTTTTTGTTGGCCTGTGAAATATAATAATTTCCTCCTGGACGTGTTCGGATTAACCGGATGTTCGGATTAAGCGTGTTTGGATTAGCAAGACTCCAGTGTACTCCCCCTTCTCCAAATTTCTCAGGGTTTCGAAATTAAAATAGAATGTTATATGTACAATGTCCTAAAATTTGAATTCTCTTATAGAATAATTTTTGTCAAAGTATTATAATTAGTCTTTTTAGTGAAGTTAAAGAAAAAAGTAGAATATATTAAATGTTGTGTTACAATACCTGCCTTAATACTTTCCGCAGATATGGAGCTTGGAGGCCAAGAACATGGACACGACAAGGCCCATGTGGATGCCAGCACAGGTCACAGTGGATGCTAGTACAGACTTCCGCATAGTGTTGGGAGGTCAGGCTACTAATGGTGGCTTTGCCGTTGATGACATCACCTTCTCTTCGGGGTCTTGTCCAAGTGAGTCTTCTTGAGAGAATATCAAGTGTGTTGTCAAGTCAGGGTACTTACTTTGTTGAGACTTTTGCAAGTCTGTAAGAAAAAATTATCATTTTGACTTTAAATGTATTTGAAAACACATCTTTTCACAATGTTTTCAAAGTGATATTTTTTCACATGATGATTGTGGAGGAAGATAATAAGAGTGTTTTTGCAATTGAGTTTAATGTAAATGTTCAGTATAATACTAAATTTAAGTTCCAAATACTGTAATTTTATACTGTATCATTTATTTTTTCCAATAAGTACATAATACTATTTGTTACATTTGCAGATAGAAAAGGACAATTGGAGAATATTTACGTAATTGTACGACAATTGTAAGATCATACGTATTTTAAAGGACGAAACCCTGAGAAATTTACCCAACAATAAAGAAATACAAATTTTACTTTCAACTTGGAGGTTAAAAATGTTTTAAAATTTATTCTTCACTTATCTTAACAGTGCTTGAAGTGCTGTGCAATTTTTCATAGTCTATTTCTTCTAAACATTTAAAGATAAAAAATAGTGATCAGTTTAATCATCCAATTAAAGTTTTGAACTTGAGTATTTAGGAAATGATAACTACCTTCTTCTATGGGGCGGCCTATTGCCATCCACTTAAGCCTCAAGGGCCTTTTACGCACCCCGGACGCACACCATGAGGCCTACCAGTCTATGATTTCAGCAGTTCCACAAACCGCCGAAAACAACCTATCAGGTCCTCCTGGGGAAATTCACCACTCTTGTCCAAACTACCAAAGATGGCATACCGCTCCCTTGCTATTGAAGGGCAATCAAAGAGCAAGTGTTCGGCAGTTTCATCTTGCTCATCACACATTCTACAGAGCGGATCCTCTTGAAGGATGCCGACTTTGTAAAGATGCTTCCTCAGTTGACCTGTGCAAAGACACCACTACTGTTCAAAGATATTAGTAGGTCGTTCACAACTGGGTTCCACAGGAGAGGAGAAAGGACGCCGCCCTATGGACAGGCCCTCATAGTCCTTGCACTGACACTTGCTCCCATAAGCAAGGTCCTTATCCAGTCACATATTTGACCATCAATCTGGAGACCACATTGATAATTGCCTAAGTGGCCGTATTGTCAAAGGCTCCTTCGATGTCCAAAAAGACACGACCTTCCTGGAGTGTAGGCATGCTGATTTGGATGTAGAGGTCGCTCCAAAAGAGATCCCTCCCAAACAAACCTTCTCCATGGTTTTGAGAAGAAAGGACACGCATATCGGCCTGAAAGACTTGGGTCAATCCAAGCTAGTCTTCCCCTACTTCGGTATAAACACCACTTTGGACACTCACCAGGACAGTGGAATGTACCTAAGGGCCACAGAGGCTCTAAACAGTCTGCACAGCTGGGGAAGGAGAATATCCAGTCCTCGCTGCAAGCAAACCGGTCTCATCCCGTCTCCCCTAGAAGCTTTATAGGGACTAAAAGAATTAATCGCCCACTCGATCCTTCTGAAGGCTATGACATGGTACGCCAGACTCCAATGCAAATGAGTAGCACATCCCGTAGGTCTCCCTTCACTGCCGAATGGTTGATCACTGTCATGAACAATACAGTCCGGAAAGTGTGTTCCCTTCATAACTTTTAGAACTCTCCGGTTCAGTAATGTATATACCTTGATTGTCCCTGAGACCACCAAGCGGCGAGATTGGTATTTGTTTGCTAATAGTTTCTGAAGCCTTGCACAGCCCTGCACACTATCGATATCGGTGCAGAGTTTCTTCCAGGCTGATCTCTTAGCCGTACGGACCTTGCGGTTCTACAGTGCAAGAGCCTCGTGGTAGGTCTCCCAAGTCCCCCAAGTTTTAGCTCTCCTGAATAAAGCCCTGAACCTCTTCCTCAAAGAGGCCAGTTCAGAGCTCCACCAGGCTAATTTGGAGCTACTCCTGTTGATAACAGGGACAGCTGAGATCAAAAGAGCCCACAATCGCAGAGGTCAAACTGTCGGCAGATTTGTCCAGCTGCACCATGTTATGAATCCGTTTCCCATTAGTACAGTCAGATTCTAGATATGCTCTCAGGTTTTCCTTGTATGATACCCAGTTTGTGCTTCTTTGATTCCTATACTGATCTTTTTCAAATACTAGTTCTCCGATTTTAAAGCAGATGTGAGCACGATCAGAGAGGGAGGGTTCGTCAGACACATGTCAGCCACGTATCCGATTAACCATACCCTCCGTCATCATGGTCATATCTATCACCTCCCTACGCGTCTTCGTGCGAAACGTGGGTACATTTCCCACATTTGCAATCACTAGACAACGGGACATTATGTATTCCAGAAGTGACTTACCCCTGCTGTTAGTGTTGGTGCTGTCCCACGCCTTGTTCGAGTTTCAGGGCAGCCATCTCTCTGGAGGGTGTAGAATCCACACTAAAATTCCAAAGCAGGAATGCTATTCACCTTGTTGCTTACAACAATACAAGCTCTGGCATTATTAACCTGGACACTAACAATTTTGACCCCTGTCATAGAAAGCCCTGATATTTTACCCTTACAAATCCAAGGTTCCTGTATCAGGGGCACATGAAAATATTCCAACAGGAAACATCTACAGAACAGCTGAAGCAGCTTTATTGTGCTGCAGATTGACCTGAAGGACCTTGACCTCCATAATCAGCCGCCCCCACCCCGCGTCCTCAGCTGGACTTGCTCTATACCAATGAACACCCTCCAGTTTCCTCCCTTTAAGAGTAGCTGAAGACTGCTCATCAACCAAAATAACCATAGTTCTGGAACTTCCCATGTAGACATCTCCAACAACCTTCAGACACGGAGATCCCAGCATTCTGCCTACCAATGGTCCCAAGAATGGTCGCAGAGTCCTTCTCGGCCATAGGACCGTCGACCCTGAGGAAGACCTTGATAGATCTTATGAGTTCTCTATAGTCCCCACAGATCATACCTATCCCACCAGGGCCACCGACCCCCAGCCCTGGAGCCAGACCCCGTAGCCAATCTCTGGTCTTGTCATTGCCCCACAGCATGACGAGAGCCCCCCTTTAGGGGAAGCACCTCTTAAACTGCAGGTACACACACCCTCCGCTGAAAATACCTTGTCAAAGATGCGCCCCCGCAGCTCCAAGGCCTCCTCCTCTGAGAAGCGCCTTTCAGGAAAGTTCTCAGGTACCAAAGCAAGCTTGTGTCCCGTCAGAACTTCCCTAAATGTGTCTTCCACTCCCTCTTCCGTTTAGGGATTGGTTTTATTGCCAGTTCGCTCTGAATACTCAGGAGGTGCGGTCGGGCACCTCTTAGGCAGGGGCTTTTCCACTAAAGAACTGCCCGAGCGCCCTCTCTTCCCACTCGGAGTAGAGTCAGCACCTACAATTCCCCCCAGCGTTAACTCTCTCTGATTCCTCAGTTTCTTTCTTTTGTTGGCTGCCATCTTGCCCGTTTACCTCCTCCATTCACCATCCGGAAGCCAGGTGCCATCAGCTTTCTGTTGCTCCATCGCCCATCAATTCCACAATTTGAAAGGGAGCTTGAGGTTGTAGTCCAGTTCACATGCTTCAGGTTCTGTGTCCATGGATTCAACCTCCGCAACTGCACCACCAACTGCTGAGTCGTCGTCGATGGTAGTTGTACATGAAGAACAGGCAGAGACATCCAAAGCCAGGTTGGCGGATGCAACTGCCTGTTGCAACGTTCTAGATCAGGATCTGTTGGGGTTTGTTTTGTTGTGTTATCAGACTCCATAAAGGTCCCACGAGTACCAAGGAAGTAAAAATTCCGCCCAGCCAGAGCCCCGCATGACCAGGTAAGACTACGCTTGGGGGGGGGTGCTCAACCCCCAAGGGCTCCGTTCACGACGCATACCCCTGCGCCATGCGTCCTTAGGCACTGTAGGATAACTACCTTCAGTTCGAAACAAATTCATTTTTATTCTTTTTCATTATTCCAATTGCATAATTATTTGTTCCTTCTTCCTAGATTAACTTGAGTATTCCCTCCAAATTCTGAATGCTATATTCGTAAAAGTAAGTTTAATTGACCAAGAAATATTCTTAAGCTTTCTATTTCAAAAATTAGCCGTCTTTCTTGGGGTATTTTTATAAAACATATTGGTATCAGTTTTGCTAAAATCGAAAATAAGCCTTTATAATTTTATCCCAAATTCTGCTATTGGGTTGTGAATTATGAAACATTGTTTATCAGATGTCTCACTTACTTATATTTCAGTAGCTCTACTTGGTGGTTGGAAAGTAACCCAGTTTTATGTTATTATTACTCTCTCAATTTGTTTACCTTTTTAAAATTTGAGATATCTGAACCATTACATAATAAACAGATTCTGCAGCATGTTCTGTTCCTTACAGAGTATTACACAAATTTTAATCATGAACGATTCCCAATTTTTTTTAATTAGTATATTATATATGTTTTGTTAATTAGTAAAATGATCAAAATTACAAAATCAACTCTTAATGCAAAATTTATTTTACACAACAGTACCTCAAAAAACTGTTTTTAGCAGTATTTGTTTTATGCTGCTGTTCTTATACTCTGTATGGTGGTTTTTCCAGCGCGGCCTGAGAGTGCAGAAGTAAGAACAAACCAGGAGCTCCAGACACAATGACAACTGTGAGGCGTAAACGTAATATCTGACTCTAATTACAGACTTTCCAGTGAATTGTGAAAATCTGATTTTTTTACTTCTTTTTTTGGCATTATTGTGTGTGTATGTGTGTGTTAGTGTGTATGTATAGAGATTGTGTGTATTAGTAGTAAGTGATTGTGTTACCAAAGACTACAATAATATTGTGTATTAGTGTA
The DNA here is from genome assembly GCF_021130785.1 of Homalodisca vitripennis. Taxonomy (NCBI): domain Eukaryota; kingdom Metazoa; phylum Arthropoda; class Insecta; order Hemiptera; family Cicadellidae; genus Homalodisca; species Homalodisca vitripennis. Next base: position 27,115,612 of record NC_060215.1, read on the forward strand.
TATAACAATGTTTATGTTTCTATAATTAAATGTTGATTTGAAATCGCTTTTATTTTTATTTCCAATCTACACATAGAATGTAGTTCTGTAATATTCATTTTGGACTTTTTGAAACTGTCAAGATATCAATTTTAAGTACTACTGTATTAATTTTTATTATTTTATAAAATGAAATATCTTACATTCATTTAATAAAATTTCTCCAAGGTTTTAAATACCAACTGTAAGTTTATACACAAATACTCGCCTTCGGCTCGCTGGGGGCTACGCCCCCAGGCCCCCAAAGTAAACGCTTGCAAATTCGGGGATAAGCGGAATTCGGTGACTGGTTAAGTCCGGACATTAAGTAAATGACAAGGGATTTAAAAATTGACCTTTTTTCATAGATTTTTTTCCGGATTCGTAAAAACTTTTGACTTTGAGGGCATTTTGCGGTTAAACCGTTAGAGATACGACAAAAAGTGACTGGACCTTTCTTGTTGGAAATTTAATTTTGTCTTTCGATTGTGCCCTCAGATCTGATCTACGACCTATGGTTTAGCCAGAAATGAGCTCGGGAGAAAAGTCTGCACGGGTCAGCTATCTTGAATTGTTTAGTATAAACATAATAAAAACCGACCTCAAGGCAGTATTTTAAGTCGAACAGGGGGTTTAATATCACCAGGAGACTATCTAGTCAAGGCGAGAAATTCCCTGGGTGGGTGATTAATGTTAAGGAGGTTAAGACAAGAGGGGGTTTAATTTCGTCAGGATATTGTCTGGTCATATGAACAAATTCCCAGGGGGGTTAACGTTACCGGGGGATAAGTCTCCAGGGGGTTATCTGGTCATACCAGGATCTTCCCAGGGGGGGGGGGGTTAAGAGATTTGGTGACTGGTAAAATTCGGACATGAGGTCATGGCAGGAAATTCCCTGGGGGGGTTTAATGTTACCAGGGGGGGTTAACACATCAGGGGGTTGAATGTACAGGAGGTTATCAGGTCATACCAGGAAATCCCCGGGGGGGGGGGTTAATATTACCGGGGGGTTAATGACACACTTGGGCCTTTTTTAGAGGGTATTGTGTCTGTGAACATAATAAATATTCCTCTGTCCCTATCTACTATTGACGCTTAGCTAACGCTCAGCCAACTCCCGAAGTCACTGAACCTTTTCTGTAGATCACGTGATTTCCTAAATCCCGTTTAAAATTTGTTTTGAGTTACGACCAACCGTTTTAGCCGCTATCAAGCCCGGAATGTAAATTTTTAGGCGAAAATGTCCAATATTTTCACTTAATCGCGTTTTGCGGTCAAACTAAGGGAAATATAGTAAAAAGTCACTGGACCTTTTTTGTAGGTCATCTTATTTCCTAAATAAAACGTTAGTCTTATTTTGACCTCCGACCAATGGTTTCGCCGCTATCGACCCCAAAAACAAAAGTTTCGCGTAAAAGTTACAACAAAATTGTACATAATCACGTTTTTCGGCCAAACCAATCGAGATAGGGCAAAAGATTACTGGACCTTTTCTGTAGATCGCGCAATTTGCTAATTTGATGGGTCAATCAGATTTGAGCTACGACCAACGGTTCGGCCGCTATCGGGCTTGAAACATTATTTTTATCGAAAAAATCTCTGGAATTTCAAATGTTCGAGCGTTTTGTCGCTTAACCATGGAAGATAGAGCAAAAAGTCATTAGACCTTTTTTGTAGTTCACTTCATTCCTGACCATGAATTTTCCGTCAGATCCGAGCTAGCTCCAACGGTTCGCCCGCTATCGGGCTTACAAAAAATGCCTGCAGGGGTGAAGAATGCGCGATTTTTTGGGAATTTTTTTTGAGGGGTTGAAAATGAAAAATTCTCACTTTTCGGGATTTTCCTGGTGGTTACACGTGGAAAGCTATCTGTGTACCAAATTTCAAGTCTCTAACTCATCTGGAAGTAGGTTAGAATTAGTATACGTGAGTCAGTCAGTCAGTCAGTTACACATGCGGTTGTATATATATTAGACTCTGGTTTTGTAGGATTACTTATTATAAAAATTACCTTTTTAACTATTATAAAATTTTACACGTGCGTACAGTATTGTAAGCATAAGAGCAAAGAAAGTACATATATTCACAAAATTTAGACTTATATTTCAGAACTGTCTATTGATAAAAGAAGACCTTAAACAGATTTAGCATAAATTTCAAATATTTATTAAAAGATTTGTTTTTAGAAACCAACTTGTACTATTGTAAAATTTGACTAATTTTTAGATAATTTTCATACGTGGTAAGTTGAGTAGACACCAATTTAAAATGTATTTCAATGAACTAACACCACATGTGTTGTGCTGTTTGATGCAAGTCTAGTAATAAATGCCAGAATGACCTCCGACATTCCGAAGTGTGGGATTTTACCATCATAACAGCATTTCCAATATTGAAAGGAATAAATAGTATCTCTGTACTCTAAAACATTTTTTTAGTTAATAAGACAACTAATAGAGACAAAGCAATTATTGCTTAAATGTACATCTTGTAACAAAAATGTTCAATGAACAAATTAAACTAATACTTTTACTGATGCACTTTTCTCTGTGGCCAAAGCATAACTACATACTATAGAGCCATTCAATTATTTTTCTACCTACATTTAATTTCATTTAACAAATCTGCTCATAAAAAACCACTTCGAAAATTTAGATGATTTTCAGTTTAACTTGTTGGAAATCACAGAGTCATGGTGGACCCCTGATAATTCCTCCTGTTTATTTAAGGTTCCTGGATATTCTTTCTATCGCTGTGACAGACCTGCTCAGTTGGGTAACTGTGAGGGTGGTGTGGCTCTTTATGTGGGAGATGAATTTTGGGCCTCAGGAACTCCTCGTGTGGACAGTCGTCTTCAGTATATCTGTGCTGTTAATATGAGAGGCCAGAAATTGTGTGAATGTGTTGCATATACGAGATCACCCAGTGTTCCTTATTCCTGCTCTTTAATGCATGCCTTATTCATTGACCGCTTGCCGGATTCAGTGATTTTGCTATGTGATTATAATGTAAATCTCTTGGATTCCAAGAAGGCAGATATGAAATATCTTCCGATGTGTCTGGAAGAGATTATAAAGGCTAACACAGTACACTGAGAGCTTGGCTTCAATTATAGATTTAATTGTTGTAGATAAGAATCAAAGTTTAAATGTAGGGGTGGTAAACACTTTGAATATTTTCGATCAAAATCGGGAACGTATCACTGGTTAAGACTAAACCCAAAGCAAAGTTTGTCTCTCATCGTAACCTTTCAGAGTTTGATATTAAAAAATTTGTGAATATTGCCTCTAATATACCATTAAAATGATCACATATTTAAATTCTTTTTGTATAGGGCCATAATTCACCTAATTACAATAATGTCTCATTAATAGATAGTTAATTTCCGAACAGTTAAAAGAAAAGCATAGTGATCTCTCTCCCTAATACAACCAGTCCTTCAGTTTCACAACTTTTACCGATCTCAGTTCTTAAAGTCATTCCAAAAATATTGGAAAAGTATGTAAATGAGCATATGATCTTGTGTCTGAAGGCTTACTGCCTGACACCCAATCGGGGGTTAGGCAAGGTTCAGTACATCTTCAGCGTTTCTCACTATAGTAGATGAAATGCTAGTAGCTAAGGATAAGGAGTTTGAAAGTGTGTAAACTGCTCGTATGGTTCTCAGGCTTTCGATTCAGTCAATTTTAAACTGATGTGGCTAAGCTTAGGAGATATTAGAGATTTTACGATGGCTCTGTCATATGGTTTATATCCTATTTGTTTGGTAAAAGTCATGGAACAAAGCTAATGGACATTGCTCTGATATGCTCCCCAGAACTGTCAATATTCCTCAGGGGGCTGGCAGACAATGCACTGGTTAATTTAACATAACTAATTCATTATAATTTACTAGAAACTTATACAGAGCTGTGAATAGTATCCTAGAACAGGAAGTAGAAAATAAAAATTGAATAATGATGTTAATAAGGTAAAATAAGAATAAAAGGCTGGTGTTATGTTTCAGAAATTTTAATGGTTATTGTAAAATTTATTTGAATAACAATATTTCTCACTTAAAAAAATGTTTTAATAATTGTAGAGCTACTAGCAAATGCAACAATCATACTGTGATACATGGGTGTAACATAATTTGCAGTGAATTTCAAAATTGTGTATTATATGTGATAAAGGCTAAATGTATGAATAAACTTTTTACAGAACTTCTCAATGTATATAAAAGATTATAGGCATTTTGTTTCATAAGAGAACATAATCAATGAGTTATTATGGAATCAAAAAAAGTTCTTACTGTCTGATAGATTTGAAAATTATCTCAAAATTAATATATAGAGTTCTACCTGGTTTCAGATGTGAATATCTTAATTCTGTTAAAAAATTAGTTATTAGTCTAAAATTAATGGTTTTCTATACAAAAATGTCTTTAAGAGTACTGTGTACTTTATACTGATACTTCTTACCCTATATAAATAAATAAGTTATATCACATAATTTAGTAACTACTGTAATTTTAATGTTTCTGAGGTTTTTGCCTTTTTTTATTTATTTGCTTTTGCTGTGTTTTGTGTTTACACGGGATAAGTTGACATTTCTGCTTCTTGGACATATGTTGCCTGATCTGGGCCATCTGCCTAGCGAGGTTGGCTGGGAGCATCACCTCTATTACCCTGCAACATAATTTCCAAAATCACTACATTCCGCAACACACTGAATCAACTGCACAATTAAGTGGGTAACATACATAATCTATTTACTCTGCAACAATATTTCCCCTGCACATTTTGTTACATACTAAAACAACTGCTTAGTTAATTGGGCAGGATACATAGTCTATGTCAATATAAAACATAATTTCCCAAATACATTCTGTAACATTGAATCAACTGCTTAGTTAAGTGGGCAGGATACATAGTCTCTGTCAATATAAAACATAATTTCCAAATACATTCTGTAACATATTGAATCAACTGCTTAGTTAAGTGGGAAGGATACATAGTCTCTGTCAATATAAAACATAATTTCCCAAATACATTCTGTAACATTGAATCAACTGCTTAGTTAAAGTGGGCATACATGAGTCTCTGTCAATACTCTAAAACATAATTTCCCAAATACATTCTGTAACATTGAATCAACTGCACAATTAGTTAACATGGACAGGATACATAGTCTCTGTCAATATAAAACATAATTTCCCAAATACATTCTGTAACATTGAATCAACTGCTTAGTTAAATGGACAGGATACATACTCTGTCAATATAAAACATAATTTCCCAAAATACATTCTGTAACATTGAATCAACTGCTTAGTTAAGTGGGAAGGATACATAGTCTCTGTCAATATAAAACATAATTTCCCAAAATACATTCTGTAACATTGAATCAACTGCTTAGTTAAATGGACAGGATACATAGTCTCTGTCAATATAAAACATAATTTAAATACATTCTGTAACATTGAATCAACTGCTTAGTTAAATATACATAGCAATATTTCTTAACATACTGACATTCAACTGCTTAGTTAATTGGGCAGGATACATAGTCTCTGTCAATATAAAACATAATTTCCCAAATACATTCTGTAACATATTGAATCAACTGCTTAGTTAAGTGGGCAGGATACATAGTCTCTGTCAATATAAAACATAATTTCCCAAATACATTCTGTAACATTTGAATCAACTGCTTAGTTAAGTGGGAAGGATACATAGTCTCTGTCAATATAAAACATAATTTCCCAAATACATTCTGTAACATTGAATCAACTGCTTAGTTAAATGGGAAGGATACATAGTCTCTGTCAATATAAAACATAATTTCCCAAATACATTCTGTAACATTGAATCAACTGCTTAGTTAAATGGACAGGATACATAGTCTCTGTCAATATAAAACATAATTTCCCAAATACATTCTGTAACATTGAATCAACTGCTTAGTTAAATGGACAGGATACATAGTCTCTGTCAATATAAAACATAATTTCCCAAATACATTCTGTAACATTGAATCAACTGCTTAGTTAAATGGGCAGGATACATAGTCTCTGTCAATATAAAACTCAATTTCCCAAATACATTCTGTAACATTGAATCAACTGCTTAGTTAAATGGGAAGGATACATAGTCTCTGTCAATATAAAACTCCCAAATACATTCTGTAACATTGAATCAACTGCTTAGTTAAATTACATAGTCTCTGCATAATTTCCCAAATACATTCTGTAACATTGAATCAACTGCTTAGTTAAATGGGGGCATAGTCTCTGATACATTCTGTAACATTGAATCAATGCTTAGTTAAATGGACAGGATACATAGTCTCTGTATACATATTTCAACTTTTTCTGTACATACTGTAACATTGAATCAACTGCTTAGTTAATGGGCAGGATACATAGTCTCTGTCAATATAAAACATAATTTCCCAAATACATTCTGTAACATATTGAATCAACTGCTTAGTTAAGTGGGAAGGATACATAGTCTCTGTCAATATAAAACATAATTTCCCAAATACATTCTGTAACATATTGAATCAACTGCTTAGTTAAGTGGGCAGGATACATAGTCTCTGTCAATATAAAACATAATTTCCCAAATACATTCTGTAACATTGAATCAACTGCTTAGTTAAATGGGCAGGATACATAGTCTCTGTCAATATAAAACATAATTTCCCAAATACATTCTGTAACATTGAATCAACTGCTTAGTTAAATGGGCAGGATACATAGTCTCTGTCAATATAAAACATAATTTCCCAAATACATTCTGTAACATTGAATCAACTGCTTAGTTAAGTGGGCAGGATACATAGTCTCTGTCAATATAAAACATAATTTCCCAAATACATTCTGTAACATATTGAATCAACTGCTTAGTTAAGTGGGAAGGATACATAGTCTCTGTCAATATAAAACATAATTTCCCAAATACATTCTGTAACATTGAATCAACTGCTTAGTTAAATGGGCAGGATACATAGTCTCTGTCAATATAAAACATAATTTCCCAAATACATTCTGTAACATTGAATCAACTGCTTAGTTAAATGGGCAGGATACATAGTCTCTGTCAATATAAAACATAATTTCCCAAATACATTCTGTAACATTGAATCAACTGCTTAGTTAAATGGGCAGGATACATAGTCTCTGTCAATATAAAATTTCCCAAATACATTCTGTAACATTGAATCAACCAAATACATAGTCTCTGTCAATATAAAACATTTCCCAAATACATTCTGTAACATTGAATCAACTGCTTAGTTAAATGGGATAGGATACATAGTCTCTCTCAATATAAAACATAATTTCCCAAATACATTCTGTAACATTGAATCAACTGCTTAGTTAAATGGGCAGGATACATAGTCTCTGTCAATATAAAACATAATTTCCCAAATACATTCTGTAACATTGAATCAACTGCTTAGTTAAGTGGGCAGGATACATAGTCTCTGTCAATATAAAACATAATTTCCCAAATACATTCTGTAACATTGAATCAACTGCTTAGTTAAGTGGGCAGGATACATAGTCTCTGTCAATATAAAACATAATTTCCCAAATACATTCTGTAACATATTGAATCAACTGCTTAGTTAAGTGGGAAGGATACATAGTCTCTGTCAATATAAAACATAATTTCCCAAATACATTCTGTAACATATTGAATCAACTGCTTAGTTAAATGGAAGGATACATAGTCTCTGTCAATATAAAACATAATTTCCCAAATACATTCTGTAACATTGAATCAACTGCTTAGTTAAGTGGGCAGGATACATAGTCTCTGTCAATATAAAACACAATTTCCCAAATACATTCTGTAACATATTGAATCAACTGCTTAGTTAAGTGGGCAGGATACATAGTCTCTGTCAATATAAAACATAATTTCCCAAATACATTCTGTAACATTGAATCAACTGCTTAGTTAAGTGGGCAGGATACATAGTCTCTGTCAATATAAAACATAATTTCCCAAATACATTCTGTAACATTGAATCAACTGCTTAGTTAAGTGGGCAGGATACATAGTCTCTGTCAATATAAAACATAATTTCCCAAATACATTCTGTAACATTGAATCAACTGCTTAGTTAAGTGGGCAGGATACATAGTCTCTGTCAATATAAAACATAATTTCCCAAATACATTCTGTAACATATTGAATCAACTGCTTAGTTAAGTGGGAAGGATACATAGTCTCTGTCAATATAAAACATAATTTCCCAAATACATTCTGTAACATATTGAATCAACTGCTTAGTTAAATGGGCAGGATACATAGTCTCTGTCAATATAAAACATAATTTCCCAAATACATTCTGTAACATTGAATCAACTGCTTAGTTAAATGGGCAGGATACATAGTCTCTGTCAATATAAAACATAATTTCCCAAATACATTCTGTAACATTGAATCAACTGCTTAGTTAAGTGGGCAGGATACATAGTCTCTGTCAATATAAAACATAATTTCCCAAATACATTCTGTAACATTGAATCAACTGCTTAGTTAAATGGGCAGGATACATAGTCTCTGTCAATATAAAACATAATTTCCCAAATACATTCTGTAACATATTGAATCAACTGCTTAGTTAAGTGGGCAGGATACATAGTCTCTGTCATTACGCAACATAATTTAGTGATGTGAGGCTGGCGGTACCCATTGAAGGTAATCCTTTGTAACTGTTTGTTTTTGTTTAGGTTGCTAACACAGTTTAGGCTGGCATTCATGTTTAAGGTTTAACAAAAACAAAATGGGTGTTGCTAATTTCACATGGCTAAATTGTCATGTACCAAAAAACAAATTGAGTGCCACTCGTTTGCTGGTGGCACCTACTTTTTTCATTTATTTTCATGCTACAAAACAGGCAATAGCCAAATTACATCACAGCAGTTCTATGAAACATAACAATAAAGGAACTAGAAGAGCAGCAATATAACAATAATACTTAAAACAATATACTTCTACTTTATGTATAGTCCATGTTCATTTTATGTTTCATTACTTCCTTTCCTGGCATTTAAATTACAAATCCAGCAAAGTAATAATAACAACAACAACAACCATAAATAAAACGTAACAATGGAGAATATTTTAAAAGGATATAATTACACAGTTAGGGCATTGCAGCTAAATCTCTTCGACATATTATTTTATAACCATTGAAATTACTAAAAATACACATCAATATATGAATACAATAAATTATGAAGACTCATTATAGCAGTAAAAGGAGATGAATGAGACCTGGTTTGATAAAAATTTATCCGAAACAACCTACATGATCTGTGTTGTTCTTTATGTTTCACATATGAATGCCAAACAAATTGTAAAAAAAGCTAAATTAAAGATTCCGCTAGAATTTCGTGTAATTTGTGCAGTTTTTGTGAGAAGTTAGATACACCCACTTTGTGCTTTTTTTTTTTTTTTTTTTTTTTTTTTTTTTTTTTTTTTTAAATATAATACTCATTTAGTAGATGTTTGTTTTAACACTTAAAACAGCTACACAAAGTCAAACAAATTATTATATTAAATTTAAATGTTTTTTTTTAGTAGATAGCTACATTATTTCTCTAATTCCCTACTAACACACTGAATCATATGAGTAGCGGAGAGGGCAGGGACCTTATAACACTCAGGTAATCTCAGGTCTACCAGAGACAATAGAAAATGTTTATTCAACCGTATTCTTTAACCAGTACTCTTCGTAACATGCCATATGTCCCTCTGTCTAAAGTAACACCATCGAGTTACGATGTACATAACGCAGTAACCTGTGTAACTGTAATCACTTTACATGTAACTGGATTCCACAGTACGGGTAACTGCGGTTCCAATTATTTGACTATTTTTGTCTTACTTTATTCCTTCCTTCCTCCATCAATCTCCCTTGTATATGTCTTGTATAATTAATTAAATACAGGCTCTTTACCAGTGTCGGATGTAATATCTAGTCCTGGGTCACATATCGCTTTAGCAATTGTGTGGTGGCCTGTACTGATCAAAATTGTGTCAGGAACCCTCGATGATCTCGACACACTCATTGAAGAATCTCGTTAACTTGGAGACATAAATATTTTATTTTCGTGAGTAACATTTATTTCATTGTATTTGCTATGTTAAGGTAAAGTAATATAGATTTCTTTCAAGTTTCAGTACAAACGTTTTTCTTTTTTTTTATTTATATACAGGTCTACATAGGTAAATGAATGTTAAATATGGTATAAACCAGTAGTAGTTTTTTTGCATGTAATAATGGAAGAAAATCATGCTTTTAATAATTAATGGTTAAAACAAAATATAAATAATAATACTTTGACACGCTTTAATAAACAAGTTTTTTTTTTGTCCTCATGTAACATTATAGTATTATTTGGAAATTTTATATTCATACCAACAATAAACAATTTTAGAAGTATATTTTTTTTCTTATGTAAATTCCATTTATTTCAGTAAAATTGTTCTATTAGTTGTCAGAAAAGGGGTTTATTTACTTTTTATTTAGTGGAAGTATGAATTAAAATTTTATAAGCATGACATGGGATATAATAAATATGGTTGTATTTGGTTTTCATTGCATCTGAATGGATTAATGAATGTAGATTTTTATTTTTTAAATCAATTATGTTCTAGCCCTGAGCAAGTTTAATTTATGTATGTATGTGCTTGTATGTATGCATGGGTACACATGTGTTTGTAGGTATATGAATTTCCATAAGTGAAAGCTCAACAAAATTGTAAGGTGGCTAGTTATATTTTATTATTGTAAATAATTTTAATCATACATTAAAATTATGAGTTTTATAGTTTAGCGTATGACTATGCAAGTAAAATATGTGGTTTCTGTTTTGTTCGAGTTATGCTGAGTTAATAGTTAGAGAGAGTACATATTTTGTTTGTTTTTCATTTATATCAGTTAACATTTTAATTTTAAATTTAACACTAAATTGCATGGCATGTTACTTTATGTCCCGCTTTGCATATTTGATAATAAATAAATAAATGAGGAACACGTAACAGTAAGGATTGTTTAATGGGTTTTCTTTCTTTTGCTGTTCATAAATAATGTTGTTGAAAGCGTTTTAAATTTTTATTCAAACTCTATATATTTGAGAATATTGTTAATTTTGTTTGCCACATAAAGGGTATCTCTATTTTGCTCGTTGAATGTAAACATTGATATATGTAAAATAATCTAGTTAAATTAGATTCTATTTTTGAACCAATCCACTCTCGTTCATTTTAATTGTAATCAACGTGTATGTAAATTGTAAACTAGACGTAATATTAAGATTTTATGTTTTATTTTTTTTATCATACACTAAAATAGTGACTATAGTTTAGCAGATATTTATGCAATCAACATTTATTGATTCAGTTTTTTCTTTTTTGTTATACTGTTTACTAATTGGGTTGTATATTTTTAGAATTAGCTTGTATTGGTAATTCTTTTTGCTATCATTGCAGTATAACCTAAAATGTAAGCATGACTATTAAATTAAATTTATTACTGTTCACTGGGCAGTTGGGTTTCATGGGCTATGGGTCCGATAGAGGACAGCAACAATGATATAATTGCAATAAACTCATGCGTACAAATCCCAGATGTTTCACTTCTTAATAACTTGTATAGTGTCAACAATGGTCAGGTAAAAATATTTCATTGTAATATTAGGAGTCATTCATAAAACACTGATCAACTGAAGATTTATTTAAGTTAGATCATTTGAACTTTAATCTGGATATATTAATTATGACTCAGTGTTGGCTGAGTGATGGAGGAGAGGGTGAGGATTGATGGCTTTGACAGACAAGCAATGAACCGGAATGACGGATGGTATTTTTGGTAAACAAGCGACACACTGCCACTGCCATACAGATTACGTGGGGGGATGTGATTGGAATTAGTCTGAATTTTATTTTTTTAGGAGAACAGTTTAATGTACTTGCACTTTACAGAACTTGTGATATAAATTTAGATTTATTTATAGATGAGGTAGACAATTTTTATATCGGAACATTTAGAAACAAAATATGTGTATTGATAGGTGATGTAAACAAAGACTTGTTTAAGAACTGACAGATAAATACTTGAATTTTTAACTTGGGACTGGACGTGTGAAATGTATAGACAAACTTTCTAGAGTAACTGAAAACACTCAGTGTTGTCTTGATCACATTTTTGTACAATATAGAGATATGAGTAGTTCGAGCAGCTGTGGTTGAGACCCAGTGTCATGACACAAACTGCTACGGCTACATACGTAGGCTGAGCGTTACTTGCCAATGACCTGACACACGCCCACTGGGAACCCGTACTTGAGTCTTTGGGTGTCAACACTTGTTTTGGGTGTCTCTATTTAACAGTCTAATACAGAAATCAATCAAGAACGCCACAGAGTTAAGTAATAAAATATCTACTACATATTGAAACTTAAGCCTTGTATATCTGTGGGATAGGTCTGTTCAATATGAGTGATAGATAAGCTAAGTAAAAGAATTAAAAAAATAACCTTTTAATGTGACCTTAAATATTTATTACCACAACTATAATCAAATTCTAAGCACTTTACACTAAAGGAGAATATTATCGTTCTGAAATTATGGAAAACAGAAAAGATTCTAAAATGTTTTGGGGAATAGTAAATGAATTGGCAGGTAGGGTGCAAACTAAATACACGTTTTCAATACGATGTTTTCTGCCAACAAATTCAAATATTATACTAACGAAAAACTCACTTAAGTTGCAAATTATATTAATTATTATTTTGCTTCTGTTGGGAACAATTTTGGGAAAAGGACCCAGTGGTGAGCAATAGCAAATATAGACTAGAAGCGACATTTACGCTAACAGAACTTGACATAATAAGACACGTGACAAGTTTACATTGAGTCTCTGCCCCGGGTCATGATGGAATCTCTGTACGTGTCTTCAAAGACAAATTAAGTACTTTTATAAAACCACTGTTATACTTTATTTGTTTAAGTACCACCCAGGGGGATATTCCCAGATAATTTAAGTTAGCTAAAGTGTATCTGTTACATAAGTCAAATAGCTTTAATGATCAAAATAATTTCCACCTGATATTTCTTTTAAGTGCCTTTGCTAAGGTACTGGAGAAAGTAGTTAAGGAACAACTCGTACACTTTTTACGGTAAACCATGTACTTTTGCAGTGTCAATGTGGGTTTAGAGACGATAAGAGTATATCGGATGCATTGTTTGATGTAAGTAAAGAATTAAATAATATAATCTATACAAAATCAATGCTAATCTTTTTTGACCTCAAAAAAGCCTTTGATTCAGTTGACAGAAATAAGTGAATGAATACATTAGAACAATTCGTAGTTAGGGCTTTGGCCCTTACTTGGTTTCAAAGTTATTTTACCAATAGAAAACAAAATGTTTCAATAAGTAATGTAAGTAGCCATGTAATTAATGTAAACTACGGTTTAGTAGCATCAAGCCAATTCTGTTGTTATTATATACTAACAATATTTCCAAGTTAAATTTAAATGGAAAAAAAACATTTATTACCTATAACACCCTTATTTGTATACATGTGAAATAATCTTTTTTGTCTCAAATGCGGATGTGAGACGAGAAGCATTAAGTGATTTAATGTTATTGAAACAGTAGTTTGATCAGAATCTCCTTTCCATATAACTAAAAGTAAATTTATGCCAGTCTCTCGAAACCTCACAGATTATGTTTTAGACAACCTGATCACACATAGTTGTAGAAACCACAGCAACAGTATATACAGGGTGTACATAAAGTCCTGCACGGGTATAATATTTTCTGAACGATAACATATAAATAAACAAGATTTGGTACATCAATACTACACCTAAAAATCTACTTTTTGAAGGAACTATCAGTTTTCTGTAATATCATGGGGACGTCCCGCAAGGAGTCAGAAGGAAATCTTAAATAGGAGCATAGGTCAACATGGACATCATTTTAAAGGGCTTATCTAGCAGAGTTTAATGCCGCAAACCGCACTCAAAAAGTTTGATCCAGTACAAAATGGCGGCTGTTCAAAGATTTTACTTGGTTACATTTTATTAGTAGCCATAACCCCAGTAAAGCAAAACTGCAACCAAACGAATACTGCAGCTGACTACTACATTATGCTTGTCAGTTGTACAGAAGTGAATTATGACATTAGTTATCTTCAAGGGTTACAAATTTGGTCCTATTATATTGATAACGGGGAAAACCTGATAACAGTAACAATTAGAAATCTCAGCGACCTATGACATTCGGAAACACTTCCTGTTTCCATAAAGTGTTGAACAGTTGTTCTAGAAATTGGCTGCCTCTCGTGACAGTAGTCATTAAATAAATGGCATGCTTCCTCGTGTGATCATCTGTTATTTCCCCAACCAACCATCATAAGAAGTGTTTTACGTTCACGTTCGTCAAGCGACATAGTATAGTTGAAGAACTACAAGCAATACGATAAACTCTTTTGTACTAAAGCGCACTGATAAAATGGATGGACAGCACTACTAAAACAAGAAAACTAGAATAGCCTACTATGAATAGACTGGCTAATAGGAAAGTCCTAACTGCGACCCAGATCTAATTGTTACTGTTATCAGGTTTTCCCCGTTATCAATATATTAGGACCAAATTTGTAACCCTTGAGGATAACTAATGTCATAATTCACTTCTGTACAACTGACAAGCATAATGTAGTAGTTAGCTGCAGTATTTGTTTGGTTGCAGTTTTACTTTACTGGGGTTATGGCTACTAATAAAATGTAACCAAGTAAAATCTTTGAACAGCCGCCATTTTGTACTGGATCAATCTTTTTGAGTGCGTTTTGCGGCATTAAACTCTGCTAGATAAGCCCTTTAAAATGATGTCCATATTGACCTATGCTCCTATTTAAGATTTCCTTCTGACTCCTTGCGGGACGTCCCCATGATATTACAGAAAACTGATAGTTCCTTCAAAAAGTAGATTTTTAGGTGTAGTATTGATGTACCAAATCTTGTTTATTTATCTGTTATCGTTCAGAAAATATTATACCCGTGCAGGACTTTATGTACACCCTACCTGCAAAGCAATTGATAAAATAAATATATTGGAGTTATTTTAGGTTTCCATTTGAAATGGTCAGTTCATATTGAATATCTCAAACAAAAGACACATAAAAAAATGTTTTCCTTTAAGAACCTTAGGGATATTCTTGCTCTTCAAGAAATGAGAATTGTTTACTATACATACATCCAATCTCTTTTTAGATAATTTCTTGGGAGACAGCTTACAAATCTAATCTTGATCCTCACCGTTCAGAAACCAATTTTAAAAGTAGCTTTTAAAAAATTTTATGGATTTCCAATTTTCATTTCATTTCAAGAAACTAAAATTTTAAAAATAAGACAGCTTTTTATCAAATTTATTTTAATTTAATTGTATAACAATTTAGATGACCTGTTTGAAAGAACTCAACACACCCAAAACACATTATTCTAGATCTACAAGAATTCTACCTCTGAAATCAACTTTTTCAAACACCAACTCATACTATCTATCTAGCTCATGTGCTTTTTATAAATATAAATGAACAGTTTCCAAATTTTAGTTTTTTAATGAAATTTCTATGTTTATTTTTAAAAGAAAATTTAGCCAGTGATTGTTATCATTGTCCATTGAGGACGCAGAGGTAGGTACGAACTACGGGCAGACAATCTTGACTTGTGTACCGCTACTCCCTCCTTCCCATATCATTTGTTATCACTATGACAGTCCCATTATAATCTGCAGTGATCCTACTTATCCTTGTCGCTTATCTAGTAAACTTGTTTTAAATGAATAGTATTTCACACTTTACCACTTACAAATTAAACTTACACAGTTATTACTTCTTTCATTATATTTTCAATTTATAGATGTTAAATACTCAGTCCGTTTTTAATTTAAGCGCGAGCAACTCGAGTCTGCGTACATGCATCATAGCCCATGCAGGCTCATTTCCAAGGACAATGCTTTTTTTTATAGTGATTCTTCTTTTATTCGTTTCAAGCAATTTCTGTAATTTTAAAACATGTTTTCAATTATAAAGTTTATTAGTTAAAATTGCAATATTTTTTGTATATTTGGGAAATCAACCAATTCATTCATATTTTATACTGTTGTAAATATGAATGGAATTTCCTTTAAAAGGTTTTAAAGCATGCTAAACTGAATAGGATAATGCTGCAAGCTAGGTTAAAAAAAAAAAAAGCTAGGTTACCTAAGAGGTTTCTGGCCAAGTTTCATCTTAAGGATAGCTCTGCCAAGCTCACAGGCGAGTCTGTCTGTGCAGTCACGTCCCTGGATAGCTTGTCCCACCACTCTGCTCAAACTGACCATCTCTTCCTCATCTTCAGCTAAGGTCTTGAGAGCAGCCTTCTGCCGAGATCTGTTGTCTCCGAACTTGGGCAGAAACAGAATTGAAAAAGACACGATAGTCGCCATGCTGACAAACCCTGCCATGGCCAGGAATAACGGATCCAATCTGGTCTCCTTCATGTCTTCCATCATGGCACTGCCATCATCCATCATCATCATGTGCATGGGCATATGTGAGGCTGAGCCCTGCTCTGAGGAATTCATCATCGGTGTTGTCTGCTCATTTGAGCTGTTCGGTAGAAAACTCTTGATTGGGTAGAAGTAGTAATAGTACCCTGGCAAAGTGCCTTGATCACTCGGACTTACCAAGTCATCTGAAACACGTCATTAGGCTTAAACAAATTTCTTATTTATAAACTGGAACTCCAAATTTAGAGATGCTTAATTATCATGAAAATAAAAAAAAATAAGTGATAGCTGTATTTATTTGTTGTTTCAGTGAAAATCTTAAAAAATGTATTTACTATCCAATAATTTGTCAAACAGTTTTATATTTAGACATGAAGCTATTTAAATTTAAACTAAAATTATTTGCCACTATGAGAAAAGTGGCCAAATTTTATTTAATTTAAATAAGCACAACACAACTTCCAGAGTCATTGAAATTTTCCATATCCAAATAGTCAGTATAAATAATAAAACTAAGAATGGCCTTGTTATTCCCTTCAGGGCCTAAGATTTTAAGATGCTGTTTACCATGATTCTGATGGATATCAGAGGTCAATGGCAGAGTGGGTAGACTGGCTAGGTCCAACCCAGTTCCTTTAGCAACAGCTGCTTGATAGAGTGCAAGCAGTTCACCTTTGGAGAGTGGAGGTATGTCTTGGTGGGGTCCCTCTCCAGATCCGGCCTGAAAAACCCATCTTAAGTCAAGTATAAAAATGTAACAAACATCTATAAACAACACAATTGCTCTCTGGGTACAAGAGGTTGTGCGAATTCCACAAGGATATTTTAACAGTGACCAAAATATGATTTATTTATTAGAAGTCTGAAAAATCCAATTATTTCATTTATAAAATATTGGAATGAAGTGGTAATATTAAGATTTGCTCTTGGCTTTAGTCTGATTACTGTAAAGTTAGTACGGCTTGATGCTATGTAAACATGCAGGTACATGTAATATGGAAAAATTGGAAACAGTATTCTCTGGAGTGGTGGAGAGTCGGAGGTTGACTCAGCAGCTCATGAGTCAACGCTCCTAAACAGCGGCACACTTGAGTGTTTGACAGCTGGTGACGTGTGTTGGCCCTGATGTCGCAGTCCAGTGCTCACATATGCCACCTTAACCACGATAAGATTAGCATCTAACTGAAGCATTCTCCGGTTCAGAAGAAGGCTTAATTTTTATTACTAATAGTGCAGTTATTTGTTTTGTCACTTTTCTGTACACTGGCTTAAGTTAAATATTTATCGATGTGTCTCGATGCTCCAAAATAGGATCTCCCTTGTGTGTATTCTTTGTGGAATAATTATGTCAAGGTATGTAATAATTATTTTGATTATTATAAATGACTCTGGAATGCTAGTTGAAAATTGGTGTTGAAAGTGATAATTCTTGTCACTTTAAAACAAACCTTTTCACAGATATCGTTGATAAGAGTGTTGTTGGCTGGTAACCATTTTGAAGAGCTAATTAAAGGAAAAGGCGATAGTGTTCAATCCATCTTTAAAAATGGTTTGATCAAAACATGTTGTCATTAGATGTTTCTAACATTAACTTTTTGCCTGTCTCATTACACGAGGACGGTAAAACACTAAGGGAGAGGTTAAGATTAAATTCATACGGAGATTTTGAGAGTTCGACTTAAAGTTTTAACAAAGTTGAAAAAGTACATTCTTATATATATTTAGGTGTAATATTTGAAAATAAGCTAACTCATGTATCGCATAGAATATTGTTTTTAAAAACTCAGGAAAATTATTTTGTATTTTACCAACATGTAAGTAACTAACATTATACTGAGTATAGGAAGGGTGAATACAGAGATGTTGGTAACTCCCAGTATAGATTGTACTAACCCGGAAGTTGGCCACCAGAAGAATGTTCAGTATGTGTGCGCATGTGTGGGTACAGTCAAATATGGGTGTATTTGTGATTGTGAATGTTTTAAGTAAGTCTGAGTGCAGGGTTACAAAATGTGGGGGTTTAGGGGAACAGAGATTTTGTATTTATTTATATAAACTCATATAGCTGCTATTAAGACAAATCTTATCTACACTTATAATAATAATCAATTATGCAATCAAAATTAAAACACAGAAACTTATAATATAACCATAAAACTTATAAATAAGGAACCACTTAATTTGACTATCCACAAGAGTTATCTTTTCAAAAACACACATGATAAAACAAGCATTAATTACCCATCTTGAACTGGTATGCTCGAAAGTTTTCTCACGTCTCCGATCAGCCCGACAGTCACACTTTATTTGCTCTCTTGGGACAAGAAGCTTAGAAATTACACCTAGTTCTATGAGGAACTTTGTGCTGCTTCCGTAGTGGCAGGATATTCTGGATGGGTAAGGTTAGGGATAGAGGCTCCCTCCTGTTCAGATCCATGAGGAAGAATTTCAATTAAATGTTCACTATTTTATTCATTAGAAAACAGCATGACTCGTACTACCTGTCTTTAAAAATATATGTTTAAAATGTACAATAAATTGAATATTTATTTTGGGTGAAATTAAAACAGTTAAGAATACATACAATGAAGATTTTTATTACAATCTTAGTGTTTTTGATTTAGGAATTCTCCAATGAATATTTTCCTCTAAAAATTGAAATTTTCTAATTCTTAAATTTTTTTACCCGATTATAAATCAAAACTTTTATGTAGTGATGATATATTTGATTAAAAAGTAGTTAATCTATAGGTTCTAATGATTTTTATTTACCCACTTTTAAACCCATTATTTGGTTAATATAGCGTAAACCATATTTAAAAAAAATATAACCTCCACAGGGACCCAAACAACCTAACTTGGATCCTCCAACATTTTCTGAAAGAGAAATACAATGTCTGGTACATGAAGAGAAAAAGTTTGTTTAATTTATTTTGGTGCTACTCAATTATGGATATTAATCACTCACCATTGACTCATACTGCTGTGGGACAGGGGTTGGTCGGTAGCTATGGATAAGATCCTCGTCTGAGTTGATGAACTTCTCATGTTGCATACGCTGAATGACAGACTGCAAGAAGTCCGCACCAGTGTCTGAACTGTTGGAGTCGGAAGCAGCCAATGAGCAGCATAGCAGTAGTAAACCATTCAGGAATAATCTGAGGACATTATTTGTATTCGTTGATATGATGTTTTAACTGGTTGAGGAACCTGGAGTGCTGGTTGTAGTTGTTTCATGTGTTTTGCCTTGTTGTGCTGTGTATTCATACGGGTTGGATGAGTCACCTTCTCATAATTATTGTCCTACAGTAAGGGTTTGTGACTCAGGCATGTTTATAGCTGCCAGTAGAACTTACACTGAGTTCAGCAAAAACCGATGTGTCACTTACAGCTGGGCAATCCCATTGATGTCCAGAGTGGCATAGTACTAACAGTAAATTGGTTGGTAAAGGCTCATTGATAGGGTATAGTTTACTGATTAGGATGATTGTCCGAATGTGTGGGTCTCCCTAATTGGTAAAGGCTCATTGATAGGGTATAGTTTACTGATTAGGATGATTGTCCGAATGTGTGGGTCTCCCTAATTGTTAAAGGCTCACTGATATGGTATAGTTTACTGATTAGGATGATTGTCCGAATATGTGAGTCTCCCTAATTGTTAAAGGCTCACTGATATGGTATAGTTTACTGATTAGGATGATTGTCCGAATGTGTGGGTTTCCCTAATTGTTAAAGGCTCACTGATATGGTATAGTTTACTGATTAGGATGATTGTCCGAATGTGTGAGTCTCCCTAATTGTTAAAGGCTCACTGATATGGTATAGTTTACTGATTAGGATCATTGTCCGAATGTGTGAGTCTCCCTAATTGTTAAAGGCTCACTGATATAGTATAGTTTACTGATTAGGATGATTGTCCGAATGTGTGGGTCTCCCTAATTGTTAAAGGCTCACTGATATGGTATAGTTTACTGATTAGGATGATTGTCCGAATGTGTGGGTCTCCCTAATTGTTAAAGGCTCACTGATATGGTATAGTTTACTGATTAGGATGATTGTCCGAATGTGTGGGTCTCCCTAATTGTTAAAGGCTCACTGATATGGTATAGTTTACTGATTAGGATCATTGTCCGAATGTGTGGGTCTCCCTAATTGTTAGAGGCTCACTGATATGGTATAGTTTACTGATTAGGATGATTGTCCGAATGTTTGAGTCTCCCTAATTGTTAAAGGCTCATTGATATGGTATAGTTTACTGATTAGGATGATTGTCCGAATGTGTGGGTCTCCCTAATTGTTAAAGGCTCATTGATATGGTATAGTTTACTGATTAGGATGATTGTCCGAATGTGTGGGTCTTCCTAATTGTTAAAGGCTCACTGATATGGTATGGTTTACTGATTAGGATGATTGTCCGAATGTTTGAGTCTCCCTAATTGTTAAAGGCTCATTGATATGGTATAGTTTACTGATTAGGATCATTGTCCGAATGTGTGGGTCTCCCTAATTGTTAGAGGCTCACTGATATGGTATAGTTTACTGATTAGGATGATTGTCCGAATGTTTGAGTCTCCCTAATTGTTAAAGGCTCATTGATATGGTATAGTTTACTGATTAGGATCATTGTCCGAATGTGTGGGTCTCCCTAATTGTTAAAGGCTCACTGATATGGTATAGTTTACTGATTAGGATGATTGTCCGAATGTTTGAGTCTCCCTAATTGTTTAAAGGCTCATTGATATGGTATAGTTTACTGATTAGGATCATTGTCCGAATGTGTGGGTCTCCCTAATTGTTAGAGTCTCACTGATATGGTATAGTTTACTGATTAGGATGATTGTCCGAATGTTTGAGTCTCCCTAATTGTTAAAGGCTCATTGATATGGTATAGTTTACTGATTAGGATCATTGTCCGAATGTATAGGTCTCCCTAGCTTTTAAAGGTTTTTGCAACGTAAAGGGAAACTCTCCCTTTCTGGAACAGAGATAGTTTCCCCTTCTTCTAAGGTAACATGCCTGAGATAGTGCCCATTATCCCTCCTCATAGTGGATGTAAAATAGATCTTGAGGAGGCTCCATCTCTTAGCCATCCTGAATAGTTCAACGAGAGTTAAGCTCATCTCATCTTCTTTGACAAGCATAGTGAAGGACAACATGGACGGTAGATAGGCACCGGTAGATATTGTATAAGCACATGTAACCTGTACCGGTACTTTCGGTTTGCGCGGTAACTTGTACTCTCGGGACAGACGAGCACCCGGTACAGTAGTACCGCCGTAACCAGTTGTCACAGTAGTGAGTGAATACTGTGTGACTTGTACAGTGTTAGTTTCTTGTTATTCGTTGTCACTACTAAGCGACACCGTCCTGGTCAGTCTGGCGAGTTGCGCGTTAAATAACACGGTAAATAACAAAGCCTCAATGTAATCTAGGTGTTAAAAATTAAACGCTTTAAGTAGTGGTTTACAAAATTACAAGCTCAAAATAGTGACTAGGAGACTCCATATCGTGAAGAGTGCCGAATTCTATGGAGCACCCGGTCAAGAATAAAAGTTAATATGGTAACAATTTTAGGACCTAATAGGCTATTTCAAACATTTCTTGGGAAGTGCCTCCGGAAGCCCTTACTGATCTTGAGGGGTTTCAATACCACCGATTCCCTAGCGTTTCGGACTCCCCCTCCCCCTCCCCCTCCCCAGAGAAGATTTCTGGGTGCACCACTGTGTCTGAATGAGCTAAAGAAGTATAAAACTGTTAAAAACTCACATTAATTAAGAACTAAACAGATTAAACATCTTATGTTCATAAACTTTATCAATAAATAGTATAACTGTACAACTTATATGAAGTTAATAACTGAATTATTAGTAGAGAATTGTCCACTTGATTAGTTTCACCTAACAGCTATTTTATCATAATTCCTAACCAGTTCCACCAATGTCCATTAATATACTATATATCTTTCCATTTTAAATAATTTTAAAATTAACATTCACAGCCTGTATCACACCGTTTAAAAAATAATTAGAATTAAAATGTTTGTTAAAAGTTAAAAATTCAGCAGTTAGGTAATATTAGATCAAAATGGAATACGCGTAAAACAAATTCTTAATATTTATCTTTCAAAAATAATTAAAGTAGTTTATTAATATCAATATATTAGTAAATTAAATTAAGATGCGCACAGATTGTCGTTTAAGAAAAAACATTTAGAGGTTTTGGTGGTAAAGGGGGGGGGTTATAGCGGTCATATGTATTTTTTACGAATACATCAAACGATTTTTACAGAGTTGACGGGTTTCTGGCATTCGACTGGGAGACCATGGGATGCGAAGACTAACCCCAGCGCTGCGTTGGAAGTGGGTTGTAAATGGCGGGAGATGAATGTTTGAATGCGGTCTTGATGTGGATTGAATGTTTTAATTTTTAATTTTTTTGTTAAAATAATAAATTCTTTCACTTTTCGGGGGGTCCTTGGGGTACCGCCACTCATAAAGTGTGTTATAGGACTGGCGAGACTAAACTACTTTAATTAGTTCCGGCTACGTTTCCACTATATAGTAAATGGGGACAGAGAGAATACGCCGTTGTCCCCTGCTGAAAGACCTGCCTGAATTGTAGCCTGCGTAATTATTGACACCATTATAACTTTGATGAAACCACGGTAGCTTCATTTAATGCTTTAGAAATTCCTTCATTATTAGATAAACAGCAATAAATATGCAACACTGCAACGCTAATCATTTTTAATTTGAAACGTGCAAATATAAACTCAGAAAGGCGTTAAAAGCGAGAGTATGTGGTAAAAAATGTATATGGTAAAAGAAGCTATCCTTTGAAATCTTATACATTGAACTATTTCCCCGAAATTTTTGCTCACAATTTTCAAGCACTGTATCTTTAATACTGTACACAATATTTAAATATAGTGGGAGGCCAATCTAACTATCCTCAACCCCAAGAAATACCAGGTGGCTGGTTTGGACCTCCCCCTCCAATGTAAAACTTGGATACAGCACTGATGCCCAGAGAGAAATTAGTGTGCTAAGAAAGTCTATTTTCAAATTATTAATTATGATACTATAAAACACTCGCATTCTTGTCTGTCTGGTTGGGTCCCCAAACTCTAGGGCTGGTGCTGTCTACGGATAAGGCAGGATAAGGCCCTATTTTGAAGGCATTATCCGGATCGCTGCTAAACTTTTTCGTTTGCTACCGACCTCTGAAAGTATACAAGTTTAGGTTCGGGTATGCCGGATAAATACTAAACAAAAACACACACACAAAACATTCAAATATCTCAAAGTACGTCATTCAAACTCAAAAAGAAATCATTTAAATTTGCCTGTTTTTGGTTTCTTTTTAATAGGATACAGATTTTGTAGCGTGTTTAAAAATTTGTGTTTTGTATCATTTGATTCATGACAAGAAATCTGGATATAGCTGGTTTGACATATTTAGTAATTAAGTTTAATGCATATATTTATAAATCCAAAATAGAGTTATTTCAACAATATACACCATTTTATATATATATATATATATATATATATATATATATATATATATATATATATATAAACAATATGGCGTCCAAAAATGTACCTGAGATACGTTTAGTTTTTGTCAATGAACGTAGATATTTTCATCTTTAGAACGACTTCCAATTTAGATAACTAAATTTACAAGCATATGTATTAAAGCCTTGAGTCAGGGAGCAAAACCAATCGTGATACCTTTAAGGTAACATGCATGCAATTCAAAATTTTTAAGTACAGTGCTCAGTTCAACAGTTTTTTTTAATATTTTAGTTTAGCTCTCTTTGAGGTATTTTGCGATGATATTAGTTTCCGAAGATTGTGTTCTGTGGTCAGTGAGACACTGGCATATGTAACCCTATGGTTCAACATATTCTCGCAAACCTTTACAGCCTGTTTTAAAGCAGGAAAAAATTTTTATGTCACGCTGAAAACACCTAAATAGACAAATATGGAATTCTAATGCTAGTTTTTTGTGTTGAAAAACATGCCACTGTGGCAAAATCTAATACTGAAATGTGAGTAGTATTTCACAACGAATAATTAGATTGTGTATCATTTGGAAGTGCGTTTTGCAAGCAATTGTGGCTCAAAGGTACCCTGCGTTCCAATTTCAATCCTCACATAAGTTAAGTAATAAAATAAATAAAAATGCCTTTATTCATGAGCGTGTTATTTAACACTATTCAACACTAAATACTAACTAAAACTAACAAAACTGACTAAATCACAGCTCAGAAATATCAAACTATTTGTTTTTGATTAATGGATTAATGCCTTCATATTATCTTTAAAAGACGAACAAGATACAATACCTGTAATATGTTCAGGGAGGCTATTGCAAATGCTGAGACCAAAATAAGAGTAGCCTCTTTTTCCAACTTCCAGCCTCACTTACGGAAAGTGAAGATTTCCATCTTGGGGAGTGCTTCGTTGAGAGACCTCCCCCGATACAGGAGTTTCTTGCTGAGATGCTGTGATTCTCTAAACTTGAGAACCTTGTGGACCATGCAACACGTCAGTAGCATGCACACTGCCTCCACGGGAAATAACTTGACAGCTTCCCGGAAAGGAGAGATATGATCAACTTGTCTCATGTTGAAAATGAACCTGATGGCTGAGTTCTGCAGCTTTTGGATTCTGCCAACGTCCTCTCTCGAAATGCTGTTCCCACAAGCAGGTAGACAGTCTGTAGTACAACACTAACGTCTGCATAAGCCGCAGTTTCTTAGTCTCCGGCAGCAATATTCTTAATCTGCACAAACCCTTCAATCTGCCGATCGCACGTTGGGTGACATGTGATTCTGGGTGACAAATTTACCATTTAAACCTCTTTTAAGACGAATCCCCCCCCCCACCCCCCGTGTAGGTTAGAAAGTTCAAACAACCTGTACCAAACAGGTCTTATGACAATAACTGTACGATGTACAAGCGATCACTATGTTAATGTTTTAATACTGCTCAATGAGACGAACATTATCATAAAAATACTACGGTTGTTTGCTGTTTTCCACAGTTAGGTTGCGATATCGTTCCAGGCGAGCGCTTATGCTCCGAAGGTTAACTAAGTTCTATTTTTCAAGCATCAGCAAGTAATATTTACAAAACTTTTTCCATGAGGTGATACACGCTTGATATCGCGGTTTTCAACGAGATATCGTTTTTGGTTATTGTAACATGTAAAGAGCC
The DNA here is from genome assembly GCF_021130785.1 of Homalodisca vitripennis. Taxonomy (NCBI): domain Eukaryota; kingdom Metazoa; phylum Arthropoda; class Insecta; order Hemiptera; family Cicadellidae; genus Homalodisca; species Homalodisca vitripennis. The sequence continues at coordinate 27,141,420 of NC_060215.1, forward strand.
TTTTCTTCGTGGTATAACTTAAAGAAATCTACAACTTATAAGGAAACTAAATTATTGCTTTATAGACATTGTTGAGTTACGAGTTGCAGTTTTTGAGATATATACAGTTAACGGTGGATAGAATATATAGACAAATCATGTATGATAGCAAACACATGGGATTAGAACTAATTATAGATTTTAAACCTTCAAATGGGCAGATTAGAAACTGAACAACATTTTTCATTCTCCAATTACTGCCAATTCGATTTTAATAATTTTTTTCTGTTTTAATTACAAGTATGTTGTAAAAATTGAAGTTTATCCTCAATTTTACTCGACAAAATTTGTATAGGTTCAAGTATAAAAACTGACAAAGGAGACTGGATGGTTCCCCACACGTGATTGACGGACGGAAGAGTGACTCGTGCCATTGAACGGTTCGAGTCGGAAACCATTGTATAAATGATCACGAATAGAAAAGTGAAACTATAGCAATAGCCCAGAAATGAGTGGCCACTCTACCTGAAGTAGCGGTGTTCCAGATTCAGCGATCACAGTGACTGTGGCTGGGTCGCGAACTGAACTGGTCCGGTCTGGTCCAGATTATCTCTCTCTCCACGTGAAGAAGAATCCTCACCTTTCTATTTTGCCAGCACCCAGAAATGCAACGTGCTATTTCACATCTGAAATTGTACTCTGCTCCGTAAACCCGTTTATTTTTTAACACTAACTCATTTTTATTTACTTTTCGGGTATTTTATAGAAGAGCTCTGCTAATAATTAATTTATTATCAGGCATTGACAGATTACGTGGAGACCTCTGAAACAGGTACAACACGTGTACATTGTTGACAGTTTGTTGTAAGCCAGCAAAAGTTCCGGTGTTTTTCGCTAGCCCACACCAAACCATTCCAAATGTTCTGTAGGTTTGTATTAATTATAATATATAATTACTCTCTCAGGAATTTGTTATCAGACCCTCTAGAATTGTATTCTCTGTTACGTGACAGACAGAGATGTTACGTTTTTTTTTTTTAGTACATCTCGAGAGATGTTTCTCTCCCTACGCCATCATTTGCAAGGTCATGCAGCTTTCAGCACTGATGGCCGGAGGCATTAGTAGATAAGATAAGATAAGAACATTACCCGATCCCCATTCTTGTAAAATAAGGTAAATTAAAATTCCGTAGGATACAAAAATATAAATAATAACGATTACAGTGCGATGGTTTCTCATTTAAGACTGCTAGGTTTTATGTCGTCCGTCAAAATGGACCCGAAAGTTTCATACGCAATATCCGTTCCTGATCGGGATGCGCTAGCGGTTTCTTTTCATGTATTGTTTGATATAATAAAAAAATGTTGTAGCCTTTAAATATACTTATGCTGAAAACTCATTTTGAATAAATATAAAACAGATTTTTATTATTTATTGAGAAATTGTAAGTCTTTAAGGTATTAATTGAGAGAATGTTTAAATCAAAACATGTAAATGTATTAAAACAGAAGAAGATAAGTATAAGTTACGCATTATTTACAGTATGTACGACGATTCCTCGTATATGAACATTATTGGAGGAAATAACATAATTATACATATAAATGTTCTAATTTATTTAATAAAATATCATTTCTTCAAATCATAATTCATATGAATAATAAAAAAAAACTCATCCTTATTTTCAGCGTAGTTACAAAACTGCAAAAAGCCTAATTTAAATGCATACCCTTGTTGAGTGATCTAAATATTTGTATGTTATTCCTGTTTTCTGGAAAGTTATCTTAAATGGTTATGAGTACATAAGGCAATGCAAAATAACCCAATAAAAACTCGAATGCACCACCTCGTGAAAACCGCTACAAGAAATTGCATCAAAATTAAAATAAAACTAATTGAGGAGGTGGTCTATTGCAAAAATTTTAATAATTTGTATTTAGAAAAATGTTAACTGTGTGTGGGACTCATACATAAGGCTTCATTTGTTCTAGTTGTTTATTATTTTCAGTATTTCGATTTACCTTTATGTTAATTTTCATGTTTTCTGGATATTAATTAGGCAGTTTTTGTAACCTCCCATTTATCAACATTTCACAGGTTCTGTGACATGGCAAAAGTACTGCCAATAAAGTAATTACTGTTCTTCTTGGGGTACTGCGTTGTGGGGTCTGGGTACTCCATTGTAAAACTCGGTCCAAAGGTTTTTTAAATATATCGCATTCCTGATTGTATTTGAGGTTACGTTTTCAAACACTCATTGCGGGTTTTAAGATGGTTATCAGAGTATTATACAATTCTTTAAAAATGGTTGTTGAATTCATTGTTCTTAACACTATCAACACCAAATACCTTTTTCAGTTAAAATGGTTTTAAAATTATTTAATGATAGCGTTTAAATGTATTCACAAGTTAAGCAACATTTAAAAGTGTTGGGATTTTAATATAGGTTAATGAAACATTTCAAAATAATACTCATGATTGGTTGTGAACCTTTAAGAAATAAACATTCAAAGTCAACGCATTGTTGTTTTATTCATTATTTTATACAAGTGCAATTTCCAAATACAATTATTATGTGATCGTCATTAGTATTCTATTAAATTTACAATTAAATGTCCACTAATCTTTCTTAATATTCACAGCCTCGACAAGTTGTATGTAGAATTTACACAGAACATGTGGTATTTTCATTTTCAGTTATTTACAGTGATGCTAGAGATTTAATATTGTAGGTAAACTTGACATTACTATATAAATACATATAAATGAATTACTAATTTACGTAAATTGTAATTTAATTAATTACACTGCTTGGATACATAATGTATTTGGATTCTGATTTGGGTTCGATGGTAATATGGTATATTATGAATGAATCCTTGATCTTGGATTTTATAAGCCCTGTGTAAGTGAATCTGTGTTATTGTGAAATGGTGAGGTTTGTAAATAATTTTATTTACAAGTAAAGAAATTAGTTGAATGGTAAGTTTAGTATTTCAAATTAGATCTTTGTGTCCTAGGAAATCAGAAGTTTCCTCGGTTACAGTTCCACTATTTTGTCCATTTTAAGGCTATTAACTAACCAGCCATCTACAAAAAGCATTTGAAAAGCATTTTATGTTTGATATTAGACAACAGATTATAGACATAAGGGATCACATGCTTTGCTCCCCGCATACTGTTCCTGGAAGGAATGTACAGTATTTAATGTTCTGTTGTGCTCAATTTTAAATCGGTAATTATCATTTAGAAGCAATTGGAAATCAGTATTTAAACTAATTAATGACTATGTTTGTTTTCTCACTAATAACTGTTTAGTTATTCTAATGTATTCGGTTCATTTTGTACAGAACCAGTAAACACAATTCCTGCAGTAACAGAATCCACTTGTTGGAAGAAACACTATTTACTACATACGCTTCTGTGAGTGCTTATACTGTAGTAGTCTTTGTAAATCTCTGTTTCTGTTTCTGATCATCACTGTTAGTAAACTGGATTCAGGAATCAACAAATTAACAAATTTAACAAATTTAGTTGGGGTAGCTCACTACCTCGTAATGCATGTTAGAGGAAATACTGAATCAACAAATCAACCGAATCTACAAGTGTTTTGTTCTAGTGCAATAAGAATAAGAAAATCTTTATTCATAAAGGTGTTATGTACATATTTTTAAAAAGTTACAAGAATTTTAAAATAATATTCTAAGAATCATTTTAACTATATTTAGCATTTTAATACACATTTAAATATACCACTTGCATTATGACTCTTTCATCAAAATAAACTAAAAGTAATTAAAATGAAACTCTTCACTTATGTGATCTTACTAATATGATCATACTAACCAATATTTTAACTAAATACACTTTTATGAAGATATAGGGCCTCTAAAGGCAAAGCCTGTGCAGAGGTTCCTTCATGCTAAATGAAATTTGTGATAGCTGAGATAGAATGTTGACAATGAATTTTAATGAGAATAAAACGTTTATCAAATGTCCGTGTTACTTTTTAAATACTTGTTGTTAAATTTATACTTATGTGCAACTCTGAGCCGAATAAAACGTTTTAACTAACAGTATGTAGAAGAATAAGACCAACATTACACACGTTGTCATTGCTAAGGTATCGCGCATCGAACGTGCTTTACCGCTTAAACGGCATAAGCGGAAATCATCATCACAATGTCTAGTTAAAGTATTCAGTGAACGTACTATATTTTTAACATACAATGGTTCTAAAAGGTGGCTACAAATTATTTAAACACTCTCTGCACAGAGACATTACGAATAAACTAGCAATGAACGTTGTGGGTCTAAGAGTAAATGAGGAGAAGAGAGGTTGAATGGATCGTACTAACCTTGACATAGTGAGAGTATTCAGCGACTGAGCGGAGTCAGGAGCAGGACAGGTCAGTCAGGAGCCGCTGGAAGTGTGTCGCCGAGCCTCGCTAACCCACCGCTCATCGCCCCGCCTCGCTTCGCTCTATCTGAACAAATAACCGACTTCACCTCGCCAATAATTGCTAACAAACCGGACAATCCCAAACACTACTTCGCGTTTCCGCCATCGCCGGGTTAGCGCCGTGGGTCACGCTTTCTACAGTTCCGTCCTTGTGTCCTAATTGTGTTGTGCTTCTGGATTGTGACCGGGGGCGTGGACCAGCGGGCGGGAATGGGCTAGGATACGGACTCTGTAGGCCTAGTATACGGACTCTGAAAGGCTAGGATACGGATTCTGTAGGGCTAAGATAGGGAATCTGTTTGGCTAGGATACGGACTCCGTAGGGCTAGGATACGGAATCTGTAGGGCTAGGGTACGGACTCTGTAGGCCTAAGATACGGACTATGTAGGGCTATTATACGGACTCTGAAAGGCTAGGATACGGACTCCGTAGGGCTAGGATACGGACTCTGTAGGCCTAAGATACGGACTCTGAAAGGCTAGGATACGGACTCCGTAGGGCTAGGATACGGAATCTGTAGCAATAGGATACGGAATCTGTAGCGCTAGGATACGGAATCTGTAGCGCTAGGATACGGAATCTGTAGCGCTAGGATATGGAATCTGTAGGGCTAGGATACGGACTCTGAAAGGCTAGGATACGGAACTCCGTAGGGCTAGGATACGGAATCTGTAGCAATAGGATACGGAATCTGTAGCGCTAGGATACGGAATCTGTAGCGCTAGGATACGGAATCTGTAGGGCTAGGATACGGAATCTGTAGGGCTAGGATACGGACTCTGTAGGGCTAGGATACGGACTCTGTAGGCCTAAGATACGGACTCTGAAAGGCTAGGATACGGACTCTGTAGGGCTAGGATACGGACTCTGTAGGCCTAAGATACGGACTCTGTAGGGCTAGTATACGGACTCTGAAAGGCTAGGATACGGACTCCGTAGGGCTAGGATACGGACTCTGTAGGGCTAAGATAGGGAATCTGTAGGGCTAGGATAGGGAATCTGTAGGGCTAGGATACGGACTCTGTAGGGCTAGGATACGGAATCTGTAGGGCTAGGATACGGAATCTGTAGCACTAGGATACGGAATCTGTAGCACTAGGATACGGAATCTGTAGCGCTAGGAAATGGAATCTGTAGGGCCACGATACGGAATCTGTAGCACTAGGATACGGAATCTGTAGCGCTAGGATATGGAATCTGTAGCGCTAGGATATGGAATCTGTAGCGCTAGGATATGGAATCTGTAGCGCTAGGATATGGAATCTGTAGCGCTAGGATATGGAATCTGTAGGGCTAGGATACGGAATCTGTAGCACTAGGATACGGAATCTGTAGCGCTAGGATATGGAATCTGTAGCGCTAGGATATGGAATCTGTAGGGCCACGATACGGAATCTGTAGCACTAGGATACGGAATCTGTAGCGCTAGGATATGGAATCTGTAGCCCTAGGATATGGAATCTGTAGGGCTAGGATACGGAATCTGTAGCACTATGATACGGAATCTGTAGCGCTAGGATATGGAATCTGTAGCGCTAGGATACGGAATCTGTAGGGCTAGGATACGGAATCTGTAGCACTAGGATACGGAATCTGTAGCGCTAGGATATGGAATCTGTAGCGCTAGGATACGGAATCTGTAGGGCTAGGATACGGAATCTGTAGCGCTAGGATACGGAATCTGTAGCACTAGGATACGGAATCTGTAGCGCTAGGATATGGAATCTGTAGGGCTAGGATACGGACTCTGTAGGGCTAGGATATGGAATCTGTAGGGCTAGGATACGGACTCTGTAGGGCTAAGATAGGGAATCTGTAGGGCTAGGATACGGACTCCGTAAAAAACATTATCCAACAACTTGTGTTACACGGGTTGGATTTTTACTTTTCTAAAGCCTATGATACCGGTGGCACGTGCCATTTCATTCTCCACTGCATCACTATACGAAGGAGTTAAACTTCTCATGTGGGATCATGAAGGCAATATTCTGATCCGGATATAATTTCCGGTGAAATCGACAGAGGAATTCTCTCTAAGAAAGAAATTGATCATCAGTCGCGCTAATTTTGTTGAAGTTTCAAATTGGAGGGTAGCGAAAGGGTTAAACATTCTATACAATAACAAGTCATACTTGTTGCTTGATACATTCAAATGCAACTGTCACACATCTACTAGATATCAGCCTCAGTCGACGAGACAAAGATAACGGCGACAAACTGGTGAGCCAGCCGTAATAAAAATACATTGAGTTTTTCCCTTTAAGAACAGTGTTAACCAATGCAGTTTTACGCCCTTATTGTTTATCGCAGCGCTATGAGAAATGTCTCATTATAAAGGTATATTATTTAAACTACGAAGTGCAACTAAGTTTAGAATTTTTTCTAAATAACCCGTAAACATATAAAAAAGAAAAAGAGTTTAGATAAGTATTTAATGATAACTTTTAAATTAGTCATATTCCATAATTATGCGACTAACAATGTAGGCGAAAACTGCATGAAGTTTAACGTTGTTTTCATGTTCTCAAAACTCAAGGTTATACGTTATACGCAAACAAGAATTATTGAGGATATTGAGTTAAGCTCCATTTCACCTCCTACTTAGTACAGAGACTGAAATCTGACACTGGTATATATCGACTTCTGGAGTCCATGTCTGTCTCAATAGATCCATAACAGTGATCCATAACGCCGGCGATGACGTCCATAACGAACTCCTTGCATCGTTTCGACATCGGAAACACCTAGGATACAGAGGATCTCGTCTGGTTACCAAGCAGATATCCAGAGTAGTCTAGACGAAGAGGTGTTATCATAGTCACATAAGTTCACAGTTGAGTGTACTTGTTTTAGACACAAGCCCAAACCACGGTGGAATGACTGGGTTTTCTACAAATAACGAAGTTACGGTGGAAATATAACACGATTTAGTACTCTTGTTGTACTAATTTGTACAGCAGTATCAGAATCTGTAGCAAACACAGTAAAAAGTTATTATCAAAAATGTAGTGAGTATTAATTTGTACAGAAGTGCCAAACGTTTTACCCAAAGCAGTAAAAAGTTAGTAACAAAAACGTAGTGTTCGGAGTTATTATGTAGCTGGCCCGGCCATGTTGGAATTTCACGAAAACAGTTATACTATGATTTATAACTAATTTTTACAGCAGTATCAGAATTTGTACTCAACACAGCAAAAAGGTTATTAACAAAAACGTAATAGCTGGGCCAGCGACATACCCGCTAGACCGGATTGGAATTCCATGCCGTTTGTGGAATTCCTGAAAACAATGTTATGCAACGATATAGTACACATTAAATACTAATTTGCACAGAAGTATCAGAATTTGTACCCAACACAGCAAAAAGGTTATTAACAAAAACGTAATAGCTGGGCCAGCGACATACCCGCTAGACCAGATTGGAATGCCATGCCGTTGGTGGAATTCCTGAAAACAATGTTATGCAACGATATAGTACACATTAAATACTAATTTGCACAGAAGTATCAGAATTTGTACCCAACACAGCAAAAAGGTTATTAACAAAAACGTAATAGCTGGGCCAGCGACATACCCGCTAGACCGGATTGGAATTCCATGCCGTTGGTGGAATTCCTGAAAACAATGTTATGCAACGATATAGTACACATTAAATACTAATTTGCACAGAAGTATCAGAATTTGTACCCAACACAGCAAAAAGGTTATTAACAAAAACGTAATAGCTGGGCCAGCGACATACCCGCTAGACCAGATTGGAATTCCATGCCGTTGGTGGAATTCCTGAAAACAATGTTATGCAACGATATAGTACACATTAAATACTAATTTGCACAGAAGTATCAGAATTTGTACCCAACACAGCAAAAAGGTTATTAACAAAAACGTAATAGCTGGGCCAGCGACATACCCGCTAGACCAGATTGGAATTCCATGCCGTTGGTGGAATTCCTGAAAACAATGTTATGCAACGATATAGTACACATTAAATACTAATTTGCACAGAAGTATCAGAATTTGTACCCAACACAGCAAAAAGGTTATTAACAAAAACGTAATAGCTGGGCCAGCGACATACCCGCTAGACCGGATTGGAATTCCATGCCGTTGGTGGAATTCCTGAAAACAATGTTATGCAACGATATAGTACACATTAAATACTAATTTGCACAGAAGTATCAGAATTTATTCCCAAAGCAATAAAAAGTTATTGACAAAACACGTGTGCCAGAGCCAGCGATGTTCTAATTCATCAATTGGTTATAGTTGTACGTTATTCGCAAAATAAAATTTTCAGATCTTATGCTGAAAGAATACACAATTTTAACCTGTAGGTAAAATTAATGACAGTAAATTCGATCGGGACATGATGATAATGAATTGTTGATAAACAAGTGAGATGCTAGGTACTGTCTAAATAGACGTACTGCCCCCCTCCTCCCACCATGATCTCCTCCGGGAATCTATGAAACTATAAAACGTATTTCCAGCCAAAAACTCATTCTCCTTACATTGAAATTATTAAAATTTCTTATGTGTTCCGGAAATACGTTAAAACACTTAGGGCGATATTAAAGATTGAAGTTTTATCCAAAGAAAGCAAATTTTTGGGGTAAGTGTTCGTTTTGTTTATGGTAATTTAAATGTGATTGGAAACACGACAATTTTTGAGGATGAAGCACAAAGTGTGATAAATTAGAAGGTCTGTTAAAGTAAGGGTATCACCGGATCAGGATCATTCTCTGCACCTGTCCTGCAATCTCAGGTCCCAGACTCAAGGATCTCTTCCGCAGAAAAAAGCTCTTTGGAAGTGTATGATCTTGCAATAACCCTAGAAAATCAATCCATAAGTCAATCGTGACTCGAAAAAACCGTATAAGCCAGCCTAAGAACAATTGTATATGGGCTTAAAGTGCTATAGCCTAGGGCGGCATATTTCGGGAGGCGGCAAGTTTTGGGAAGAAACTTCCGAAATTTTTCTTTACCTTTACTTCCTCTGGGAAACGATGACGCTCGGCCACAGTTGCCACCTGAAGACACAGACTGTACTCCCGGACCAGGAAGCAGCCACTGCTTACCCGTTGTAATCACCAAACACTCTGTTGAAATATCTTCTATTTGTGAAATGATGTAAAATTGAATTACCACGAATCCTTACCAACACTCATGACCAGTATGTATAGTACTTTCAAAATCTCAAAATAATCAATAATAACCGATTTCATGAGATGTTACAAAACAGTTAATTACGCCTTTAATAATTAACTTAGAACTCTCAATTGTTTGGTATGTCGTTCTTAAAGATACATGCAATAAATGATGTTTTAGAATTTCCTTATTTTCATTACTTTTGGAATTATGTTGAGTTAAAAGGGAGAAAGCTTAAATTTTAATAAGAAACCCGTGTTTTTCTCTGTATTTTTGTTATCATGATTCACAATAACATACAAAATATGTTTCTTTTACTCGAATACGTGAGTGAATACTACCCAATCAGTAAAACATTATATCCGAGGTAATATAGGTGCATATTTTAATGTGGTAGACGTTTGAAGTGAGTTGTTTAGCGTGCGAGAGAGGTCGCCGGTACCCGGCTCCGTCACATAAACTCCTGAAGTAAAACTGTCTTCTTTAGACAAACTATAAGACATGAGATATAGCCTCACCAGTCCGCCCCCTCCCTCACCTTGAGAAATCCTGATCTCAAAATTACTCGTATCTCTTGGTAAATTATCTGTTTCAATGAAGTAATTTTATACAACCTGGAACTGTGTTCGTATAAAAGAAGTTGAAGTCATTGCCTTGATCTATACTGGACCCTTTTCTCATCTTTATTTTGTTTTTAACTTTTTTTATATTTTACGTAAAATTATATAAAGCAATACTGAAACTAAACTTTGGCTGTTATTGAATGATTATAAGTGCATAAATTGTACATTTACATTTGCATATCCCACATTCTAAAACCCAAGCTGGATTCTACGCCAGGCTCCTTGCCCATGTAGGCTCGTTTCCATGTCTAAGTTTCTCTAAATCTAAACAACCATATGGACTTAACATTCGCTCAATTATTGTTTGCCACTTGAATCCTTAGATTCTGATCTACAAGTTTACCTAAATTCAAAATTATATTATGTTAAATAGTTTTTTTGTAAATCAACAGCTAATCAAAATTTGTTTCAGTGTCAAAACTGTTAATTATATTTAGAAAGTTTGTTATCAGGTGTTTGTTTTGTGTAAGTTTATACAGTGTACTTGAGGAAGTTGCAATAACAACGATATATTATTTCAATTTCAATTTTGACTGACAAAATTAACAATATGTTAAAATACACATGTACTGTGTAGCTATTTACTTTTTGGAAAAAACGTAAATTTCATTACTTAATTTCGTTAGGTTTGAACTATTGATTCCGTTTTTCACACCTCTCACAACTTCATATTGAGCGGTCTGGTTTTAAAAGACCAAGAAAATTGATGACATGTCTGTACCATGGCTAAACTATTAAAAAGATGTTGCTATTAATCTTCCTTTTGGTGCACCTTATTTTGTGTTTTACAATTTTATATCGCGTGCCAGTTTAATTGTACTCATTTACTGACGAACGCAAGGCAGACTGGTTTGGTGAGAAAATATTGCTATAGGTTCTAGATCTGTTCGAGATTCGTCTGTAGATGAGAGCCAATCTGAGCAGAGAAAACATTGCCATCTGGAGGGCATCCCAGGTGGAACATTGAAACTGTACGATTTTGACGACATGTTTATACGCCACCACGTGTTGTTTGCTCGCACTAGTGCTATGATACAGACACATGGCTCGATAAGTGAAGAATTGTGATCAACGCAGTTCAAAATCACGCCGTAGTCTTTGTCTCACCACACTTCTAGATAAATCTAGAACAGAACCGTGTCTCGTCACCCTCGATAATGAACGAATGTGTTGCAAAATCATAGTAAAAGACATTTCTGTTCTATTTTATTCCAATTTGAATTCTACAATTTTTGTAAACAAAAAGCTGAACGAAACGGAATCCAACGGTGCAGTTTTGCCACCACTCTGCTGGGAGGAGCTGGCCGTTGGTGTAAAACTGATACCGCATTTGTTATTTGTTCGTACTACAATAAAATTGTGCTCGGGTCAGCGTTGGAGAAGTGGCTGTTGGAGAGACCTTTTTATAATTGAAATGGATTTTCCGATGGGACTGATATTTTTGAAAATATACCTTGACTACTACAAGTTGTTGACTATTTCATAAGTCCAGTAATAATTTACCAGGTTTTACTTTCACAACTTGAGCCAAGATAAGAATATTAGACCATCTAGAACAGGACCTACATTGTAAATGTTTCAAACTTTAAACCAGCGTAATGTTCTAAATAGTGAACCCTTTGAGGTCGGATTTGTGGCATTGTACTCTACTATTAAAGACCTTTTATTTGATGTACTACTTGACCTATGCTCTCATTTAAGATTTCCTTGCGGACCATCCCCCTGAAACGACAAAAATATGGTAGTCGCTTCAAAAAGTACATTTATAGGTGCAGTAATGATGTACCAAGTATTATTGCTTTAACTGTAACCGTTCGGGAATTATCAAGCCCGTACGGGACTTTTTCCACAACCTGTATACTATATATATATAAACTTCATTAAATGAACTAAAATACCATTTTAAAGGTTTTCAACACTACAGCTTAGTAGTCTGCATGGTTCCACACTTTTCATTGAGAGTCACTCCACTACAAAGGCGTATCCAGGGGGGTTTGATGTACCCTCCCCCATTGATACAAATATTCAAGGTATATTAACTTGCGTTAAACTGAAAGTATACTCGTAGTTGAACAATGTATCACGGTTCAGTTTTGTTTTAATTTGTTTTGATGCTTTAACTATAACAGCTGATATACAGAAAACACAAGACTCATACTTTTACTTTTTTCGGAAATACAAGTCCACCTGCGACCTGTGGGGGCTGACAAATATAATACAACCCTCACCTCCCCACAACCCTCACTTCCCGAGTTTCGGGCGAGAGAGACGGCGCGGCGAGCAATGGCAATGGCCAGTCATCTCCTTGAACGGCTAATTTGTATCTAACGTAGCTCTCATCGCTTTAGTTGTTAACGCTAGTCGTGTATTAGTGACTTATGTTGTTAATGAATACCAATAGTGGTAGTAGTAAAAAAAACAAAAACAAAATTACAAACCTTCTAGATTGATTATTTTACCATTTATAAATATTATAATTATTACAAGTGATTAAATTATACTCGCTCTTAACTTCTCCTGTATGTTTTCAACCAAAATTATGTAAGACGTTTACACAATTAGTATATGCTTATCAAAACGTGTTTCTAGTTGACCTACCAACAAATATAAAACAATGAACTTTCAACCATTTGGTGGTAAACTTCTGATAATTTTGAGGTTATGGAGTAACCCATTTACATTACATTATTTTATAACACATTTTAATTAAATGTTCACAACAACTGTAATTCCGCAATCAAAGTAAAGAAATATCGTGGTCACTTAAATCATATCTGACTAGTTCGTAATTCGTTTTATTTTACACTAGAACACTAGAACATGTTTTGTTTACATACATTTCAGGAATGAAATATAAATAAATAATAATAATAAAATAAAACTTGTGATAATTTTCTAGGTTACCCTCAAAGGGTTACCAGTAGCAACAATCAAATCTGGCAATAAGTTTTGTGTTCAAACTTTTTTAATTTACAATAAGTACTAATTCTGGTAGGCAATTGATATGTAAAATATAAGCATCTTGAAGTTCTCGACCATTAAATTCTAATTTTGTTTTTAGTGAAACAACTTTGGCTCTAGAAAAATAATGATTTATCTTTCAACATATCTTTTATTAAACACGTTACCCCAATTGTCATGTTGCAATGTTTTTCAATACTTTTCTTACTACAAAATTATCAGCTTTGTTTTTTTCAGGTTCAGCGTACTTGCTTTTAAAAGAAATTTCTAAATAAAAGCCAAACTTGTTTTGTGAAAGATGAACAAAAATATTTTCTATACCGCGCCTCTCCTGTCAGATCTCAGGTTGATGCCTGTAATCGTTTGTCTAAAACTGTAGCCCAAAACAATGTTTAATATGACAATAGAGCCTTTGTTATCACTAGTATTATGGCATTAACATCGCACACAAATATATATTTCGTTGATTTATATTCGTGAACGTTGATGATAGTTACTAACCGATCGTCATAACGTGTTTCTGTCACACTTTGTGTTTGAAAAACCAAAATTACACAACCAATGTAACGAAATATTATGCTTTGCAAATAAAATTTTACTTGAAAATCATATTTTTGCATGTCTATAATTTTTCATCGCCGAGCGTCTGCCATGTCTATTTGCAATGCATGTAATAAACGTCAACCACTCAGCCGCGGTAATAAATTTCACGTATCAAAGTTTGTGTAGTTGTATATACAGTAGATATATCCTCTATACATATATATATAAGTCAATTTATATCTCAAAATGTCTATCAGAGATGACATAGTTTGAAATTAAAAATAAATTTAAATATATTTAATACATATTATTTAGGTAATACAAATACATGCCAATATTTTCAAGTAAAATGTATACAGGGTGTAAATTAAGTCCTGATACGCCTGGATCGATGTACAACCTCTACCATACTTATTAAAATATTCTTTTGGATTTTTTGAATGATAAAAAACTTTTCCCCCCTTTTAAAATGGGGGAGCTTTAAATGTTGAAATTGCAAACCCCATCATGTGACATGCCATTTTAAAGGTCTATTCAATAGAAATACAATGACACTAAGAAATCACCTCTACGACGCCGTTTCTTGTAAAATTTAAGTGGGCAAATAACGTAAAAATAATAATCTGTAGGTATAATGCCAATGTTTTGCGCATTTCAACACAATGTATGCATGATATCTTTTAGTAAGACTTTGAGGTGCCCAGCTTATCCCTTTACGTAGTATCTAATGTTTCTGGTGTGCATATTTTTGGTTCTTTGGTTCTTGCAAGGTTGGGTTTTGGCGTATTGTTCTATGTGGCATTTTAATGTAAGGGGTTATTTACCCATCACTTTTGCTAGAAACGTCGTAGAGATGTTTTGTTCGTTTCATAGCTTTTTAGATTGAATAGACCTTTAAAATGACATGTCACAAGATAGGGGTTGAAATTTGAAAAAAATACCCCCCGGTAACCTACTTTTAAAAGGGGTGGGGAATTTTTTATCATTGAAAAATAAAAAAAAAATATTTTAATGAGTATAGTGAAGGTTGTACTTCGATATCTCAATCCGTTTGGAATATATTCAGGCTTATCAGAACTTAATTTACACCCTGTATGTAAAAGGTATGTATCCTGGGATCCCATATTAGAATGTATAAATTCTAAGTAAAAGATGGATGATGTGTCTTGTAGTTCTTAAGATATAGCCATTTTCTCGAACCTCTCTTATTCCCATTAAGAGGGCGCAGTAACCCATCGACGATCGTAAGTTTATTCCCATACGTCCAATATTAATTTCAAAACGTCCTAACTTTATTTTTATTTGTACGAATTTTGTATCATTTTACTCGCTAAAGCACTTTCTAGGGGATCCAGTGATTATTTTCCCAAGTAACACTGAAAATATATTAAGTACAATTTTGTGATTGTTTTTAATTAATTTTATTTATAATTGCGTAATTTAAAAATCTAAATTTTGAACAATGGATTCACTTTTTGCGGACATTAGCTTAAAAATACTTTTTGTTTCGTCAAATTATCTCATTTAGGTACGCCAGGAGGACGTTTTAAAATTTGAATTGATTGTCACTGATCGGAGCGGTGCCTAGGAGCCTAGATTGAAATTACAGTACTTGAAAAACTCACCAGATTATTTATGGCGCTAAAATTTAAATGTTAATATCATCTTTGTTAATACATTGCACCAACTACGTTTCACTATATATACTTGTTTCACTATATGAACTTGACAACATTGTTGTCGAGTTATGAACGATAAGAGGTTGAAGTGTGGTACTCCACATTCAGTTACTTTATACACGAGAGAAGCACGGAAGGCACGGAACACATACTGGGGTTGACAACCACGGGGCGCGGGGCAGTGGTAGTCAGGGGTCTTGCAAAATCACACCCGCCCGCCACCGCTTCACTCTGTCACTTTGCTTGGATTACTCATTCTGAACTCTAGGATAGTTTAGCACAGGTGTGTCCGTGCTATCACGACAGTCCTATAGTGGTGTTCTAGGACGAACGTCAGCAAACTGTACAATTTGGTTCACTATTTAAATATTTCAATATTAAAGATAGTGGAGGTGGGGTCCTAGTTACTGTTACCTCGCCAATCAATTGTTACCAGCTGGTGACTTCTGTTACTGATGTCGAATGTGTTTTCATTAAAGTGCAACTTAAATGGAAATCTTACATTATTTGTGCAACGTATACCCCACCTAACATGCACCTTGCAAAGTATGAACAGTTTTGTGATGCTGTGCTGGAGAGCCTTATGCAATCCTACAGTCTCAGATTTCTTTATTTTGGGAGATTTCAATCAACCTACAACAACCTGGGAAAACGTTTCTCTTTGCTCCCCTTGCCCATCCTCCCAATGCTTAATTAACTTGGCTTGTATATTAAATATATCACAGCACAATAAAATAAAAATCGTGGAGTTGTTCTCAACCCCATTTTTACTTCCTCTCCAGAAGTGTCTAATTGCTGATGATGAGATCATCCCAAATGATATAAATCATCCACCTTTATCTTTCGTGATCAATTTCCAGAAGAATTGTGCCACCTTGAACTCCTCTTCATCAAGTTATAACTTTAGAAAATGTGACTCTAATTCTGTGTTTGCGTGGCTTCAAAGCTTATCCTACCCATCAGTTTCTCAAGTGGAAGCTGAACAGCACTTTGTGACATTCTGCAATAGCCTTGCTGAAGTCGTCAAAATCAACTGTCCTGTAAAGACAGTGAGAAGATCAGCTTTTCCTGCCTGGTTTGGCTCTGAACTTGGAAAACTGGTGATCCAGAAGAAAATAATGCACAAAAAGTTCAAGACAACCGGTGAGATTTTCTTCTACGAGGAATTTAAGTTGCTCAGGAGGCAATGCAAAATACTTGCCGCAGATTCTTACTACAGATACACTGAATTCCTGGAATCTTCTACTCCTAATAATATAAAAATATTTTGGTCGCATATCAATAATTTTAAAACGTCGACCTCACTGTCTTGTTTGAAATAAAATGGTATTGAAGCAGAGGACTCCGTGTCACAGTGTGAACTTTTTGCAGATTTCTTCTTGTCGGTGTATACTAACTTGTCATTTCCCTCTAGTACCTTTGATCTAGACACAAACTGCAACCTATATAGCCTCACCTTATCTGCTCAAGAGGTTGAAGCGAAGCTCAATACCCAGGATCCCAACAAGGGTATGGGTCCTGATCTCATACCTCCAGCAGTGGTAAAGTACTGCAGTCCTGTTTTAGCACCTATCCTCGCTGTATACTTCAACTTACTGCTGAAGAACGGCACTTATCCAGCTAACTTAAAACTTAGTTTTATAGTACTCATCTACAAATCCGGTGGGAACTGAAGTTACAAACTACAGGCCCATAGCCATTCAACTTGTGTTTGCCAAATTATTTGAGAGCCTTGTCCTAGATAAGCTTGCATTTGACCTGAAACATACAATAGTCAACGAACAGCACGGGTTCCGCAGTGGAATGTCCACTGCAACAAATCTAATCTTACTCCAAAACTATGTCACATCTGCTTTTTCAAAACATAATCAAGTCGATTGCATCTACCTAGACTTTTCCAAAGTATTCGACAGGATCAACCATGATCTTCTTGTCGCAAAACTTAGGGCCTTTGGTGTGTCTGGGTCTGTATTGAAATGGATTTCTAGTTATCTTTGTGGGCGTACTATGATTGTGAAATTCGCCAGTTCCCTCTCCAACACTTTCTCAGTTACTTCTGGTGTTACACAGGGGTCACATCTAGCTCCTTTTTTATTCAATTTATTTATTAATGACATCGGCAAAGCAATTTCAACCAAATATCTAATGTTTGCTGACAATGTCAAATTATTTCTTGAAGTTCCGTGTTTGGAGGACTGTGAATGGTTATAGGCTAAATAAATTGTTCTAATTTCATTCAAGATAAGAATGTCTTGAACTGCCGAAGAGTGTGGATTGTTTCTTAATCTATGATAAAACAAATGAGAGCTGATTAATTCATTCTATTACCTAACATAACTCCCAAATATTTATGATTATATGCCCTAACTAGCAGTTTTCATTTTAAAGGGAGTTCGTCCGAGTATCACTGCCAGCATACTCTGTATTGTGCTATGTCTAAATCAGCGGACTCTGTTTCCTTTATAGCCAGGGTCAGGAAAATGTTACATTCATACACATTAGAATAAACTTTCTCCCAGCAAGAATATACACGCCATACATAGACTTGCTCATGTAACACTGAATTAGCACCGAACTTAGGATCGCATTAAGTATCATGATGCATATGTGGTCACAGATTTATCTGATGCTGGTTACGTAGCACTGAAGAAGGTATAGTAAGCCCAATGTTGTCTGTAAAAGAGGTAACTAATTATTGAAATTAAGGTGCGGGTGGAGTTCCTATGTTGAGTAGTTTGAATGAATGAATATTTATTTCCTCATAGAAATACAGATCACACATATATACAAAAACAGGAAATGATCTCCACATGGGCGTAGCCTGTCAGCCAAAGTAGGCCAAATATGGACATAATAAGTTATTAAGGATGGTTGTCTCATCAGCACGACAGCACTGTCTTATGATCACTTGGGCATGCCATTTGATTTGGTCGTATTAGAGCATGGAATTCGGAATTAATTTGGACCTAACACTGTAACTCTGTTTAAGAGAACCATAATTAGATTTCTCAGGGGTACTCATGTGAACTTTATTATTATGTAATCGAAGATGTCATCTGAATGGTTGAAATTCCATACAGCCTAATAGAATCTACTATGTGCAAGTAGACTACCAGCTTAGTAAATTACTTACCTTACTTTAATATCTCTTAGATGAGTTTAGAAGAAAATTAAATGTCAATTTTGTATTTAACTATACTGTGTCATTCAAGAAATTGCTCATCAGTAAGATTGGCATAGACCTAGGTCTATCTTGAAATGTAATTTATTTCAGAAACACACATTTATATCACTTGTAAATTAAATAATAACTTGTGAACTCCATTCCATTATCTTTCAACACATTCTTGAAATTTAAATTTGTGAAATAAACAATCTTACAAATGACCATTGGACTATTTGCCGTATAGTAGTGTGAAACAGCACATGACCTATCCATAGAACACATCCTAACAAAAATGTACTAATCCCATGTAAATCCTATATTAATGTTATAATTTGAAGATGAAAACTAAAAATAAAAAACCCGAATTCTCTAAAGAGTCTACTTAACTGGAACTCCAATATAGATTTTACATAAATGTTGTCTACTTTAAATCATAATAATAACCATTCAGGCAGCACCTATTATCATAACTGTATTGATTTTACAGGCTAACGATTGAAAAGAAAATCTATGAATGGTGTCGTACTTCAAAAACGTACAAGCCGATGATAATAAAACTTTGCACAGACATTCTAGGCATAATCTACCTTATTATAACCGTAATTTCAATTTTATCTTAGGCCACACCTATTTTTGATTGATGGCTGGTCCCGTAGGCCTACCTCAGAAACTTACAATCCGATCTGGATTCACAGTCCAGTGCAGTAGATTTGGAGAGCAACACATTCTAATTAATAAAGTTTAGAAATAAAGATACAGTTTAAAAAATAAATTTAAAAACAAAGTAATAAATTGTATCATGTCGATTTTTAAAACAAAGTGGATTATTGGGCCAATAAGGCTGGCTCTACTAGTACTATTTATTTATTGAATAAGATTCTTGCTGCAGTACGATAATTACCCTTCTTGTGACTACTGTATATGGTAATATAGTAGTATTTTCTCATAGCAATGACGTTTTATCGGCATGACACTTGAGACTGATATTCCTCCAGGCCGCCACCACCCGTTATCGCTTCGTGCAGTTATCAATGATAATAGTTGCCAAGAAAACGGGTTTGATCGTATTTTGTAACAATACTCTTTTATATCCGTAATAATTCGTAATAATAATAATCTGTTTGCATTTTAAAGCAATGCGGTAGCTTCATAGAATATTATTTCAGGTAAATATTATTATGATAGGCTAATATCTTTCTAGTGATTTGTTTTACGTACCGTAGTTCATAATTAAACAAATAATATTGTGTTTTTTAAGTGGATTGATCTAGTATTACGTTATATCAATTTATAGACGCAGTAACATTGTTAAAATTTATATTTCGTTTCATATTGTGTTATTCAGTTTTTCATACAACGTTTGAAGAAGAAAGATATATTTTAATTGTTAAGGATAATGATTACAAACTATTGAATTAATTTTATGAATACTGTTGTATTAATTAATTGTCATTGTTTTACATCAACGACGTAAGCTTTTAAATTAAATAACGTAACTTTTAAACATTTTTAAATTAAACAAGGCTTCGTGACATTATTCAAAATCAAGCCGTCTGGAAAACCAAATATTAATTAGACTCTAGTAGTTGACTTCCGGTTCCTGTGCTGTAAAAAATATTTATTCTAGGCTTCTTTCTCTATTCTCGTTAGTTACGTAATCTAATAGGATAAATTTAATTCTGAAGTGAATTCGACATATTTTACAAAATATTAAAATATTATGGCGAAAGTAAAATGACATTTACTATAAACATTATTTTAGTGTTGCAAATTAGACTCTCGTAGTTGACTTCCGGTTCCTATATTGTACAAATTATTTGTTCTAGGCTTCTCTATTCTCGTTAGTTCCTTAATCTAATAGGTTTGTTTTCATTCTGAGGTGAATTCAACATATTTTACAAAATATTATGGCGTAAGTAAAACGACATTTACTATAAACAATATTTTAGTATTGCAAATATTTCATGTTGAAAGAATCAACACAGTTTTCTGTGATAACTGTTTTATTTATTCGACTTGACTGAATAGTAGTGATATGATATCGCCTTACTAGCGAAGATAAGAAATAAGTTTAGTCTAAATGATAAACCTAATTTAGACTTAGGGGGAAACTTTAGTTACAACGATAGTCTCACAAGATTAGAATTAGCCATAAGGCTAGAAGCAAAATAGTTTTAGTAATTGATAATCATAGCAAAGATGTTTCACTTGATTTAGGCCTAGGTATTTTTTGTTGGTGTATGCCTTGTGTAAAGCTTACACAAATGCTACTCAAGTTTACTGAAAGTTTAACTATCCTGGACTATGTTATTACTTTTGCAAAAGCAAAATAGTTTTAGTAATTGATAATCATAGCAAAGATGTTTCACTTGATTTAGGCCTAGGTATTTTTTGTTGGTGTATGCCTTGTGTAAAGCTTACACAAATGCTATTCAAGTTTACTGAAAGTTTAACTATCCTGGACTATGTTATTACTTTTGCAAAAGCAAAATAGTTTTAGTAATTGATAATCGTAGCAAAGATATTTCACTTGATTTAGGGCTAGGTAGTTTTTGTTGGTGTATGCCTTGTGTAAAGCTTAGAAAAATGCTACTTAAGGGGAGATAGTTTTTCGACCAAAAAATATATTTTTTAAAAACATTTTTATTCGATTGTCCATTTAATTCTGTTTAATAAAATATATACTTTTATATGGTTTTCATTTGATATAGTTCAGGGAAAATAAAATACATAGGTGTGTTACCCTTTGGTGTAGCGTCTAGTGTCAAGTTCTGCGCGCTGGTTTCAACTACGGTACTTTATATAGTAATTTAAAGCCATATACTAATGTTGTATTTTAGTTTTGTTTGTTGGTCACACGATTAGTTCAATTCTGTTTTCTGTAATATTTGTCAGTAACTTCTTTTGTGACAGCTGATGTTGACAAATGACAGTTTGTGATTGTTACATAGGCCTATTGTTCAGTGGTGTGTTTACAAACAAGTGACAAACTAAGTTGTTCAGAACTAAGTTTTTACAGCATAATTCTATTATTATAAGTGATTTACCTTGATATACTATATATCATGCCTAGGATAAAAAAATTTAACCGTAAGAGGTACCAGGGTAATCAGTTTACAAAACCTAGCCTAGGCCAGACTCCAGAAACTCAGCCTAAGGTAACTTCCTCTAGTTCTAGAAAACTGTCTGGCTCAAAACTACCCAAGGATTATGAGTATTAAGATGATGACATAAATGTAATCATTAACCTTCAACTGTTATCTCAGGCTATAAACAGTTTTACTAAGTGTATTAGGCCTAGTTGTAGTGCATCATTTAACTGTCTTAGCGTTCAGATTGATTCTGGTTACACTAATAGCATAGCCCATAAGTTAGTGTTGGACTGTAATATAAGTTTAGTAGTGCATTCATGAACACAAAGACAATCCACAATAAGCATGAACTAAATATTAGGTATGCTTATGCCCTAAGATCAATCGGCAAAGAGCTTGAGGCTGGTAAAATGTTTTCTGCGGTCATGAATCTAGCTCCACCAAACTCCAGGATGCAGGCACTATACAAGACCATATTGCCTAGGGTTACAGAAGTATGTGATACTTCTCTCAGAAATGCTGCTACAGAGGCTGTAGAAGAGAATAATGGAAGTTCTGACATAGCTGCGGCTTTTGATGGCACTTGGCAAAAGCGCGGCTACAAATCCTTGAATGGAATTATTACGGTTACGTCGTTTGATACCGGTAAGGTATTAGACTTTGAATGTATGTCTAAATTTTGTATAAACTGTGCCAGAGATTTATACAAAAATGATGAAAAAGAGCTGGAAGAGCACAAGAAAGTTTGCAAGGCAAATTACTCCGGGTCGAGTGGAGGCATGGAGGTGGTCGGGGCCAACATCGTTTGCAGTCGGTCAGAAGAGAAGCTTCGAGTGCGGTATACTAAATATTTAGGGGATGGGGACTCTAAAGGCTTTCAGTCTGTTTTAGAAGCTAAGCCTTATGGTGAAGATGTGGATATTGTCAAACTGGAGTGTGTAGGCCATATCCAAAAGCGCCTTGGCACAATACTTCGAAAGTTAAAGTCTACAATGAAAGGAAAACAACTCAGTGATGGCAAAGTTTTGGGCGGCAAGGGTAGGCTAACCGATGTTGAAATCGACAACTTCCAAACCTTCTATGGGCTGGCAATCCGAAGAAATACAACTGATGTTCAAAAAATGCAAGACGCTGTGTGGGCAACCTTCTACCATAGGCTATCTACTGACACGAACCCACAACACGACCGTTGTCCTTCCGATGAAGACACATGGTGTAAGTTTCAAAAAGCCAAGTTCACTAACACCCCATTTACTCATAAACACTCCTTGCCTGAAGCTGTAATGTTTCTTATAAAACCAATTTATGAAGATCTGTCAAAACCTGAACTCCTCAAGCGCTGCCTACACGGAAAGACACAAAACCCCAACGAAAGTGTGAACAGCTGCATATGGAAAAGATTGCCAAAGACTGAATTTGTCAGCCTACCAACCCTAGAACCAAAGTAAATAGAAGCCTGAAATTGTTTATGCATATCAACTAATACATTGTACCTAATTGTTTGCTTGTATCTAAGCAAATTATTTACAAAAAAAATTTAACTAAAAATTTATTTTTTTAAGTTGAAAATATTAAGTACTAGAAAAAAAAATATTTATATGAGTAAAACCTATTATAAATAGGTATAAGATACTCCATATACCTCACTTATACCAGTGCTAATGTTTCAGGTTTGTAGGATTAGTGGTTAGGGAGATAAGTGTACCTAACTATGTGTATGTTTCCCCATTTAAATAGCATGGGAGCGAGAAAACTGCCTATCTCCCCTTAAGTTTACTGAAAGTTTAACTATCCTGGACTATGTTATTACTTTTGCAGGGAACAATGATAAGAGTTAAATTTGCATGGTATTCTTGCCAATATAGGAAAGACTTAGTTTAAAGATAGGGCTAAATGTAGTGTCAGTACTGCATATGATAGGTTTGACCTATGATAGGTTTTATTCACATGTGATTATGTTCATCAATATATGTAACCATGATCTTTTCTGGAATAACTTTATTACAAATGTTAATTTGTTCTACCTAATACTCTTCATCAGGATTATTCCACCGAAACCATTCAATGGTGGTAGGCCTAGCTTAACAATGTTTTAATTTAACATATTTAATTAATTTAATTTTTTTTATATGTTGTTCCCACGTACAACTACGATAAATTACTTTTCAAAATGGCTTACACTCAATTTGTTTCAAATTGTCCTTTGCGGGAAGTTACATATCTCTTAATCCACCAAAAAAGGTAACGTGAAACAAAACCCATGTTTTAGGTCCCATGTTGGGCTATCTTTCTATAAAACAAACGTAGCCTTGCTTACTTTTCAAAGTACCTAAATTAAGTCTGAAAATTTTATAAAAAAGCTAAAATAATTAGTAATAGTTCAGTATGAAGGGAACATTTCTAAAAGTTAATGTTTCTCAACAATTTCAATACCTCTATAGAGTTAGCGTAAGTAGTTTGAACTTCAGACAACTACCCATTCTATTTAATAAAATGTTAAAATTAGGAAAATTTAAAAAACGTGGACAGTTAAGGATGGCTTAACTCGGCCAACACTGCCTATACTCGAGGTTGTCACACTAATGGTGTACGATAATACTGATTTGTACATTACTTAAGTTTCTTACTGTTAATCGATACAATAAAGCATGTCTCAGGCTACTTTAAAAAGCAAGATAGTGACAGTAAACAACTAGTTGTGATATAACGGATGCAGCTACGTCTGTTGGTTCACTATCTACTCCTGGTACTAGTAGAAGCTATGCTGAACCTGATGTGAATCAGATGCTGATGAACGTGGACTTCATTCCAAGTGAACAACACTAGTATGATTTAGGGACTAGGGATTCCGGTCCAGCACAGCCGTAGTTTAGTAACTACCTTTCCACTGTATTTGGTACGGTAACCAAGACTGATTTTTTCAAAAGTCTATTTTGACCAGTATCCTTGGCTTAATACAGTGTAGTAGAAGGCACACCATATTGCTAATTCTCTCGTCTACAGATCGTCTTAGCCAGTTGAGACTCCGCAGCTAGAACTCCGCTTGACAGACTCGGTTGTGTCATAGTGACCACAACACAACTTCTTTCATTTTAAAGTTAAAAATCAATCTTTTCGTGCTTGCAATAGTTGTAGGAATGGTTACAGAGATTAGCAATATGATACATAGGTTTAAACTTGGAAATATTTCTTTATTTCGATTTGATGTCTTCTTCTGTCATTCACCAAAACATCAAAAGGATTGAGAAAACTTGAAGAATTTCGTTAAACGACTTAAATCTGAATTTGTATTTGTACCTCGTATAAAATGTCTCATAACTGAATAATTTTTATGAATATTTTTGCATTAACTATTCCTTGTTTATTTTGTCAATATTGTCTTCATCTGTCATTCTTTTACAGTATGTATTTTCACCTTTTTGTATTGTTCGGTTAATTAATCAATATTTTAATTTAACGTTACAGTAAATGTTTTCCAACCCTTCATTTTTATAACCTCCTTGAAATCACATTATCATCTAATGTCAAGATTCTTTTTGTAGTAAAGCTTTTATTCGTTACCTCATTAGCAAGGTTTTTCCTCAATTCAGGTCAAAACTGTAACCCTCAATAGGAAGTATTTATGCAACACTGAACCTTTATAGTACAAGTTTGGCCTCAGCAGTACGCAGGACCAGTTCTAGACATTTTTCTAGTGTAAACAAACAAAATTCTGGTGCCCCTCCAAAAAACTTACATGGTAGTAAGGATTATCTCCGGGTCTCGATACATTAAACAATATGAGTGCTTAAGAACGTCCGAAACAAGTGAAATATGAATAAACGTAGGCCTTACTGTAATTATCAGCATGTGCTAAACATCCTTGCCCTTATTTGTTTAATATAAAATTTAAAAAATTTAAAAACCAATTACATATATAAAAATTCTAAGTTAATTAAGTGTGAACAAATCAATAAATAAAACGCAAGTTAGTTTTAAAGAAATTAAACAATTAATATACTCGTAAAATAAAGACAAACTTAAAAACGGTTACATTTAACACTGAAAAGAGATTATTCTTGACTTCATTTCATTGAGAACGTAGTTAGTGTCTATTTGGTTTAACAAATCATTCTCAATGACCATTTTTGTTAGTCCACTCAAATTTTCCTGCCAAATGGTGGATCTGAGATAAGTTTTTATTAGTTTCAACTTAGAAAAACTTCTTTCACCACTTGCTACTGAAATATAGAGCGTCAGAAGGATGCTTAGAGAAACAAAACCATTAGGAATTGTGTCCATATAATCATTTTTTGTTATATACGACAAGGCCGTACTTGTAGAACTTCCAGGTGGCAACATTGGCGCAAAAATGTCTAGCTCTTCGAACAATTCGACTCCATTTATGTCACATTCTTCTACATCACTCCGAACATCGTGAAGTTTTTTTCCGGCGTCTTTCAAGGTCTTCTTGTTCTATGTCTGAAGATTATTAGTGTCATAAAGAAAACTAAAACTCTTTCTGTGGTTCTCCATGAGTTCAAACCTCTCTTTAAGTGACTTGATTGTTCTTTTAAGTACCACAAAGAAAAATTTCACTTTGAATGATGCCAGTCCAGCCTGAATCAGTTCATCCTCACTCTCAGGAAAATATCCTCATTGTTTCACTTGGACGAACTTCGGTTTCTTTTTCAAATTCAGCAGAAACACCAATTTTTTCCGCCATTTCAGAAGCCTCTAGGATATGCCTTCATCAGATCTCATATTTTCCAAATATGTCTGAACACTTTTTACGAGGTCCATTGAAGTTTGCAAGGTAGATGAAGCTTTTTGCAAGGTCTTACTCACCATGTATGGTTAAGTGGTGTTTCGTTTTCCATGGTTAGGATCGAACGATAAAACGTTACTGTAACGCATGGCATGAGACAGTAGATGACAGAGCGACACAAGACGCAACGGATGGGGAGGGATGTCCGTCATATGAGGCCAAGTAGATGACGGAGGGGTGCCCGACGGACGAGTCCATTTGTTATTATTTGTGGTTATTGTTATTTGGGAATAACAATAAATCAAGTAGTGGGAGTATGCGCAAAGGTCCCACCTTACGATATACGATTTTTCCTAACTCCTTACTCCTACAATTTGGCGATGTGAATCAATTTACAACCTCTAGTCTAGTCTCCTTCTTTAATACTGAACATTGGAGAGCGCTTAGGCGCCCCCTTTGGATTGGCATCCTATGCGACCGCGTATTTACCTCTTAAACCAGCCCTGGAAGTACGTTGTTTCGTACATTCCTCCTTTATAGCAAGAGTTCACTCTTTCGTGTGCATGTTTCCCAGCATGAGTGACGTATTTTCAGAGAAACAATGTCTTGGGCACATAAAAACCTCCTCCTCCCCGATACGGTAAACGTTTTTTGTGATCTGTATCATCGACTAGTCACAGTTATTTATCTTTTGTCATATCTGTGCAGTTTTGAGGTGTTTCTATACGAAAATATAGTGTATGAGTGAAATCAGTCAAAAACCTTGATAGTGCCTTGAACCATATCCATGTAGTAACTCAAAACAAGTATAAATTTAGCACGAACCTCAGCAAGAAAAGTCCCTCGATAACAAGAAAGTTTTCCAAATCTGAGGATCTACTGTACCTAGAATCTAACTTTATTATTAGTTGTATTTCTTCTATTTCTAGTATTTGTTTTTTTTGTCAGTAATGATGATTTCAATCATTTTGTTACAATTAATAACAAGCTAATTTTCTCCAAAAATCAAGCATGGCATTTCCTTTTTCATCTTTCATATACATACTGTAAACATATCTTATCATTATCTACACCCCTGTTTTTCTGTGAGCCTAATTACAAATTATCCAAAATATTACTTTAAATTCCTACACCATATTGTTTTAGTGCCATTAAGTACCGAGTTTTCTGAAACTCCTTCTTGCCACCATTGAAAAAGTTTCTCTAAATTTGTGTAAAATTAAACATTTAAACATTGATAGAGCTGGAATTGAATGATTTTATTTCAGGAGCAACTTTAATATTTGATTTTACATCATAATATATTTTCCTAACACTTTTTCAAAACTGAGGTATTAAATTTACCTAATATAATTTACATTTTAAAAATAAATTTGATTATTTTAATCAAACAGGCTTAGTGTAGAAATTTTTCTGTTATTAGTGTTGGCGGTTCTGATTACTTTCTGTGATCTTGATCTGGATTTGGTTTCTGTTGTTTCTTCTAGTTTGAGTTGTCTATAATTGTCTAATTGCTATTTCAATACTTTTTCAATTATGATTTGTATACTTTAAATATTTTAGAGTGAAATATACTCTGAAAATAGCTCACAATTCCGTGCAAATGATATTTGAAATTAACATTAAAACATTTCTGTGAGATTACTGTTGATTTTAATTAGGCTAATATAGTTTTACTGCAGATTTTAATTAGGCTAGTATAGTTTTACTGTTAATCTTAATTAGGTTTATATAGTTTTATATATTTGAATTTTGACATTTATGGGTGAAACATATTTCATTTATGATCAATGGTTAATAAAGACTATTTGACTATTTCAGTCAAAAAGTGAATTTACAGAAACCTTAGATGCTGCACATGTTATAAATAGTGTAGACTGGAAAACCTAGGAACAAAGATGTTTAATTTTAAATTGAATTTATTGAATTTTGTGAGAAACTACTATTTCAAGGAAATGACAAGTTTAAAGAAGTTGTTTTTTAATAAATTTATTTATTTGAAATTTAGATTGATTTAATTTTGAATATAAAACAAACTGAGAACTTTTATTACTTTATTCAAACTATAATAAACTTACAATTTGGTTTTATAAATTTGGTTCTTTTCATGTAGTTAATATTAAAAATGGAATACTGCCATGTTATGATAACATATTGCCGTGATTAGTTATACATGGGCAGAACAAAAGGACTACTAAATGTGACACTTAAAAATGCAAATAAAATACATGAAAGGGTAATGAAAAGGTCTCAGCATTACTAATTTTAGAATCGTCACCTTTTCAGGAGTGTGTTCAGGTAGTGTTTTCATAATTAAAATATTAAATTTTACAAGGTCTCTTTTCCCTTCCAGAGTGTTAAGATAAGTGTCAATCATATCAGAACGAACTGAAGAGGAGAAGTGATTGCGAGAAAACAAAAAGTTCTAGTTTCCAAGGTCGATGTCACCCCAAACTCTTTCAGAACAAATTTATGGCTCAGACCTCCTGAAAGGAAATAGATGTTTAGTGACAGTAAACAAGGCACCAACCCTAGTAGTGCAGTAATTGGCGTTGCATTTTCCGTTGTCTCTGTATATGATACCAGTATCTAAGATGAAGGAAGCACATACGTTGTCAAATTAAAGGCGTGTTTTGGACATAGTAATATTACTGGAACTAGTTTCTGCCAAGGAAGAAAATAACTCATCGCATTTATTCTGTAGATCGCATTCGTTCTGGTGCTGAATTGTGAAACATTTCAGTTCCTTATCACAGTAGTAGTTCCCCCTCCCCCCGCCCCCACAATTCTAAGACCCATATTTGTGATTACTATGGAGCACACCTCTAAATGGACGCATCTAAAGACCTCTCTGACAAATCTCAAGAATATTAACCTTTAGGAAACATTCAGATACTTGGATATAATTGTAGTTACTTGCCTTTGTCTTTGGCTTCGTCACAGTATTTTTTGATACACCAGATTCTTCAACACAAACAATCGATCTTGTCGGTGACACTGGGCTTAAGTCTAGTTATGAACTGAGTGTTTTTTTTTTACTGATATTGTGTTTGTTTCTGTCCCACTACTAATTACAACAGCGGAGACGCGTTGTCTTTTCAGTTAATGCTCTTCAAGCTGATCTTGGTGGTTCTGGCTCTTCCTAATCACAGTAAGCCATAAAGGAAGTTCACAACTCTAGGTTCTAAAGTTCAACCGATATCCATAGATATTTGGATTTCAGCTGTACCATAAACACTGCATACAGTTTCTGAAGCATTGATAACAACAGCTTTCATTCCAGCAATGTCTTTCAAAGGAGCCTTTTAAGTCTGCACTTTTAGGACTTGAATAATCAGAAAAAAACAGCTTGGGAGAGAATGACAAACTGTTTCAGTTCATTAAACAAGGATTCCAGGTTGGAGTTTACGAGTCTTGCTATGTCAGATCTCATTTTCTTAAACTGCTTATTAAAGTACTTGTGACAGTCATTCCTTCGCTGACCCCTTCTCACTAGTAAAACGCCTTTGACACCATGAGGAGTTTTAATCGAGATTTAAATCGTTTAGAATCACTGAGATGTTTAATTCCTTCAGGCAGCTTGTTTATCACTTTCACACCAACTTGGGACAGCAAGTGTTCAAATGCCATCGTTCTATGTTGTACAATCTGAAAGTTGTCCCTGGCCTCTTGTCTCGTATTGGTGGACATCACTGCCTTGGACCAACTCGCATTTGAGTTGACAGTATAGAACAACGTCGGAAATGTAGAGACATGGTAAAGTTAACAATCCAAGCTCTCTGAAGGCATCTTTGCACGACTCTCTGAAATTAAATTTGTGAATAATTCTGACAGCTTTCTTTTGAGCTCTAAATACTCTTTCGAGTTTGTTAGAACTTACAGAAAAGCCACAAGGTTTCATCCAAAATAGAAACCGATTTCAGGCTCATAATTTCTAGTACTTTTGATACAAGATTGATTTATTGGTATTTGTTTCCAGGAAAAGAGATATCAATTGCTCATCAAAAGAAGACATCGCTGGGCTCCGATCAGGTAAATAACATGTTGTTATATATATCCTCATTTTAAAATGTATTTAAGCCTAAAAAATATTGTTTCACAGCTCTATATAAATCAGGACAATGCTGTATGACATGTCATCAAATCTCACACATACAAAGTGTTACAAATCTTGTGTAGAAACTTTGGAGTGTCGTCTCTGGAGTTATTATGTTGATCTAAAGATACAGGTATATCTATCTTCCTTAACTGAGTTTACTTATTTCAGTCTTTTTGAGAATGTGTCATTCAGAGTTTTCATTTTTCATTGCCACTAAACAAGCAAATACAACTGTAAAGCAACACTAAAATACCATTTAAGCAGTAATCCAGAGCGAATTCTGGTAGTCGAATAGGGTGGGGCTGTTTATTTCGAAATGTGATGTGAGGTTGTTTTTGAAAACTACAAAGAGATCAACAAAAAACTTTTTTATTTGAAAGGACCTTGTTCAAATTTTTAAAATGTAGAAAAATATTTTGAGAAATGAGATTCTCATAGACTTATTAGCACCCGGAAACACACAACTATTTTAAGTCCCTGGTGATGACATCATTATTACATTAAATAGACTTTTGATTTTTTTAAATGTTATTGGAAAAAAATGTATGTGTTGGTTATCAGTCTACAAACTAAAGTAGGTGGTTCCCACAACATTATTCAAAATTAATCAAATTTTAATCGACAAAATCCTATCATTCTGCCATATTTCTTTCCCACACTGATACAAAATCGCGTCTTCTTTTCTATTTTTTTTTTTTACCATAAAACTCCACTTAATTAAAACTTTAATTAAAAAACTGACTACAAGTTTCAAATTATGAATTCTCAAAGTTTCAGTTTTGTTGAAAAGCACCAAAAACGAGAATATTTTTTTGTTCTTAACTTCATAAAAACTGGAAGTTTTTTATTGTAAATAATTTGGTTCATATGTGTAAACATAGAAATTGAGCTAATAGCAGGTCCAGTGCAAGTATGGAACCAGGGCAAATATTCCCGATAGATATGGGTAGATAAAATGGATACCATAGGTAGGAAAACATGAACTATGGATATTTTAATAAAAGTAATTGTGAATCTACAAGTATTAGTAGACATTTCAATAGGTTCTATGGATAATTTTATGGTAAATACTATTTATGTAAAAGTAAAATAATGTTAGTTACTTTAATTTACATTTTAACTTATTATATACATTGGATAAAAAGGTTTAGGTTTATGGTTGACATTTCATGTAAACAATATGTATATTTATATTCTTGTGTAAAAACATAGCTTTCTGTTTTTCTTCTAGGAGATACTTCAGAAGTCTCTTCTGGTGAACAGTGCTCATCGAATACTGCAAAGATTGATACAGGTACATATAATTCATCTGACTATTAATCAAAATTTGTATTCAAACTTTTAAAACATTCTGTACATTCATAACGCTCTAAAAGGGAAGACTTTGACATACACCCTCCACCTATTATCAACCAATTCAAACACTTGAAATAGCACTATCTTAGTTGCAGGCTGTTCTATAAAAAGAATGGACTGAAATAATCTAATAATTATTAATTGAAACCATTTTAATCTGCAACAGTTGTCTGCATTTTGCATTTTTTACAGAGTTTTAACACTTGAAACTACAGATGAGGATGTCATGAATAAAAAAATTTCAGATTAAAAAACAATCTTAATGCCACCATTAAGAATATTTTCTAGTGAATATTTATTTGGTATGAAGCTCAGCAAGCCAGTGCTTATATTTCAGTTAATATTGGAATGTAAAATGTCTTAGTGTTCTTAAACTTCAAGTTGTCAAACCTTGCCATCATTAATAATATTGTTATTAAATAAAAACATATTAGTCAAACAATTCCCCTTCCCTAGTCTCCAATCATTAACAGTAAAAATATTACTATCAATTAAACAATAACAAGATTCCAATCAAAATGATTCGTTAACATTTAAATAAATTCTAATATAAATAAGAATATTAAAATTACTTATATCAAATATTTATTTTATAAAACCTTACTAAGTCAGACAACGTTAAAAGTGTAACAAACTATAATATAATAACAATCATTCATTAAAACAATAAAATTAGTAACAATATAAATTCAAAATAACAAAATGGAGATTGAGACAGCATACATTTTTTCACGTCTAAGAATACTGGGCAGGAATAATGTTACAATAAAGAATTTAAAAAAAAAACTAGAAATTAAACTTTAAGATTAATTATATCACTTTAAATCACTGAAAGTCTAATTAAAAAATCACCAAATTAAATTTCTTGATATGATAATAACATTGAACAAGCATCTAAGAATCTACTTTTCTTGCAGTGAAATTAGAATAAAGTTCCTGGCCAGAAAACTTGCAAACTGAAATATTTAAGCTTCATATATAATTATATTCTTGTGTAAAAACATAGCTTTCTGTTTTTCTTCTAGGAGCTACTCCAAAAGTGTCTTCTGCTGAACAAAGCTTGTCAAGTACTGCACAGGACCCTATTGATAGAGATAGATAACATTCATGAATCATGTGACTATTTGTCAAAGTTTTAGTTCAAATTTTCAAACATCCTGTACTTTCATAATGCTCTAAAAGGGAAGAAGTTGACTTAATATTGGAATGTAAGAACATCTTAGTGTTCTTAACTGTTTATCTACAGTATATATTTATATATATATATATATATATATATATATATATATATATATATATATATACGAGGTCCAATCAAAAAGTATCCGACCTCGTCGTGTATCACGGCTTCTGCTGCCAATAATGAGATAAGATTTGTTGCGACAATAGTTCCTACTATGATAAGGAAAGGTACAAAGTCTTATCTTGATCCCCCGACTGGTTCGCCGGAGACGGGTCAGTATGTACTGATAAGTCAAGTGCGCGTATCGGTTTTCTCTAACTGTGAAGATGACGGAAAAAGTGGAACAACATTGCATTAAATTTTGCGTGAAACTCGGAGAAAAACAAAGTGAGACCATTCGGAAAATTCAGCTAGCATTCGAAAATGAGGCAATGAGTGTTACGCAGATTAAAGAGTGGTATAACCGTTTCAAAAGTGGTCGAACCTCGGCAGAAAGTGACGCGCGTTCGGGCCGACCAAAAACAAGTCGAACTCCGGAAATCATCGAGAAAGCAAAAGTTTTGATCTGTGAAAATCGTCGAATGACTGTGGAGGAAGTAAGTACTGAGTTAGATGTCAGTTTCGGATCAGCTGAAGCAATTTTAACGGATGACTTGGGATTGCGCCGGGTAGCCGCAAAATTTGTGCCAAAATTGCTGACAGACGAGCAGAAGCAACGGCGATTGGATGTTGCCGAGGACATGCTGCAATGTTGTGAGGATGATGCGGACTTTTTGACATCGATAATAACTGGAGACGAAAGTTGGGTCTATGGATATGACCCTGAGACCAAATTTCAGTCATCACAATGGCAGTCTCCCCAGGATCCTCGGCCAAAAAAAGCAAGGCAAG
Source organism: Homalodisca vitripennis (assembly GCF_021130785.1). NCBI lineage: Eukaryota > Metazoa > Arthropoda > Insecta > Hemiptera > Cicadellidae > Homalodisca > Homalodisca vitripennis. The sequence continues at coordinate 27,175,351 of NC_060215.1, forward strand.
TTCGAAGCAATGTCAAAGTGATGCTTACTGTTTTTTTTCGACCACCGTGGAGTTGTGCACCATGAATATGCCCCTGAGGGTCAAACTGTGAATGCACAGTACTATTTAAGTGTCCAACGTCGTCTCCGAGATGCGATTCGCCGCAAAAGACCTGACTTGTGGGCGTCTCAAAATTGGCGGCTACACCACGACAATGCGCCAGCTCATTCTTCTCAGCTCATTCAAACTTTTTTGGCGAAACACGGCACTCCGCAAGTTCCTCAGCCTCCGTACTCTCCAGATATGGCTCCATGCGATTTTTGGCTCTTCCCCCACCTCAAAAAACCATTGAAAGGCACCAGATTTGAAAGTCGAGAAGCAATTATGAAAAAAACGACGGCTGATCTCATGGCGATGCCGAAAAGTGATTTTCAAGACTGCTTCCAGAAGTGGAAACGTCGCTGGAATCGTTGTGTTGCTTCTCAGGGTGCTTATTTTGAAGAAAATTAACGCCAGCTTTTTTCAGGTAACTTCAGTTTTACGTTGCACCAAAAGGTAGGATACTTTTTGATTGGACCTCGTGTATATATATATATATATATATATATATATATATATATATATATATATACATATATATATATATATATATATATATATATATACATATATATATATACAAAAATATCTAATTACATAACGTGTTTACATAACGTTTTTCACATCTAGGAATACTATGCTTTAAAAGAGATAAAGTTATAATACAGCATCACTAAAAATACTATGCCCGTGTAGATTTTCCACATTTTATCTCATTAATTTTATAATTAACATTTTTTTAAACAAACCTTTTAAGACTGGAATTATATAAAAGCACACTAACCTCTGCATAAAAACTTTATAGTAAAACACCATGTGATAAAGAAAAGAATGAATATTATTTTTGTACTCAATACAATTTCACTTTTCTAGATTTCAGCTGCAAATATATTGATTACTTAAAATCTGATTTTTGTGCTCTTTGATGTTTGCAATTAACATGGTACTTAAATTTGTTAATCTGTTTCATGGTGCTTCTTAAATAATGTTTAATTAATTGCAGCTTGCTCTCCACCTGAATGACAGAGACTGGAAGAGTAAGGAGTGTTTGGAGTTATGTTGAGATGTTTGGGTAACATTTGTCTGTGTTGCTCATAAAAATAATTTTAAAAGCTGAGTGAAGTTTAACATGTCTTAAATTGTTATCCATTTCAAAGCCATGCCCTTTAAAAATTATTATCTTCGGGGCGTGGTCACGGGCAGATGGTGGATGGAGCTCTCTTAGGCTGGATGCACACTGGAGGAGCAAACCATCGGAAGCAAGTGTCGTGGGTCATTTTGTTGAAAGCATTGTGACAGTTTGCTCCTCCAGTGTGTGATAGCTTACCACAGACACATTTGAATCGAGAGGTCAAAAAATTACTAGCTGTCTGTTACCCGTTCAGCGTAATTACAAGAAGAAATTAACATTCCAGAATGCTTATGGCAATTTGTCCAAATGTCAGATATATTTCACACTGGTTGCGATGATCTTTTTAGTGATGTCTTATAGCAGTAGCTATGCCTCTACCTTTACCAAAGGTTTGTCCACATATACCAATTCGTCAACTTCTGACATTTTGAAAGGAACTCGTGACACAAAAAACAATCGGACATAAGATGCCTGCAACTAAAGTAAGGTTAGGTTAATTTTCCATTGTATTTGCATGGGTGAAATTTTTGCTTCCAATGGTTTCCATGAGACATAATATTTCAGTTAGGAGTCTGACATAGTTTCACGTGGCTCACGATGTGACGTCTTGAAACAGGTGCTCACTTGGTCTCGACTAATAGGTGTCCGAAGAAACTGTAGAAGCAGTTTGATTAGCGACACTTGCTTCCAACAGTTTTCTGCTCCAATCCATGTCCAGCCCTAGTGTTAAAGGCAGCCTAGCTTGAACATAAGGACGTGATACTCCTGCCCGCTTTGACTGGAGAGGCTGGTGCAGACCAGGCTCCCCCTTATTTCAAGATTACATGACAGATATAGTGCACACTATCCCTCCTATTGATTCTCAACAGAAGGCTACCCCTGACCCCAACATTACCCATCCTGAATATCCACAAGCAACTGCAAAGGTCCTTTTTGGACTGTGCAGTGGGAGGCTACTCAACTTCTTGTCATAAGAGAACACAAAAAACATGTTCATATTTTGTCAAATTTAATATATTTTATTACTGTATTACACTTAAAACTCGTCTTATTTTTAATGGCCAGGGAGGTATTGCCTCAGTAGTCTGGCGGTTTGTACGTTTAAACCAGCAGGCACATGCCGGGGTAAGTTATAAAAACCTTGTTCCAATAAATTTATCTTAAACATTAATCATTTTAAATAGATATTTACAATATTAGACGCCTAAGGTAAAAGCTTTAAGAACTTCATTAAACATTATCAATGCCACCTGTTTTTAGACGCTTGGCCAAGAATAAAAATTGCTAAGGTAATTTAATAACTACTTTTTTGTATACAGTAATTCTAAAATTAAATACTCAAAAACAGCAATATTATATTTAACTTGTACAAATATTATGTCTTAATCAAATTTTAAGTTTCCAAATTATGAATATTCAAAGTTGTAATTTGGTTGTAATAAATAATTTGCTTTTGTATCGCTAAATACAGAAATAAACAAGCTAACTTTGATATCAATCTCGTTATTTTAGCTCAATAAACTCTGGTATCTATAATTGTGTTGATATCTATACTTCGGAAACATATGTGACACAACGATTTTAACCTCCTATGTTTTTCCGCCCCTATATACTTTTGCCATCTGAAGTAAACAATACTCCGTGCCCCATCTATCTACAGCTCTGGTCCTGACTCATTGGATATGTTATTTACATTGAATATTTCTTTACCAATATGTGCAAAAAAACTGTATAAAAGCATTTTCTATTCTCCGAGTGTCTGTCAGTAGTTCTCCATCATGACAACTTGTGACTCCATTAGATAAGGTGATGTATAGACCTCCATGAGGTTTACATACTCAGTTCAATACCCACTTGCTTGTCCTCCATGGAGCTTATCTTTTCTAAAATAAATCCACTTCAACTAATGGCAGATCCATAGCAAATATGGACTCAGGGACAAAAGTTCCCACTAGATAAAGACAGATGAAATCGATACCATAGTTAGGGCAAATGAACTATGGGTTAAACTAAATAGTAATTGCGAGTCTACAAGCATTAGTAGATACTGCAATAGATTCTATGGTTGAAGCATGTGGACAATTTAATGATAAGTACTGCTTATGTAACAGTAAAATAATGTTTCTTTAGTTTATATTTTAACTTATAACATTAGATGGAAAGGTTTAAGTATATGTGGGACATTAAATGAAAACAACACGTTAATTTTATATTCTTGGGGGAAAAAAATACCTTTATGTTATTCTTCTAGGTGCAACATCCAGTGAACCATGCTCGTCCGATGCTACACAGGACTCCAAAAGAGTTTTGGGTGAAGTCCTGTGGATGGTCAATAAGAAGGTTGCAATGCCAATGCCAGAGAGACTTAAGACGGACTTGAAAAAAAAATACTCATGAAAGGCCCAAGTGTATACTTGGGCGAAGAAAGCACAGATTAGAGAACAAAAGGGGGGTTTTCAAAGTAATTCCCCTTGAAATTCCAAAACCAAATAACACTCAAATTAAGCAAGAACCACTGCCTGATGACAGACCCACAGGTCTCCTTTATAAACGCAAGATAACTTACCAAGGCCAGGATCTCAGACGACTAATCCAAAACTTTCCACACAATGGTAATGTAAAAACAACTTTTCCATATAATGTAATTCTAATATTAGATACTCAAAAACAGCACAATTGTACTTGACTTGTACAAATATTATGTCTTAATCTCATTTTCAGTTTCCGAGATATAAATGTTTAAAGGTGCAGTTCTTTTTTTTATATGTATAATTTGCTTTAGTATCGCTGAATACAGGAATAAACAATCAAACTTTTAATATAAATCCCATTATTGTAGCTCAATAAACTCAGGTGTATATACGAGGGTCGTCCACAAAGTAACCTCCGTTTTTAAATTAATAGTAAACCAGTTGAGATACAAAAAGTTTATTATATAAATGTTAAAACTACAGCTTTTCTCTACTTTTCTACATATTCACCATACAAATTCGAGCACTTATCATATCTTTTAACAGTTTTTTGAAATTCCATCTTTAAAAAAATCTGCCGCCTGAGAACGTAGCCAACCTGTCACAGCGTTTTGAAGCTCTTCATCACTCGCAAACCTCTGAGATGCAAGCACCGCTTCATGTACAGGAAAAGATGGAAATCACTGGGAGCCAAGTCCGGGCTGTAGGGGGGGGGTGGTCAAAAACGTCCCATTTGAACTTTTCCAAAAGTTCTGTTGTTCTTTGAGCTGTATGAGGACGGGCGTTGTCATGGACAAACACAACTCCAGATGTCAGAAGACCACGACGCTTGTTTTGAATCGCTCGTCGTTAGCCATTTTTAAGGTTTCACAGTAAGCTGCAGCTGTAATGGTCGTACCACGCTCCATAAATTCAACGAGCAAGATGCCCTTAGCACCAATGCCCTTTCACCAAGTCATCACTAACGAGAGATGGCCTACCACTCTGGTCTTCATCGTGAACGTTCGTTCTTTCATTTTAAAAAAAAACGAACCCATTGACGGACTACACCTTCGCTCATAATGTTTGGGCCATACACCTCACTCAATTCACGATGAATTTCAGCTGCTGTGTAACTTTTCAACCACAGAAATCTTATTACACCACGCACTTCACATTTGGCGGGATTTTCTATCACGGCGCTCATGTTTTTACGTCGTAACAAAAGAACGCGCGATCGCACGATGCTCTCCCTTCAACAGCTAGAAGCGTACTGAACTGCTGCGCACGCAGATGTGTGAATGGCGGCGCTACCCCCACTACTTATCGCGCCACGCCCAAACGGCGGTTACTTTACGGACGACCCTCGTATAAATTTTATTATATCTATACTTCAGAAACAATTGTAACGCAATGACTCAACCTCCTATATTTTTCCGCCCCTATAATTTTGCCATCTGGAGTAAACAATACTCCCTGCCCCCTCTCTCTATAGCTCTGGTCCTGAGTCATTGGATATGTTAGTACATTGAGAATTTCTTTATCAAAATGCAAAATCTTCATGCAAAAATATAATTATAATTATCTTTATCTTTAACATTAGATGGAAAGGTTTAAGCATATGTGGGACATTAAATATAAACAACATGTTAATTTCATAATTTTGGGCGAAAAAATACTTTTTTGTTATTCTTTTAGGTGGAACTTCTACTGGACAGTGCTCATCAGGTACTACACAGGACTCCAGAAGAGTTGAGGGTAAAGTCCTGTGGAAGGTAAAAAAAGAGGATGATATGCCGATGCCAAGAAAACTTAAGATTATACTGAGAAAACCTACCCATGATATGCCCAAGCTTATACTTGGCAAAAACAAACACGCTTTAGAGAACAAAAATGGAGTTTTCAATGTAATTCCCCTTGAAATTCCAAAACCAAGTCACACTCAAATTAAGCAAGAGCCTGATGAAAGACCCACAGGTCTCCAAGGTAAGGATCTCAGACGACTAATCCAAAACTTTCCACACAATGGTAATGTAAAAACAACTTTTCCATATAATGTAATTCTAATATTAGATACTCAAAAACAGCACAATTGTCAATCAATCAATCAATCAATCAATCTTTATTTACATATACATAGAGTATAGTATTGCGTCAAAAACATTACATTGTAAGAAAAAACACAGGTTTACATTTACATACATACAAAAATTTTACTGTACATAGGTAAAAAAGTGTTAAATTTTCAAGGTTATGATATAACATCATAAAAGTTGCTATAGTTTCTTTTTTTTTGTCAATGGGTTCTCCAGTTCAGGAACTCCTCGTACTGTGTAGATGGATCGGTCCCCGTAGCCAGTCTGACAGTGCGGTTTTCAGTTTTTTTCTCAGGCAGCCTCTTGAAATTCTCAGGCAGTCGATTGTAGAAGGTGGCTCCTTTATAGGAAGGCTTCCTCTCGTATAGACTAAGGTGGTGAGCGTCAAGCAGAAAGTAGTGTCTGTACCTGGTGTTATAAGAATGCTGTTCTTCCATTCTAGTTTGGCCCGATTTTAACTGTAAAGAGCACAGTTTCAAGGATGTAGAGTGAGGCCACTGTCAGTACTTTGAGCTCCTTAAAAGCCTCTCTGCAAGAGTCTCTGGGGCCCAGTCCGTTCAGAGTTTCTTATTGCTCTTTTTTGTATGATCAGTACTCTTTGCAGATTTGTGTCACTTGTACCTCCCAGGCTACCAGTCCGTATCGAAGCTGGGACTCAAAGAGTGAATAGTAGGCAGTTAGTGCTGTTTTATGGTCGCTGATCCTGTTTTCATTCTTCTAATAACAAAGAGACTGGAGTTCAATTTATTGCATAACTGGTTTATGTGAGGTGTCCATGTTAGGGTATTATCTAAAATTATGCCTAAGTATTTATTTATACTGACAGTTGTGATGTCTGGGAGCCCCTGATGGTTGTTTGGGGTTGTTGTGAAGATGAGTTGGCAGGTTTTGCTTTCATTTAAGACAAGGTCATTTTGGTAGCAGTATTGCTTTGCCATGTTATAAGCCACATAGGAATTTATTTCCAATTGTTCTTTATTTTTGTCAGCAACAATCAACGCTGTGTCATCCGCAAACATGACCGCCTCGCAGAAGTTTTCTAGGTATTTTGGAAAATCGTTTGCTAGAAGAATGTACAGGACAGGACCAAGCACTGATCCTTGTGGCACACTCCTCTAGTTATTGGTAGTACTTGTGATTTCATCTTTTGTAGGACGTGATTGTCTTCATAGGTGATCTCTACCAACTGTTTCCTGTCACTTATATAGCTTTGAAACCATTGTGCTTCTTTTCCAGAAATACCGAGAACCCTTAGTTTCTTTATTATCAGTTTGTGGTCCAGGCAATCAAATGCTTTGCTGAAGTCCAGCCAAGATTGTTGAGGCAATGTAGCCTTATTCTAGCTTCTCTATGAGGCCTTCTATGAGTTGCGTAATGGCTGTTGTTGTTGACCTGTTCTTGATGAAGCCGTGCTGTTTAGAGGTAAAAAGGTTATGCTGATGAAGATGCTCTGTGAGTCTGTTGAGAACTACTCTTTCAAGAATTTTTTTGAGAAGTTTGGTATTAAGGAGATTGGGCGGTAGCTGGTTGCTTCAGTGGTTTTTTCCACTTTTTGTATTTTGGATATATTTTAGACGTTTTTAAAGTGCTAGGAAATACTCCTTCGTTAAGAGATTTATTTATTAGGTTTGTTAGAGAGGCTGCTAGTTCATTCTTACAGTATTTAATTAATTTAGATGAGATCTCGTCTTCTCCAGCCGAAGTTTTGGGTTTCATTGAATCTATAGTTTTTCTTATCTCTTCTTCAGTTGCCTTGTAAAGCTGGAGGTTTTGAGCCAATATATTTTTTCAACAGGGTCTTCTATTGTGCCATGTTCTTCCCTTTCGTTCTGTTTCAGTGTTCTAATCTGCAATTGTCACAAAAAAAAACTGTTTAAGTAGTTTGCTATTCTATTGGGTGAGCTGTGCATGCCTCCTTCTATATTCAGGTTTTCTAAAACTGAAGTCTCACTCTTTTTCTTCCTCTCTGAGTTTATTACTTTCCATAAGGCTTTTGATTTGTTCTCTGCTTGCTCTATAAGGTGTACATTGTGCTTTTTCCTCAGATCTTTCAGTTTGAGGTCATAGTTTTTCTTTCTGAGAGCTGTGTTATTTTTGTCTTCTATATTACCAGTGAGGATTTCTCGGTTTAATGCCTCTAAATATGATCTTTTAAGTTCTTCACATTCGGCATCCCATACTCTTTTTACTCGTGTTTTTCTTTATTTGTACTGTTTTATGTGGGCAATACCGCGTCCAGAGTAAATCGCAAGACACTATCCAGAGCAGTGAAGGCAGCCTCTGTATTTTCTTTAGATATTACATCTGCCCAGTTTTGGGTTGCTAAGATTGTTCGTATTTCCTCCATTTTGTGCATCTTGTACTTGACTTGTACAAATATTATGTCTTAATCTCATTTTCAGTTTCCGAGATATAAATGTTTAAATGTGCAGTTCTTTTTATATGTATAATTTGCTTTAGTATCGCTGAATACAGGAATAAACAATCAAACTTTTAATATAAATCCCATTATTGTAGCTCAATAAACTCAGGTGTATATATAAATTTTATTATATCTATACTTCAGAAACAATTGTGACGCAATGACTCAACCTCCTATATTTTTCCGCCCCTATAATTTTGCCATCTGAAGTAAACAACACTCCGTGCCCTCTCTCTCTATAGCTCTGGTCCTGACTCATTGGATATGTTATTTACATTGAATATTTCTTTACCAATATGTGCAAAAAAACTGTATAAAAGCATTTTCTATTCTCCGAGTGTCTGTCAGTAGTTCTCCATCATGACAACTTGTGACTCCATTAGATAAGGTGATGTATAGACCTCCATGAGGTTTACATACTCAGTTCAATACCCACTTGCTTGTCCTCCATGGAGCTTATCTTTTCTAAAATAAATCCACTTCAACTAATGGCAGATCCATAGCAAATATGGACTCAGGGACAAAAGTTCTCACTAGATAAAGACAGATGAAATCGATACCATAGTTAGGGCAAATGAACTATGGGTTAAACTAAATAGTAATTGCGAGTCTACAAGCATTAGTAGATACTGCAATAGATTCTATGGTTGAAGCATGTGGACAATTTAATGATAAGTACTGCTTATGTAACAGTAAAATAATGTTTCTTTAGTTTATATTTTAACTTATAACATTAGATGGAAAGGTTTAAGTATATGTGGGACATTAAATGAAAACAACACGTTAATTTTATATTCTTGGGGGAAAAAAAATACCTTTATGTTATTCTTCTAGGTGCAACATCCAGTGAACCATGCTCGTCCGATGCTACACAGGACTCCAAAAGAGTTTTGGGTGAAGTCCTGTGGATGGTCAATAAGAAGGTTGCAATGCCAATGCCAGAGAGACTTAAGACGGACTTGAAAAAAAATACTCATGAAAGGCCCAAGTGTATACTTGGGCGAAGAAAGCACAGATTAGAGAACAAAAGGGGGGTTTTCAAAGTAATTCCCCTTGAAATTCCAAAACCAAATAACACTCAAATTAAGCAAGAACCACTGCCTGATGACAGACCCACAGGTCTCCTTTATAAACGCAAGATAACTTACCAAGGCCAGGATCTTAGACGACTAATCCAAAACTTTCCACACAATGGTAATGTAAAAACAACTTTTCCATATAATGTAATTCTAATATTAGATACTCAAAAACAGCACAATTGTACTTGACTTGTACAAATATTATGTCTTAATCTCATTTTCAGTTTCCGAGATATAAATGTTTAAAGGTGCAGTTCTTTTTATATGTATAATTTGCTTTAGTATCGCTGAATACAGGAATAAACAATCAAACTTTTAATATAAATCCCATTATTGTAGCTCAATAAACTCAGGTGTATATATAAATTTTATTATATCTATACTTCAGAAACAATTGTAACGCAATGACTCAACCTCTGATGATGACTAATAAGCTGCCTGATGATGCGAGACTTGTTTCCTTTAAAATATTTAAAAAAAAGTTATATGATTGGCTAGTGAAAAATCCATTTTACAGCATTGAGGAATTCATGAATTGCCATATTAATGTTAGGTTTTTAGTTTATAACTAACTATAATTACTTTTATTTATTGCTACATTACTTAAATTTCATGTGAAATTTTTACAACACTTTTGTGTTAATGTAATTTTTAGCTCTAACAATGTATGTAATTTTAAAATGACTTGTCCTATTTCTGTAAACAGATCAATGGAATAAATGATTCTTATTCTTCTTATTCCTCCTATATTTTTCCGCCCCTATAATTTTGCCATCTGGAGTAAACAATACTCCCTGCCCCCTCTCTCTATAGCTCTGGTCCTGAGTCATTGGATATGTTAGTACATTGAGAATTTCTTTATCAAAATGCAAAATCTTCATGCAAAAATATAATTATCTTTATCTTTAACATTAGATGGAAAGGTTTAAGCATATGTGGGACATTAAATATAAACAACATGTTAATTTCATAATTTTGGACGAAAAAATACCTTTTTGTTATTCTTTTAGGTGGAACTTTTACTGGACAGTGCTCATCAGGTACTACACAGGACTCCAGAAGAGTTGAGGGTAAAGTCCTGTGGAAGATAAAAAAAGAGGATGATATGCCGATGCCAAGAAAACTTAAGATTATACTGAGAAAACGTACCCATGATATGCCCAAGCTTATACTTGGCAAAAACAAACACGCTTTAGAGAACAAAAAGGGAGTTTTCAATGTAATTCCCCTTGAAATTCCAAAACCAAGTCACACTCAAATTAAGCAAGAGCCTGATGACAGACCCACAGGTCTCCAAGGTAAGAATCTCAGACGACTAATCCAAAACTTTCCACACAATGGTAATGTAAAAACAACTTTTCCATATAATGTAATTCTAATATTAGATACTCAAAAACAGCACAATTGTACTTGACTTGTACAAATATTATGTCTTAATCTCATTTTCAGTTTCCGAGATATAAATGTTTAAATGTGCAGTTCTTTTTATATGTATAATTTGCTTTAGTATCGCTGAATACAGGAATAAACAATCAAACTTTTAATATAAATCCCATTATTGTAGCTCAATAAACTCAGGTGTATATATAAATTTTATTATATCTATACTTCAGAAACAATTGTGACGCAATGACTCAACCTCCTATATTTTTCCGCCCCTATAATTTTGCCATCTGAAGTAAACAACACTCCGTGCCCCTCTCTCTCTATAGCTCTGGTACTGACTCATTGGATATGTTATTTACATTGAATATTTCTTTACCAATATGTGCAAAAATACTGTATAAAACCATTTTCTATTCTCCGAGTGTCTGTCAGTAGTTCTCCATCATGACAACTTGTGACTCCATTAGATAAGGTGATGTATAGACCTCCATGAGGTTTACATACTCAGTTCAATACCCACTTGCTTGTCCTCCATGGAGCTTATCTTTTCTAAAATAAATCTACTTCAACTAATGGCAGATCCACTGCAAATATAGACTCAGGGACAAAAGTTCCCACTAGATAAAGACAGATGAAATCAATACCATAGGTAGGAACACGTGAACTATGGGTTAAACCAAATAGTAATTGAGAATCTACAAATATTAGTAAAGACTGCAATAGGTTCTATGGTCAAAGCGTGTGGACAGTTTAATGATAAGCACTGTTCATGTAAAAGTGAAATAATATTTGTTTGGTCTTTATTTTAATTTCTAACATTGGATAAAAACATTTAGGTTTATATGGGACATTAAATGTAAACAACATGTTTATTTTATATTCTTAGGGGGAAAAATACCTTTTTGTTATTCTTCTAGGACCTACTTCCAGTCAACACTGTTCTACGGATGTTACACAGGACTCCAGAAAAGTTCAAGATAAAGACCCGCAGATTGTTGATAGTGAAGTTCCTAATGAGGTACCAGCAGGCCCTAAAACAATCCGGCCAAACACCCAACCTTCACCTACTGATGACACCAAAAAGTCTCCTTCGTAAAGGTAAGAAAAATGACAAGGGAGAAGTCTTGAGGCAATATACTCAAAACTTTTCCCACCAAATACCATAAAACGTTCCTAGAGAAATTCCTTGACAAATTTTTGAACAAGTAGAGATTCCTGTAAAAACTTCTCAAGAGAAGCCAAAGAATATACTTGGGAAAGCCTGTATAAAGGCTCTGATCAAAGCAAAACCCAAACAAAAGATTCATGTGCCCTTCTCCCTCAAAACAATTACTAGATTTCAACAATTACAGGAGTTTCCTCTTTATATCCGAACAAAAATTCCTGGACAAGTTCAGAAGGAAGTTATTTCCAGAATGGTCCCTGGAATGGGCAATCAGGCTCCAGAACCAGTCTCCAAGCCTAATAATGTCATCCCTGCTCCTAATGAACTGTCATTAACATGAATACTTCTTTTACCTCAACGCTCTCTGAATCTTCTGCATCCGAGAATGAGAAGTTAAATGTTTTACTCATCTCAAGATTATTTTTATATCAACTGTTAAATATATCAGGTGGTAGATACAAGCTTTTATAGTTTTTCATTCAGATGAATGATGTTTACAATAGTATAATACATAACTCATGTTTTCTCAACATAAATAATGTTACTGATTCATTTAAAGGTCACAGTAATATTAATCTCTTAATTTATAGAGAGTTCAACTAATTGTTAAATAATCAGCTATATGTACCTGTTTAAAACAACTTCTGATATTTGCTAGATATATTTCATTTAGATCATAGAACCAATATAAAAAATTAAATTACTTTTGTTATCAGATGGGTATAATACTTTGTTTAAAACTATAATAATAATCATGAGAAACTCATTACGAATTAAACTATCTCTTGTCATGATTTACCTCAAATGCAGAGCCTTTCAGCAAAAATGAAGTAATGGTCCAACTAGGTTTAGTGCCATTGATTCACTCAGTGACTGTAGTATTAAACTTACCGCTACAAGAATGAAAATATTATGAAAGTAATCTTGTGCAAAGATAACTGCCTACTGTAAAGATTCCAGATAAAATCTGTTGAATTTGAATTCTATTAAAGTCCCATGTTAGGTAAGGTCATTTTTACTTGGAATTTAAAAATGATCAAAATTAGTAGTTTTTATTTTGATGCTTTATAAATATCACCAATGTTTTGAGTTAAAAATATTTTCAATTTCATCTGAAGTTAAAAATGAAAAAATAAATGATAATCACTTTGTCATTTATCCAAGTTTTCATCCGTTTAGGTAATGGTTTGTTATGTTTCTAATTGACTTCCTTCCTAAATTTACTTTTATCATATATCTGGTTAAATTTCATCAGTAACACTTCAAATCTACGGTATATGTTATTTCAATCTACTTCCCTGAGCTTTTTAATTTAATTAGTCTCTCATTACTTACTAAGTAATTTCTAAATCGGTGTATTCTATATTTCCACACATTTTCCCCATTCTGATTTCAATGAAACAGAGTAGTGATCTAACATCTTTGACAATATCACGCCAGTATGTATCAGTTCTGTATCACTTCTTGAATACATATGTTCTATGCATCTTTGTGTTAAATTTCCCAGTTCACCCATTTCTCAATGGCTTCGCTTCATCACACAAGGCCTGTGTTATAAATCTCTTAAACACGGGACATTTCATACTGTATGATTGTGGAGCTCTAGTCATAGCTGCTAGAACACAGACCAGACTGCCGCGGTACACAGTGTAATTTCAGTAAAAGATGGGACTGACTCAACTACTGAATAGACTGGCCACCCACAAGGGTTCCTTTCAAGGCATCAGACAAAATCTTGAGCTCTTTAAAATCAGAGCCATCATTTGCAAGACAACTAGAAACTGAGAGAAAATTTGCATGAGCTGAGGTCTCACATGTAGATTCTATGTGTGGCTACCGTCTATTTGGAGATCCTGCAGCAGATGCTTCTTTGGGAGGAGACAGAGGTACCAATAATCCTATGAGAACAGACCAGTTTTAGTCACCACGTAAAAAACCATCAGAGAAACAAAGAGGTATTGGAACTTTGCAAAGCTACCTCGTTAAGGGGAAGTTCAATAAAAAGTAACAGTTTTATTTATTGGTCTAGATTAATTTGATTGTATGCAATTGTTCACTGTTTCTATGGAAACTGAGAATAATGTATGTTTTACAAGGGTTTGTTAAAATCCATATAACTCAAAACCACACAGGATATCTAAATAATTACTAATTGTTCCTGAAAGTATTTGTTGTAATTCATATGAAAGTTTTGTACAATTTTAAACATTGTTATAAAATTGAATGAACCGAGTTGTGAATGTGTACACATAAGGTACTCCAAATTGGTTTCCTTTGACATTGTGGGGTGGTATACTTACAGGGGCTGAAGGAATAAAAAGCCAAGGAACCGGGCAGAGACATGACACAGCAAATAATTTGCTCTGTGACTACAATTTGAAGAAACAAGCGAGTACGTTACTATAACTTTTTCTTACCAGACACAAAGTCCAAATTTTTTAATGAAAGAAACCCCATCGAGGGGGCAGCGGCAAGTTTTGCACTTGTTATTGATTAAGTATAAAAAGATTGATCTAATTTCTAAACCAAACCGAGGAAAAAGAATTATAAAGTGAAAATATATTGGAAAGCAAGGACGCACAACTATATTGTATTCGGTTTGCAGATATTTATTCTTTCCAAGACTGAATACTGAGGGTACAAAGACTGAGTTTGGTAGTTTGCCAAGCAGGCATACATCTTTTTTAAGAAATTAAACCTTAAAATTATATATGATTGTTTGGATGTGTTTGTTTATGTCATGAAAAAGCTAATACATACAATAGTGTTGAAATTTTGCATGAACACTCAAATGATACATAGGTTATCTCAAATATGCCTACTTCTGTTTCAAAACTATAAAAGGGTTCCATCATATTACATCATAAGTGTTTTCACTAAAAAGCTAAGAATTCCTACATTCTGCCATAAAATAGTTCAAGTATTACTAAACTCGTTGATGCTATTCAGTCAAATATAATGGAATGTGGTAAATAAATTCGAGGCATATCAATAGCCCATATTAAAACTTTTATTGTTTCACTCGTTGATTCTAGGACCCTGAAAAACTGCTATTTAAACTTAAATTCAAATTACTCTAAAATGGATCATGAGATTGGAGCATCTTTCACTGAGAATCACTATGGAATTGTTCGTGTGCCATTAAAAAAAATATGGCACCACTTCATTGGTATTTACAAAAACTTTCTCAGAACTCTTCAGATCCATAAATGACAACTTCTCTCTCCTTTCTTTGTTCTTTATCCTAAATGGTTTTCATTCTTAAGTGAAACCTTCTTCTACCACACTTCTATTAGTCTTTTAGCTTGGTGATGACAAGGCTGCTTGTAGGGAGGGAGACTCTTTGATAAAAGTCATTCCTCAAATCACAAACAACGAAGTTAAAACATTATGATGGAATCCATGGAACGGGTTTTTGAATTATTTTCTTTTGTAAATTTATATAGTAAAACAGGTGCTATTTAGTTTCTTATATTAAATGCAGTGCAGCAATGACAACAACATTTTTAGAGCTTAAATCTTATGCCTGAAAGATGGCGACTAATGATGGGAACATCAGGCATAATTGGATTCTTCAGGATTTTCTGCGACCTCAGAAAAATTTTCTATGAGCTAAAATATTTCAAACGACAGGATTAAAAAGTTACTCTAAATAATATGAGGTTGAATGTGTTACAGTGTTTTAAGCAGCAACACTAATGTTTATGCTTGCCCATCTGGTTTCAGGTGGTGGTGGAAAACATGCACAGTATCCATTCTAGCCCACACCAGTCCTCATGCATGGAACAGAAGAACACTGATTTGGTACTCTGTATAACAGATTGTACATGTCAAATTACAATTAGGATTTTTTGAAATTAGCTGTGATAGTTCATATAACAAAGTATTTAATACTATCATGTATTTTTTTAATTTAAATCATATGGTTATCTTGTAAATAAGACTGATTTTAATTTAGGATGGCCATTGTATTTATATTAACTAATATATATTGCATGTGATTGTTTAATAATGCATGGAACAGAATAACAATAAAGAACACTGATTTGGTACTCTGTATAACAGATTGTACATATCAAATTAGAATTATGATTTTTTAACTTTTGAAATTAGCTGTGATAGTTCATATAACAAAAAGTATTTAATACTATCTTGTATTTTTTAAATTTAAATCATATTATCTTGTAAATAAGACTGATTTTAATTTAGGATGGCCATTGTATTTATATTAACTAATATATATTGCATGTGATTGTTTAATAATGCATGGAACAGAATAACAATAAAGAACACTGATTTGGTACTCTGTATAACAGATTGTACATGTCAAATTAGAATTATGATTTTTTAACTTTTGAAATTAGCTGTGATAGTTCATATAACAAAGTATTTAATACTATCATGTATTTTTTAAATTTAAATCATATTGTTATCTTGTAAATAAGACTGATTTTAATTTAGGATGGCCATTGTATTTATATTAACTAATATATATATTGCATGTGATTGTTTAATAATGCATGGAACAGAATAACAATAAAGAACACTGATTTGGTACTCTGTATAACAGATTGTACATATCAAATTAGAATTATGATTTTTTAACTTTTGAAATTAGCTGTGATAGTTCATATAACAAAGTATTTAATACTATCATGTATTTTTTAAATTTAAATCATATTGTTATCTTGTAAATAAGACTGATTTTAATTTAGGATGGCCATTGTATTTATATTAACTAATATATATATATTAGAATATATATAATTATAATATATATTCTTGTATTTTTTAAATTTAAATCATATTGTTACCTTGTAAATAAGACTGATTTTAATTTAGGATGGCCATTGTATTTATATTAACTAATATATATATTAGAATATATATAATTATAATATATATTCTTGTATTTTTTAAATTTAAATCATATTGTTACCTTGTAAATAAGACTGATTTTAATTTAGGATGGCCATTGTATTTTTATTAACTAATATATATTATATAGTATACTATATATATATATATATATATATATATATATATAGAATATATATAATTATAATATATATTCTTGTATTTTTTAAATTTAAATCATATTGTTATCTTGTATATAAGACTGATTTTAAATTTAGGATGGCCATTGTATTTATATTAACTAATATATATTGCATGTGATTGTTTAATAATGCATTGATTGACTCCTGCTAACATCACTGGCCAAGCAAGGAAATCAGGGAAAACAACATACATTAAGCACTATTGTGTAATACATTTTATGTTTTAAAATTAAGTTGTTTGTTTTTAAGTTGTATCTTTTAAAATTAGCTTTAATAGTGTGATTAACTTAATTTGGCTGTTTAAAGACAATTAGATCAATGAAAATAAGGTAATTGAATGTATAGTATCACTGTAGTAAGCCTGATGATATGTGTAGAATATTTTAATATAAAATGAAGCCAAGGTTTGGATTGTTCCATGATTAACAATGTTGTCTTAGGACTCATGATTAAAAAAATGTTAATATTTAAGGCATTATTTGTGATATTTGTCATTAAACATGTTTATCACTGTTCAATATTATGGTTCTTTAATTTGGTACAAAAACATACAATTTGTTTCTATTTTACACCGTAAAAATACAAATGAAGTGTGGTCAGAATAATCCATAAGTACTCGCTTCATGACAAGGTTCAGCTTAGTAATCAGCCCCCATCAACTAAAAGGTGCAATGGACACTTGCTCAGGAGAGGCTGGCTCACATTCAGATGGAGGAACAGAAACTGCTTACAAGGCTCAAATGCCTTTAATACTTCTACTGACTATCGGGGGGCCTGTTACCTTGCAACACCTTATCAGTCCTCGACAGCTAAAATGAAATTAAATGTCTTTATTGAATACAACGTAAAACATAATCAATTGGCGAGGTTAGGACTATTAAGTCCTCTCTTACACCTAACCATAAATTAATAAACTATACTATTACTGTAAAACAAGAGCCACAATACAGTATACATTACTATTTTACATTAAAAAAATATAATCTCTATTTATATAAAGTAATAAAATGAAATACAGGTTCTCTATGAAACTAAAAATAAATAAATAGAATAAAACTTACAAGGAAACTAACAGACATTCATCCATCACCATTCATACAAAGCCATCGTCCCATACCCTATGCCACGATATCGTCAACCCGACGAGGCCCGAAACAGATGGTCCCTCAGCACCCCCCGAAACCGTTCCCGACTACGAATACCTCTCATATGATCCGGGAGATTATTCCAGAGTCGACAAGCAGAGACTGTGAATGATTTACTGTAAATAGAGGATCTATGAACAGGAATAGATAACAGAGAGGCTCCACGTTGAGTATTCCAATTGCTTGTTTCAGAAATGAAAGAAAAGCGTTCAGACAGATAGGAAGGGGAATAATCGTTATACAAAATAGAATGTAACAAGCTAAGAATGTGGAACTGACAGAGTAGATTCAACTTTAACAAATGTAACTGATTGATGAAGGCTGTTATATGGTCATATCGTCTAAGTTTGAAGATAAAGCGAACACAATAATTCAGCTCTATCTCTATTAGAATATGCCTTGGTTTGTCCCCGCGCTTAGTCCTAAAAAGGACCTTTGCGCCTCCATTACTTATACTGTGTGTCCTCAAAATCTGAGACTTTTACAGATGCCAATCAGATTTGAGGGCTCCTGTTCTCTGATGTCCTTGAGGCTGAGAAGATATGCTTGCAGGAAGCTTTTCCTAATTTTTGATATAGCAGGACAATTTAACCAAATATGCTCCGCTGATTCCTCCTCTTCTCCGCAGAGTCTACATTCATCAGTCTGGCTAAGGCCCACCCTCATAAGATGTTTCCTTAGGGGGGCCATGTCCTGTCAACATTCTTAACCCTTTGAACGCCAATATAAATTTAGTATTTTTTTAGATTACGCTCATTTAAGGTGAAAAAATAAAAATGAAAATTCCTTAAAGCTATTTTTTTTTATTCATTCCTAATGACTAATAGTCACACACAAAAAATAAATTTTTACAATAATGTAATACTTGCATTAAAATAATCACATTTTTTCATAATAATGAAATATTTCAGAAATCAGAAAGTATATTGTCTTTAAACATTAATCATGCAATTGACAAAGTCATCTTTTGACTTCAATCAAATACATGTGATGAAAAATATGAAAACTATGTACAAGGATAAGAAAACAAATAAAGTGTAATATGCTGATCTTGATCAGTTTATAAGTTCTGATAATAGATTTAGGCAGTTGTATGGTAAACTTCAAAACACAAATCGAGATGAAGCCATGGGGTCCAGATATGACTTGCAGCCATAATTACACAACAGAAAAGAAACAATAAAAACTTGATTATAACACCTAAAACATGGTAACAATAACTTTTTACAACTGTTTGTATAAGGAATGACGATGCAAGAACACTTCCCAAAGGCACAATGCGTGCTCCACTGACAGTCGGTAATGGCGGATAGTATCATCATCAGTGTACAGAAGGGAGTGGGAGAACAGCTGCCAGCAACAAAACAATTTATTGTTTACCTACTGCGTCCAACTGACAGCTGCAACTGGATTATTTGGTCAAGCCAGTACCTTACTTAGTAATGTGGCTTATATATTGAGCTTATAAACTTCAAAAACAGTAAAAACATATATTTTTATCTATCGGCGGATTATTTTGTCTTTGGCGTTATAAGACCAACAACATCGCGGATTATTCCGTCTACGGCGTGCTAAGGGTTAATATCAGTCTTATATCCTCCTTAGTTTGATCTAGAAGAGATGCCCACCCTTTAACATAACATTTTAGATTGTCTTAATCCTGAGGCTCTACTCTAATTGAAGTTTCTTATCCTATTTTCCCAATCTTTTACAAGAGCTTTGCTGTTGGAGAAAGCTATCCCACAACCTGACTCAGGCCCCACCATTATGGACTCCGCTCCCTTTTTGTCAAGGATGTCTGCTTTTTAATTTCCATGAATGCCCTAATGGCCCGGCACCCAACCGAGTGGTACTCATAGCCAGCTCCGCCAGAGCATTCTTGCATTCCCAGACTGCTTTTGAGTCAAACAAACATGTATCAAGTGTCTTTAGTGCAGCCTGAAGAATATGCCTTAGTTGCATCATGGTGATGTTCTTAACCCTAGAACTGGCGGTCATTTCATCCTGTAGTGTCGGGCTGTTTTGGAGCTTCGCGCAAGGTTTTTTTAAAAAAATTATTAAAAATATAAAATAAAAGCAATATAAATAAGAGTATATATTTTTGTGTTTAGAATTAAACGTAGAATTGCACTATATTGTAAAATTAACCATCAAAAATTTCCTAATAAACACTTTTTTTAATCAAATATAAAATTTACGAAAAATATTTCTTAAATTTGGGGGGGACCATACCTAGCAAATGAAGTTATAGTGAGAAATATTAATAAGTGAGATAGCCATTCTGTGTCAAATTTATCTAGTTTCAGAAAAACATAAACATTATACACATTTATGAAAGCATCATAAAGCTATAGAACAAAAAGCAGCGATGCGTATAAATTCTGAAAATCGGGTGTACACTTAAGACTTTGGTAAAACAAGTTTTGCTAATACATTTATCTATGAATACATGTTATTTTGCATATTTTATTACTTAGAATAAAATAGAATATACAGTAGTAATGAAATAATTACCATAAATTATTTTTTGAAAAGTAAAAAAAGTTAAATTTTGCCATTATTCAAAAACTTTGCGAAAAAATTTTCATTCAGCAAAATATAAAATAGTTTCTAAAGCTTGTACTACATCAAAATTTATAAATTTATGGTTTATAAGTAATAGGAAATATTATATAGTTAGAAAACTATAAATAAAATTAAGGTTATTGAAAAAATATAGAATAACCCAAACAGTTATTATATATAACCAAAGAAATTACAGGAAATATATATTTTATTATGAAAACTATCTATTTACCAAAAATAATTAGTTACTTCAAAGCTAAAAGAGTGCTATAAATAACGTTTAGTAAGTGAAAACAATAACAAACTATGTGAAATGAATTTTAGCCAAGTCATTTTGCCATAGCCTACACAAAGCCGGTAATTTCTCAAACATATTTCAATAAATAGAAATTGATTTATTCTAAAATATATATGTTTACACTACTACGACATCAAAAAACACACTACACATTAAATACGACACTAAAACACGCGTAAAACTATTAAAACTTAGAAATATCCACAGCTCGGCACGAAAGTGATACAGAACGGCAGCGGCAATATGGCGGTCACAACAAACGGCGTCGCGTTTTCTTTTACGTTCAAAATAACAAGCTTGCTACGTCATAACCATAATACAAAGAGGAATAAAACTCATCTGTTCCTTAGCATTTTTCTTCCCGAATCCAATGGTGCATGAATTATATATATACGTTACCGGAGTATATTATAAAAAGTAATTATACGAGGGAATGTTTGATCGACAAAATTTTGATGGTTAACACCACAAAAGCGGCATTAACCGACATAATTATGTCGATTAACAGTTCTAGGGTTAAGCTCCATCACTGGATGATTAACAAAGCATTCATTATGCTGTTCTTTAGAGTGACATTCATTTTGGACACAGTCTATTCACCTTGTTATTTTTAATTCAGCCACCGAGGCTATTACTGCTATTAACCCAGCCATTTTGTGCACTTGCTTCAAGTGCTTCATACTTTGCACGTTCCACCTTGCAGCTCTGAACTCCTTCCTGATAACATTAGAGTTCAATCATCCCCTGCATTGACCCTGGTGCATTCTAAGCCTGAGATGTGATCTTCTCCGGAGATGTGAAAATTCCTCCAACCACCAATAGACAGGAGCTCTGTCTCGGGCAACTTCCCTTTGGCACTGAAGTGTTATAAAAGTGACAATAAAGTGTTACTTCTTGTTCCCATACCAGAATCCTTTCTCCAGATAATTAAATCCGAGTGTCTTCGCTTAGCTTATCTGACCCCTGAAATTGAAAGGAATGCACATGACAAACTCCTTGATTTCTTGCTGTGACGCTGAAGGTATTACACGGCTTTGTAGTTGAAAATTAGATTCTATTTTACTTATTAACTCACCATATAGCAAATTAAATAGAGCAGTAACAAGACATAAGCGTTGTTTCAATCTAATAGTTGCAATATCAGTGCAATTTCATTGCGCCTCAATTGTGGGTAAGTAGCATGTGATGTACAAGACCAATAAGTTTAAGATGTAAGTTTTAAAAATTCTCTGTATTGAAAAAATTTGAACATAGGATTTTTATGACATAAAAATGATTATAGTTAATTCAGATGCAAGATGTGGTGAAGAACATTCATAAACACAATAACACCACCAACATTTCACAGAAATATTAAAAGTTAATATTTTATAAAAATACTTAAAATCATAAAGTAGTGACTTCAATAACTGCAACAGGGTTTTTTGGTATGTCACTATGAATTAGCAATGTTTGGCGAGAAATTTTTCATTCTTCTCGATGAGCCACTTTGGGCTGTTTCTAGAGTCCACATTCCTTTAAGATAAGTAAAGTTACACCCATTTATAAAAAAGGAGATAAAAAACTCCATCAAGTTATCGCCCAATTTCCTTGATACCAATATTTAGTAAAATTTTAGAAGGGTTTATAAAAAGGCAACTAAATCTTTTCTTTGTACAAAATCATTTGTTCTGCGATCAACAATTTGGATTCATCTCTGGACGTAGTACTGTAAAAGCTGTAGAAAGAGTAGTGGAAAAAATTCTTTTAAATTTTGAAAGTAAGTTTCTGACGTCTGCAACACTGATAGATTTACCAAAGGCCTTTGACTGTATTTCTCATGAATTAATAGTGAAAAAATTGTTTTGTTATGGTATTAAGAATAATGAACTAAATCTTTTCAAATCATTCCTTAGTTATAGAGAGCAGATGGTTGTACAAGGACAAGACAAATCTAATTTTAGAGAAATAAAAGTGGGTGTCCCGCAAGGTTCAGTGTTAGGACCTTTACTCTTCGTTATTGCCATCAATGACTTAGCTTTTAATACACCGTGTACAACAATATTGTACGCTGACGATACCACTCTCTTAAATTTTGATCAAAGTCTTGATGAACTTGTTAAGTTAGAAAACCAGGCAGTTAAAGGGCATTAGATTGGTTTGAGGCTAATAAACTTATGGTAAACAACAGCAAAACTGAAAAAAATCATTTTCTCTTTGAATCACACAATATATAAAGACATTAAGCCTGTAAAGCTTTTGGGAATGTATCTAGATAGGAGGTTAAGCTGGGATTATCACATTGAAGAACTGTGTAAAAAACTGGCAAGGGTAACCTATCTTTTGAGAAGGTTAAAAAACTGTGTATCAAGAAATATGCTAATTATGGCCTACTAAGCATTTTTTCAATCTCATTTGCGTTATGGCATAACCCTATGGGGTAACTCTTGTAATTCCGAAAAAGTTTTTGTATGGCAAAAGAAAGCCCTTAGGATAATAAAAAATGTTGAACCTAGGGCGTCGTGTGTAGAAATTTTTAAAGAACTAGAAGTAATGACCCTTTATAATTTATATATATATTGCTGTTTAATTAGTGTTAAAGAGTCTTGAGTTGTTTAAAGTACGGCAGGAAGTACATACATAGATATCCAACTAGATCAAATTATTTTTTAGAATTGCCTCAAATAAAATTAGAGAAAACCAATAGAAGTCACATTAAAATGAAACTTAAATTTTTTAACAAATTATCTGAAAAGGCATGGACTGTACCCCTGCAAAGTTGGTTTAAACAAATTGTTTTTTTATTCAGTGAATGATTTTTTGAACTGTGATATTAGTAGCCTAAGATTTTAAATTATTTATTTATTTATTTATGATATTTTTAACTGTGTGTAGATTCAACTTTTAAACCTTACATTAACTTTAGTAAATAATTTATGTACATAGTTTAGTTTATTTATTGACTTTCATATTTATTCAATTGACTTATATGAAATATATGTGCCTAATATGTATTTTTTAAGGTTTATATGCTATGACCATTGTAAATAATTAGCTATGACTTTGTCAATTGCATTTCTTTGGATTGCCTAACGATAATAAAAACCTTGAATCTCTTTCGATCCACATGATGCTCTAATACAGATGTGCCTTACAGGTTTAGAGGTGAACCTCTATGGGCAAGCCAATCCATACACAACCAAGCCAATTCATTTCAACCTTGTAAAGATAATTTCTTATTATTCCAAGTGTGTATTGCAAAACATTCTTGCATAGGAAATGAAATATTGCTCTATAAATATATAAAAATCTACAAGTGATGTTTTCTTTAGGTATCAGAAAGAATTCACAGTGTCAATGTCAAAAATGAGTTCTGCATGCTATCCACAAGGCCTGCGTGATATACCACCCTGCACTAAACAAATTACAATATTATCAGGGGTAACTGGACAATCTGAGGTCGGTATGAGATTGTGTCCAAACTACTACTACCAATCAACGAATTGGCTTTTCAGTTAGACCATGTCTACATTTTGGTGTTATACCAAAATCCTCAAGACAAAATTCTTTATCACTTGTGGGCAACTAGATTTGGTTTTGATATGAATTCACAAGAATTTCATGAGAGTTCCAGGGAGAGAGTTGCCAGAGGTATGAATAAATTCAAGATAAGTTCCATATCTCTGTGCTACTCTCTGACAGTGTAGTCGTTTTTATAAAGAGCATCTTCTGTTACATATTACATTCCTAAAGGTACCATTTAATTTTACTAAAGGAGGATATACTGTATATATCATTACAGTGAAAAAAATAATCCATGGCTTAAATCACGCCCTAGTGAGAATTTCTTGTCCTTTCCTGACATGAAACAACCAACAACTATTAACTGTAACTGTTGAGTTTACATTTTTAACAATTAACATTTAATTGCATTTAATCTTCAACATTTTTTTCATCTTGAACATTTTTTTATACCAGGGCATGGAATGGAGGGTATGTATTATCCTATGTATGTTCATAGTTGTCAGAACTTATCATTCCTTACGAGTGCCAGAACTTCAGTTACTTTTGTTCAGTTAATTTTCACAAATTCGTTAAAAGAACCCTCATATCATATTTCTTCCCCTAAATGGTCTAATCTTAGTCTTCCCTATACCATAGTTAAGAGGTCTGTAAAGAATTTTAGTGCTGCAATTCCAGTACGATTTAATACTTACCACACATTAAAACCAACTTCAACTAAGGAAATTAATCATACAAGAATAAGTCACGAAAAAAGGCATTTTGCAGACTGGAATGGATCTCTACACAACTCTTGTTTCTAAAACTCATCATATCCACCCAGAGGACATGTAAAGTTGAATTCTTTTTTGCTAACATCCTTCAAAGTCCACTCTAGTGATTGAAAAAGTACACTTCTACTCTTAAAAGCAAGAGAAAATATAAAGAGAAAGAATTCACCTCGTAAATTTGAATTGTGCTTCACATTTTCATCACTGATATCTTCATCAACATAAGTCAGTGTACTCTAAAGGACAATTTACTTTATTTGGTTAATTATTGAAAAAAAATTGTAAACAGTTTGGTTGCATCTTACTAAGTTAATTTTCTGAATTCCATCTTTATTTCAAAAGCTTATGCGCATTAAGTATTATAATCAAATGAATACTTTTTTGTAACTACAGTAGTCATATTCTAGACAGATATTACGTTGACGTAACACATTCTAGAAAGTAGCATGGTAGCTGAAGTGTCCGTTAATGGATTAGTTGATGTAATTTGGCAAACATTTTACCTTTATCACAATGAAATAGAAATGCGAGTAAGGTAATGAATCATACACAAGAACATGATATTATACAAGTCCACAGCAATATGTCACAAAATTCTTTGTTGAATCAGGGCATAATACACAGAAAGTGACGTCAAACTATCAAATACAGTTTGCACGGAATCATGTCGCTTCAAGTCATATCACACTCTATGTCCTTTACTCCAAATGTTAACGTGTTGGTTCACGTTGCTGTCTATGTTCATAACCTTACTAAACCACAATAAGGATTCGTGCCTTTTCAAATGAAAAGTTAAACCAAAAACAGTCATACAGAATCGCAACCACAGAAAGTATAAAAAAAGATTGTTCTGCTTATCAAAATTTTCTTCCTCTGAGCCTTTCAACTCCAACTTTGTAAATTATTGCTTCCACAGCATCGAACATGTAATAAATGTGATTGGGCAGCCATAATGGAACCTTACCGTTATGAAATTTACTAATTGTTATGACTGTGATGAATTGAATAAAGAGAAATATTTCCACTATTCTACGATTCCCCTATATTAAAGTATGATCCAATAGTAAGACAGGCAACCACAACATCCGTCTACCAGTTGATATATTCCTGTTCACTCCACCTCTGCAAACCATTCAGTGCATCCCACGTGCAATTATACTGCAAGATAATTTCATCAGCCCCTTGACTGGTGAAGATCCAATTGTGAGACATACTAAACTATGTGTCTAAAATTAACATACTGTTAAATCAATAGTTTTTTACCCACCAGGGGTCACTTCTGGCTGGTTTATGCCTTCCAGTTGAATCTACCACTGGGCACTGTGTCACTTATATCTGGGCAACCTTATGGATGTCCAGGAGCGGCACATCACTAACCACAAATGTCAAGATTCTGGGGTTCAAGGGCAATTCAGTAGGTCTAGTCTACTGCGGGAGATGACTGTTTGAGTTGGTGGGGTTTTGTTCCCTAACCTCAGAGGTTCTTGCTAGCCTCAACAAGGGTATACCACCCCCTATCTACTTTGACTGTAGAGGCTGGTTCGGAGTTGACCTCCCCTTTTTCCAGGGAGACACGACTTTGAGGTTTAGTGCACTAATTCTTCCTCATGGATCTCGATAGGAGGCAGCCCCTAACCCCTAACCTTACCCATCCTGAATATCCTGTCACTCCGGAAGCAGCGCAAAGGTTTTTATAGGACTAAGTACAATTTATAAGCTTCTTGTCCTAGAGAAAAAATAATCAATAGTTTGCATTACCATTTTTCAAGATCAAAATTATTACTTAAGTTGAGTATTTGTTGTTATAAGAAGAACCCTATTATTTTGTAAGCCATGGAGATTGGGTTCTCTCTGTTAAGTGCTAATACTACTTGTTTAAATGTTCACATGGTACTTTTATTCTGTAGTAACATCATTCCTGTCACAAACCATTGACACAGAACCCACTATGATGGACTTCCTGCTAAGTGTCTATTTGCTTCATTTTTTAGCTTTTGGTTTTGGTTAACAACTTTCGACTTAGAACTGTTGTTACAATTTATTGAAACATTTTTCACATTTATTGATTTTAAGACGTTTAACCTTTTTTTTCAACAATCTGACTCCAGAATAAGAAAGCAAACCGTTCTCAAAATGTGGTTTCATTTTTTTTACCTCATTTAACAATGTAAAAGTGTTTAATCAAGTTAACTTTCCAACAATACCAAGCCATTAAGTTAGGGTTCTTGAACTTCAGCATGCGTCATAATCTAATGTAATGCTAAGAAGAAATTTGCATGACGATTTAATGATATTTATACAGTCTACAATAAAATTTAAATTCTATAAACCCACATGGAAACTTAAAAACTTTGTGTTTATAATAACGACTAATTCTGCACCTCCTAATCATTATAAAAATACCATAAAAACCAAGTTGCACATCAATGTTTCTTCACCTCATTATGTAAATAGTTCTCAACTTTCTTATGGATAGCCTTCCTTATGAGAAAAAACAGGTGTTTTAAAGTGAATATTAGAAGGTTAGAACTTTGCAGTATTTATACTATCATGTCTTACAAATGAAATGAAAGACCAACTCAAACAGTTTCATTGGATATAGCTGTGTACATGCACATACACTGTTCTTTATAATTAGAAAAAATAAATAGTAAAGCTGATGGCTGGTTCACAGTTTGCAAAGACTTAATCTATAGTTGCAGTTCAATATGCATTACTTATCAAATTCCACTGCAATCCTGTATGTGAAAATAACACTTGTAGATGGCATCATCATTTTGAAAACACTGGCTTTCTTTGCAAATTTAAGAGTACAAGAAAACCAAGAGCGACTAAAGAAATTGTGCGAGCCTTTTATGTGCAGCCCTAAGAAATCTGCTTGGAAGACTAGTTACGAGAATGAATAATTGGTAATTTATTCATTAAAGCTTTAAAGTAGTTCATTATCGTTCACCGTTATTGCAAGATCTACAGATACTACAAATACAGACTACGGTTTATGTGTTATCTTTGCAGACAAATTGTTGCTGCATGACAATGAAGATTTTCTTCATCATCACATTTAATATTAAATTGGCATTTTCACCTAAACGGAAATATCAATACTCATTATGAGTGTCAACAAAATACAATCCCAATGAGACTCCCCGAAATTGGATGAATATGTGACATATCTTGCTGGACAGTTCATATGCTATTCTTTGTCAATCAAGCAATTGTACGATGATACTTATCTTACTGCACTACAATGGCTATTTGCCAGAAAGACGGTGCACTGCCTCACTGGCATAACGAAGTACCATTCACTATTTGTTGAACATATCGCTTTATTAGCCACTTGTTGCCAAGTGAAATGGTCAGTTTGTTATGACCTCCAACATCTTGAAGGACAAGATGTGATTTTTTCTTTTGGGGTTTCATAAAAGATCATAATTTAATTTTGTGTGATCCTCCGCTTCCAACTGATTTACCTGACTTAACCCTTTGAGTGCCAACGTCCGATTTTACCGGATGTCAAAAATTATCTGAAAAGTGTCAACGTCCGATTCTACTGGACGTCTAAAGTTGGCCAAAAAGTGCCAACACCCGATTTTACCGACATTCGGAAAAAAATTCCATAAAAATCTAAAACTTTATATTTTTAAACGAATATCAGATTAAATTGTTCATGAAGAACTGTTCTATTAAAAATAAATTGTTATAGTTTCCAATCAATTGACTAATGAAAATTAATCTCAAAGGTACTGTCAACAGATTGTGATGCATATTTCTCAGTGCGTTGTTTATCTTGTATTGTGTTTGAGCTTACATTCTGAAGTGAAGTTGTTTTATATTTCGTATATATGTACTGTCAAAGGAGTTTTCATCAAGCTTAAGTGTGTTTGTACAGTTCTTGTGTTTATTTTACAAACTTTAAATCATGAAACTCACAAATAAACATTTTTGGTTGACATGGCTACTGGAAACAATGTGACATTAGTTTCTTAAAAGCTGTATAACTCACTCATTATTGACGATAAAAATATGCATTTTTCAACATTTATAGACAACTAAATACGCTTTCCAGTGATATGGACAAAGAAAAGGATATGAATTTTTTTGGTAATATTGGTTGAAAAATTAAATTTAAAGGAGGTTCTGGAATTTTTTAGGTAAGTCCATTTTTGGTATTCCTAAATTTAATTTCATAGTAACTTTGTTATTTTATGTTAATTAGGCAGTTTTCAGGGAAAAATAAAAAAAATATGTTGATAGCTTATTAAATAATCAAGCTGTACTTTCTTTTACTGAAACCTTGCAAAAGGGCTGACACTTTTAGGTACACCCACTACAAAAATATCTGGCCCTTTTCAGTACACCCACACAATAAATACTTGGCACTCAAAGGGTTAACTGATCAAGCTACGGGAAGATTAAGCTATGGGAAGATCTTGCCGACTGGATTGTATACTGTGCGACGTGTGATGTATCATTTATGGTTCCAAGTCAAATGGAATAAAATATTGCATCTTAAAAACCTGATATTACTTTTGAAACACCCACATATGTTGTCATACATGACATTTATTTTAATTACATAATGTAGTCAACTTTGATATTCTATCCAGAAACATAATGTTAATGCTCCAAGATTATATACATTCCAAACTAATTGCTCATCAATGAAATGGTATTTAAAGTATTACTTCCTTGTTTAGCATTTACAATAATATTTCTCAACCTTATAGGTCGTAGGCAACATCATTTTTGCCTGCATACTAGTACTATTTACTTCATGATGAAATTAATTATATCTATGATGAGTGGAAATCTTTTAGCCATAAAACAACCTAACTAAGAATCCACGAAGAAATGTACAAGTACATTTACTGAACCAGATAACACAAGTCTGTATAGGAACTCACCTCGGTTACAGACAACAGAATCCCCACTCATTGATATGATTATAATATAATATAATATAATATATATTATATGGCAATTTATTCACTTCTTTGATGTCTCACATCCAACATCATGATAGTAGTGAGAAACTAAATAAATTTAAAAATATAACAGATAATGAATAATAAATATTAATACACAGAAATCATTTTATGTCCAGGTGAAAATATTTGTTGTTTTTAAAGTAATTTTGGGTTTCCTATCACCATGGCTGAGTGGGGATATTTTACTACCAATTTTCTAACAAAAATATAATAGAGATGAATTCAACTCTGCAAATGTCATAATTAATATTTAGAAATTAAAGATATATAATAAAAAGGAATGAATAAGACTTTAATATTGCTGGTAAAAGATTCTCTCTTCTTTTTATTAATTTCTTTATTGTTCTGCTGTTGTGTCTACTTTTAGACATTTCATTTAAAATAATTTTCATTGAGTTGTTCATTAAGAATTGTTTCTATAGTAGTTTACTTCAACGACAGTAAATGAAATGGTTTAAACGGGCAAAAAAGCAATTGGAAGTTCCATCCAGTACATCGAGACATTTTTATCTTTTAATATCTTTAGATTTTAAAAAAAGAAACAGGAAATTTAAATAACATCACTCTTTTATCATTATATCACACCATACAATCATAATCTGTACAATCGATTTGACATACATTAGATCTGGGTGTTGACATACAAGCTAAGACAACGCAAACAGACCATTGGACTATTGCTTAGTAAACTTTAAGATGAGGTAGAATAGTCGGGCACCTAAAACGGAACAGAGATTCTAGTGGGAACAACATGTATAACAATTACAAGAAACATTCAGATGCCCCATACAAAAGATAGTTCATTTATACAGATCAACTGAGATTGGAAACTCACATATAAAATATCTGATGCCTGTTTGCTTCATAAAAAGTTATCCACACGCAAACACACTCTCTATCATATATATCGGACACTCACTGACATTCGTACAGCCTTTCACCCCGCACTCAGCATCATTAAATGCAACTTTTGTGGTTTTACAAATGATTCACCAGAGGTTGGAAGGTCTACGAGACAGACACAAGAAAATAATCATGGACACACTGTAATCTTTGGTAAGGGAAGAATCAAATAAAAGTTGATTGAACATTGCACATTTACTGTCCTCAGCCTAGTTTTGGCTTGTTGAAAGTTCAACATTCCTTTTTGAAATTCATCTAAGTTACCTTGTATATTTCCTTTGAACATTAAAACAGTTCTTTGAGATATTAACTTTTAAAAGTGTATAAATAAAACCAGTAAAGATAACAACATGCCTCACACAGAAAATTTGTACATACATCTTGTACAGCAAGTGTAATTGTAATCACAACAGTTTACAATAAACTAAAAAAAAAACTATAACACGAGCAAATATAATAACAAAATAACAATTAGAATTGTATATAGAAACAATCAGCACTAATTGAAATGTGATGGTAACAACATAAATGGGAGTGATAATAACAAATAAATATTATAAAAATTAAAATTAAAATCATGATATACATATATAACTAAATTATATATCTAACTAAATTATTGTCACGCCTCCAAAACAATAAAGCTTCAATAAACAGGAATTCTCGAAGTTAAATCTATAACGATAATTTCCTGTTACTAAATAAATTAACAAATAATTATTTGTGGTATATCTCAACTAGAAACAGGAGTTACGTTTATTATTGACTGATTGCTTTGTTTGTACCTCGAATTTGACTAGTAGAAGTTTGCCTTGGACTTGAATTGTAACAAAATTATGTTCCATAAAGCATAACATATCATTTTAAGATGCATCCGAAACAATAAAATATTTACACAGGCTTGTTATAAACGAAAAAAATTTCTCATAGTTATCAACAATTATAACTATTAAATATATATATATATATATGTATAAACAAAACATAATAGCCAGCACCTCAGTAATGTTGACAGTCTATATCATATTCTATAAGCAAAAACAAAGCAGCCAGTCAGTAGAATTACAAATTTTCTGATGATATTATAATAGAAATACAGTATTGCACTCATATTCATCAGCTACGCCGTACTACACAAATACACGTTCCACGAATATATTTTGACTAGATCAATCTCCCTTTAGAGGTTAAGTTACACCTTTTGCTTACCTTCACGCATACAAACTTAATACTTCCAAGGTTCAATAAATATTATTCAACTCACTGGTTGTACTGGTTGATATGAGAGCGTTCGATAATTTAACACAAATACGTAAATAGTTTGTGATGTAATATATTAAATGCGATGACCTTGTACTCGGATTTCATTTACAAAGTCGATCGCACACCCACGGTAACGTGTGAGATATAAAGGAAACTGTACTATCCAAACCGACCACGATTGATCATTATAAATTTAAACAGGAACTTAAAGTTATTCAACTTAAACTCTATGAACACGTTAAGGTATTATCTTAGTCGTACAACTAAAGAATGTTATTGCCCTATTTGAGCTAATCATTTTTATACAGCTAATGATCAGTAGATTTGTTAACTAAATGTGAAATAACCTATTTAAGGATTGCAACGCAACAACAAATATCAGTCACAGCTTACAAGCTGTATAACGAGAGAACAGGTAATTTACATTTCGTGAATTTAATAAACCAGATAGAAGCAAATTATATATATACAGTTACTAACAGCACTTACGTAAACAACTAGTCGTAAACCAAATAAAACCTAGAACTCAAGACTATACGAATTAATACTAATTTGTAAGCTTGTATTTATGTTACGTAAAAATATGCATTTACATATGGAAATTTTGTTTAGAAACTTCTTAAGTGAGAAACAAAAAAGCAAACGTTTTGTTACATGACTCAGCGAACTACCAGCTGGTCTGGTTAATGATATACAATCATTAAATAATAATAATTACAAATCAACTACAACTATTTAATTGTTAACTTAAAGCTAAGTTACTAGACACATTTCTCATTCAATTACTTAGAATTAAATCCACAGAGAAAGCGTTTAACAAACAAAGCAAATGGAAGACAAGTTGTACAATGTTCGACGTATATTTACAATAAATAATTGGGAAATAACTGGTACAATAGACAGCCAAATTTTGAGGGTGTTTGAATTTCAGACTCAGCTTCAAATTACTTAAGTAAGCAAAATTTCAATTTAATAAACAAAGGACTCCGCTAATTTTGTTCGTCGATGTTTACATTTTTTATGAATTTTCCATATCTACATACTGACTTGTATAAGAGAACTAAGAACAGGCAGCTGATTAAATTCATGTATTGACCTCAAATGAATATCACTGGCAGAGAATCGGGTACTTTCTGCTCCGAGGAATGAAGAATAACTTTCGAAGCTTGTACAACCAGCTTTGAAAATTTTTGGCATAAGAGGGGTATTTGTAGGGAAAATATTAAATAAAATCATACTCAACAATCGAGTTATCTACTACTAAAAAAATTCAAACTCGCTCAAAAGTTATTCTCTCTCATAATACTAATATACATTCAATTTATATATAATTGGGCTATAATTAGTTAAGTAATTCGAAAAACCTTTGTACTCTGTGACACAGTGGCAATGGCGATGTAGATGTGCAAAGTTAACAAATAAAACTCAATCTGAATTGAAAATAATCAATAATTTTGAAAAATAGTTTCATAATTAGTTAAAATCAATGTATTGAGCAAATATATTGACTATGGAATTAAGCTGGGTCCGAGCTGATGACTAAATCTTGCTATATCAATGGAAACAATAAAATTCGTAAGTACATATACACTTGTGTACAGAACAACTCCGAGAAGACTGTCCAAGTCCTACAGCACTAGCTTGTAATTCCTCCAGTTCTAGTTGTCCTCCCTTCCTTCTTATACTTAAACAACCACATTAAGAATGGTGCAAGACAAGAGTTAAACCTGTGTAGTTGTTCCTTCATATATACCTCCAAGGTTGGAGAGAAAGACAATGTACACATAACACATTCTGGTTTCAATTGTGCACATTTTACAGAACATAATAGAATTCATCAAAAATTGTAATCCAAACCGTGGTACGGTTTAAATTTTAATTTTACTACAACTAAGCCTTGATATTAAATATGTTTATTGAAACAATATAAAAAAGAAATAATGTTTTAACTTTGTAATTATGGAAGTTAGACCCACAATATATCCAAATAATAAATTAAGGGTGAGGTGGAAAAGTTCTTCTTACTGCCTGAGTGGCTTTCCCACATATCACTCTGGATCCTACAGACAATGATACTGCTGAGTGACAAGTGCTTTTTTCTGATTCGGAGTGTTAACCATCTGTACAATAGTCATTTTCACAACTCTCTAGTTGCCAGAGATGATATTGGAAAGGGATAACTGTTCTATAGACATCCTTCACCCTCTTAGATTCAAAGGGTTAGTCTGTACAATAGTCAGTTATTCTCTTACAACTCTCTGGTTACCAGAGACAATGCTATTGGAGAGGGATAACTGCTCTATAGACATCCTTCACCCTCTTAGATTCAAAGGGTTAGTCTGTACAATAGTCAGTTATTCTCTTACAACTCTCTGGGTGCCAGAGACAATGCTATTGGAGAGGGATAACTGCTCTATAGACATCCTTCACCCTCTCACATTCAAAGGGTTAATCTGTACAATAGTCAGTTATTCTCTTACAACGCTCTGGGTGCCAGAGACAATGCTATTGGAGAGGGATAACTGCTCTATAGACATCCTTCACCCTCTTAGATTCAAAGGGTTAGTCTGTACAATAGTCAGTTATTCTCTTACAACTCTCTGGTTACCAGAGACAATGCTATTGGAGAGGGATAACTGCTCTATAGACATCCTTCATCCTCTCAGATTCAAAGGGTTAGTCTGTACAATAGTCAGTTATTCTCTTACAACTATCTGGTTACCAGAGACAATGCTATTGGAGAGGGATAGCTGCTCTATAGACATCCTTCACCCTCTTAGATTCAAAGGGTTACTCTGTACAATAGTCAGTTATTCTCTTACAACTCTCTGGTTATCAGAGACAATGCTATTGGAGAGGGATAGCTGCTCTATAGACATCCTTCACCCTCTTAGATTCAAAGGGTTACTCTGTACAATAGTCAGCTATTATCTTACAACACTCTGGGTACCAAAAATGATGCTATTAGAGAGAAACAAGTGCTTTACAGAAATACCTCATCATTGTCTTGAGACTCAGAGGGTTAACAATATGTAGTCTACTATAAATAGGCAGGTACTGTGATATAACCCTCTAGGTGCCAGAGACGGTGCTGATGTATAGAGAGAGGTACAAGTACATCACGCCAGTAGGGTCTCAATTTGCATTTAGAAAGGACAAGTTAAAAAAAAAATATTATGAATGGAGAATAGAGGTTAACTACTGTTGTTTCGGCCAGTAAACCTGATCAGGTTTTGGCCAATTACTGATATTTCTGATTTACAACACTGCACTGTAAGATTGTCAACAGAATCCAGAGATATTTCAGTATCGCTGTGAAGAACTATATTCAGTCAACTGATGTGAAACCAAAACTACCAGTAATCCATATCCAGGTGAGTTGAGAAAAGCAGAGCTGTATCATAATTGACTAAAGGTTAACCAAACGATGACCAAAAAGTACAAGATGCAATCATTCCTTTATCATAGGATATTAACTTTTTTGTTGATTTGATACCGACTTCTTTGTTTAACTTATTGTTTTTCTTCTATTGTAATTTTTTTTTTAATTGTTAGGGAGCAGAAATATTATTGATTAGCTTTTATCAATTATTAGCTAAATAAACCTAGCTCTTAAGTTTGAAATTAAACTAATTATCATAACAAATTTTAAAGCATACAAATAATTTATATTACTTTTCTATTACCCATTGCTTGTTAAAAACATTTCTAAAATTTAGTCCTTTACTTATTAGGTTGAAGCCCTATTCATTAAATAGTGTGTTATTTTTAGAGAGTATGGCCTTTTTTTTAAACATTTTCAGTTTCAGTATATGTCTGACCCAACTGGAATCCATCCATCACACAAACCAAAAATTACTACAACCCTCAACTGCTAAGAAGAAAGGGAGACATCAAACAAGTAAATAATAATTCTTACATTTACGTTTTGGTTCCCTAACAAAAGTAAATGTTAATCTACTAAAACGGAGGAATATATAGCAGATAGGACTTTGAAACACCCGAATGGATACCGTAAACAAATACATATGTAATAACAATAACACTTATAAAGTAAAAGACATTAAAGTAATATATAATTACAAAAGAACTTAAAGCGCTTGAACTGTAAGCAGTCTTGCTAGTGATGGGGTCTTCTTGAAACTACTGACAGGCAAATCAAGCATATCAGAAACCTCCAAACCCAATATCCATTCTTTCATTTTTTATTCTATCGAAAACATGACTTTGCAGATAACTGGACTGAGGATATCCAGAATTAGAGTAGGGAGACGGGTAAGGAAAATTGGGACTAGGTACATGAATGTTGTGGGAGGGTGAGTAAGGGAAGCCCGCGGGAGGGCCACCAGGATAAGGGCTAGAATACTGATTGTAAGGATATGGAACCGACATGTTGACCCCACTCATGTTTGAAAGAGGTTCCATGGGAGAGCCTATCCTGCAAGTGCGGTCGACAAGCCCACCGCCAAACGAGTCTATTACGTGATGAGAGCCCATAGGGTGAGGTGGTCCCATCAAGTTAGGGTAGGATGAAGTGACCGTATGACTTGTGTTATAGTTGGAAGCCAGGCTGGTGACGGAGAAGGATCCTGGGGTCTCGTTGTTGCTCGTGGCACTGCTATTCGCCAACGAAGTCACAGAAAAGTTCATGCTTGGAGACGGGGATGTGTACGTGTTGCATGTGGTAGGAACTGCAGAAGGGTATTGAGGGCTGTAGTGAGACACTCGAGGGTAGTCCGAAAGATAAGCAGAGTCTTCACTGAACTGCCCACCACCACCTGAAGATGGAGCACTCTCCATCGCTTCTCCGCTCACTACTGTATGAGGTGTCTCACCGTCACCGATATTCGGAATCTGATCCACTAGTGATTCCAATCCTGATAAGCTCTTTGATGCTACATCCTGATTTATTACTGGTTTTGGAGCGAACCCAGATGATGGTCTCTGTGGATACCTCACAGATGTATTAGTTTCAGAATCACCAGAAAACTCATCGTAGTTCTGATAGTTTAAATCAGGGGATTTCTTTTTGGATGGAGCAGGACTTGAAAAATGACAATCCATATGGTTATCGATATTTTCTTCCTTTATGTCTGAGGAACTTTTACTATTTTCTTCTTGTAAAGTGGCAGCAGGTTCAAAATCTGGAGGCCCCCCCAGACTAGACGAATTAGGAGAACGAGAGCCGATATTCTGCTCCGACGATATCGCTGCACTTATCTCTGATGACAGGTCCGAGTGGGTGAACGAGGGTGGTTGGGGCGACTGGTTGTAGCCGTGAGACTGCATGGGAGACTGGTGGAAGGTGTGGCTGGACAGAGGTGACTGTGATGAGTTCTGATTGTACGTATGAGATTGGTTGTTATACATCTGTGAGAAACCCTGCTGGCACAGGTTGATGGGTGACTGTATCGGAGGAGAGAAGCAGTTGGGAGTATGTGAGGCAGTCTGAGGTGTGCTTGCAACAGGTGTACTGCTGTTACTCTGTGACTGTTGAGGTTGCTGTTGCTCTGTCGTCGTATTGTTTGCTACTTCCGGTTTGATTTTCTTTGGACGGCCCCTTTTCTTCTTTGGTATGACATTGCCGTCTTTATCAAGAACTTCTTTCGGAGGTTTTTCCTTCTTCTCAGGGGGTGCTTCACCTTCGACTTTGATTTTCTTAGGTCTACCTCGCTTCTTTTTGGGAGGACCACTCGGTTGTTCTTCTCCATTTTCTTTCTTGATCACAGAATTAGTTAAGTCCGTTAAGCCATCACCCATGCGCCCATTGTATCCCCCGTAATTACACAGTTGCCCGTCCTTGGGCTCTTCTTTCACATCGGGTTCAAAAAAGTTTTTCAGTTTAGAGTAAGTAAACACTATTTCTTTCTCATCTAATTCCGGCACAAGTCCATTCAAGTAGTCACGGAATTTCTTGAGTGCAGCATAAAACGGTACCTTGTCTGCCGCTCGGGGCAACTGAGCGCACCGCGCACTGGAGGACGGCATCACCCACATGTACTGGAACCACAATTTGCTATTAGTACACTCGAATAGTGGATTTTTTACATTATGTATAGTTCAGAAAATGTACATGAAATGAGTGAGGAAAGGAGGAATAAAAAAAAAATGGATCTCCATATGATATGCTTGGATCCCATATTGAAATTGAGTAAATTTAGAAAAAAACAAAGGTTAAAAATTGTATTTAGCTATTGCATGACCAATAAAATGGAAACATTTGGTACATTGATTTTGGTGGTATTTTTAACAAAGGAAATACTGAATATACAAACAAATCTTAATATATTCACTCTTTACTTTAGAATTTTGCTAACTAGCAAAATAAAATCCAATTGGCAAATAAATAACAAAGATTAGTACCATTATGACAAATTAAAAACTTACCGTATTAGTTCCATCCACCAGTTCAGGCTGTCTACCAAAACTGAAATCTTTCTTCCCAGAAAACACTTCGAATATAAGCTTTCCATTGAATACTGCTATTTTAGGTTTGAACTTTCGCAGCTTTTCTAGAAGGATTTGGCTTCCTATAATACATAAACCTTATATTATACAATTGCTAATGGTAGAAAAACAAAAATGTTATTTAACTAATAAACGTGGCTTTTTAATTCCACTTTTGTGTATGTAAGAAGTATTATTTATTGCCTTCAATAATAAATATAGTGTCAAAACTGGCAACAAATTTTAAATTACAAAAGAATAACTGACTGTATTAAGTCTTCGTACACACAAGATAACTAGTACTACTTAAAGGAACCATGACACTGGGTCCTAACGTTTCCTAATAATTTAAAGATAAAAAATTTGTAATGTCATAATTTTGGGCTAAATAAAAATGTGCTTTCCATTGAAAAAGACCAAGTTACAGTAACAAGAGTACAAATATTAAGACAATTAAGACAAATTAAGACAATTAAGACATTTATTTATCCTTCGGCAAGTCACATAACAAGCAATAGACATCGTCAATACTAGAAACTATTAGTTGACTAATTTGTCACAATAGTGTTTTAAAAACAATCCTATTAAGCAATAGTACTCACTAGCCTATACACAATCTAGACTAAGTGTTAAAATTAAATTTAAAATATTCTTCTAGGTTGTACAGTGGATTATTTACAAGCCATTCATGTAATCTCTCTGAAAATTTATGATGGTTTAAATTTTTCCAAGAAACTGGTAACTTATTGAAAAGCCTTATTCCCATGTTTTTATGATAATTCATTGATTTTGAAAGTCTTAATCTAGGCAGCTCAATTCTTTCTTGGTTTCGTGTATTATGAGAGTGTATGGCATTTCTTTGTGTATAAAGATGCAGATTTTTCTTTATTACCATTAATACATCAAATATATACAAATTTACAACAGTTAAAATGTTTAATTGCCTAAAAAGAGGTCGACAGTGATCACGCGGATTAGAGCCAGTTATGATTCGTATAGCTTTTTTTTTGTACAATAAGAACCTTTTGAATGCCTATTCCATTACCCCACACAATTAAACAATATCTTATAATACTTTCAAAAAATGAAAAATAGGCCATTCTTAAATATCTTGGAGACACTTTATTTTTAAGGTTTGCAAGTAAATAAATCACTCTAGACAATCTCTATATATTGCTAGAGAGTGTAGCACAATTCTACCACTCTGGATAATACCAGTCTCCCCAATGATCTATTTTGAATAATGAGAGCATTTGAGTAATGCTGATCTCTAGCAGACTCTGTGTAATATTACAATTGGAGCAGAGTCAGTGTCGTAATAGTTTTATAGTTGTTACAAAATATAGTTTTATACAACTTTTTCTAAATGTTAACATCAAAATCACACAACCAACTATGAATTAATACTTTTAAAGTGTGAATTATAAGAAATATTTCAGTACGTTATATTAATATCGAAGTGAGCAGTCTATCTATTATAGTCTGCAATCTGTCACCCTATTCAAGTGGGACAATCCCACATTTTTAAATCACCACATATTAGAATTACATCATGCAATATTTCTGCATTATGAATAACTAGTTGTAATTGGTCTGATAATTTGATCAGAACTTAAACCAGCGAAAGAGCCACTGGTGAAATAATTGTGCCAAAAGTGAAAAATTGTATATAAATTATAAAAACATTTATTACTAAACTACGTGAGGAATAGGATAAAAGCTTTGAATTATATCAAGACTTCCCTAGGCCATAAACCAATATTTTCTTAGGAT
Source organism: Homalodisca vitripennis (assembly GCF_021130785.1). Taxonomy (NCBI): domain Eukaryota; kingdom Metazoa; phylum Arthropoda; class Insecta; order Hemiptera; family Cicadellidae; genus Homalodisca; species Homalodisca vitripennis. Next base: position 27,215,872 of record NC_060215.1, read on the forward strand.
CAAGAGAAATGAATCACTAATCACACTGTATTGTTGATGTAAATGTTATGTGGAATTTGTGCAACTGAAAACCTAAGTTCGGTGTAAACACCTATTCAGCCCATGATCTGGCTGAAAACAAAATTGTAAAGCACCCCAAAATCATGCAACAACAAAATCGGTAAATTGGATTTGATAAAGAAGCCTCCTTGCTCGCCATAAAAACAGTATGAGAAAACCTGAGGCTTTTAATCTTAGCCATTTAACAGTTTTTAATAAGAGTAAAGTTGATTTCTTTTTAAATTAATCTCAACAGAAGCATGACTAAGAGGAAATTTTCACCAACACAGTATATAACGTGGCTAAGACCTCTGAACCTCAAAGTCAAAATCAAATTGGGGAGATAATCAGCAGGGGAAAGAATAAAACTACCAGTTCTCAAACAGTAACTGTTTTATCCCTTCAAATGAGGGCATTAACCCTTTGCCCGCCAGCAGCTGATGTAAACTGCCAGTGATTGACGTTTTTGACTGGACAAAAGTAACTCAAAACTGGCTGCAGCCAATTTTTTTGGTTTGCTAAAACTAGGTTAAAACTGCCAAAGGCAAAGTTTATTATTCATTTTTTAGCTTTTCCATAGCACAGCTATTTAACCAATTACACATTTCTTTAATCTACAAATGAAAACTCAATAGTTTTTCAATTTCACAAAATATCAGCTACTACAAAAGTCTTACCACATAGAGTAACCTGTGAGGCTGTCGGTTGCAGTTTGTAAATAATGTTATTTTTTATGTGAAACCTGAAGCTGTGTTATTGTTGGTGAGTGAATTAGGAATAAACCATTTCTAAAATAGAAAGTGTCCCCCAAGTGTACCAAATGGGTGCCAGACATCTATGAGCATTTAAACAAAATTTTGAGCCATTAAAATAAAACACTAAAATCATTCTTTTTTTAAGATAATTATATCGTAGGAATTACAGAGGTTACTGATACAATTACGATGAGCTGATTTATTTTACTGACATTAAGCAAGATGTGTGAGGGAGGGTGGTATACTTGTACACTTGTTTTATCTCTGTTCAAGCATACATCTTCAGTACGAGTTTAATAATATAGATTTCCAATTTAGTCATACTCATTTCCAAAACTATTTACTTGAATATCAATTGTTATGTGGTTTTAAACATTTTCGTTGTTTAAACTAAAATATGTGAGTTTAAAATTTTAAAAGTTACCATTATGTTTATGTTTTAGTTCTTTTATTAGCGAGTCACAAGTTGAGAATTACCTTAGGAAAATGTTAAAATGCCTCCACAAAAACATTTTGGGAAGCAAGGCAAATTTTACAATTTTTTACAACGATCTTGAAGATGCCTGACTAACAATTCCTAAAGGCTTTAATTTGATTTTCATAGAAAAATTTTTAACATGGGGCAGGATGATGCTTCATTTCGACCCTGTATAATACCAGTTTCACAATCGATTAAAGATATTTGGGATTCAAATTAAAATACCTTCTTTAATTTCTTTCCTGGTGAGATCTGCACTTCCCTTAGTAGCTCTTTCCACCATATTTGTGAAACCAATGCCAACCTTCAATAGCTTGTAGTCATCATCTGCTGTCATGGGCTCAGGAGTTAACCCAGATAGGTACAAGCATTTCCCTGGAACAACAGTTTTTCTCCGTTATCTCTAACTCATACGGTAACCAAGTATTTTAATTGCAAATCTAATATAGATGCTGACCTTCCAGCCATACACCTTGAAGGAGTTGAACTGGAGAGAGTTAATCATACAAAGTTGTTAAAATCTGTATATTCAACAGGTGAATTTTTTGAATAACGATAATTTTCTTTTTAATATAAACATTGTTATATTTACCCAGCTATAAGTATGAAATGGTAACAAAAATGATTGGGTTGTCAATATGATTTTTATCATTTTAAGTGTTTTGCTATTTATTTATTGTATGTAATGTTTTTATTTAAATTTTAGATAAATAACTCATCTTATTTTTATTTTAAAAGAATGTTAAATTTCAATAATTCCTTCAGTATACTCATCAATGTATTTCTTTTCGTTGTATAATATGTTTACATTAAATCTGAACCAGGTGAAATTTGTTGTATATTAACATTTTAATTGCAAAAGCACTACTATGCTAAACTAACTTTTATTTGATTATTTTCATTTCATTTCATTTAAAAGTCTGATGCCTTAGACCAAGCAGTCTCCAAGTCTTTAATGCATATTAACTAAGTTTGGTAATCTGAACATGATTTGGTCTCAATTAGTTTGGAAAAGCAGCACCTAAGGCTTTATGGATTTAAAATATAAGCTACTGTTGCAAAACATAATCTAGCTAAATCTGAACTAAAGAGGTTCATAATGGTAAAATGTATACTTACAAAAATGGTTTCCTGGACCTGCATAGTGGTGACCCTTGTAAGCAGCAAACAATCCTGGGTTTATACCAATCTGCAACATATTTTAATTTCATTTAGTTTTTCTAACATCGGTAACATAAGAAAGATTGTTTCTACAAACACAACATACAATGCAGCAAAGATGCCTTCTGGTATATGCCAGAATCGTAAAATGGTATATTTTGCACCTCAAGTGACTAAAAAATAAAACAATACCGGTATAAAACTTACTGTTTACTATTACAACTTATTCTTTTCCTTTGATACTGATCAGATTTAAACATTTGAAGTTACCAATTTGCATTTGGTTACCTTACATTTAAAAAAAATTTATAATTATATTAAATACTATTTTAAGGTAACTATGGTTTTTAAAATTGTACAGTATTCAAGCAATCTTTCTAGCATTAGCTTCTTACAAAGTTTAAAAAAAATTGATATCAATGATATCAGTAAGTAGTTATTAGATAACCAGGTTTATTTCAGGCATTTCCCTTCTGAACAAAGGATACACATTGGTTATTTGCAGGACATAAGGGTAAATTCCCTATTGTAATCATTTATTGAAAACCAGGAGGCAAGTTTTTACTTCGTTATTTCAATAATTTTGAGGAAATTATTTGAAGTCATTCAAGAAAGTAAGGCAAAGAAATAGTAACCCTCCGAGCATCCATCATCAATACTTTTGATGACTTGGACTTTTACTAAGCGTCATCTCAACAATTTTGACTATAAACATTCATGTCTTAAAATTCATTTTACCAACACTAATGCAGGTCAAATCGCATTATAACCTATTCCGTTTGAAAACCTGTGAGTTTTCTTTATGGTTTGGTGGTCTTTGGATTTCTCGTAGACTGCACCGAACATTATACATCATCGTTTCATCAGCTGTTGTTTCTAGCGAGGTGTCCATGTATTGTTGTTGCTCAGGTACTAACGTGTGAATTTCGCTGTTTAAAGCCTATTTTGAGTTTGTTTTCATTTCAATTTGTTGTTATGTAGTTACTAATTTTAAAAAATTATATTATTGCATGCATATATCCTAAATATTGTATTGCTGCTATATTTAGTACAATTTAAGGTAATTCTAAGCAATATATGGGTCAACCTCGATTTTTCTCATATTACAATATAATGTTCCAATAGTCAATTAGAAAAGGAAATGACTAGAATTTCTTGCCGGAAAGCAGTTATAGGGAGCAGGCAACCGCCAGACGGTCATATATTGCTTAGAGTTACCTATTAGTGATCAGGGGCACTGACGTGATCTGGGCTTCAAATTTGGAACTACTCGAGTTAATTTTTTTTTCTAAAAGAGCAAGCAGCGCAAAGCGCTGCGCAGCGGGCAGGCATCGTGCGTGATCCTTTTTTTTTATTAAAAATTTCTGATAAATTGTTATTACATATTACAATATAATGTAGGTAATGTATGTAAAACAATTTTTAAACACATAATTACATGCTGGAAAGCAAAGTAAACCAATATAATCCGCCCAATACAAAATCTCCGTAAAAATCTGGTAAAGGAATCTGTGTCATTCCTTTGGCCTGAATCAATTCAGTATAGATGAAGATCACGCACGATGCTTGCCCGCTGCGCAGCGCTTCGCGCTGCTTGCTCTTTTAGAAAAAAAAATTAACTCGAGTAGTTCCAAATTTGAAGCCCAGATCACGTCAGTGCCCCTGATCACTAATAGGTAATTCTCGCGGTTGCCTGCTCCCTATAGCTGCTTTCCAGCAAGAAATTCTAGTCATTTCCTTTTCTAATTGACTATTGGAACATTATATTGTAATATGAGTTGCCTGCTCCCTATAACTGCTTTCCGGCAAGAAATTCTAGTCATTTCCTTTTCTAATTGACTATTGGAACATTATATTGTAATATGAGAAAAATCGAGGTTGACCCATATATTGCTTAGAATTACCCAATTTAAAAAGTAATAACATTGTTATATCAATTTGTTATATAACTACCGCAAGTAGGAAAAAATTGCAAATGTATGTAAAAATACTGGTTTAAAAAATGTTAAGTTGCAAAATTTGCTAGAATTACAATTTAAAGTTTGTTATTTAGTTATAAGACAATGATTACAACAGCTGTACATTTGTATGAATCGTAAATTTATTTTCAACTTTACAACTAATTAAGAGCAACAGTTGAAGTGGGGTAACCCTAGGGTAGGTCTTAGCCGTGGACGTAATGACAGCCTGCCCTCGTGGTCGTGTCATTCAGGAGATTATACTTTTGCAGCAAGCAGCTTCTATTTTGTTTCTCCAACTATTGGGCCGAATGACTTAGATTAAAGATTATGATTTAGTAGCAAATTAAATATCATTGATGGCTGGGTTCCATTGAGAACACTTTTGTATTAACCCTAGTGTTGGCAATCAACGACTATTCACCGGTGACAGTCCCGTGGAGGTTGGCAACCAATGATTAGTCGTTGATAGTCATGGCGTCACTATTTCACTTATTATAGTACGTAAACTCGTCGTATCAACTTGATTTGGACACCATTGAAAACATCAGAATCTGTCCTGTCTGCAGACAGTTTTTTAAATAGTTGTAGCGAGTGGACAGATGATGCAATCAGCTGTTTATAAAGTGGAATTTATCTTCAACTCTGTTGCTATAGCCCGGCACAGTTGTTGACTGACTGTATTGGTTATTTTGTTCATTTATTACGTTCGTAATATATGACTGTAAATATTTATAGATTATTGCATAAAACGTGTTTATTATGATCCTGTAATGTTTTATGTGAATAGTTTTAGTAAATAATACTAACAGTTATATATTTGTTTACTAAATTTAGATGCATGTTGTAGTTTTGTTTTAGCCCAAGTCAGAAATACAACCATTACAAACAATAAACAAACTAATTATTGATTTATTTTAACACTGTAAATACAATTTTGTTAGTTTTTTCTTTCTTTTTTAAAAGTTTTTTTTTACTATGGCTCAAAACAATTATGTTTTTGGTTACTAAATTTCAAATTGATAGTTGCTGTTTTATTCAGTTGGGTTTTAGGCATGTTTTCAAATTATTTTCACACATATTTTTTAGTTTCTTTGTATATATTCCTAAAAACCTATATATTTTCAAAACTACATAATTTTGACAACTTGTGGCTATCTTGAAGTTTTAAAGTTCTAGGAATAAAAATATTTTCAAACCATGGTCCCAGGCAATTAATGTAAAAGAAATTTAAAATTTGGGTAAATTATATATATAACAAAAATACACCTGTTATAAATTTAAGAATGTTATTCTCCACTCTTTTCTAAAAAAAAAAAAAAAAAACAATGTATTATACACCATAATTGCTGTTATATATGTATTTTTTTTTTAATAAAAAGAAAAATACCTTACACAAAACGCCATTCCATTAACAAGTGAAATGACTGCCACGACTAGGGTTAATCAACTCTCAAATGATATTTACTATTTCTTAGGATGTAGTTCATAAATCGTAAAAGCAACTGTCGTTCAAATTTAATTATTATTTTTGACTTACAATCACTATATCCAAATTCTGAGTTAGATGATCCGGTAATGTCCTTTTAGATACTTCTTCTTCTGGCATCCCATTGAACCTGTCATGCTTCTTGCGTTCCTTGAATGCTTTCACAGTCGGATCCTTGAGAGGTTTCATCTGGAGAGGATTCATCATGTTGTCAGGATAAACCATCCTGCAAACAATTCATACTATAGAGAATGTTACATAAAGCTACAGACCAGCTTAATCCTTACGAGACCAATGGATGATATCGCCCAAACATGTTCTGTTGAGAAAGACCGTTGGACAATGTATCATCCAATTGAGTTTATTACAAATCAACAGATCTGTAAGAACATTTCTGTTCCAAAGTATTGGGAATTTCATTTGAATGTTTTTCATTTTATTCTGTCTAATCACTTTGCATTGTTTTCTGCCACAAAACTCAAAAACCAAGTGTTCATCATGAGTTAAGTCAGCTGACATCGCGGCAACAGTTACACCACAGCGTCAGCTGTTGGGCAGTCAGAAGTAAACAACTATCCTTGTTATTGGTTACTTTTCAAGCTCACTATATTTTGTGGCTATACATTATGAACAAATTGTAATTTATAGTTTGATTACTGCATACACCATTTAGTGTTTTAGAGCTCAATTATTATTATATATCGTATGGGGGACAAAGGCAGCTATCCATAAATAAATAAATTAAAAATTACAATTATTAAAAAGTACGTAAGAACAAAGTTCTTGAGTCATAAATTAAAAATAATATTAAGATCTCCCGTCACAAAGCTAAATCCAAATTACTGAGCCAGTTTAGAGACCCATCCTCTAAACCACTTAGACCAGCCAGACCACCAGAAAACAATCGCAAAGGGCAGTCGTTTACAATGTGCTCCATTGTCTGAGAGTTTGCGCCACAATCACACGTCTGGTCGTCAGTAATACCCCACTTAAATTTCCAGTGATTGCTTCTCCCAACCCCAGTTCGAAAACGATTCAATAAAACCCATTCCTTTCGAGGAATTTCCAAGCCACCCGCTGCTTTCATAGGATCGGATATCAAGAACTTGTTCCGTCCATCGAATGATTCCCTCTGTTATTTAGAGCTCAATAATTACTGTATTTACACCATGTTTGACAAAAATAATATTTTTTGAATTTATTTTCTTACAACTTCCTTTATCTGTGTCTAATTCAAATATGATTTTACACAGATACTGTTCTTTAACCCTTTCCACTCGGATTTTTTTCACTAGTCTGCCCCCTCAGCTCGTATTTATTTTAGCATATTTTCAGTAAAAACCCATTTTTAGCAAACTGGAAGTCAATAAAGTATATACATTATTATATTGTATAATAATTTTATTTTATTTCTAATTTATATTTTAGAGATATAAAATTTGATAATTACACTAATAAGTTTTATATTTTAGCATGGTATGGTATCGTTCAGAACACTCTGCAGGATGAAGACCAGGATTTTTTGAACAGGTTTTACAATAGTAAAGTGTTTCCTTTCTTTCTCCTGGCACCTTTCTATTGCTACAAACAGCACAGTCTTTAGTTTTTTTTGTTGGATGAGCTGCAAGAAAGTGAGGTTGTTTGTTTAGCCTTTCTTCTTTTTCTACTGATGAAGGACGACCCCGCTTCAAACTCATAGGGTTACGGACATGGCCTACAAGTTCAGTGATAAGGATTTCTCTGAAATTCCTGTGTTGAATTGTTTTTTTCTCCATGGTTTTGTTTATTCGTGTTGAACAAGAGAAAGCTATTTACTATTCCCACTTCCAACATCCAGAAAAATAGCTTTCTCCACTACTTCAGAGATTTACGGGGAAATTTGTAGGAAGCAATATAGTGGTCTGCTTGGTCCAAGCCACCCATATATTTGTTATACTGACAGATAACTGTTGGCTTTTGTATGTTTATTTGATTATCCTTGCCTTAATTAAGTAATTCAGCAATAACTTCTGAATCAGAAAGAAAAGAGGTACTTGGTAACGACATATCGAGTCACTAATGCGAACGCGTCTGAAAATTGGTTAGGAAACGTGACTACAATGACAAAGCAAAATAAATCAGCAGCCGACCAATCGTAGTTCAGCTGTCATTTATTAGTTCCTGAGAATGCCGTGCGATCGCAGCACCAATCGGAAACATCGTAGGCCGCCTAAAAATAAAGAAAAGCTGACGTCACTGCAATGTCGGATGGCGTCCGACATACGAGCGGAACGGCAAAATAGCAATGTCGGACGATGTCCGACATACGAGCGGAAAGGGTTAAGTGTATTTTCAAACCATACATCTTACTACATTCAAAATATTTCTTTGGTTTCATGCTGCAATGAAACAAACTTAGTTAGAAATTAGAAGGACTTTTTTATGTTTTTTTTTTTTTTTAAAGGAGAGACCCTTTAAGCATTATTCTGTCCGTCCTCATGTGCCAGAATAAGGGGGAGAGTCGATACAGTACAAGGTTGATGGTACTGATAAAAAGTGCAACGGTCACAGACAGGATTTGAACCTGCGCTATCTCTAACTCAGACCCAAAGTCCAACGACTTAGACTGCTCGGCCATCGGCACTCCCTATTCTTTTTATACTAATGAAAAAGTTATGTAATAGTTATCCATCAACTATATCATTAAACCAATAAGAAGTTTTGTTAGAAACATTTTGGTAAAATACTTTTAAATATATACTGTTAAAACTCTCATTTTGTGGACATTATTTTATGCTTATACTGAATTAAAAATATGTATACTGATATTGAAGGTTTTTTTTGTCACGGTCCTACAGAGTAGAAAAAGAGATTTAGTTGCTATATATAAAAATTAAAACTCAATATAATATAATAAAAAATGTTCAGAAGCAAATATACCACAAAGAATAATTACTTAACCCTTCAACGCGTTATTTTTTTTTCATGGTCATACTCCCTCCTGCGTTGATTTTTCTGGCGGTTTTTTAGAGATTTTGTGTTTTATAAATAATATAAGCAAATTACCCAAGTTTATAATTATTTTATTATACTTCTATGTTGTTAGTGTTTAAAATTAGCCAAATTAAACAAAATTAACCTACTTTAGGTTAATTTCCCTAAAAGCTAGCTAACCTACAAACCATCCCCAACTCATGTTTATAAAACACAACAAATTGTTCCTATCAAAACGGGATTTCCTTCTTCAAAACAATATAGTTAGCTTGTAAAACTAATAATAACTAAACAAATGAACGTAAAACACACAAAAATATGTCAGTTGAACATAACCATCACACTAACAATGACTGTAAACAACAACAAACGTAAGCTGACAAACGATCGGATGCAGCTGATTTCTCAGATATTTTTTCTAAAGATCGATTTTTTCGAGATATCGACTCAATTAATCGAAAGTTTGAATCTTCTCCTTTCGATTGGTATACATTTTTCATTGAAAACATTCGATAGTCGTCTGTTACAGCTACAAAAAATAACCGACTACTCCATGACGTACTCAGTACGGCAAAACGCGATCTCAAGTAAAAGTGTCATGACGTACCTAGTACGGCAAAACGCGTTGAAGGGTTAATGATTTTTAGTTACAAAATACTCATATCGTGAAGTCAACACAGTTTGTTACATTGTACTACAACATGTTGGCATTTTTCCAAAACAATTTTCTGTTATTAAAATAGGATTTTTCATAAGAATTTAATATTGAGCTTTTAAAATGTTTTGCAATGGTAAATATCACAATTTTGCCCTGGTTCTTTTAATTTCCAAGGGAAGTTCCTCCTTCACATCTCCCCCTTCTCTTCTTGTCAAATAACCCACCAAATTATATTAGTTCACATGCTGCTATGTTAACTATTAAACAATAAATTAAATTAATTGTTAGCAACTGGAATGATTACAGCATTTTAACTGATCTTATCATACATAAAAAATCCTCCAACAAATTAAATAGTACAAAAAGACTTGATATACGCTGAGCTTATACGATTTGCAGTTTGGAAGATTCTCTATGGCAAAGACAATTCTTCTTGGTCTGAATCATTAATTCCTTACGCATTCATATAGTACAAAAACAAGAAGCTCAGTCTATGCTAATAGCTTGTTTGTCTAAGATAAAGAGCCAAACAGCATAATGGCAAGAGTGGTAGCTGTTCCTTTCAAATTTTAGATCAAGTCAAGATTTCAGGTTTTTCGATGAAAGTATTACACTTTCTTCACAATACTTAATTATGTATGTCAAGAAGTATACAAGATTAAGTACATCACTATTGCTTCACTCATCCACTGTAAACTGACAGTAAAGCTACTAGAAGTAAAGAGGTTTTTAGTTTTTAATTGGTAGGCCAAACGGTTGCTGCACAGCAGGTCTGTAGTTCCCATGATATGTTTGTACCGGTTGCTGTCTATTTACTACTGTAATGATATGAGTGTTTATTTTACAACAGTGTAGTTATCTGGAATATTACGTAATTGATAATGAAGGTTTAGGACCAAGTCTCCCTTCAATTAATACAAGAATTAAATATTACACCAATATAATTGTACTAACTATCAAGATTATATCGTGTTAAAAGTGTCACTCAGCTGTTCCACACGAAAAAAGACAAACATTTCGTTGTTTTATGGGTTTGTAAAGAATACAAAAACCAACACACCCTAAAAGAGTTGAATAGGTTTAATTTAAATAGTTTTCAGCTATGAACATTTTAATAATGGTTTACATTATATTTTAATTAATTCATATCGTAACTGGTGCTAAATTTATTAACACAAACACACTATGAACTGTGAGTGAATGTCAAGGACAATTTATTATTAACTTCTCTCCTACACCTCCTACACATTTACTAGTCAATTCCCAACCCACATTAAAACATTTAGAATATTACTGCCTCAATTTTGTAATGTTAGCTAGATTTTTGTGTTATTTCATTTTTTTTTTCTTTTACACAGCATTCTTTATTGATTTAGAAATGAAAAAAAGTACATTAAAGCAATATAATAATTTCTTTTCTTCAGTTTTTATGAAAAAGGTTCAACTGAATATATATAAACACATTCATGAAATATATGATGATTATAAATTGTAAATTGAGATTTGCCATCGGTATGGGTATATAAATAATCTGTGCAACATTTCATGCGTATTGACTGACCACCAGGGTCTGATTACAAACAAGGAGACACAAGAGGTGTAAAAGCAATGTAAAATTCAAAAATATTGATTCTGTTGGATAATTCCCCTCTCTTATACATGGTTGCTTCACAACCCTGTCTGACACCTGACAACTTTGTCCAGATGTGAAAGAAGTCTTCCAGACAAAGAGTGTACGAGCTTTATACTTGATTTTGCAATTTTATTTTTAAGTCTTATAATTGTTTAAATTAAATTTGTAATAAATTGTTAAATTAACAAATGTTTATTATACTGGTACAGTATTATTAGAATTATACAAGCATTTCTTGCAAAATTAATTATATTGGATTTTTAGTCTGAGCTCAAAAAAAAAAAAAAAATATATATATATATATTTTAGCTCAAACCAAAAATAATTGTATCTTTATATATATATATCAGTATATACATAAATATATATATTTTTTATTTTATTTATTTATTTATTTTTTTTTTTTTTGAGCTCAGACCAAAAAATCCAATATGATTACTTTTGCAAGAAATACTTGTATAATTCTAATAATACTGTACCAGTATAATAAAAATTTGTTAATTAATTACAAATTCAATTAATTTAATTATATATATAGCAATGTTGCAGTATTAGTACGTACAGTATTATTAATAAATTAAATTAAACAAAACATATTTATTTTTTATAGCTAAGAAAACAAGTAACCAAACTAAAACCAAAAAGTACTAGGGTTATACAAGTAATACTTGCAAAAGTCACTATATTGGTATGATTATTTTGGGCCTGGGCATAATTAATTTAAATAATAAGTATGTTATTTGCACAATCTTCTAAATAATACGTCACCAAAACATCAAAGTATAATCTTAAATATGTAATTTCAATATAAATAAATAATATTCATAATCTAACAACAACAATATTTACGATAAAAATATATTGTTAACAAAAATTATACTGTAATTTTTGACATCGAGTTGACGTTGTGGTACCAGACATGTTAACCAGCCTTCGTGGCTGTTGAATGTTTCCAACAGTAACTAGTAGTAACAGAGCCATAACCCAAGAAATGCTATGCAGCTTACAGATATTGTATTGAGGATGAAAACCTTCTCTAAGCAATGTCTATTTCTCTTGAACTACACTTACCCTCCGTGAAGTTGTTGTTGTAACTGCTGATCTTCTGGTTTAACTTTTTTCTTACGACCACGCTTCTTTGGCACCTGCTGCATTACGACAGGTGGACATTGCATGGCCTGCATAGGCATGCGATCTTCATCTACAAAGCTGTACGGGTCTTCCTGCATCTCGTACTTGATAACACTGCCACCTTGCAAGACATGGGGATGGTGATGCATGTGGGCATGAGGGTGTGAGTGAGGATGAGGGTGGGAGTGAGGATGGCTATGAGGATGAGCATGGGGGTGATGATGGGCGTGGGGATGTTGTTGGTGTTGTGGGATCGGTTGTTGGGGATGTTGGGGCATGGGTTGCTGAGGATGCTGTGGAATGGGGTGCTGAGGATGTTGTTGGTGTTGAGGATGTTGAGACATACTCTGATGATGAGGTAGAGGTTGTTGGTGTTGCTGGTGTGCCATCTGTGGGAGATGTTGGGACATCTGTTGATGTAACGAGTTTGTATTGTTCATCATTTTGTTGACTTCGTTCTGGGCCCTTAAATCCAAATCTCCACTGGTTTCGTAGCCATCATCGTTAGGCTCTTGCTTCAGTACTCCAGGGCCTTCCGGATAGTGTTGGGGTTCGGTCTTCATCATGGGTGTCCCGTCTGCATAGTGTTGGGGTTCCGTCTTCATTATGGGTGTTCCATCATTGTACCCAGACCTACAAACAAGTAAATAAATTTAGAAAATCTCTTTATCAAAGGCACTTTAATATCAGACTAAACCTCAGAAGTTTAAATTATGTATTATTCTAATACTAAACAAAGCAATATATATCCATAAATTCAGTTATGAAATTTAAGTAATCAGTATGTTCACAACATCTTCATAAGAGGGGGGGGGGGAAGTCACTTTCTAATGTTCACAACATCTTCATAAGAGGGGGAGAGGGTAATAATGATTGTACACATGAATCCTCTCCGCCCCCTCCAGTTACAACTCAACAATGACATATATTAACATAAAATGCACAATAGTTTTTTTATATTAAATGCTTGCAGATTTCACTTAAAATTGTGGGAGAGATTTTCATACAAAAATAATAGATAAACCGCAAAAAGTCAAATAAATTGTATTTATAAAGATTTTAACCATGTGGAATTTTGTTAACTATTTTAAAATTTAATTTTAACAACAAAGGGTTTAAAAGGATAAATGAATCATAGCATACATTTGTAATCATCAAGTAGTTAAAAAACAGAAACACTGTTTTGAGACCTGCAATTCAATTCATTCCTCAGGGAAAAATAAACTAATAAAAGGTTCTAAGATTATAGAATGTATATATAGAATCTCATATTTACATGAGATAAAGTAGGATTATATACTTTAGTGTTTCTGTTTATTGAAATTCAAGTAGTTGCTTAATGCACAAGTTCATCCATAACTTGAAATATTTTGTTGCTTCTGAGAAAATTGTAAAAAACAAAATTACAAATGCAAAGAACGCTTAATAAGGCTTTTATTGTGTTGAACTTTGAACCAATTCATTAAGAAATGCAGCATCCGAAACCTGACATTATCAGAGACTAACTCTTGAAATGTGAAATCAACTTGTGTCTGAAGAGATAAAAAAAGTAGGAAAAAATTTAAACTAAACCGCTCAACATCAATGTACTGTATAGTGTCCTACACAACTGTGTTTTCAATTTTATTTGAGAGTTCAAATTTAATTCAATAAAAAATAACATTTAATGCAAAGATGAAGGAATTGGCTGTTCAACTTTATTATCTTCTCTTGCCCACATTTGTAAGGAAGAATTTAAATTAAAACATATAATTGTTACGCGACACATGATTGCGGGTTGTTAGGATAGTTAATTTTTAAATAATAGTTAATTAATTTACTCTTCAACTGTGTAGCATATGTGTGTTATTGTATAATATTACAACTTAAACAGTCTGTGGTCTTCATTATAATTAATAATTGTTTTTGTTAATTATTAAATTGAAATAAAATAATAAGTGTCATTATTTATTTTAACTTATGATCTGTATGTATGGATAATTTATTAATACAATTAAGAGTACAATATTAAAAAGATTGCTATAATTTTCTTTGAATTGTATGAGTTATAATTGTACTATAACTGATCATTTTGTTAAAATTATTCTAAAAGATTTAGTAAAATGTCTGGCACTTAAAATAATACTCTTTCTTCACTGAAATCCAAGAGAGGGCTTGAATATATATTTTCCTCTTCATGGTTTATTACGTACAATTTACAAAAAAGCTGTTTGCATGCAAAGTGTTTACATGTTTAAAGTGAAAATGTTTACATCCACCCAAAAATATAATGGGTATACCATCAAACAATATACAATTTAACATATTAATATAGCCTATTGTACATGCTGATTCTAACAGTGCCTATTTCAAAATTTAAGATACAGCTTGAAACAGAAGTAGTGGTTAAGCAGATGGCACCTTCAAGTCATACAAATTTTAATTCATCATATTAATCATTAATGATGATTTTTTTTATGGCATATGTGCATGTGAAGTAAAGATGTCCAGATTAGCCTATATGTGAGGTTCCAATATCAAAGCCTATGCAGCTGCTGAGTCTACACAGAGAAGCCAATCGTAGCAACTCTCTACTTAACGTAATACTTGTGCTGTCTGCTTGAACGACACTACTGCATTGTGCTATCATTTCTGTTGAAAGATTTAAATACAGGAAATGGGTATGAAACAAGCATTGGTTGTCTTAGTCAGGGAATTACAATGTTGGCTCTGTTCCTAGTTTCAGTTATGATGGATTCTAATAAACATAATTTCCGTGTTAATCCTAATGTCCACTGACAATAGTTTATAAGCAATTGGCTCAAATTAAGAACAGGTATTTTGTAAAAATTATATGAGTTGACTTTATTCAGAATAATTTTGAGGATCACTCTCTATTAAATTTTCAAACTCCTCTAGAATAACAGAAAGCAATTCACTCCAGACCAGAATGCTGGGGAAGTGAATGCACCTGGAGGCAATACACATTCTTATAATATTCTAGGGAAAGCATACCAACAATATATTGGCACAGGTTACATGATACTGATACATGAGATTATTACAACACATATGTGTATAAAAAAACAACTGTACTATAAATGTATGGCTATTAACCCAATTGTACTGTAAACTCCTAGCGCCCTACAGGAAACCATAATAATTTTACTAGAAGCTAATTTCACATTCTTATAATTACACAGTAGACTACCATACTTTTAGTTCACAAACATGTAAGCAGTTCTTGTATGCAATTGCACCACACTGACATAGACACACTTAAGAAAGGAAGGATTCTTAATGTGGACTAATTCCTTTAGTGGAACTGTATACTGAAAATATCATGTTGACAAAAAAGTTAAACTAACAGCAAAGCTTGAATGTTCTGTAACTTTAGAGCATGGGAACATATTTAGGGAACGTGGCAGTGATGTTGCTGGGATTGTGCTTTTATAGGTAGTAAATCATGTGTCGAAATAGAACTTCATACTATGGAAAGCCATGCAAATTTGCCCTCCATACTAAAATAACACATATAAATCATTCATAAGTTTACTTTCAAGTATAACATTTTCAAAATAAGTGCGACTTTATTTCACTTCTACAATCAGTATTACATTTACTCTGATGATTCAAGATTCTCTGTTGAACGCACAGAATAAATTGAAATTTTATCTTCTATAAAACTAGTAAATATTGCATAGGTTTTGATAATCAAAGCCAATTAAATATTTTTTTAACTGTTACAAAATATAACAGAAACTGTATTTTTTCAAATTTTGAACCTTTTCAACTTGTAAACAGTAGAAATTTTCTTGGTCTTTGGGTAGATAGTACATTTTAATTTAAACGAACATTGAAACAAGAATGATCTAAAACTAATTCTGGCATAGCCTATACGCTTTAACAAGTCTGGTTTACATAGAGAATTTTCAATAAAAATAAACCATTTCTATATTCATTCCCATACTTCATTTGAAATATATCTATATGGATAAACGAAAAAAGAAAAACTTAATAACATTTTTACACAACAAAAAAGAGCAGTCGGATTTCAATTAGTATGCACACCCATCCTGAAGATTCTGTCATGAAATATTTTAATCTGTAAACATTTTAATAGTTTGTGGAAAATCAAGAGCCGTTTTTGATACAATTATTATTTACTAAGATGTGGATTTATGCAATAATTCGAAAGTAAATTTCCTAATACAATCCATACTATACAAAAAAAACTGAAATCAACATAAATTTGTTTTCTTACAAATAAACAGTCATGTGAAGAAGGAAATATTTTTTTTATTTCTTTCTACGGAAGTAAAAAAAAGGAAAATCTTCTATCTACATTCAAAAGAAATTTTATAGAAGTATTTGGTTGACTAAGTAATTTACTCCGGATGAATATTTGATTTGAAATGAAATATACATAATAATAATAAATAAAATACAATTATACAGGGTGAAGCAGCAGAACTGACTAAGCATTTTTAAGGAGTTACAAAAAAGTAATGGAGTTGTGTAGACAAAAAAAAATTTATTTTAGACAATAGAGTTATCAAGATGTAGGCTATTAACAGCAATACACCAGAAAAGACGATCTCTAAGGCTATGTGCAGCTTCTTCACACATATTATGGGGTATGGTGTTAACTTTCTTAATAATCTGTTCTATCAACTCTCGCAGTGTGTAAGAGTGATTTTTGAACACTTTATCCTTGAGACATCCCCAAAGGAAGATAGCACAAATGTGGTGACTGTGGACGCTGCTCCATTCTTTGCATCACAATCACTGGTTTATTGTTTGTCCTAACACGTCTACACTGCAAAACCTCACTGTTCTCTGTTCTCCAGTCCAAACTATGTTCAATGATGTATGGGGTCACTGATCGAAGAAAGTGTTAACAAGTTTACTATCCTCCCTCCCCCACAGCCCAAAAACTGGTTCAGTCTAATCGCTTAATCGGCGATTAAGGTTCTGCCGAACCTGGTAAAATGTTATAAATAAGGCAATGAAGATCAAGGAAGCAATTTTATTTCATTAGATCATGACACTATTCCGATGAGAATTCACACATTGTGCCATATACAGGAATTTTTATTTTGATTTTCCCTTATATGTATATTTCTTTCACTAAATCAAGATCTGGTTCTAAATGCTACGTTTACTTTGTGTGTACTAAAATTGAACCACTAGCAGGTATTAAGGAGATTTTTTAACAGCTACATAAAATTAACAGAAGTTTAATCAGGGGTAGTTCTTTAACAATTAAAAAAAACCATTACCAGTATTTCCTCTCCAATACAATAAAATATGCGTAAGAAACTTAATTTCACATTAAGGACATTAACCCTTCCTTATACAAGTAGATTGGAAACCTGAAAATCTCAAAATGTTTGCCCATTGGTAACACAAATTTTCAAGTAGCTAAAATAAAGCTATATAAACTTTGGTTTATGACCCATCTTTCCCACAACAATATTTATTGCAATATATTTCTGAAAAAACTTATCTTATTACTTCATGTCTAATGTGTTTTTTTTTTTTAGTTTTCAAAATTACAAAGGTAGGATACTTAGACTAGACCATTTTATGTTTTACCTTTTTGTGATTACAAGACCATGTTTGTCATGTTTATACATGTTTATACATGACCATCAAAGCTTTTTAAAATATTATGACAAAAGTGTTTTTATTGAACCTAAACAATATTTTCAGTTGTGTTTTGTAATAATATATTTAAGCGTTAAATACAATTCCACAGTATAGTAATCACATTTGAAATTATATTGCAGTGCACCAATTTCTACTCTTTTTAAAGTTACACTAGGTAGTCCTATTCCCCAAGGGTTCACTTCTGGTTGGTATATACCTGTACTTGCCAGTAGAACCTATATTTGTTACACTGAAAACCGATTTTTCACTTAAATTAGAAAACTTTAAATGAAATGTTATTTTAATAGAACCACTAAATAACATTATTTTGCAAACACTCAGACTGAGGTAATGATTTATTTTTTTAGTTATTATTTTCAAAGATTGTACAACAAATGTTACTGACATAATAACAAAAAAATTGTATGAAGCTTATTAATGCCAGGTCTACATTACTTTAAATTAAAATATAAATTTTACTCCCCTTTATGAAGAAATACATCATTAATTTTTTTTATTTGAAGACAATTATGCATTTGTGCGCCAACATCAGACTATTACTAATTAATAGTACTATATGAAGAAATACATCATTAATATTTTTTTTTATTTGAAGACAATTATGCATTTGTGCGGCAACATCAGACTACTACTAATTAATAGTACATTTAATTCCACCACAAAAATGCAGTTATCTACCAGCATGAAATTCAATCCAAATGCATCTTTATTTGTATCGTTACAAAATGAGATTTATATAACATGAACTATTCTGAATAGCATAGGTATCCTATACTTGTCATAATAATAATTATAATGTCTAATAAAGTGGACCATAACTTTCATTGAATTGAAAATATAATTAGGTTATAAATGATAAATTAAATAAATAAATAGATAAGAAGGCACCATTAAGGTATAATAAACCAAATATAACATAGGAAAGTAGCTATTAAATTTAGTAAAACATTTTTTATAGTAGTAAAGAAGCAGATTTAACTTATAATCCATATAATATCTAGTTAAAAAGAGTGCATTTTTAAAAAATATATATTTTCAAAACCATTGCATTATGAGATTTGTTCTCTTTCTGTAAATCAATATTTAAATTTTGTTATTTATGTACATACTTCCAGGTTTAACTTATACATAGTTTTGTCATTAGCTATAGATTCAAATAAAACATATTTCTAGCCTAGAAGAAATTAGTACAATAAGCTAAGGTATCCTTTTCATTTCACTTACATCAATACGTTTAATTGTGGCCTATGAGTAAATTAATTTTTTATAATGTTATAATAACCTCAAAATTACAAAACTGACTTTTTGTAAACGTATAAATTTTATTAACTCCTTTTGTTTCAGAGTATTCTTTTAAATTTACTACAAAGTTAATCTATCTCATTACACAAATGTGTACAGTGAATTATAAATACAAAAATCTGTAAAATTTCACCTTGGCACTCACTTGCGTCAAGCAGCTTATGGTAAAAGGGTAAAAGTATTTTATCAACGCTCAACCCACTAAACCCTAATTTTCAAAATTCATTCATAAACATTTTTTATTGATATAGGCCTATCTTGGTTTCAATCAAGAGAACCTGGATGAATAATACTCAAAATCCTATAGTTGACAAGAACTAATCCTAAAATTCCAAGATCAGAAGATATAAGTCTGAAATTAAAGATGGGTGGCACAGAGTCATCAGTCTTATAGGTTATAAGTGTAGGTATGTGAAAATAAAAAGATGTAGATATGTAAGTAAGGGTACAGTCCTGCCAAATTTATAGCAAAAATTATTTGTTAGCCTACCCAAATCTGTTAAGACTACAATCCTTGAACAACTTTAAAAAGATGTTGAATACAAAAGCTTGTAAACAAAAGTAGGAGTAGTTTTCTATTTTCCAATGGGCTGTGAAGAAACCAAATACTCACATTCCTATTGATCTTTGAATACACGGTTTCACAGCTAGTTATCAAATTTATATACAAAAACCTAAAAAATATTAACAGTTCCATGTCTATATATTTATGAATGTGCCTGGTACATAAAATCTCAAAACTTAGAATTTATAAACAATAGTCATAATTACAATACTAGATTTAAGAACAATTTCTCAATGCAACATAGGCTTACTCTTTTTGAAAAAAAAAAACCAAATTTCTCTGGACTAAAAATTTATCAAGTTTTACCACTAATAATAAGAACAATCAATTGTAACAAAAAATTCAAGAGTGAGCTAAAAAATTTCCTAATAGATCAATCCTTCTATAGCATGGAACAATTTTTTTATCATTGTAAAGGGCTGGAACACCCCACCCTACCATAAACACTGTCCCTCCTATGCAGGGCAGTTTTGGACCTGCAGAAGCCCTAAGATGGGCCAACTTCCTGCGGAAACAAAAGTATCAAGTATATATGTAACCATAATTCATGTTACACATGTTATGGTATTTACCAATATAAGATTTTGTGTTTACTTGCATTTTCTTGTTCTCTAAAGTCAAAAGGAATCGGTTAGATTAGATTAGTACTTAATGTATTGTTACTGACTCTAAAAATCATTTTGATCTAATTTATACCCAAATTGTCATCTACACAATTTTAAACATACTTCATTAGGTATGTATTCATATAATTTTGTGAATATAAAAATATATAGGTAGCCTAACGTATTACATTACAATGTTGGTATCAGAGTACTGAATCCCCATTCTTTAAAGCAACGTTTATTTTTTGCTCAGTTTATGAAAAGAATGACCGACCTGTAGAGCAACATATTTAGGCACCATAAAGACTGTAACACATTAAGCTTTAAACTATCCTAACTAAACCCATTATTATTTGGCACATCATTTGAATTAAAATGTCTGCTTTTTGGATAATACACTTCGTAAGTGTAATACATATTTTGGATAATTGTCTTAATCATTATTTATAATATATTTTTATGTTACCTGAAAATATAAAATGGAGAACACTCAACAGCCATAAAAAGTGGTCTACAATCAAAATATTAATAGTTGTATAATAATTTATACACACACACACACACACACACACACACACATATATATATATATATATATATATTATATATATATATAATATATATATATATATATGTGACAATGGTATTATATTGATGTACAATATATTACGTTTTGATTCTATTTATATTTCATATGTTGAAGACTTGGTGTAAGTAAAGAAAACTCTAAGGTTAAATTGTTGAGTAGTATTTAACTTATTACTTTTTTATAGCCATAGACATTGAGTAAAAATTTTAAAACAGCTCAACCTTTTCAAGGTCACTATTAACTTAATGCAGGTTTGGAAATCTAATTAAAATAAATGCCAGGCTGTTTATATTGTTAAAGATCGCACATTAAAATTAAGATGCTATTACTTTATATTTACTATAAGTGGATATCAAACCGTCTTGGATTTGAATAAAAAGCCACTTTAGACCTATTAAATTAATTAAATAAAAACTGCTCAATTACATGGACTTACTGTTAACTAGATGGTTTCGATAGGCCAAACACTAGTAATTTTATAATTACCTATAGGCTATATATTATATTCTGTATGTGTATTTATGTTTTGCTTACAGTGGAAAACAATACACCTAAGCTACAAGGCCTAATTTATTTTGTTTATATATAAGTAAATTTACTAATAAAATTCCAATCTTTTAATCTTCAAAGTTATATGCTACTTATAATGTTAGCCTATGCTACTTAAAGCCCTTTGTATAAGCAATAAAATTGAATTAAATCTAAACAATTTATGATTTAATATAATAGGGTGTAAGGTACAACACAAAATTAATGGTGTGTCAAAAAGCAAACTGTAAATAAACATAAAAAACCATGATTTTGATCTATGTTACTAATTAGTGAAATCAGTATATATCCTAATTTAAGTACCAGTAATGTATCTTAAGAAGTATCAATGCGCTTACGGGATAATTCCCGTAACACATAAGATATAATTATCTTTCCACAAAGCAGTTGTGAAACTGTATTTTTTCAATTAGCATTATTTTCATGGTGTTAATAAAAGGATCTAAAACAAGTACACCAATCTACATGAGAACTGATTACTAATAGGCTTATCATTCAATTTGAATATAGGACTGTCACACACCTAATTTACACAAGCCTATTTCACCACACAAGACTAAACTAAATGATCTAGTAATACAATAACCATCAAATATCTACTAAAACACAATATAACCAAATCATATATCTCATTTACATGAACAAATATTAACACAATGGTTGTTTACTAAATGTCACAACTCATCAAGGCTGGACTATAGGTATTTCAACCAGGCCTATAAAAATGTATTCTATATTTTTATTTTAACACAAAACTATCCAGAGCATGCAAGAATATAATTGATAACATACATATAAAATTTCATAATGAGCTGTGGGCCGCTTGCCGTTTGAGGCCTTACTTAGATATCTCCAATTATTTATAAGTTTTGTTGCCGTTGAAGTGTTAACACAAAATTATCAATATCCACAGGAAATAACGAAAACAGCTACATGGAGAGAAGGTTTTAACGACGATTAAAAGTTAAATCTAACTTTTATAGCACAATAATCAATACAGGTCAAAGTTTGGGCCACTCACATTTTGAGGCCAGGCCCTTCAGGTGCTTCCATTGTAGCTCCAAGAAGCGTGGCAGCCTCTCTAAAGAGAGTAGCGACCTGCATTTATAACAACAACACTTAACGATCCAAAACTACGTTCACCGACTAATAGAACTACAGCCGGAACTCTGTTATCACCTTCAAATAAATTACAATTTACATGTTATTATTAAAAACTACACATTAAAAAACCTCACTCTACTGGAAAAATCGAGCTACTTGTGATTGGTTGGCAAGAATACGTTTCAGAAAAATCAATAGGGACAACCACAGCTCTCTAGATAAAAAGTAACATTACAAACAAAACTTTACCGTAAAAATCTGCAGAGTTTTTACGGTATTCCACGAAATTTACTATAATACTATTTTGGAAGTTCGCGTATAGGATACACGGAACTTTCAAAGCTTCAGTCTAACCTACAGAGAGCTCATAATTTCCAAACCACTACTTCACCGGATTAGTCAGTACTACAAAAGAAAAATTAATGTTCAACAAACTTTGAAACTTTGCCTATTAACCGTTTATTACTTCACTTTACTTTCTCCTGGGAACTTTCGACAGAGTTATGTTTTAGAATACGATTAAAGGGACTTTAATTGCAAATTGCTTGTAAAAATTTCGGTTTTCTTATTATTTATCATTGACAATAATATTTTGTACTAACATTTTGATAAAAACTTTTATATAAGTAATTTATCAGTAACATGAAAGTTACAATAGTGAGATAATTTGAGTATATTAAATAAAAATAGATGATTTTAATCACAAAATTTAATATGTATTCAAAATAAAACACCAATATATTTATTCATAATAAATAAATGTATTATATGATAAAAGTCGGGATTCAAATTTCGTTTTGATAATGCCGGTTAAAATAAAATAAATGTTGGTAATATGTGCTTTCCACAAACATATTAAAAATACTAAATTAATCTAAATAATGTTTATGCGTAATTATACATACATGTATAATTAAACAAATTGTGCATAATTGTACAAAATAATTATGCTTATATTTCGCAGTGGTATTAAAAACTTTTCAAAATAATCCGGCAAAACTTTACTGAGGGATAAAACTAATTCAAGTATAAAAACGGTAAATTGTTTGTTATTAAAAAGAAAATTAACGGAAGCAAATATTAATTATTTATCTAAATGGTATTACATGGTACTTTTTTTGTTAAAACTGTGAATTATATATATTTTGTTAATACTCTAAGGTTTTCTAAAGTCAATAATAATTATATATTCTAGGATGACATGTATATTATTTTTTCTTTTAATGAACGCTTAAGTAAGTAAAGGACATGAAGAAAAATACAATACCATAACATATAGATCGTTATCAAATTCAGTGTCAATTTAAAACAAGTTCATGGATTTCTCAGCAAAATCAAACATATTCCACGTTGCAATTTGAACAAATTAAATTGGATATCACTACCTTGTGTTCGAAAGATACTTTATTATTATAACAAATTTTAAAAACCTGTTTCAACTTCTTATCACAATTATAAGATTAAATTGTAAATTTAAATTTTACGCGCGTTTTTATGCATGCCCGTCTATAAAGACAACGATATAAAAATAATAAATAAATGTTGAGTTCATCCATTATACGTGACAATAAAAAAATCGAGAAATGTTTCCATTTAAGACAATTTATACTTACAGCATTCCACAGTATTTGTTTAGTTATATTAATCAACCTTACGTAGCATTATCATGCACTTTAAATAAATAATTTATTTTTTTATTTGTTTTCCTAGAATATATTATTTTGGTTGCTTTTAAATGCTAGTTATTTAGCATCAGTGTGTTGATTTATGAGTTATAGTGCAGCAGATAAATATAAATGTAAACTGTCTAAATCAAAATGGCAGTGGTACAAACACCTGATTTGTCAGAATGTAGAAATTATTATGATAAATGGGCGTAATTTGAAAAATAGCAGCCAACAGGCACAGCTGGGCTGTGCTTGTTTGAGTGGTTCGATATGACTTGGGTATCGATATCAATTCTTGGCGTTGAATCGAACCCAATGTATCGATATGTTGGACTGAAAATGAGGGTGTATCGATACTCGTTACGTTAGTTTTTTTATTAATTTTGGTTATATGATTTTAATCAAATATTATGAACATTATTGAAACAAATAGGTGCAAAAGCAACATTTTGCACTTGACCCGTCCAATCTATACAATATTTTTTAAATGACTAAATCTAGTACGTCATATGAACATTTAAAAACTAAACTAGATAACTCTAACCTTTCATTATACCAGTAGTATAACCAAAGTTCTAACTAAACACAACTATAGTTAATGAATCGTTGAAAAAACTATAATTTGGTTACCTTGACACTTTAAATTATGCTTGTACAAATCAATGTAATACAAATATGTTATAACATATTTCCAAGGACTAAACTGTTTGTGGATTGTACTATTCTGGTCAAACATGCGATATTCAAGTATTCAATAGATTTACTAAACGGGCCTGTTTTGGATGCACCTGAAATAAACAGTTTATTCATTGATTGATAATATTAATAGCTAATGACAGTAAAGAAAACTAATCCGTAATTATAATACAAATTCAATGCCAAGACAAGCGTTTGCACAATATTTTAAACGTTCTTATTCTTGATTGTATCAAGTGAATGCCCATGACCAATCTCAGTAAGATTTTTTTCAAAAACTTTCCTACGCAGCCCCCAGTTTCGTCATCAAATATAACTGTCTCAGAATCCAAACTCATTTGGAAACAGACAGAATTAGGTTGTAGCAATAGTTCTTCTTTGAAAACATTTAGATAAACATTTTCTAATCTTAATGACCATTCCTTACCCAGTCACCATTCTTAATGACCATTGCGCTACCTTAGTCACTTAGTGTATTTCCTTACTCAGTGTCTGACCATAACGTTATCACGATGTTATGCAGTATTGTCTTCAATGAACTAACTCCGGTTTCTTATCTGATATTTTTGAAGATATTGAAACGCAATATATATTCTTAGATTAGAACAAATTATAAGAATAATACTTGAACAAAAGGTATGATATCATACATTTATTCAACGGTAATAACAGACAATTAAATTGATTCATTAACTATTTATAGTGTTGCAAGAAAAATTCACGTTAGGAAAAAAAGAGTCTAACAGAAAAACTTCATTTATTTGAAATTGAAAAGGTGAACGATACCATAGTTATGAAGGTAGCACACACAAAACTAACTTCTGCCCAGACTAT
The DNA here is from genome assembly GCF_021130785.1 of Homalodisca vitripennis. Taxonomy (NCBI): domain Eukaryota; kingdom Metazoa; phylum Arthropoda; class Insecta; order Hemiptera; family Cicadellidae; genus Homalodisca; species Homalodisca vitripennis. The sequence continues at coordinate 27,241,710 of NC_060215.1, forward strand.
TGACGCTACTTCCCATTATCAATACAACCAATAAATTGCTGCTTACAACTTAATAATACGCCGTTTATAATGTAAGTATTTGTAAAAAATTTAATGAAAATAAAAGATGACTGGAAGGAATGACGTGTCTTTATTTATAAAAAAATAACTTCCTTAAGAAACATTTAATTTTAAACCATGTAATATTTTTGTAAAGATTCCTTAAATTAATAAAAATAAAGGCTCCAGGAAGCTTTAACTAATTTATTCACTATTTTATTTTCAGCCATTTTTATTTGGGTCTAGTTCGAAATTTTGCCTAAATTACCTACTTTAAATGTTTGCAATTTCTCTTGGAGTGATGAAAAATGCCCCTCTTTCTTGTCTTCAGAGGTGCTATTGTAAAATTATAGATGTAGATATTTTTTTATGATTTAGTTTTTAGTAACACTATTGGAATGAACCTGAGGGTGTAGTTGTTATAAAGTTATTCTAAAAAGCAGTAGTATCATGATATATGTTGTTTTAATGAAACATGTTATTTATAAAATGCAGGATTCAATATAAACTAGACAGACATTGGACTTTAACACATCAGCTATTCCTGGAGTAACGAATTCGAGTGCCCTGTTCTCAAGCAATATGAATCTGGTGGCACCAATGTCAAAAGAATACTTATGAATACTAAAGATATCTAAAAATCTAAATAAACAATCAATGCCACTATTTTTTGGCGTATTTATGTGAATGGATGTCACTAGCAGCTCACACCTTTTGTTTAATTTTTATATTTTATACATGAATGGCAAAAAACCGCTATAATTTTAAAAAAAAACATTAAACAAATGATTCTACTAGTGTTTGACATATTTAGATGAAAGTGTGTTGCTAGCTATGTTGTGATTCTCACATATTTTGTTTACATTTCGCACATGAATATCAAACAAACACTAAAAATAACTAAACAAACTATTGCAATATGTTTCAAAGTATTTTTTGAAATAGGTGCCACCAACATCACATGGCTCGGTAAATCTGTTTTGCAGAAGGTGCAATGGACATTCCTTGCATAAATGAGGAGTTTATACAGAATATGATTGCCAGAGTGCGGGTAGAAACAGTTTTTTTAATAAAAAGCCATGTAATAATAAAAAACAAAGAATTTTTTGCAATAAGAATATATTTCATATAAATATATTTTGTAATGAATTCATGTCTAAATTTAGGTACATTACTGTAACTATATCCGAAATAAATACATTTGAAAGGACGAACATAGGACGAAAAGTAGTGGACTGTAATTAAAAGAATGATGTGAAAGCGGTAGATGGTCTGAAAGTAATGCTCACCATCTCATCAAAGACATTGACAGTAATGTGTCAAAGCACTGTGCTTTAAGTATAATTTGTTGTGAAGTATAACTTGATAATGGGTTACAATTGGGGTTGTGCTATTTTATGTTCACTGATGGAAAAGGAAGTAACTTCTTTCAAACGAATGGATTTGTAATAAGATGTGCCACAGCTATAGTTAACAACCGTGTGGGTACGTACTTCAACCTATAAACTCCTAAACTATAATTTTTAGTTGACGGACTGATTTAACATTCTAATTTATTAGCATGTGCCTAGTTTTCTCGCATGGATGCTAAGCTTCCTAGAGAAAACAATCAGCACGCTACTGACCAGTTTGGTTTCAAGAAGGGCAAATCCACAGTTGACCATGTAATACAACTGATTGAGATGGTTATAGAAGGACTAGATGGTTGAAGGTCCACCTTAAATGTATTTTTAAATCTGTCTAAAGAGTTTGACTATGTTGACCACAAAACCTTGCTTTCCAAGTTGCATTCTTACGGGTTTCGAGGTCTGCTATCCCAGAGGTCCCAGTCTTGTTTGAGTGACAGATCTCAAATCATAAAGACAAGCCAAACCATTTCCAATCCAAGCTACAATACGAAAACCCACAGAAACAAAATTCGAAAACTGTCTCAATTTTTCTCAACACTTTGTGGATCTTGACTGTGCTCCAACCGTGATGTTAGATGACTCCATGGTTGAGGAAGCCCATTCAACAAAATTCCTAGGAATACATGTTGACCAAGGTTTGACCTGGAATGTTTATGTAACAATTGGTACATAGGCAAATTAAAATTTAGTTATTGAATAATTATGGGAGAAAATATATACAAAATATTTTAGAATACAAGTAGATTTGTCAAAACGAAGGTAAAATTAAAAATATAATTTCTCAAGAAAGGGTCCGCGAATGTAGGAATTGGACAGTAAGATGGCGGATTATTTAGAAGTATAATTTGATAATGGGTTACAATTGGGATTGTGCAGTTGAAAATTTATTTCTCTAGCCTTGTGATTGGTTAATTGAAGGCCAATCAAGGGTGTCGGTGATAATGTAGTTGTGGTTAGGGAAGCAATCGGTACCTCAGACACACACATCTTGGCATCTATTTTGAGTGTTCTGCGGTTTTTATTTGTAGTTTGTCCAGTTCTTTTTCCTTACACAATCTGCGTGGGAATTAGGGATTATTGCATTATTTTGATACAAAGGGAATCAGGAAGATTGGGAGAAGACTAAATAATTAACACAAGTTTGCAAGAGAGTACAAGTTGTTGCAAGGATTGGTGAAGTAAATTTTTTAATTTAAATATTAGTTGAAGGTTACTTGCAATAGAAAATTAATATACTACAGTAAGAATAAACTTAATACAACTAGACATCAAGTTTGTAGTAGATATTTTTGGATGAAATATAGTTTAATTACAGTTTCTCCTTTGAATCTGTACCAACAGTGTACCAACAGGAAGGGGCACACGTGGTACAAAGAAACTTTCAGCAAGGTTTTAGATGTTTTGCTTATAATAAAGAAATAGTACATTTTGTTTTGAATTAAATTAAAAACTGTTATTTTATTTGAATTTGTAAGAAAGTTAAATTTTTAGTTCGATTTTAATTTTGAATCAAGTAGTTAACTTTAACTTATTTTATTTATTTAAAACAAGGAAACCTTTTCTTGAGAAAACTTTTACAAGACAAGTGGTCGTGCATTTGGAAATTAAGTCTAAATACCCAACTTATAGAAGGATTGTCCATTGAATTCCAGTTTTAATTTGAAATTACTTAACTGTTGATTAATAAACAATTTTTAAGTAATTCGAGAAAGTATTCTCCTGTCTTTTTATACCTGAAACTTTAAAACTGGAAATAGAGGTGCAGATACACTAATAAAAAAATTATGTAAAGAGATTTTGTGGGTTTTGCGGATCTCTCTACAGTTAACATCAATTCTATGTGTTCAAAGTTATCCTTGGGCATTTATATCTTGGGGAAATTGCTAAATACTGCCATATTCAGGTATGATGACACCATATTACGACCTGAGTTACCCACGTTTGTCCTACAGAGTGACATTGTGTGACGCCAGCGCAGGAACTGATTTCTTAGAGTATTTTAGCTTAAAAAGAAAAGAATTGGAGTAATTGCTAATTTGGGTCACAGAGAGTCATGCAAAGCAACATTCAAAAAGCTCCAATTGTTGACTTTACTTAGTCTCTATGTTTTGCACACAACACTTTTCTGTCTCTTTAAATATGCCCTCTCAAGGGAACATGATGTGTACGAATATGAACCTAGAAGCAGGGACAATTGGCATACTGGGAGACAGCTATGGGAATCCATTGACTTGTGATTGAGAATAGATGAATAATCTGTTTACATGATGTTACGTACACATTTATTTACAGTATGATGCAGGAAAAATGTTTGTTCTAGCGAAGTTGACAGCTTGCTTCAAGCAGAGTTTATTTAGCTGTAAGTTTTCACCTTAGAAATAGCTTATGAAGTAAGTTTTTCCTAAATGTATTCAAAATTTTAATTGTTGTATTATTAACTCACAACATAAAACATATATATATATATATATTGCTGGTATGTTAGTTCTGAACACGCATCGTACACCATTATAAACAGTTTTTTACTCACTAGCTTTGTGGCTCTTAGTTGTGCATCTTTTAGTACTTTACTTTTCAGCAGCTTTTATGCACCCTAATCGTCTTTTACTTCAGTCTGATAAGTTAATCCTCTTTACCTTGAATCCCATTTCCAATGGCCTCATCAGCCTCTTATGTTTTTTCACTTCCACAATTGACTGATCATAACTAGCTTAGGCACAGAGAGCATTGGTCCCCTCATTCTGGCCACTTTTGTTGCTTCTCTTCATACCTTTAGGCCTTCAGCATAAGACTCCCTCATCATTCCACACTCTCTAGTGGTTTGTCCATTTCTTCCTGGATGTCCTCCTCACATCTCATTGTGTATGAGAATGAAAGAAGATTGGAAGACTCGTTATATACTAAGGAGATGTCAGAGGAGTATTGTGTATTAAAAACTGAGAGTGAAATCTCACTCCCAGAGTGTAATCATGTTTCAATATAACACTGTCTAGAATGTCCTCCTATAATAGTCTACTGTACCTAGTTATTTATGACCATATTGCACTTGATATATGCACTTGTAGTTTTCCTAAAAACAAAGTTTTTAGGACAAGGTTTGTAAAAACTAGGATTGGCAAAATAGCTAATGTCGTATTTACAATCATATGGAAAGAATTTTAAGTTAACTCATATCTAAGTGATAACCCAGAAATGCCCTGATTTGATAACCTAGTTCATGATAATCTGTTAAAAATACAGCACCTTGTCGGTTCTCTGAAAAACAAGTTCAGGCTTACACAAATTTAAGAACAAATTATTTGCATCGAAGAGCAATGTGCACAGGGTTGCAATAAAACTTATTTCTCCTCCATTGGTACTTAGTGTCAATTAGCCAGTGTTTTAGATAGGTAAAGGTGTAGATACCATACATGTAAAGACAAGTCATTTGTAGTGTGCACAAGTGCTATGTATACTTATACTTAAGAAAAAAAGAATTTGTTTAGTTGGCTTTCATCAATTCATTAGGAGAGACTAAAAAGTTTGCCATAGTAGAATAAAAATCTAAACATGGTCTTACTGATTATTCAAAAATAAAGAGATATTCTTTTTTATATAACTTAGCTAGTTTTTCATTGCCCATTGTGTTATAAACAACACGAACCACATTTTTCAACATCTGCTACTATGGACTGAAGTGCCAAAAATGGCTACATCCATATTTAAAAAATATAAATTTTTAACTTAGTATTTACACAGGTTGAATTAAAAGTATAGATACCCCAAATTAACTTTTTAACAATCGCACCTAGAAAACCAAACTTAGTGTACCTCTGTAGGGTACAAAATTGCACTTTTCTGTTAGTATCAAAAAATTGCCCCTGCCCCCAAAATACAAAATTTTGGGTCGCAATTTAACAATTTTAAATGCAAATCTCCTCAGTGACATATAGAGGTTGTTATCTTAGGCCAGTATAAAACTGCGGCCAATTCAAATTTTAAATATTTTTAATCTGAAAAGTATTGAATACCATTATTTATGGTTTATCAGTGAACAAAACCCAGAATAATATTCCTAGCAGCTGCGGCCTGACTCGTAAATGAGGATCTCTAGTCTTATGAGCTATCTTTTCAGTCAAGAGAACATGGTGTCCACAAAATTTAGAAGTGGTTATTCATTTAGTTATCTGCTAGTTGTACAGTATGGAGCTCAGTGTATATGAACATACAGCAGTTTTAATGATGTGTGATTGTGGAGGTTGTATTAGATCTTATGACGAGGTGAGAAACTTTATTAAATGAAATTTTTCCAAATCGCAACCTTATTTCAAAATCAGGAGTGGAAAAAACTAAAACGTTTTGACGAGACAGGCAGAGTCAAGGACCGTGCATCTCTATGTTACAACATTTACTCCAAAGCTACAGGACTTGACTCACGGGGTAGCTCAGACAGTAGTGATCAGACTGCCAGCGGCAAAACTGAAAATCTGAGAACTTCAATGAGGAGGCAAGTGTACTACCACCAAACTATCTCTCTCTTCAGGAATACCCGCTTCTGCTGACACAGGTCAGGACACCAGCACTAGCTACCGTCTACAGTTGGATAATCCTGGTGATGAAACATCTAGCAGCTCTCTACCTGGTCAGTACTGTGAACGAGGTCGACGCTGCTTAACTTCCACATCAGCTGATTGCAAAGTACAGTGTCAGTAAGTTGTAAATGATGCAGTGCTCTCAGTGCCCCAATTTATCCCTCAAGTGCCTGTCAGTGAAGATTGTAATAAGGATAAGTCTAATTTAAGTTCTATTTTTTTAGACAATCAACATGTAAAATTAATACAAGTATATGAAGATGTTTTAGAAATGAACTAAATAGTAATAGTTTGTCTAGTTTAAGTTTGAATATGGACGTTTTTAATCCTAAAGAACAGTCTGATGGTGTCTCATGCGTGTACAGGAGCTAATGACCATTACTCTCATTTTAAAATAATAAATAAAAAACCAAATAAGAAAATTATTCTAGGCAATAAAAGTAAAAGAAATATCTTGATTGTCCACAAAATCATACAGCACATCTCCTCTTGTTTAGATCAGTTTCAAATTAATTTAGAAGAAATTACACCTGATATTTTGTCATTGTTTGAGCATAAAATGAGGTATGCTGATATAATGAACCTAAATATTGAGAATTACACAATAAGGTCATATTTTTCTCGTGCAACTACATCAGGGGGCGAAGTAATGATTTTAGCTCAAAAATATATTACAAGCAAAGTTGTCTTGATTCCTGTCATGCAATCCAATGAATCTCTAAAATCTACTCATATTTACAATACATGTAACAAAATCACAACTGACGGGCACAATCTGAAATTATATGAAATGAAAACAAGATTTATTGGCAACATATACTATATTCAGCTACCTAATAAAATAAAAATATACCTAACTGACAGACAATTTTAGTTAGAGAGTCATTCATTGGTTTGATTCTTACTTGAATGATCGTTATCAGTGTGTAAAAACTACAACCGGTTCCTTATCTGAATGGGATATTAACCCAGGAGGTGTGCCTCAAGGCTCAACTCTCTCTGCATTATTGTTCTCACTTTATATAAATAGGATTACCGATAATATTGTATTTTGTGACACAATGCTCTATGCAGACGATTTACAGCTGTACATTAAATGTGATGTTGGGGATATAAACAATGCAATAAATTCTTTGAATGCAGACCTCTCAAATATTTTCGACTGGTGTAAAGACCATGGATTAAGCCTAAACATTTCAAAATGTAAACCTATTATTTACGGAACACCACATATACTAAACAAACTAGATTATACTGCAGTTTTACCTATCATAATAAATGGTGTAGTAGCAGAATATGTAAATAAAATAAAAAATCTTGGCCTTAGAATGAACTCCTCCCTCACTTGGTCTGACCTGGTTAGTTATATACATACGAAAATATATAAATGCTTGTATCAATTTAGAAATCTCTGTTTGAAACCTCCGTTTCATATCAGAAAGATGCTGGTAACATCCTTGGTATTTCCCCTGTTGGACTATGTAATTGCTGCTTACTGTGATATTAAATGTAGAAATGAAGAATACATTACAAAGAGCTCAGAACGCTTGTATTAAGATATATTTTTAACCTTAGATTAGATGATCATGTTACTAGATATTATAGGGAACTGGGCTGGCTAAAAATGAGAGAGCGCAAGGAATATAGCATATTGTCAATGATGTGCAAGTGTTAGATGATAAAAAAACCTACATATCTTTTATGAGAGATACACACGAATGCACAATGTGTTCTAAGAAGAACTAGATTTAGTAATGTAATGATTCAGTTCCCAATTCATTGTACTGTTATTTATACAAAATCTTTCCACGAACAATCAATTAGGCTGTTGAACATGTTAGACAATTCAATAAAGAAAAGCAATCAATTACAATTTAAGAAACAGTTGAAACAATTATTACTCGAAAGATATATTATAAATACATAACTGTAATGTTGGATAGTATGTACACATTTGTATATTAGTATGTAATCATTTAGAAAGTGAATGTTATTTATTTTTTTCCTAAAGAACAATGCAGTTTCTTTAGTGTAGACTAAAAATGGTTTTAGAATAATTATAGTTTTAGTTAGTGTAGTTACATGTAATCAAACCAACGGTAAACAATGCGATGTCTGTATGCTTGCCTTTTTGCATTGTAGGTATAAAACATAATGGAAAAATTAATATATTTTATAATACAACTTAGCATTTAGCAGTGTAAGTATCTGAGTTAAGTTTTCTTAGTTTTGTGAGAACGTGATTGCAACTCCTGTAATAACATATAAAGCCACAACTTGATGTATAATAATTTGTGAAGTTTTGGACCTGTCCTGGTGGAAGAGTAGACCTGAGGTGTGAACCAGGGCAGGAGAAATAAACAAATTGTTGTCAAAATTGTTCTCTCTCTCTCTCCTCCCCCTTGTATTATATTAAATTTAATATAAATGTGCCACAGTGTGTTTATTTATTTATATTTTATAATGTTACAATACAGCCGAAGCCAATTACACTGTGACATTAATATTATTATATATGAATATAATTGGATAACTTTAAAACAAAAACAAAAAACACACACAATTTAATCTAAAACAACAGCTCAACTACATTAAATATCAACTATACACAAAAAAAGAGCATTTTAAAGTTGACAAAGTTGACAACACCACCGAAGCACCGATAAATAACTTAACAACAAGAGGAATCAAATAATTTAAATAAATAACAACCGAGAATCAATAAACTACTGTCCAAAAGTAATCAATTAAACATGTACTAAAACTAGTTAACAAAATATATATAACGATATAACAATTATAAAATTTGATTCAGTTAAAATATATATATATATATACATATATATATATATATATATATATATATATATATATATATATATATATATATATATATGTATATATATAATATAAAACACCAATAAATATTTATTATATGAATAACAACAACAATAACAATATGTAAAATCTATGTTTTAACTATTAATTGATAATCAGGAGTATTTTAACCTTAAAATCTCTGTAAGAGGAATTAAATACATCTAAAGAGATTGAGTGCTCATTATAAAGTCTAATAATTGTGTTAAGTGAGGATTGTGTTTTGTGTTATGATCCATTAACAAATAACACTCACAGAAACTTTACCAAAACAATATGTGTAAATACAAATTTATATCTGTTAAACTTGTCATTTAGTACATCCTATCAAAATCATTGACAGTTCTTGATAATGTAAATTCTGCTATAAATGAACAAAACATCAACTATTGATTAATGAAAGTAAAACTAATTTTATTGTATTCTCCTCTAAATACACAAAATTAATCAGTAAGCTGGTAATACCATTTAAAGACACTTTGTTAAATCAAGTAATACCAACAAAATTTTTGGGTCTAATTCTTGATCAACGCTTAACTTGGATTTGCATGTTAATCAGTTGCTAAAACAATTACCTCCGGTTTATTTGTAACTTACAGAGTGTTAAAAATTTGTTCAATTGATATATTATGACTCCTTTATTTTGCTTATGTGGAATCTGAAATGCCTTTGACTTATGCATTTATGGAGCTACATCAAAATTTAATTTAAATCGGATACTAATACTACAGAAAAGATGTATTCGTATTATTTTGGACCTTGATTCAAATGATACAGTCAAAAATAAATGTTCAAGTTTGGGTATCATGACAGTTCATTTCATGTACCAGGCTATTCTCTACACCAATCAATTAATGAAAGCTAACAAACTACCTTTCTTAGGAAGCAATCACTGTTATAATACTAGAAAAAAAGGGCAATATAGCAACTTAATTCCATAAATTGGAACTTTTAAAAGAAAATCACTTACATTGGTGCAAAATATTTAAACAATCTTTCTATATATATATATATATATAAAATTAAAAGTTCAAAATAAATTCAAATATTATCTAAAAGATTACTTTATTAACAAAACTTTATAGAATTTTGATGAGTTTGAAGCATAGCTGCGCATTGTTTATGAGATTTTAATTATTGTAAAATATGGTTTTATTGGATTTGTTTTTACTGCATTGTTTAGGATAAGAACATATTAGTCAATACACAATTATAGTATAATCCTTAGTCAGAATATATAATTGTTATTTTATTGTAATTGATTTACACCATTCATGTACTTTTTATGTACTAACATGAATAAAGATATTTTAATTCATTTCAAAACTGATGTACAAAATCATACTTAAGTCCTCATGACCATCCCGAAATACATTATAGGATGTGTCTTCATTGCCATCCCTCACCTGATAGCAAGTTACCCAAGAACTGAAACAAGCCACCAGGCTTGGCTGCTTGCTCAACTAGAGCCAAAGTAGCATTTGGCTATGGCAAGAATAACTTAATTTAGCAAAAGTTAATTATAATTTTAAAATAAATAAATGAAATAAAATGTAAGTATGGGACATGTTGAATAATCAGTTAATAGTTCGACTGGTAAATACAAAGTTATGCACATAACTTTAAGAACTAGAAAACCTACTTTTTATAAAAATTAATGGAGAGAATGCTAACGTGCTTACCTAACTTGAGTTTCGATTTAATTTGGAATTTAATAATTTTTGAAGACACACTCTTTCTGATTTTCTGAATATGGAGTTGTTAAGATATAAAAACCAATGCAAAAATTTTCCAAATATTAATTTTATAAACACTTCTAGAGGCATGCACCAGACAAATTGAGAAGTCTTCAATTTCTTGAGTCACGTGAGGCATTATCAGTTACCAATTAGAGAATCCCTCATCAATTGTCTTTACTGCGATCTAAATTATAATGTGAACAGTGGATTGCAATACTGGCCTCGTGTATTAATTCTGTTTTACAGAATTAGTACACAATTACTTCTACGTTGATATAATTTCCACCCTTTGCTTTTGAAACGTATAGCCGTACTAGTATTGATCATGTGTACATATCAAGACTTCAACAATAGGCTGTATGGATAATGTTAAAAACATGCCATAACATTCTGTTTTAAACGTATATTCAAAATTATCATTTCTAGCTTTTACCCATTAAAAACATGAACATTTGTTGAGCTAAGTAAAAGTTTTTTTTAAGTAACTCCTGTGTGACACAACTTATTTTAAATGTTTTTATACAAAAAATTGTTAAAATTAGAGGTATCTAAGTTGAAAGCTTACCTACAGCTTAGGGTTAATGGTCCACATTTTTGGAAAGAGGGGGGCTAATTTTTATATCCACTGAAAATGTCCTTAGAAAATGTTTTTACAAGAAAATTTGAAAATTCTCAATTTTTCAAAAGTAAAGCTGTAGGAGTGTGAGACTTATGGGATACCTAGTATAATCAAAGTGAGACTGAAAGAGGTATAGGTATTTATCCACTCAAACACATTTTGTGGGAACAACCTCTTTATTCAGCATTTGTTCGAATAAAACTTCAAATTCTAAAAAACTGCAAGTTCTAAGTTACATATACAACATACATACTAAGTAAGAAATAATACTGCTATAGTAAAAATTAATTTCATTTAAAATAACAGACTATAACAATATTCAAGTGTACAAACATTTCTATTGAATTACAGATCACTCGTATAATCACAGTCATGGTTGAGTTTATGCCAAGAATGACTTAGTTAGAATTTTATAACATATTTATTTTTATAAAACTTACATGTTATACCTTAATCTTAGGCTATGAAAATTAACAAATATAAACTTTGTAATAACAACATAGTCTTTGAATTATCACAATAATAAGAACTAGAAATAGTTTCAGTCTACAAATAATCAGCAAAATGTTTTAGCAGTATCAAGATGAAATAGACTTTTCTTTTAGAGAGTCATCATCTTCTACGATACCTATGGGTACTTTATAAGATTCTTCCATAGAATATCTTCTAGTGTATCTTTGTTTGAAGATAACACTAGCTACAGTGGTTAATAATAAAAATATAGAGCAAAGTAAATATATGAACTGAAACTTTTTGAAAACTATAACAGAAGGTGAAAATGCTTTCACATCCAACTCACTTACTTGATTTAAAGTTAAGCTTATGCATGTAAAAATATTCATTGGCACACGGAACCAGTTGGAAATGCTAGCTCTGTATTCCTCCGGTACGACTAATCCTTTCAGGTACCCAATGACGGGAATATATAATCCAACACTGATTTCATACAGTATGAAGCATATAAAGCAGACCTTAGTGAGCAAAGTGGTGAATTCATTGGTGTACAGAATGTAAGAGATCACTACTGCTACAGTTCCAAGAGAGAAGAATGAGAGGCCAGACGTCAGAACAAGAATCAGTTGAGGACGTAGACGGTCAGACAATAGCAAGCTGTATATATTGGAGCCTATCATGAACGCTAGCATGAAGCTGGCAAACACTATCCCCAGAGGAGGGTTCAACTCGGAAATAATAGGTGTCCAAGAAAATATAAAAGTGTACATAACTGCTTCAAATAGGGATTGAATAAGACCCAAGATCAATAACATAGGATCCTGAAAAAATATTAGATAAAGTGGAGCGATGAATCTGTGATGGGTAGATAAGTGGGGGTGGGAATGCTCCGTCCAGGTTTTGTAGATGAGATAGCTTGAAGTCAGCAAAAATGGGATTGCAAGTATAAATGGAGACTGGGGACCGAAATTGAAGGTTTCAGCAAAGATCTGTGAGATAATTCCAGCTAAAATTGCTAAGAATCCTGTGTAGAAACCGGCCTTGCTGAGTGTATTGTTCAGCCAATCCGAATTCAGACCGAGATGGTTGACATGCTCATTGATGTACCAAGCCTCGAATGTGGAGAAGAGTATTGAGGTTGAAATTCCTCCTAAATACACGACCAAACAGAAGTACATAAAATTCAGATGATATCTTGGTCAAACAGCACAGCGAGTAAAAAAATCCAAATGAAATGCACAACATTTTTCTGCCATATTTGTCAGCCACGTGACCAACAAAAGTTCCAAAAAGAGAACTAGAAGCAAAGCCTGCGATATACAGCACTGCAATCTCCTCTTCTTCATATCCATAGTCACTGTACAGCTTGTAAACATACGGTCCTTGTAGCCAATCTGAGAAAGTCGCTAAACAATATACAGTCAGATAACTACGCTGAAGTTTTTCAAATTGCAAGTTCTTTGGGTTTAGCACAGTTTTTTTGGCTCGGTTAAAAAGTATTATTGCAGTTAAAATAAGGCCACACAAAGTGACTATAAATATCATTTTTGTACACTAGAGTGTGACTAAAAGGTTTAAGGCATCTATTTACTGGCACAGTAAGAATAGAAACAAAACTGCACCTTTTAGATTCCTCTAAGAAAATGCGAGAAGCAAACAATAAAAAGTCCACTAATGTTTGAAGTTAACTGGTACCAAACAAATGGAACTGGAAAATAAAGTTTGAAGTGATACTGCACAATTTGGGCTTGTCACATACCACTTGTTCTTGTGGCTCTTCTTTGGCACCATTTTTGTTCTGTTGGAATACACCTGAAAAAAAGTTAAAATTCAATCAATAATTTCTTTATGCCAAAGGTAAAGTGTTTATTGACCTAGATTGTATCTATGAATGCACAGGCTTTAGCAATATCAAAGTATCTCATAGACAACTTATGTCTCTTGTATTAACTCCTCTCTTGTTTGACTCCAACCAAAAGCAGGGAAAATCACATAAGGCTTCCTTTCTGGAACAGAATCAGGTTGCCAATAATAAGTCTTAGTGCTTATGAAATATTATCAAAGTTATCATTTATTTACTTCTAAAATATTTTACTATATGCTGTAAACACTTGTCAACATACATGAACTTCAAATATGTGTCATATTGGATACTTCAATATACAAGGACCATCCGGAAAGTAAGGTCTGTTTTGTGGTAACTATTCAAGCGGGGAGTGAACAACGCAATGTGCATGCGCGCCAACTCTCAGTATACATTGTGTACAACAAGACGCCATTTACAGTGAAATCATTGTAGAATGCTGTTTAATCGCTGTGTGAATTTACAATGTTTAAAACAATTGATCAACCCGCGAAATACAATCAGTTATCTGGTTTTTGACAGCAAGGAACGTTCCAGCAGCGGATATTCATAGACAGAAAAGTGAAGTGTACAGCCCTAATGTGATGAGTGACAACAAAGTGTGAAAATGGATGAGAGCTTTCAAAGATGGGCAGGAAAATGTCCACGATGAACCGCGACCTAGCCGGCTATCAGCGTTTCACCATTAGCATTGGAATTTCCTAACGTAAGTAAAACGCCATTGCAAAAAATTGTCTTTGAACATTTAAAATTTCGCAAATTGTGCTCAGGTTGGGTTCCCAAGTTGGTTATTGACGAACACAAAATGAGAAGAATGGGTGCTCTTGAGTTTTTGGTCCAATATCATGAGTAAGGCGATACATTTTTAGAGAACATTAGTGACGAGACATGGGTTTCTTTACATAATCCTCGTCGATGGGATGGCGTCGCACAACATCACCGGTTAAAGTCAAGACCAAACAAACAATCTCAACACGCAAGGTTATGGTGACCGTGTTTAGGAATAGACATGGATTGTTGGTCAAGTTTATGGAACGAGGAAGAACTATAATGCAGCCGCTTATTGCGATACTCTGACTAAACTTCAACGTGCAATACAGAATAAGTGACATGGCCTATTGACATCTGAAGTTCTCTTGTTGCATGACAACGCCAGACCCCTCTCTGCCATTCAAACCCAATATCTCATTAGATTATTTGGTTGGGAACAGATTGACCACTCGCCTTACAGTCCGGATTTGGCACCTAGCGACTTTCACTTGTTTCGCAAAAGGAGTTTCTCTGTGGTAAGCGCTTCAACACAGTCATAATGCTACTATAGTTTCGACTTCTAGTGAGTGTGTTGACTAGAAGTCAAAACTATAGTAGTGTTATTACTACTGTTTGGTGATGGTATGTGTTAATGTTAATATGCTCTTTTTATGCATAGTTTTTAATAAACAACTAGTGGAAGTCATGTCTGCCCTACAAGCTAAATCCAGCATCACTATGGCCAAACCTTTCCTTGTTGGCTTTGGAAAAAGTACAAGCATACAGTGAAAATTCCAGATCATTACACTCATTCTTCTTTCTTAGAAATGGGTATACATTATAATTAATAAGTATTAAATAAAATTGTATTACAATTCATTTGAATAGCCCCGTGATAATTTTTAATTACTTAAAAATTATGTATTAGAGCCTACCATCAAACAATCCAATGTAGGTAGTAAGTTTCAAAGTAACATGTTTTAAAGTTTTATTATTCCTGTGTCGGTCCGGCAATCTGTGGTTATGGATGGCTTCGTCATAACGTTTAAAAATACACAACACAAATACATAAGACAGAAGACACAACACGACGTGCATGATAGTACATGTTAGCCACAGTGTGGGGAGTCATCCACTTGACATCACCACAGTCCAACTTACATGTACTATTGCATGTGATCTTGTTTTCAAAATTTGCGATTAAGCCATCCATCACCATGGCTACAGAGATCTGACAATGAAGGAAAAATAAGCCTTTAAAACAAATTGCCTTAAGACAGGACATACTACATAGGTAGGGGCTGTTTGACGGTAGATTATAATACCTAATTAAAAACTTAAGTATTATAATCTAAAGTGAAAATATAAGTCAACATTTATCGATACATATTATTTTAAAATGTATACCATTATTGTTACATTAAACTGTAATTAATTTACAGGTGATATAAAAACTGTAAAAAAGTAAAAACTTGTAAGATTTGAATTATATTATTTGACATTACTTACTCAACCAATGCACTTGAAAATTGTAAAAGCAAACACTCACAAAAAACAAGGGTTACTAAAAAAGTTATAAAATAAACAGAGTTGAAACCAGATACTTATTTAGACAATTATATTTCATCAAAATACTTTCCCTGACACTCCACAGAAGAACTCATCCTCCTGAAGCACTGTGCCACTGTTTTTATTCCAGCTCTCCTTCACAAGCTGTGACAATATCTTCAGGTATATAAAATTGACTATCCTTTGTTAGAAAGTAGAAAAATGTACAAGATTCCAAATCAGGACTGTAATGTGGGTGGGCTGCTGAATGGTACTCATGAGTAAGTATTGGTATCATATTCAGCATTAACCTTGTGCTGATTTCCAAGAACAGTGGCAACATTTTGCCACCATTCTCTTTCCATCACTTCGAGAGCGCTTGCTTTTATCATTAGGGGTCATCAGGAGAGAGCTAACCAGTTGATTAACACTTAAAAATATAAGACATATCTGCCCCCTGCCAAGAGTCAGCATAACTAAATTTATTTGGTATTCCTGAAACCATATCAAACATACCTATTTTTGTCCTTTAGTTAACTGGTGTGGTACTCACCGAGAAGAAACTTCCTTACATTAATTAAGAGTTCATGTAAGAATCTTATGCATAAAACATTAATATTCCCAAAAGCTGCTGAAAACTGATCAACAGACCGCACCTCGCTCAAAACAAAATCATTCTTGCATGTTCCAGTTACAAGGCTTGGACACAAATGATTCTATTATCCACAGTTTCAACCAAAGCTGATAAGGTAAACATATGCTTGAAATAAAAAAACATAGCCTTATTTAACAGAGCAGATAAATATTGTTTTACTTCTGATAATTTTCTTATCTATGTACTGTTTTAAATATAGCCATATCTCAAAGTTTATCTAGTGACCCTAATTGTAACTGTTAGAACAGCTAGATAGTGGCAGGGGAGCAATGCACTTTTTATTTAGTGCATGTATATAGTTTATGACTCTCAACTTACTATTTCCAAAATAAAATATTTATATATGTAAATCCCATTTATTTTTTCCAAATAATTGTAAAAAATTTAAGCCACATTAGAAAATGTAATTATTGAACATATAAAAAGTTAATTATAATATACTCGTATTTAAAAAAAGCACAATAGTCATAATGAAATACTAATACGAAAATATGAAATTAAAACACTAATTTAAAACAGGTTCATTCTGTTCAATAATCGGTCTGCTCTTTGTTTAAAGTTTGTTATTGACGATGGAAGAGTTAAAAGGATAACAGGATTTCAGACATTTGCCATAGTTATAGGTTATAAATGTCTGAAATCCTGTTATCCTTTCAATCTATCTGTCTTATTTGTCTTCTTTCCACAAAAATTAAGCTTACTACAGAAGTAATAGTATGCTTATTTTTTGTCACACTGTAAAAAATTATTCATAGTAGCAATCTTTTGATAGTATAACGTACTTATAGAAGAATATAGAAATATTATATACTGTACACTTATTTCAAATTTTATGAATAAAAGCCTAATTGAAACAATGTTGCTACATTGCTGAAGAACACTTCTTTAGCTTAATCAGAGGAGCTGGTACATAATGAGCAATTATTAATTCTTGTTGTTGCACCTCTTACTGTATTATATTCCTAAATGCAATCATGAGATAAAACAATAATTTTCAACACAATGAAAAAATTTAGTCTGTGGTGTAATTTAACCAACGTAATTGAATATTCAAAACCGATCTTTAAAATCAGAGGAGCTGGTACATAATGAGCAATAGTTAATTCTTTTTGTTTCACCTCTTACTGTATTATATTCCTAAACGCAATCATGAGATAAAACAATAATTTTCAACACAATGAAAAAATTTAGTCTGTTGTGTAATTTAACCAACGTAACTGAATATTCAAAACCGATCTTCAAAATATAGTAGACACAGCCAAATATAAAACCTGTTTGGAGGTCCAACACGACATATATCTTACCATTAGCTCGTTAAAACAATATAGAAGAAATTTTAGAAGGTTAAAATCCTATCTAGCGAGATCTTTGTAAACATCTTTCTACCCATCTAATAACTGACTTCTATCATTCCACCAAAATAACTGAAGGTGTAAAATTCTACTGATTAAAAATTAAAATACTTTATTCCTAATTATAGAAAGCTTTTAAACAATACAGTATACAGTTATATTTTTAAATACCTTAACTGGATTGGAGTTGAATGTAGAGACACAATAAATTCCAAAAACATATTTCTAGATCAAATATTTATCTCTTTTACTGTTTTTCTGTAAAACTAACTTTAATAATCTGCAGTCACCACCTAAAGGTAAGAATAAAGTAAACTGTGAGAAACTACTATCCACCATTAGTTTATTTGAATTGAACACATCAATGAGTGTTTGACACTAAAGTGCATTTCTAAAGAAGCAAAACACAGAAATAGAACACATAAATGAAAGTTGTACAGTAATCAACACTTATCTCAAAAGAAATAAAACAAAGTAAGTAATTATTATCTCTTATCAGTTTCAGATAAAATAATTACTGTTTGTTTACTTCTCAAATATTAACTGCTAATTCTAGTTTTCTACCTGACAAGTATTATTGCTTTTCTAAGTACAAAAAACTTTATTAACTACTGTAATTTGGTTTAGAAACTCCAATAACGGTTTTGTTACTGTAGATTACTTATATAGTTTAATAATGTTTATTATAAACTAACCAACGAACACACACACAAAGAAAAAATCACCCTAATTAACGTGAAACAGTTAGTCAGTGAACTTATTATTTAAAGATTATTTAGGCCTATATTAAAATTTGTTAAAATAATAACTAAACATTGTATTTAACTAATCTGCCACACTACATTGCTTAAATTGTACACTAAATGTGTTGCTTGATCGTAAGAAGTAACTGTAATTCATAAAAATATTATTACATTTCTAAATTAACACATTTCATTTACAATCATTACCCACAAAATAGCTATGAGAATTGTGTCATATACAAATACTTGAGGCTTTCTTACAGAAAAACATGTGTAACATCTTTCTCTGTCCCTAACTACTAATGTTGTACACCCCAAATTTTTACCAGGGGTATATTCCCGATGATACTCAATAAAAAATTACTGTTTTGTGATCAGAATTCAAAATCACTCTGCCCCTATCTACTAATTTCCAACAACTTTTAGCAGTAAGAGTATGTTCCCGATGAGATTTAATCATAAACTACTGTTTTGTGAATAGAACTCAAAATCACTTAACTATTATATACATAAGTAAGTAGTACTTATGTCATCAAACATCTTGTCAATGTGAAAATAAAGTAGTATTTCATTGCAAGGGTTGTAAAGCTTCGCTGAAGCTCAGCCTAATGTTGTAGTTTGGCATGCACCATAGGAGAACTCTGTATTATCTATGTAGAAATAAAGTACATGCCAAATTTCATGTTCATACGAGGTGTGGCTACTAAATAAAGAAACTGACGTTGTAAAATCTTTAATTTTAACGTTATATATAATCACTTATAGCTACCTTGAATATACACTCCCAAAATATTATATTAAGCTTATTGAGGTTCAATCAGTAAAGTTACTTGGCATGTACATTGATTCAAAAATTAAATTGGTCTCATCACATTAAAAACCTGTGCTGTAGGATCTCTAGGGTTAGTTACCTGATTTGGAAATTGAGAGACATTGTTACTATACAATATTTAAGAACAGCATATTTTGGTTTGTTTCAGTCCCATATTTCTTATGGTCTGATTCTTTGGGGTCATGCAACATCTGTGAGAGATCTTTTGTTGATTCAAAAGAGAGTTATAAGAACTATTTGTAGAGCAGGTCCTTTTGATCATTGCCGACCACTTTTTTGTTCATTTGGGGATATTAACTGTTATCAATCTTTATATTTTTCAGGTATTAGTATACACAAAATCTAACCTACACTTATTCCTCACCAGGCAAGACATACATGTACATAATACAAGAAATAAGTTTAAGCTCAATATTCCTCAGCATAGATTAACTAAAATTGGTTCATCTCATAAGATAAATTGTGTAAACTTTTTTAACAAATTAGATGAGTCTGCGCAAGCAGTATCACTTACTGTGTTTAAAAGTAAGCTAATGAATTGGCTGTTGAGTAATACATTCTATACATTAGCTGAATTTCTCAACTGTGAAGTAGATTTAATGTTCTGTTGATTCTACATTGACTTGTCTTATGCAGAGCTCTTATTTGATTATTGCATAATTGTACTTTCATATTTCATAATTTTTAAATTATGACGATTTATTTTATTACTGTGCTTTTATATTTTAGTATTTTAATTTATGATAATGCCTATTTCATGTATGCAAATGTGATCAATGGCAATAAATAATTTGATTCGATTTGATTTGACTTTCCTATCCCTAAAGCACTCCATGCAAATTTTCCATTGTTGGAACAGTGCTGGAAAAGTCATCTTTTGTCAACTCCTTCAGGACATATGCCATTTTATGTTTTACATATTCCACTGTCTCAAATCTTGTCCATTTTAATGCAGACTTCACCTTAGGGAAAAGGAAAAGGCACATAATGCAAGATCTGGTGAATAAGGTGAATGTTCTAACACTGGATTGCTGTACTTGGCTAGGAAGCTCTTGACAGATAATGCGGAAAGAGTTGGCGTATTGTCTTGGTGGAGAACCCATGATTTGCAATTTCACATTTCAGGGCGTTTTTTCCTTACTCTGACGTAGTTTAAAAAAAAAAACCCTCAACATAGTATTGATTAATTGTTTGACCTTCAGGGACTCAGCGAGGTACATAACCCCATGGATATAAAAAAAATCATAATTGCTTTAAATTTAGACTTGCTCATTCGAGCTTCTTTGGCTCTTGGTTAAGTTGGGGTCTTCGAGTGCTTGGATTGGCATTTCATTACCGGATCACAAGTAACAAAACCAAATTTTCATCACATGTTACTATGGTTACCAAAAAACTTTGCTATTTTTAATCATGTAAATAGTGTCAGTACACATTATTGCGAGCTTCTTCTTGTTCAAATGTTAAGATTTTCGGCACCATTTTAACACACACTTTTTGCATGTTAAAATTGTCACATAAAATTTGCCGTACATATTCTTTATCAATACGTACAGTTTCACCAATTGTGTGAATACTTAATTGACGGTCAAACCGAATTAAATAATCGACTTTTTGACATTTTCAACTGTTTTTGACATTGAAGGACAACCTGGCTGTGAATCGTCTTCTCTGCCATCTTTAAAGTGCTTTAACCATTCAGAAACACATGCCCGCGATAAACATTCACTTCCATACACTTCTTTCAGTAAATTATAAGTTTCAGTAGCAGTTTTTCCAACTTTAAAAGTGAAATTTCATAATAATTCGTTGCTCTACTATTGCACTAATCATTTTATCCAGAAAAACAAAAACGCGAATGTAGGCTTTGAATAAAGGGTGTTGTTTACAGAAGTGAGACTAGATGTATACTAAAGAAAATTGTTTACACTAAACAGCTGTTGATTAATGGTGGTTGACTCATGCCTCCTTGATTCGCAGCAGTGTCAGTCTCGTTACTTAATAACCAACCCTCGAAGCTCAATTCATTCTCGAGATATTGTGGAGGTTGTAGCTTTGTTAATGCTCAGCTAAATTTTGTGTGATACATAATAATAATCAATGGATTACGTACAAAACCGATCTCAATATCAAGACTGAATCCAATCGGATGAAATGTAGTTGTATAATAACGTAAAAGAATTTTTTAGCTGTGAAATTTACAAGAATTTATGAAAGGTTTGATTTTGAGCACTACCTTTGGGACAAAAGATATAGATACGGAAAAAGGACCTTTTTTATAGACCACAAGATTTAAAACTATATGTCTAAATAGATTTGTTGTACAACCTCTAGATCAGCCACCACTGCACTGCTTTGAATACAAAAAACATAAAAAATTGTTAAGATTTATGTTCTTGACTTTGAATGCATTTTATGGATTCACCGAGTGAGGTAGAGTAAAAGGTCACAAGAACCTTATTGCAGATAACTTAATGCCACACAAGACATTTTTTGTCAGATCACTGAGCTACAACCTACAATTTAGACACTACAGTGCTTTGAATAAATGACTACACCAGAAAATTGAAAAAATTTTACAAACATTTCAATTTTGCAATTTTTTTGGGTCACCTGGTAGAGATAAGAGACAATCTATTTTGTAGATCAGATAATTTGCTAAAACCCGTCAAAAAATAGATTTGAGCTACAACCTTTTTTGCCACTAAATGGCTTGAAAAAATTTGTTTTTGAGACTTTTTTGTTGGTTATATGGCAAAAGGCACCAGCGTGCCTTTCATGTTTCTAGTACTTCTAAAAGTATGCTGAAATTTGTATATTTGACTGAGTCAGTTATATACGCGGCTTATATATATATATATATATATATATATATATATATATATATATATATAAAACTGCGATTATTTATTAGATTATATAATGGATTAGATTATTTATTCACTCTCAGGAGACAATATCGTAGTTATATACGCTCACTGGATATCAGGCAAACATAAATAACAATACATTCTAATACAGTGACAATAGGCACTAACAGGTAGTAGTTAAACTCAACATTCACATAAATATTATTTTTTTTTTCAAATTAAAAATTTATATCAGTTCAGTTTCTATTCAAATATTTTTACTGGTAGTATAAAAAAAGACTGATAGCATACAAAGTTTGAACAATTGTTTGGGGTATATAAACTTCAAAATATTGTGTAACATATCAATCAAATTAACATTAGTTGTAAATAGAGCCTAGTATACACAAGGGTTGTCCAGAACAAAACAGATGTTTGGGACTAACTTGGCAGTGGGCTAGAGCCACCATCTTGGGATAAAATATTTTTACGCTCAGTACACATCGAGCTGTGTTAGTACTTTGCACATGACATTTGTACCTTGTTGATCTACAAGTTTCTATGTGTAATACCGCCTTTAGGCATTTGTTGTTAAAAAACCACAAAGTCATTGAAATCTATCGCCAACTTTGTCACGTTTACAGTAATGGAATAATGAGTGAAATCGAGTGGGGCGGTGGTGTATTGTTGTTCACAATGGCCACACCAATTTTCACAACTAGGATCGCAGTGGTCAGCCTAGCCTGGTTACTCGTTGACGAAAATAAATGATCAAATTCGTGAAAACCGCTATTTCACAATCACTAAACTTTCAGAAAATTTTCCCCACATTTCAAAAAGTTCAGTTCATGAAATTATTATGGAGAAGCTTAGATACCACAGATTTTTAACTAGATGAGTTCCAAAAATCCTTACAGAAGACTACAAAAAGACAAAGGCTTGCTGCATCACTTGATTTCCTTGAAGACGATAAACATTGTAATGAATATCTCGGTTGTGTCGTAATTGGTGATGTAACACGTCTGAAGCATGATAATTGTGAGTCAAAAAGCAGTCTCACAATGGAATGGGGACACAAGCATTCTCCCGAAAAAAAAAACAAAAAAAAATGTCTCCAAACTCTGTCAGCTACAAAGATCATGGCAACTGTATTCTGGGAGAATAATAGTAAGATTCTGGTTAATTTACATGAACAAGGCTTGACAATCAATGTAGAAAGGTATTGTGAAAAACTGCAGACACTACTTGGGATGATACAAAACAATCGTACATTTTTTGTACTATATTTTTTTCAGATACAGAACCTCCATATACAGTATCTTTATTGGGTAATACATACTTTTACATGGTTGACAGTTTTGGTTACTGTCTTGGTAGCCATGATGGAATTAAATAAATGTTTCAAACTTACAGTGATTTGGCACGGTCTTCTCTGTATTTTTACATTACACATATTGTTGCAAATGTGTTTAATTTTTTTTAATTTAATGAAAATTCATAATATGCATGCACTACTAAGGTTAAATACTCCATTTCACATTCTCAATTCAAAATCTAATATATGATGTATTTTCAAGGTTTTATGCCTTATGCTACATACTATTATACCCCTACTTTGTGTTTACTGCTGTTGTGATAATAATCTTCAAGACAATTATATGGTTGAAGTAAATACAGTTGAAGACTTGCTATCTTGTTCAAAATAGCCTCTGTGATTCTAACTCTGGCCTAATTTTCATGGTATTAATAATAATTTCGTGCAAAATTCTTTTACAGACCTCCATTCCTATTCCAACAACACTTATTTGATGCAAATTCAAACGTACAATGCAGATTACCTGATCCAACAGGGAGTTGACTAATCTCATCTATGTACTAGATAACTACTAAATAATTTGGCACCTAATCTCTACTTACCCATATGTGATGTAGTCAAGTAAATCTTAAAAATTAGGAATGCAGCATTCTGGTTACTGAACACTATTCCAGGTACTTCTGTAACAAATGGTAACAATATCTAATTTATATTAATTTATATACGAATGTGACTGTTTATTCCTCTATATGTTAATCACATATAAAGGCATTCCTTTTATAAATTTCCTCCAGATCGGATTCAAGCCTTAATAAACAATACTGAACTTATAGCATGCAGCATATAGGATTTAACCAAGCAGGCAATGGCTAGTACCATATTTAAATTGATGTGTACATGTCAACAATGATATTTGTAGACTTGTTTATGGTAAAAAGGGAGAGAGTTCTGAACAAACGGTTAACAATATGAATCTATATTTAAAATACTCCAATATAGCTTCAGAGTATCATAATTTGACAAACGAGTCTTCCTGTCACACCACAGCTTCACTGCTCCACCGATTAGGGGTTCATCCCGATCTAAGGATTGGATTTGGAAAAAATGAACATATTCAGCTCCTTAACCAGTATTTGTGTTTATTTGAGTTCTTATTCTTTCTACTGCTAGGACAATCTATACATAAAGTCCACACACCACATCCAGTTTTCCGGACTTCAGTAATTTACGCTTAAACTATGGAGATAATTTTTTGTTATAGACAGAAATCCACATATACGTGCCAATACAGAAGGGTAGTTCACACTTAGTGGACACTGTGATTCAATTCATTTCAAAACAGCTTTATTCACTTGGCATATACACATATATACAAGAATAGTGTCGGGATTTGATTATTGTTCTTACTAAATTAGAGTAAAAAAAACAAGAATACATAACAGAAAATACGAGATTTATCAACAGGAAATAGAAAAAGTTTAAAATACAATTATTACAGTTGTTAAAAGGTTACAATTATAACAGTTAACATTAAAATTAATACAGTTAACATTAAAATTAAAACAGTCAAAATTAAAATCAAAACAGTCACAATTTAAACAGTTACAAGTAAAATAGCTTTTGGCATAAAAACTATTAATTATGGAGTACTCCATCACAGGAATTCATTAAAGGAATATGTAGCCTTGTTGATGAGAAACTTTTTTAATTTTATTTTAAATTTGTAGAATGTAGCCTCTGACTTCATTTCATTGGAAGATTGTTGTAAAATTTCGATCCAATATCCTTTGGTTTCTTTTTAAAAATTTGTAAGGTGTGGGGGCTTATTGCTACATTATTACGATTTCTTTTGAAATGGTTGTGATTATCTCATACCAATTCCAGTTCCTGAAGTTTGCTTTTAATTGACAAAATAGTTTCAAAAAGATACATCCCATAAACCGTCATAATATTTTCTCCTTTAAAGTACAGTATTCCCTGACGGATGTTCTATTATGAAGATTATTTGCAATAGTAGCACCATAAAGTGAGATTCCAAAAGATATTATTGAGTGAATATACGAAAAATAAATAACCTAATGAATTAAGCTTTGAAGTCTCAGCCACTTACATAGATGATCTTTAAGTTTTGATTGTGTCTTTGTATCATTCTCCAAATGGTGACCTGATCATCTTTATATATATACTTGAGACAGTATTTGCATATATTTCACAAAATTCCAGTTGTGATTATATTCAGAGGTGATATTAATATTTGCTTTGATGTTACAAAAAACACTGCAACTGTTAATAAACTACTTAATATTTTAGGACAGTATGACTTTTATCACTTGATAACACTCCTACCAGAGGAAAGAATTGTTTAGACAACGTATTTGTAAAAATATTTTCTCCTAGTATCCTCAAAATAGTACATCCTAGTCAGTACATTCAAAATTCTATTCTCTGATCATGATGGCCTCATTGTCAGCATCAGGATGAAAAATAGGGTTTGTATTGAAAATAATTACAATATATTGACGATCCCATAAACTGTTCTATCCCTCAATGTGATTTTGAAAACTTATTTTTAAAGTTAGTTGCTTATTGTTGGCAAAATCTAATAGATTTGGTCAAATGCAAAGGTGCCGAATGCATGTTTGATTTTGTTTAGTAGTATAATTAATAATATTAACTTTTTCAAAGTAATTAAAATATCAAAACCAAAAAATTATTCAGAACAAATTAACAAAATGTGATATAACAATAACCTAAGCAAAATGAAAGAAAAAAAATGTTTTTGAGTGATTTCTTAAGTGACAATCAAAAGAATAATGTTACCTTAAGATACTGTTATAACGAAACATTTGTATGAAAAATCAATTAAAGAAGCAAAAATGGCAAATAATTTAGATTATATGGTATCAATTTACAATAACGTGACCATGGAAAGGTATGTTCATTTTTTTTCCTGAAAACAATAGTGAAGAAAAAATTCGTCGGCAACGAAAATCAAAGGAGTTACGATTTTTTGAAATCCTCTGAAAACTCTGTTTTTGACAGTACCTCTGGCAATTTTACTGAAATGATGACGTTAATCCTGTCAACGATGCCTGCCCGCTGCGCAGTGCTGCGCACTGCTTGCTCTTTTAGAAAAAAAAATTAACTCGAGCTTGCAAAAGTCGAATCCCAGATCACGTGATGCCCCTGATCCTTAACCCTCCAAGTGTTGTTCGACAAAATTTTGTCGGTTATTTTCCATCCTTAATGCAATAATGCCCGAAAGGCATCAATATAATACAATGGTATACTTTCCCCCCAGTTTATATGCACCTGTGATAATAATACTGGGCTATAAATGCCCAACCCATGAAAAAAAGTCCATTTTTCATGGTCACGGTATTGTAAATAAATACCAATTATATATAAAAAGCAGTGTAACAAGTGTAAATCTGCTTGGTACATTATTACGAAAAATAATATCCTGATAAACAGTGTCAAACCCAACATTGGTAACAATTATTTTATAAATGCAATAAATAAAATTAAACAAACAATAAAAACCTCTGTAAATAATGTTCCTTGTCACAAGTTTTTGACATCTAGTGTATCCAATGTAAAGAAAACTGTAACTCCAGTTAATGTTACTTTACATATTTAAAGATGGTGTAACAGCCGACATCAGTACACTGCCCAATATGACATTTATTGACGGCAACTAAAAGATCATGTGACACACAGTGCATAGGCCTACCAAATGTATAAGGAAATTTTTCTCTGTGTGACAAGCAGCACAATGCTGTCCCACGCCCATGACGATGAACAAAAAATATATATCCCTTGAGATAGTCATGATCAGTAAAATATTAAACCCAGAGGCTGATCAGTAATTCTTGAAAACTGGCATTTAACTAACTAATCTAACGATATTATTCTACCTAGCAAGGCAAAGGCTGACAATAAAAATTAATATTACACACAAAGCTGGTCCCATTATAGCATTAGGATATTGACTTGGAATTTAGTGTTAGAATAACAATTAATAAAATAGTGACAATATTCCCAATAAAACATAAGATATAGGCCTATCCATCTATAAAAATTTTGAATTCATTACTTCAGATTTAATTCATCACACAGAGCCTAAGTAACTTATTCCAAACTATCAATATCCTGATATGCGATATCAACTTTAAGGTTCATAATAGTCAGTAGGCATATCATACCTTTTCAACAATTGGTAGAATGAAGTAAGACTGATCACTAAAATCCAGACTTGATTCCAAGTATAATTGGAAACATTAAAATGAATGAAAACTGAACAATCAGTCTACCTCCTTCACTTTTCTATTTGGTCCTTGGGTTACGAAGGTATGTAAGTTTCAACAAAACTTGGCGTTTAACTTAACACTGCTAACAGCGGTAGGACTAGATAGGTTATCTAGTACATACTTAAGGAACTCTGGTCCTTTTCCCACATTATCTCACTTTCTTTCCTTTGGTTTTTTTTCGTTGCGTCGTCTGTTCAGTGCTGCCATCAGTTAAGTGTACTTTTAATGTGTAAATAAGTTCTCTGTTCTAGTCACAGCACCAGGAGTAACACCCCATTGTTTTATTTTAAAACTTCAAATTTAAAATGTAACAATGAGACACACACAGTGTAACTTTAACTGATTAGAATAAGAAATATTTTTAAATATTGAAAACTTGTTAGTACGATTATTTTTGTAATAGTCCATGAGAATTGAAGACTTGCGATTGTAAGTAATTAAGTCCTATCTACTGTCAAAGTGGAAAAAACAGA
Organism: Homalodisca vitripennis; assembly: GCF_021130785.1. Lineage (NCBI taxonomy): Eukaryota > Metazoa > Arthropoda > Insecta > Hemiptera > Cicadellidae > Homalodisca > Homalodisca vitripennis. The sequence goes on from NC_060215.1 coordinate 27,270,105, forward strand.
AACAGTAATATAATAAATTCTTATTATAGTCATGGATGTATTGCAGAAAAGCCCTGATATATTGAGTAATTTCCGACAGTAAAAATAAACACTATTTATAATTTCATTTGTGAAAATGAGGTTACTACTCATTTAGATTTATTAAAACTCTAACAAAAGATTTTGCGCTATTTACAGAACAATATTTACTGCACGAAAATTCTTATACACAATCCTTGAATGAATGCATGGTCTACCGTGCGACCTTTAACTCGTCTTTGAACAATGCAGCCATTACTTTCTACGCAATATAACTAATCACAATTTTGTCGCATTACTCAATTCTACCAGGAGCTTCGAGACATGCATGCGTGACTGTCACCGTCTCAGTTTCATTCTATGTCTGTTTTGGGGGCCTGAGTTACATCGCCTTCCGTGAGAGGTACATCATTAATATATTGCTATTATATATCATGCTTAATGTTATAAACACAAATATTAAGCATTCGACTGCGTTGACCATGTTACAATGATTGACAAACTTGAATCTCATGACATCCGAGGCGTGCCTTTCCAAATCATCTCTAAGCCACAGAACCCAAATTGTCCAGATATCAAACAAATTATCTGAACCAATTCACCTGAGTTATGGTGTCCCACAATCCTCAGTTCAATACTCATCCAGATCTATGCCAATGACGTAGGTTGATCACTTCTGCACGGAAGACTTGTGCAGTATTCTGATGACACGACTGTCTGTTTCGCCAGCGAATCAAAATTGATTCTGGTACAGCTGGATTTTGTTTAGATTAACAACTGCATTCGACATTTCAACAGCCTCAATCTCAAGACCAATTCTGTGAAATCCAATTTTCTAAAATTTGCTTTGCGATCAGTAGAAAAGCATGATGAGCCAGTTGTTATGTTGGCAGACAACATGCTAGATGAAGTCTACTGCTCGAAATTCGTGGGAATATACCTCGAACGAGGGTTGACTTGGAATGATTACATCGACCACGTTTGCTCAAAATTGGCCTCAGTAATTTGAAGTCTCTAGCCAAATACTGCCCTAGTCAGATTCTGATGACTGCGTATTATTGCTTTAGTTACCCCCATCTCACTTAAAGGCTGGTGTTGTTAGGAGCTTGGGTAAACAAGCAATTCATGAGAGTGTTCAAACTGCAAAAACAAGCGATTCATATTATCGATCAGTTGAATTGTAAAGAGTCATGCAAGGAAGCCTTCAAAAATTTTGCAATTATTGATGCTACCCAGTCTCTATATATTGGAAACTCTGTTTTGTATGTCTAAATGTGCTAAGACAAATGGCCGAGACATACATGAGTATGAGACTAGAGTTTGAGAAACCTACCGAACTGGTAGCCACAGAACAGTAGTTTATGAACGTTAGCCTTCACAGGCAGGTGTTCATTTCGTCAACAAATTAACAAATTGAATAAAAAACGTTGTAACGTCCTGTGTTAAAACGCTTTTTAGTGTCACAGACATTATATAATGTTGACGAGTTTTAGGCATATAATTAGGAGACCACCAATTAAACAGACTGACTGAGTCTGCCGCTGGAAGTTGGAATAATAGGCGAATGAATGTATGTACCCGTATACAAGTTTGCAAGTTGTAGGTTTGAATGACATTTCTGGAGGAGTGGATGACATCATTTTAGCAAGTAAAATGTTGACTTTTGCCATGCGTGTAAAATGTTTCGGCAATAAAGTCTAACTCGATTTGATTTGAACACGAACTTTAAGTCAACGGTGTGAAGTCATTCATGCGAAGCAATTGATTCGTCAATCTTCACATCCAAGTCCCACCAGCCCCTACTATTCATACTGCCGACTTGGGCACATTGCCTAATATTCAAGATCCTTGCTGGATGCAACAGTAGTGGTACATTATAACAATAGGACGAAAAGAAACACGTGTTGGAGAGGAATTATTAACAACGTCTGGCATTAATGCCTACTTTACAAGCTCAATGAATCAGCAGCTGCTATTTTAAGGTCTGCTAAGATACGCTATATATACTATGGTACATCCGGTTGCCAGGTCGTGTAGAATGAGAATCGTTAAACTCCTAACTCTTGGCAGGGGCCGGAGAATCTCAGAAATTTGTACTGGACCTCATCAGTTACTAGGTGTGCTGTGACATGCTAAACATTCCATGCACAACATTGTCATTGTGCGCTGATGATGCCATGTTTATGTGCCACAATATGTAGCCTGCTCGAAATAATGCCCTAATGATTATGCAGTTTTAAGACCTGTCTCCAATACTCAGTGAACACAACAATGATGCTATTTATTAAAGAAAGGTAATTCATGGTTCAGCGCCATTCCCTGTCGTTCGCGATAACGAAACGTTTTGTCACAAAGTCACAGTAGAATCCTTGAGTGTTACGTTATATTTCAAGCGTAAATAAATGTACATGTAAATAAATGAATGATTCGTCAAAGAAATTGACATTTAAAATGGTTAGTGTTGGATGGACGAAAGACCATTTATACATAAACGGTGCTGGTAATGAATAATGCACCAGCCAAGAAGAGGCGGTGTTGGCCTTAAGAGTTTTGTATATTGTGCTCTACCTACCAGCATGTCATGTTAACTCAAATACGTATTACTAGAAATTATACTGAGAAATTCGATTTATGTACATACCAGTTTAAATTTATTACAAATACAAATTAAAACAACTTTACCCAAATGATATCAATATCAATGCCAATTATTGTTAATTTTTTCATTTGTCTATTTATAATCTGTGACAAATCTAAGTATCATCAGCTGTTTCCCAATTTGCAAACGTCAATTCGAACCATCAACACTACATCATAAGCTATGGCATAGCATCAGTAAAAATTAACTGTGAATTTTGTTATTACAAAAACTTTGTGTGAAATTATTTAAATATTACTGCAGATATTCCGTAATGGATTATATATTTTAGTTTAAAACTAAATTAAATCTATCTTATGAAGTGTCTTAGACAGAAACAAGACAATATGTCATTATTACCCTCTCTTTTAGTGAATTGGATCTTGTTATTACCTGTAATTAATTATTGCAAGTTTTAACTTTACCTGTAATAATCATAGCTATTCATGTTTCCACGATTTTTCCGAGATGACGACAAAGGAGTTATATACAAAGGTAGGAATGATTTTCCTTTTTCAATATTTAGTTCTTAACCATTGTTCATTACAGAAAGCCTATTTCAATCATTGTTAAATGAAATCTCAGTAGTGTTACTTCAGAGTATTTCCATTTCAAATCATCCATTAAAAACCAAATTTATCCATGACCTTAGATTTAGCTGAACATATTTTTATTTGCTTATTTGGCCATCTTAATAACCTATTACAATTGACAACAAAAAATATTTAAAAGCGATTATTGAGCAAAGACATTGCAATAACTAAAGTAATTTTGTTTTGTTTACCCTAATGATGTGAACTAAAATAGCCTGAAATGAAATTAATCATTTTTACCTGCTAATATTTTTAAAATTTTGTAAAAGTTCAAATCCAGGTGATGTTGAATAAACCATACAAAATCAATTAATTTAAACTTCTTATCCACTGTAAAACCTATATTATTCTCTGTAATTGCAATGTAATATTATTATTTCTATTATTGCTCAATGAACAGTGAAATATATTCTGACCACAAAATATACAGTGTCTGTCAAAAATATAACGACACTAGAAAAATACTAATACATGTACTCTAGTACTTAAACATTGGTAAATTTAATTATGTTATGCTATTATCATATAGGCTAGCCCATGTAAAATAAAATTTTTGACACAAGTTACAGTAGTCATCTATCTTTAATACAGCGAATTCCACTGAATTTTTTCTGTTTGTCCAGATTCTGGATTGTAAAAATATGTGCTGTTCTTTTATTGTAATGTAGTTAGTGAAGATATACAGTGCTAACTAGCATATACAGATTTAATAACAAACTCTAGCATCATCATATTTGAATTTTTTGTGAGTGAGCTGTTACTAGTTCCTACCATAACCTACTGTCTAACACTAGTTGGATCTTGTTCTATTAAAATAAACCCACTATGTTGGATTCACCTTTTGTCCTATAGTAGGTATGTCTTCTTTATATACACTTATTTACCTATATTTATTATAATTTATTTATTACTTATTCTTACTAGACCTAGGCTATACAACATAGGGTTTTCTGTAACCCTATTAAGGCTTGACACCGATGTACTGGTGCTGTAATTTTTATTAACAGCCATCTACTAATATTATTATTTATCAATTTAGGTATAGAAAAATATTGTAGGCCCAAATCTATATTTTAGTGCTGCAACCAAATAAGAAATTTATTTATTTTTCCTGGAAAGTTACAATATTAATTACAATAAACTATATATTTTACCAGTTTTGTAAGACTTGAGTAAAACGAAAATGATAACTAAAATATGAACATTTTAAAAAAACTAGCTGTTACCCACGTGTTCACACACAATTTTCAAATCAAAGTTCTTAAACTAGTGTAGGTACTTAGTAAAAGTACTTATGATGTAATAAAATAGAGTCCTATGAAACTTTTCAAATGTAAGTATGTGTACATCAGATAGATATTATTTAAGTGTTCATCGTTATGAGTCTCAGAATTTAACCTGACTTTTATAGACATTAGACATTAAACATTCTTTATCGGCGAATTACATCCAAGCAGAATGTGAACGACAACCAATTGGTTGAGAAAGAATATAACCAATTAGTTCTTTTACACAACTTTAGGCTAGCGTTATCTTGTACTGGCAGAATAAAAATCACTAACCCACCATGGTCTCGGAGTTTTTTTGCACCAAATTTTGAACGACACATTAAACAACACATTTTGGACAGGTGATTTGTTATAAACGTAAAACTATTACTTTAACTGTCCTAAAAAACAATAAAGAGTACTAACTTACAGTTATTTTTAACTAACGTGCTCTTAGTATATTACTACACTGGTGTTGTTTTTAATCAGTCAAAATTAAAATTAAAGAATTCTTATACAGAATAAAAAGAATTAAAAATCAATAACGTCTTCAACTCTTCCTTGAATTGATTGCTGTTTAAACTTTTATAATAATTTGGTATAACATTGTACAATTTCAACCCAAAGTACTGAGGACTCCTTGCATATTAAGACAATGATTTTGTATTCTATATTTATTACAGTTTCTTGTATTGTAATCATGCTGAAATTTTGTACTTTCTGGTAAACTATGTTTATTACAATGAATCCAATTGAGTCTCGTAGATGTACAGTCTCATTATAGTTAATATATTTAAATTTTTTTAATGATTTTTGCATGAAGTTCTTGGATGGGAATTTGTTATGATATGTATTAACCGTTTATGGAGGCCAAATTCTGTTTTAATTCCCAATGCCTGCTCCCACAACACCATATCTGAGAATGGACTCTACATAGCCGTGGTAAATAACTTATTTATTTCCAAAGAAACGGTATCTCTCAAGTGCAAAATGACAAAAGCTATTGATTTAAGTTTCTTCTGTAGATATTCTAGATGAACCTTCCAATTAATGTTATCGTCTAGATATATGCCTAAGAATTTATGCGATTTTTTTAAAATTAGTAAGAGCTTTGCTTTTCTGTTTAACAGTATTTTTAACTGAAAATTTAGTTACTTGAGTTTTAGTAACATTCAATTTTAATCCATTAGCAGTAAACCAAACCTCCATTTCATTTATAACAACTGGAAGTGTTTCTCTCTAATCTATTGTTGTTTTTCTTTTAAAATTGATGTTGTGCCGTCGGAAAATAGAATTATGTCCCTACCAATGGCTACTGGAAGATCATTTATATATATTATTAAGAACAAGAGTGGCCCCAATAGGGATCCTTGTGGTATGCTAAAATTTGTGTTTTCCCAACCCGAGACATGTTTGATGTTATCAGTAATTATTACTGTTCTCTGCCTTCTAGAATAAATCTGGAGTCGTGCTAGTCTGAATAGATCTAGAAACAATGTGCGACAAAGGAGCTCAAATTAAACACTATGCATCGTTTTGATATCTGAGACACCTAGACTACAATATATATAGTGTAATATATGTGACGGTATTCTCATAGTCTCATCAGATGTACAGTAGTAATCTTGATCAAGTCTATGACAGCGTGAGATTTCAGAAACTACACTGAGAAGAAAGGTGAACTGGAGTAAAACTTAACATTCACATTGAATCAGCTCTTCCCACCATAGCTACATTATGTGGTTAGTCTGTACACCGATAAAGAAAATAAAAATACACAGGTCTGGGAAACCTACTTCGACACAAAGCGCTTACTTCTGGTCTTTGTCATACACTTCATATTATAGTACCATAGTAGAGTTTCCCTAGTTGTCCCGATGAAGAAAAAATATATACGTACATAGGACTGAGAAGCCTACTTCGGTAAAAAGATGCTTACTTGCATCCATTTAAATTAACTTACGGTGCCACAGTTAAGTTTGCCTTGATGCTCCAATTAAAAAAACTGTATACCTATGTAGCTCTCGGAAATCTACTTTGGTCAAAAACCGTCTATTTCCGGCTCTTGTAATCATCTTTCGGTCTAAAATATTTCCAGGTCACTTTGGTATTATTTGGAGGGCACTATTTTTAGTAGAGTTTTTGTTACTGGGGACCTACAAAACTACATTATTTGAAAGAACAGACCTTATTTGACTTACTGTGAGAATTGCATGTCGTAATGACGTTTTATGCCTCCTAAAAGGAAGCAATGTTGGCGAGAAGGAGGCCACTTTGTACCCATCTACTATTTGTTATAGACTATATACTCGTAAGTAGATTTAGATTAGGTTATCATAAATATGTTACTAGTAGCCTTGTTCACAAGGTTTTGCATTATAGAAGTCTTGTTGTTTTTCGGACTGTAGTCTGGAACAAATGAATCGTTAATGTTCATATTTTTGTTTTTTCATAAGCTACAGTTAAAATACCATATCAGAATTTCAAGGAAACCCACCAGTTTGGAGTATTTTATGTGAAAACATACACAACTTCCTTCAGAAAGGTTGTTTATAGCATTTTGAAAATAGTATTTACAATGCATTAGATGTTTTTAATTTGTCACTGGTGCAATCTGGAGTAAAATATAGAGATTACCGTTCTGGTGGAATCTGGAGTAAAATATAGAGATTACCGTTCTGGTGGAATCTGGAGTAAAATATAGAGATTACCGTTTTATTTGCTATTTGCATTAAACAACTGATACACTTATACTTAGTATTTTATAAAATTTTAATGGAAACAGATGTTTTAGTCAATTTCTTGAATTTAATCTAAAAGTGTTAACAGCTGTTTAGTGTCAATTAAATTTGGATTATGAACTACTACAATTTTTCAGAATTCCAAAATATTCCAGGTAATTTTTCAATTTTTTGCTCTTCTTATAAACCTTCCTCGGATTTCAATAAATATTTAACATAAAGAATTAGCCGAATTGGTCCAGTCAGCTGTTCCTAAAATTAGTGTTTAGCAACACATTTTCTGAATTATTTGTATTTATAACATTAACCTTAAACTTATGTACCTTGTAATAGAAAAAGAAAATAAATATAGGCTATGGGAGAAGAGCCTATACAGGCAGATTGCTTATGACAGCTTTAGCGATCATTGGCCAACAAAATAATGCCTAAATTGCATGGGAGGGAGAAGGCATTATCATGGACAGGTCTGCCCATAATTGACCGACAATAGATCCTTGGTCTCCTTACTACTTAACTGTAGTAGTCATTCATTGCTTAAAGGTGACTTCTTACCACCACTAGCCGGAACTAAAAGATTTGTGGCCTAAAAGAGTTTATATGAAGAGTTGTCAAATTGTGAGGAAAGAGGGGCTTTTTTAATCAGCGTAAAGTTGTTTGTTTTTTAAAAAGCAACTCTTTAAGAAAGAGTTTTAAATAATACATAATTTTTGGAGAGTAGTTTTTTAAGAAGCGCTCCTAGCAATAATTCTAAAATTTCAAACTAATTAAACAAACGCGTTGTAAGCCGATTTTATTTCTTCACTGCGCAAAATGTTACTTAGCTGTCTGAATGTATAGATGTACTTTCTTATTCTGTTTTTTAAAAACTCAACAAACACTATCCATTTTAATGTACAATTGGAGACATATTTAATCAATTGGTTTGTAACCACATGTCTTAATTAATAATTTCTGCAACTATGCACAACTAGGTCTTAAAGATTTAGATAAGATTTTTCACTTTTGAAATGGGCATTTAAACTTAGTTTTTTAAATTTTGAGTGACAAAATATTTTGATCAAGCCATTACTTTGGATGCATCCATCTCTTCGTAAATATTGAGTAACAAAGTCTTGATATATGGATTGAAACATGAACTCGATTGTTTACAATGCTAAATGTATTGGTGCTCGATAATATCCATATTTGAATCCAAAGATGAGCCTAGTACAGTGTGGATAGAATGAGAAAACGGTGACTTATCCTATTAACTATCATAGGTTTTAGCTATGTTTTAAAACAGTTCGATACCAACATACCAAGGTACATAGTTCGGTACCTTCTAATTCTTCAATTGGAATCACAACAGGCCTCTAATGTATGATAAAGTAACAGAAATTAGATTTTAGTAAATGAAGATATGGGTGAGTAATTATGCCATATTTAACAAAGATAGGTTCACAATTTTGTCTTGTAGGTGTACCTTCAACTTTAAATAAAGCCTCTTTTTCTTATAAAAATAATCACTTTTATAAGATTCACCATGTATATCTGAAGCTGAAAAATTTCCATTTCCAAAGATTTTGGAAGGCGAGATCTAGAAAGAATTTGGTGATTTGAAAGATGTATTCAGCAAATTAATTCTATTAGGAGCTTATGGTGCAGTATAAGTGGAGTTGTAGAAACTGAGTTCCATCGTGTACCAAACATAGTTGCTGCATATAATACTAAACAAAGTATTTTAAATGCATGGTGATAAATGTAAATTCCAATCCGAATTTCCCAGAATGTTTGTAGTTTTATTTCATACCATGTATGACTAGTGACGTAAAATTCCCGGAAATTTAAAATCAAGGAAGTTTTAAATGATTTTCCATCTTTATAAACTGGTCTTTATTTTGACATAAAACATAGTGTAAGTTTTTCAATTACTATAAAAACACAACTTCTGTTGAAACTAAGTACAAGCTGTTATATGGCTCTATCCGTATTGTCCCATGTGGTTGTGTATTCTATTAACTATAAAAGAATTACAAACTGATTTAAATTTACTTTTAAAAGACAATCAATATATAATTCCTAAAGGAAATTTTGTATTTCCACCATTACAGTACCTATAGTTTTAGATTCCCAGATCTCGACAAACTTAAAGAATAGCAAACATTGATTGTGCAAATGAACATTGGTTAAGCGATATCAATGACACGTTTATTATTATTGTTAACTTGTAATAAGATATGTATATAAATGGGCAAATTTATATATTCAAACTTTTAGGTGTATAATTCTAAACTTTTAGAGATTTCTTATAAAGATTTAAAGATTCTAAGATAGAACTAACATTTTGCATCTAGTATCACTTTATAGTTACTGTTGGAATTTTCATAATTTATTTTATTTCCAGAAAATATTCTATAGTTATTCATATCTTCATTCAGCCTCTTAAGAAGCCATAGTTTGTATTAAGTATAGTTTGTTTTTATGGTTGGAATTTAGTACGGTACCTAATAAAAATTGAAAATATATGGTGATGGTTTATTCACATAGCCTCACCAAAATCAAATGAATTCATTTATTTTTCTAAGAGTAAAGAGAAAAAATGCCAGACGTATATCTGTTCGGTATGTTTACTTTTGGTTTTGGTAAACATTGTACATTGGATTACCCTCAGAAACTTTATTACTAGTAATTAATTAAAAAAAAAAAAAAACTCAGCATCATACAAGTACTCAGCATCCTGCTGGTGCTGCAACAGTAAAAGTGGTTGAGTGATTTAGCCTAATTCAATTTAACTCACATAATAACTTTGTTAATCTGATCATATTTAATTTAACATACCAAAATAACACTAAACATTGACAGATTTTATTGTTCTTCACAGTAATAAAATATTGAATTAATCAAAGAGATAATAAAGACCTATTTAATATTTTGCATTCTAATATAACATATCTGTATGAACACACTGGTAAACATACGTAATTAAGATACATACACATTTTCATCAGGTGGTAGTCACGTCCAGAACAGTCCAAAGAGAGATTTTAGAGATGCGTTTTAGAGATGTTCAATTTAATATAATGTAAAATACAGTTGTATAGTGTGGTACAACATGGTTACATATTTGTGTAGGGACTGATAGCATCGTTATAGCTTGCAGTTATTAAGGCTTGCACAATAGAAACGATCTTGTAAAACAATGATGACTCGTTACAGCAATTGTTCTGTTAGTAGCTAACGTTTTTAAACTTTTTAAAGCAGAACAGTGAATGGGTATGAGCATATAAACCAAGCACATGACTAGAAAGTGCATTGTGATTGCAATTAATTATCTGTAAAAGAGTACATAAGGCTGTAAAATGAGTAATAGCCAAGGCTAGCTCTTATCTATTGCCTGTTAGCATACTCTACTTTAACAGCCTTTGTTATCAGGAAATAGCATTTTTCATATTTGTCCACAATGGAATGAAGAGGATGGTTTTCTACATATAACATTGCTATGGTGGGTGGTGAAGGGTTGATTCAGTATGAATATTGAGTTAAGAGTCTGGAATCTAACGCTATCACAGACTTGACTCCTGAGATCTGGAGTCGTGTTCGTCTGAAGAGATAAAAAAATCCAAAAACTGGGTTGCTCCACCGTGCTTAGAGATCATGTCCAAAACATCTTGTGCACTCAACTGAGCACCTAGTTAGACAATGAGAATAACTCTTCACCTAGATTACACCATATTTTGTAGTCTAGGTGTCTCTGATGTTGAAACAATGTAAAGAGTTTAATTTGAGCTTCTTTATCGGTGAATCTTTTTGGATCTCTTCAGACAAACATAACTCCAGATTCCAGGAGTCATGACTGTGACAGCGTCAGATTCCAGACGCTGCACTAGGAACAAGGTGAACTGTAGCAAAACTCAACATTCACAAGAGGCTGGTGTTTGCTATTTATAGTAACAGAAGGAGTGATAGGGAGTAAGAGTGACTCAGGAAACTATAACTCTGTATTTCTTGATGGGTCAATCCATTTTTTTTTATTGCATTTTTATTTTGGACTGGGATTTACATATTGCCTAAATTTATTAAGGGGGGTAACGATCCAATATTATTTATTATCAGTGCCTCTTTCTAAACGAAAGTGAAAGTGTGGATTTGGAAATATATTAAAAGAGTTACCTTAAATGTTGTTTGTCACTGTCAGAGGTGGTAACTGTCAAAGTGCCTGACTCACTGTCTTTTGTGTTGTTCAAGACCCCAGCCATTTTTGTCATTGTTGAGCCAGACTGCTCTCGTACTGGGTTTTAGCCTGTAACAAACTGGATTTGAGAATAAAAGTTAAAAAACTTTGACTAAAAGCAATTATTAACAAATATTATATGCATTAAATTAACAAAGAATTGAATTTGTATGTTACATTATTCTTCTTGTTGTAAGTCTCGCACTGTATTAGATACAAATAAAATACAAAATGTAGACAAAACACAGGAATGGGATCAGAATAAAATCATGGAAGGATTGTCAATATAAAAGTAATTAATAAAATATTTAAAATATCTGTATCTTGTTTTCATACCTCAGTTATATATAAAAGAACAGTGTTGTAATTTTACTTTTGTTGTTTTGTTTTACTTTTAACATCCTAAAACAAAAAAAAAACACATTCTAATTTAATAAATTTTACGATAGTGAAATGATTTTTAGTTTTATTCCATGTCTTCTTTTTGGCTGAAAGTATTTTGTATTTATTATGTGTTGATGTTAAAAAAAAGATTGTTGTACGCTTTTCCCACTTTGACAAATTGAAAAAAAAAGTATTAACCTTTTGTGTGATATGAAAACATCCAAATTAATCTAAAGGATGTTGATGTGTAGAAGTTTCTATATATTAAAAATAATTCATTCCACTAGTTTTTTATGAGTTAGAATCAAAATTATTTCTCATTCATTTTGTTGATAGTATAAAAAAGCAGTGTTTCATTTGTGTGAACAGTTGATTTTGGTCTGATCCATCAAGGTGCTATTTGTCCTCTTAAAATAGTGTAACTGTTATTCATTCTGAAGGAATTTATGAATGTGTCCATTTAACTTGAATGTCACAGTATGCTTAGATTCAAGGAAACAGTTTTTGTTCTTCAATTCAGTACTTCATTTCGTTATTCATGAATATATACAGTTATAGAACTGATATTACAAACTTCGAATGAAAAGAAAATCTTAAGCCAAAATTGTTCATCTTTATTTTATTGAGGTATGCTACTTTGATATAAAAAGACGATTTGATGTGTGACCTTAATAAATGTTCATACAAGGATTTAGTATTTAGATGTTAATGTTATTAGTGATGAAATAAAAAATACTCAGTTTTTAAGAATATCTGTAAATTTACTATTACTGTTAGAGTACAGTAGCCAAAATCCAAATGCTTAATAAGGGTGCAGGAGAAAAACCAACTTAGTCCAAAAAAAATCGATTTACAGATTATGATGCCATTCGATAGTCTGTGGTCCATATTTTAACATGCCAAAAGCTGCAGGAGAATAACTAACTGAGTTACAAGATACAGCCATTTTAAAATGTTGTACCGCAGGGGAAAAACTAACTCAGTCCATCTGGTTCTGGGGGAAAAAGCAACTGAGTCCACAGTCAGCTGACCTTAGCGCATGCGCAAACAATCCATACTCTGTGGTTCAGCTGTAGCAGACTAAACAACACACTCCTTATTGTCTCTGTTGTGTTAGTTTGTACTGTTGAAGTGAAGTTTTAGGTTATTAGTGTTTATTTGGTGTGCGTATTTGAATTAGCGTTGGTGAATATTGTGTTTAGTGCCAATCACTTGAAAATGATTGACGGTGAGCTGCAAAGTGAAAGTGATGATGAAGCCACTAGGGGTAAGTGAAGTAAAAATACGAAAAAACGAAAAATAACTGGGAGAGTTAGGGATGTCGCCAAAAAGCTACGGGCTTGCTCATATGAAACGGGTGAAGATTGCCGTTGTAAAACGATACGAATGTTTTCAACAAGTTACACCAGAAGAGAGAAATTCCTTAATTAAACAATTCAATGACATATAGGGCGTGATAGGAGGTACCAATGCTCAAAACAGCTACTTGGGTGGACTAATTGCGTTGCATCCTGTTTCTCGGAGGAGACCTCGGCTAGACGAAAACCAAGCTAGAATGAAACGAAGGTTCTTTTTCATACAAAGTTAGAGTTGTGAGAGATGAGTCTGCCGTTGAGATCCCTGTTTGTTTTAAGGCCTTTCAGTCTCTTTTTGGTGTTAAACCTTTTAGGCTACACAGAATCAAGCAGTCAATAATGACCACTGGTAAATCTCCCGTAGATAACAGAGGAAAACATTTTAATCGACCTCGTAAAGTCCCAGAGGCTACACGCGAAGCTATGATGAGCTTTTTTTTGTTCTTTAAAAGGTAGACGGGCTCATTACAGCCTTCATGACAGTACCAAAGTGTACTTACCTGAAAATTTAAATGTCAAGGAGCTTTCTGTCAATGTTTTTAATAAGAACCCAGGCATGGAAATTTCCTACGAGACATTTCGACACACTTTGTCACTGAGTTCAATATCGGGTTTGGATACCAAGAACTGACACATGTTGTTTTTGTGACGAAAATAATGCAAAGGTTTCAGGAATTGAAAGAAAGATTGCTGCCAGTGTCAGTTGAAGAAAAAGAATCCCTACTTGAAGAAAAAGAAAAAACTGGAGGAAGAGCAAAAAACTGCATATTACTAAGGCAGATTGGTTTTACAAGTTGAAACGTAAAGCCAAAAATCAGCAAAACAACGCAATGAAGTGGAGGCTATTGCGATTGATTTCGGGAAGAATCTACCGACCCCCAACATCTCCACTAGTGAAGTTTATTTTAGACGACAGGTTGACATTTTACATCTTCAATGTACACATCTTGTCCACTGGGAATCCATCATGTACACCTATGACGAGACTGTTGGTAAGAAGGGATCTGATGATGTTGCCTCTTTTTTGTACGATTTTGTCCAAAATTACCTGTCAATGGAAGTGAAAAAACCCTCTACATCTTTGCTGATTCATGCGGAGGTCAAAATAAGAACCACACTGTAATGAAGATGTTGCACTACCTCACAACTGAAGAGAAACGGTTTGACAAAAGTTTATAGTGACTTTCCCAGTAAGAGGGACACTCTTATATGGAAAATGACAAAAATATGGGATTAATCCCTAAAACAGCAAAAGCTGAAACACCTGACGGTTGGAGATCTGTGTTGGAGAACGCTCGAGTAAAACCATCACCCTTCACAGTGGTTTCTTGCCAACAGAAAATGTTCAAAAAATGGGGAGAGTTTTTGGCATCCAAAGACTACAAAAATAAGTTTCTTCTTTGCCGTCAGACCGGTAAAACAACTTAGATTTTTTCCAAGATAAATGTCTCAGCTTAGAATATCGGAACGGATACAATGGGGCCTTTTTTCACATCATCCATAAAGAAGAATGATAGAGAGAAAGAAAGAGAAGAAAAACAAAGAAAAAAGAAGAACTTGCCTAGGCCTGAGCATATGGCTGAGCCTGAACAATCCTACAATGCACCCTTAGCACTGTCAAAGGAAAAGTGCAACGACCTAAAAGTCCTTCTAAAGTTTTGCGAAGAAGAAGGTTCAAAGGAATATTACATGAACCTTTTTGTGGGAAATGAAACAGCGATTGAGGTTCCAGCCGTTGATGTAGCCGCTCATGAGACTGCAGAAGCTAACTTTTAAAGGTACGTTTTTGAAATCTATATCTTATTCAACTGTTTTACTATTTTTTCCAATAACTTTCCGTTTAGCAGTGATTAATGAAATAATATGTATGTTCCTAAAACATTCTAACACAAAATTATTTGTGAAAAAATAACAAAACCTAAAGATACTTTGTCTTTGCAAATATTGAATTATTCACAATTTTCTTTTTGTTAGTATTTACAGTTGTGAGGATTAAAACTATATCCTATTAGTTGGATATTATTTGGTTTTTTCATTGTGTTTTAGGAAGAAACCTCAAGTGAAAATGTAACCTAAAGTGGAGGTAACCAAAAGTGTGTGTGGAGCTAACTAAAAGAAAGACGTTGGACCATATCCAATGAAAATGACAGACTTTCACAGTTTTCAAATATTTACATATATCTAAGTTTTGTTTTTGTCCTTTTTTCAATCAAATGTGATAATAAACCAGAAGTTAAAAAATATTGACTAGTTTGTTTCATTATTTACAGGGGGAAAACCCAATTGAGTCCATCGTGTGGCAGGGGAAAAAAACCAACTAAGTCCATGGCGTTGTTACCGGGACAATTTTTTAAAAAATAAATAATTGTTGCAATGAGCTAATTTTTTTATATTTTATAAAAAAACAGTTATACTAAACCATAGATCCAGTTTTTAAGGTCAAAAAGTTATGTTCTTTTTTTACAGACCGTTTGAAACTTTGTTTTTGCTCTCCTGAAAAATTTTAGTTTTGTGACTAAGTTGGTTTTTCTCCTGCACCCTTCTTATGTGTTCACTGTTTTAATAAATCTGTTGTATATTTTGGAAACTAACTGGGAAAAATTAGATGTTTATTAATTATTTTCGCTGTATCAGTTGGAAGTGCATAAATGACATGTTTTCATTATTGAAAATATGGGTTGTAAAACAATTTTTGTAAATGTACTATATAGTGATGTTGTGTTTGATAATCTATTGAGAATACTTTCAAATGCTAAAAAAGCTTTGTCTTCTTTTTGACTTTGGTAAAACATTGAAGAGTTTACTTAACAAACATTAGCAATTTGTATTGATTATATATATAATATATATATATAAAAGACTCACCAAAGTTGTAATATGAATGGCAAGAGCAGCAGAGTGTTGAACACCTCTCAAGATTTGACTGAACTGACAAGTGTGCACAGTGTGAGTAAAGCAGACAACTGGTGGCTAGAAACATAAAATGTAAATAAGGTGAGAGGCCTTGGACAACCACCTGTTGTATGTTATGTAAGGCCATGTGGCTGCTCTGCCGCTGAGCTGTGCTGTGCACTCTGTGTTGTTACTGGTACTGTGCGTTGCTGGTGTTGGTGCGGGTGCTGTCTGTTATCGTCTCTCAGCCCAGTAGTCCAGTTTCTCATCTTACAGAGTGCAGACTGTGGCTCCGTCTGCGTCCAGTGCCACTCAGTTTGTGTATAAACTGTTAATACAGATTCGTTCTTATCCTTTATTTCAAAATTAGGTTTTAATATTCATACTCACTATATACGTGCGAAAATATGTGACAGTCATTAATTAATTTTGGCTGGCTTATAATTTAAATTTATTTTTTACGTACTGTCTAATGTTAATGCCTTATTAATCATTGTGTATAAAGTGGTCCAAAAGATTAAGAAAATACAGTATTAGTTAACACACTTATTTCTGCATCTAGGCATGTTATGTAACTCTTTCAAGACTTTTGCAATTTTAAATACTTTTATACAAAGTGAATTTATTTCTTATCAACCAATAAATAAAAACAAAAAACTTCACTATTACTTATAAAAGTAAAGAATCTGATCAAATAAATTAAAAATTTAAAAAAAATTAATTAAAAATTATACTTCAATTATGTATGAACCATTAAAAAATATAATTTTTTAAATTAAACCTAATCGTAGAAGCCATTTCCCTTAATCCAAAATAAATATAAAATGTACTTTATGTTTACTTAAATGGTATAAAATTGCAGTGACTTTTTTAAATATTTTTGGTCTTATAAGGTACTTAATTATTTTGTAACAAATTGCACGAGTATTTACTGTTAGTCAGTAATCTGCAATCCAATGGTGATAACAACTAAATTATACATTAAATCATTTAATGCCTTTGTATATAAATGCTATCTGCAAAATTTTAAACTGCAATATTTTATTAATAGACAAAAAGGTGCATAGTATAATACGGTAAATATTCAATTATATTCATACACTGAGTACTATCAAGTGTTGGTAGGTTCGCTCGACTGTCAACATTGAGCCCTTTCAATATTTCTCATTTTATAAAGTAATTGTTTCAAAAACTTAGTTTTGGACAGTTTTTTTTCATAAATTTAATAAATACATATAAGAATGTCAGTTATTTCAAACTTATGGTTATTTAATGCACTATAAGTAAACAAATCTAAATAAATACTGTGTGTTTGTTACAATTATGCTCTACTAAGTATTAAAAATCACAAGTGACTATTTTTTCACCCATTTTGTATTTTTTCTTATTTTGTACGGGTATGGCAGTTTCAGTCACAACTAATTAGAAAAACGACACAGTAGATTAAGCTGTTCTGGAATAATGGGTTGTTTGTAGATGGTGTGTAGTTTAAATCATCAAGTCCTACTCACCAATTTACAATCAATTATTTTAAATTACACATACCTGTTGAGTATATATATATATATATATATATATATATATTTATTTATTTATATATAAATATATGTCAATATATTTTAAAATCTTAAATAAACTGTACTTTACATAGGTTTACTCTTAATTATGTCTATTTGACATCATATTTGACATATTTTTCCTAGTTTGGTAAACCAGTGTTCCATTTAATTTTAAAAGTACGATTGACAAAAGTAGAGCAGTAGCTGGACTGATGACCCATATTTAAAAGATTTCACAGTGGGTGAGTTCCTTGTGTAACTTTACACCTTGTCTCGCTAGTGCTTCTCAACTTGATACTTTGTGGGCTGTTGAGTCTAGCATATCATATTATGTCGGTGTGCACTCTGCCCGCTTTGCCATTCATGTATTCTTTCCGTCTTATGAAATGTAGGCAACCGTATTCATTGTGCAATTTTAAACGTATTTAATGTGTTTCGGAACGCTTTTGAACTTTTATTTTATAAAACTTGTAGACAATAGAACATTTTGCACTATGAATATAGCTGTTTGTCTGTTGTATTTTTTAAATTATAAACTGCTCAGATAAAAGCATTGTGATTGGCATAGATAGAACATAATGGCTTATAACTTAGTGTTCATAATGACAGTAATCATATCACAGGGTTAAAAATGGTGTCCTTTTTTATACTTTGATGTCAAATATTAGAAAAAACTGTCACACAAATAATAAAAGGCATTTAAACAATAACCCCAAAAATGCCCCATAAACCCCAATAATTTGCTTTCCTTTTTTTTAGTTTTGGATGTCAAATAATTGAGAAAAATTGTTTTTAGTGCTGTATATAAGTAAATAAACATATTCATGTAGAGATTTCACCCGTGCTTAGAGTTCATGTGGGCTTAGTCAGGGTGACCAAGATACGTGATATTGGCTCCATAAAAACAATGTTAAATATTAAACACTTTACACCTGTAAATTTTGGTTGTAAAATTGTGGGGCATGTCTAATTATAAAGAGATAACTAATAAGCATCTAAAACTGTTTAAAATGTTTTTTTACTTATTCATGAAAACATTTCAAATCTTTTGTATTTCATAACTAAAATGTTTACAAAGTACAAAACTTACTTTAAAAACTTAGAAGTTTAAAAAAAAAATAATTTTTTTTCTTTGTCATAAAAATGTTTAAAATTCAAGCAGAAATTAAAAGTATATTCTTTGTAAAACTTGTCTATGTATCACTAAAATAGAAAACTAAAATACTACTATACTTAAATTACACAATTCTGTACAACTAAAAAAAGAATATATGATTAGAACTTAAATAACTATTTAGATCCTCAATTGTTTTGTAAAATAATTGTAAACAGAATTTAACAATAACTACAATTTAATAACTGTTCGTGTTTTAAATTAAATGTCAAACGTAAAAATAACCACTGTTAAAATTTGTTTTATTTTTATTTTAATCTCAACTGTAAAACTTAAATATTTTAGATAATTAAGCATACATTATTAAAAACAGAAGAAACTATCTGGTGGCATGCTCATTAATGCCAACCACAAGGTAAAAACTGAAAAATACCAACATATCAGGATTACACGGTGGTTTTCTGATTGCAGTTTACTCATAATTTCGCTATTGTAGTAGGTTTACTATGGACTGTTATGTCACACTGAGGCAGAGAAGTGAGTGTATAGTGATAAGATGTGTGTAGTGACCCCTGAACAGTGACCACGTTTGCTGTCCATGAATGATGAGTTGTGTGGTGTTCCGTTTTGTACAATATTCAGTGAGTTATGTCAATCATAATAAAACCTGAGACCACTGACGATTATTTCCGGAGATTTCAACTATGGAGTCTGGCTATTGATTACAAAGATTTATACACTAATGTAAGTACTTATTGTATATTACTAACAAAACAAGATGGTACAACAGTTCATCCTTAACCTTACTTTTGTAAAGTGTGCAATAATTGTCTTAAAAATATTTGTAACTAATAATATATTATAACACTGTACTGACATTAAAATTTACAGATAATTACTATTAATTATACATATGTATTAATAAATTTTCAAAGTACAATACCAGCAAATATTTAATAAAAGCTATAAATAACTGTGTGTTGGTGGTATTACAGCTACAAATAGGATCAGCTAACCCATGGATGGGAGTTGGAGTTTAAGACGATGTTTTGCTGAACAAAGCAGATTAAAGACTGTTCAAGGACTTAAAACAATAATCAGGTGTTCCGTATGACAGTATGTGTTTGCAAAGTATTAGTAAGCTTTGCCAAACTAATCCAGAAATCGTTTAAAATCATTGGTGTATCAAATCAGGTTAAATTCTATATGTTTATCTTGTTAAAATGTTTAGGAATTTGTTATTAGTACATATATTAAATATTTCTTTATATATTAAATCTATACAGTTAATTTGTCCAAAACAAGTGAACAGATTATTCGTACAATACATTAAGTTTAAATATTTTGTTGTTTATTCAACCAAAAACTAAATTTTTAAAAACTATTTTCAAATATCTTTTATGTAGTAAAATAACAGTAGTATTTATTATTACTAGTTTTTGATACTTCAGATACTAACACTTTTTACCCCTGTTGGTATGTTTAAAGCGTTTCACAAAAGTAAATAATATACTAAGTTGTAATATACTGTACTTGTACAGTAAAGTACAAAATATTAATTTTTATATCTATATTTTTACGAGGAAAGTGAAATCTAATAATGTTTTGAAAAGTGCTGAAGAATATTTTATAAGGTCTTAAGTTAAAAATTATTCAATCATTAATGTTTTTACAATACTATTGAGTCAGTAAAATCAGTTATATGTAGTTATTAAAATGTATGTTAAAAAACATTAAACTACATGAGATGTTTCTAGTATTTTCTAGATTATAAATTTAATAATTGAAAACGATAAATGTGTATGCATCATATAATTATAAGGGGGTGTGCACATTGTTCAGTTTTTTTGTTAGGTTTACAAATTATATTGATTATTAATAATATATATTTTGTTTTAACATGAAATATTTTGAATTGATATTTTAAAGATATATTCATGATAAGGTGTTTTCAGAAAAAGAAGAGAGAATTTAGTTTAGTTTAAGAGCACTTCTAGAGAGAAATTGATAAGTACAAAGTAGATTTTAACTGATTCAATTGTCTAAATATTGCAGAACAGAAATCATTAAACAAGAAAATACTGTTATAAAGAAGCTCGACCACTTGTTTATGGTCTTCATACATCGTTACTGAGTAGGGAAAGATTCCTCTGTTAAAAAAACTTCCTTTTTAAATTATTACATTGCATTAATACAGCTGAATTATAACATTACAAATTGATTCTGTAATTCTGATACTATAATTTTGCATTCCTTTTCAATATGAAATCTAATTTATACTCTTATCCTCTTCAATATACATATTTTTATTTGTTTTTATATTTTGTCCCCTTTGTTATCACAATTATTAAATTTGAATGTTTTACAGGAACAAATTTATTATTCTTTGTTGGAAGGTTATTTTTGACGATGGAAGGATTGTGAAGGAAACAGAATTTTTCCGGACATTTGCCATCGTTCAGTGAAAAACTTTATTATATCTTGAAACAAGAGGGTTTATTGTTTTCTCTTCAGAAAAAGGAGAGTTTGTCAAATGCTTAAACTTTCAATTATAAAGCCCCCTTTTAGATGTTTTATTTTATTATAACATATTAATAATATTAAAAAATAAAACATACAAATTATTTGTTATATCCTGTTACCTCCCAGTAATATATCCAATTTAAATATAGTTTTCAAAAAATATTTATTTTGCTGTTAATTTTTAATGAAAAAGATCAAAAGTAAGTTAAGTATGTTATCGCTAGTGTAAGGTTTACTAAATTGTTTTTGTCCAGTCTGAGGTTTAACAGATTAACTGGATACTTTACACACCATTACATAACAAAATATCTCAGTTTGTAAAAGTTATATAAAGCTGTTTCTTGGCACTCATCCAATCAGGAAATCAAGGCGGACTGGTTCCAGCTTTCTTTGACCTCATAAAATATTTTATTTTTTTACATCTAATTAAAAAGTGTTTATAAACAAGTTCAAGTATGGACAGTTGTTATGAGATCTCTTATATAATACACAATCTTGGATTATCTTTTCATTCAAAACCCATTTTCTTAGAAAGAATGAATGGAACACCACTCATATATAGTAATTACTGTAAGATAATAACGAATTCAGGGGTTTGATAACTGTTACAGTTTTAATGGTTCAATTTTGTTCTTGGTATTTTAATAAATGGCTCTAAAAGCAGGCTTACCAGACATTTTAAAATTGTTTTTTATTTTGTATCTGAGTTTTCATATTGTTTTTGAATTTCTTTCTCTGTATAACACATATGATTTTAATGTTCTTCATGAATTTTAGTAGTTTATTAATACAATTCGGATTTATCAATTTGTGTCCATTCAAAACAATTTTAGATGTTGTTTATTTATGACTCAAAGTAGACCTTTTCACGTTTTAATATTATAATTTTGGGTAAATATTACAAGTAGACAAACATTTAAATACTTTTTCATAATGGCAACTGTTTAAATCCAAATTAAAAATGATGTATGCTCATGAAAACTAATATTCAAAAAATGTTTATGTACTAAATTAATAGTATTTGGTTTAGAGTACAGTGTTCATAGTTGTCTTTTATATAGAGTAGATTATAAAATAAGATACTTTCAAATGGTTTTATGTACAAAAGTGGTGTCAATGTTAAAGCTGTGTTTTCTTCTTCTATTTGTGTAACAGAAAGGTTCCCATTCTAGTACAAAACACAGTGAGTTAATACTACTCATTGATTAAATTACCCTTAAGATACAAGTTTAAAACGATTTTAAAGTATTAGTAGGTGTAGTGATAAAAATTGTAAAATCTACTATTAAAGCATTAAAATATTGTTTTCAATCATTTCATGTAAAATTTTCAAACTAAAGTATATTGGAGTTTTAATATTAGCTAAGACACTTTAATAAAATTTAGCTAAAATCTTCTTTTTTGTAGAAACCGTCGTAGTAAAAGATTGTAACTATATGATTGTAATAAACGAGGTATTGGAGATTTATGGAAGGGGAAGAATATATCAGAACTCTTTTGTCATGATCAATTCCTTAGCTATTTTTTTTAGTTTAATTTTAGTTTATTCAATCCCCATTCAAAGAGTGTTTGTTATTGCAAAATGTACCAGTGTTTAGTTGTGTTAAACGCTTCTGGATTGTAAAATATTGTGAGATTGCTTTGAAAAACTAAGTTAGAAATGTTACAGCTAAGAGGAGACATACAAAATTACTATAAATAATTTATTAAATTGAACTCCAAGTAAAACTAAGTATAACACAAGTTATGTATATTCACATTCAAGTTCAATAATGTAGGGAGAATAGTTAGTTGTAAATAATAATGAGTATAGGCAGTAACAGCATATGTGTAGTGTGCAAGGCTGGTAGTCCAGAATCTCCTCCAAATTGCGAACTACTTCCTGAACAGATAATCAATCTGTTAACTATTTATCATGAAGAAGATAGTTGAAATATGCTACCATTCTTTGACCAAATGCTCAAAAAAATTTGTTGCTCAAAATATTCAAGTTATCAGTAAGTTTAAATAAATTAGTTTAAAAGTAGGTAGAAACTGAATTTCAGTGATTCTGTTACTATGTCTGTAGAGGCTAGTTTAAAGTGCATTGGTAATGTTACTATGTCTGTAGAGGCTAGTTAAAGTGCATTGGTAATGTTACTATGTCTGTAGAGGCTAGTTAAAGTGCATTGGTAATACATTTCTACTCATTTTATATAAATTTTCTTTCATCAAGAGTTCGAAAGAACATGTACAATTATTTCCTACAACATGTCCGATTTTTGGAAATTAAAATTCATAAGCATTAAATTTGTTTTTATTTTCTAAATACTGTAGTATCAAACTTGAATAATTGTGTAACCTCATTGCATTTTGTATGATACTAACAGTCCTTAGTAAGGGTAACAAAATTTTCAATAAAAATGTTCTTTTTTACTCATATTTGATATTTATGTAATATTAAAAATGTATAAAATAATTTTGCACTCATGTCCAAAGTCTCAAAACCAATATCTGTTGACATTTTAGGCATCTCTAAGCATTTTAATCTGGTATAGGTTGTTTATTTTGATTAGTTTATTTTGTTTACATTATTTAGTATGATTTAGTTTTGGGGGTTTTTTATTAGAGGATTTGAAATAATAAAACGTGATTTTGTAACAAACAACAGCCTAATAGTATCTTTTATGCTTGATTTCCTTTGTGTGTTGTTTATTTTTGACAGTGTACAATTCTCCATAGAGTGATAGGATTGTTGTGACATTGCTATTGCTAAGTGTTATAAAAAACAAAGTGAAGAAAGGAACAAAACATGTACGTTGTGTGTTAAGAACACAACAAACAATGGCAACTTTGCATAAAACAAAACTAACTATTCTGTTCCTGCTAGGGCTAAGTCATTGTCATTGAGAAACTATTATGTAAGAACAAGTCACTTGCATAAATTTGACAAAGTAGCATTTATCCCTTCCAAAGCCAATGTTTACAGTTTGAATTTATAAAAAACAATACTTTTTATGTACATATTAACTAACTAACTTCAAGTTTATTAAAACTCTGGAAATTTATTTGGTTTCTAGCAATATGCCGTACACACACTCAGACACAGGTTTATAAGAGCGCTGTTTGCCAAAGTGGATACTGTACTTCACCTAAAAACTAATACAAAGCCTGCATATAAAATTTCACAAATATTTGTGATTTTTCATAAAAATTGGCTGCAAACTAGTACCTGGCAGTATGCTTAATATTCTAGTAATCGCTACTACAGATTAATTAATGTTGGTTATTTTTTATTTTTGATATTTAAAAAATGCAATATAGGAACAAATCTCTTAGTGAGATTTCATAATAATGAAACAACTTAAAGAAAATGTGACTGGAAACATTAATTAAGACCTACAGGGAACTGTAACAATTTTGGTTGTCTGCTATGTGGAGGTGATCTGGCTGGTTTTGCTGCCTCTTGAATCTACATAGTTTATAATTAGCATGTAATTTTATCAAAATTAATTGTGCAACAAGTTTACAAGAGTTTATTCACATATTGTAGTGTATATAATTACATCACAAACGTAACATGATGTTTTAAACAATGTCACTGTACAGACATACTTTATTACTTTATGTTATTATTGAAGATGTCCAAAATGTGTGTCTAAAATTTAAACATGGATTTTTCTTAATAAATTTCAATTTGATTGAACAAATTTAAATACTTTTACTCTAGAACGTTGTATAGACATCTTTCCAAAAATGAAACCGTGACTAATTCAAATTTAATGTTTTCCTTGCATCATTTAATGTGGATTTTAATTCATATCTTTACAACAACAATCTGAATAATGATTGTTTTTGCTTTTATAATTATTTGATATCTATTTTATGTAATATCAATATTTTTTAAGTTTTTAGTTTGTTAACATTGCTTACTATTTAATTACGGACATGTAAATTAAATGATAAAAAGCCTTAAAACCGTTTAAAATTATCCCCTTCATGGAGTAGCAACCAATTAATTAGATAAAATACAAATGTCCGGAAGTGGTGGGATGTTTGAATTGAAGTAAACAGATCTAGTTATCATGTTTCAAAGCTTTCAATTGATAAATTAAACTTGTTGAAAGAGTTTTATAGCCGCATAATAATACTAGATATTACTAATTAATTCATTTATTATCTTTCATAATTACTACTACTAGATTTTATAGTTACTTTTTTACTACTAGATTGT
Organism: Homalodisca vitripennis; assembly: GCF_021130785.1. Lineage (NCBI taxonomy): Eukaryota > Metazoa > Arthropoda > Insecta > Hemiptera > Cicadellidae > Homalodisca > Homalodisca vitripennis. Next base: position 27,295,613 of record NC_060215.1, read on the forward strand.
ATAGCCACAAATAAAGGATGTTAATGGTTATTTTTGTTTATACACGAATACTTAATGAAAAATGGTACATAAGCAACGGTTATGGGCTGTAACCAAAAGAACATAATTTTCTTATATCAAGTAGAACTTAAATAGTATCATGAAAAGCTTAAAAAGATTAACCTTAATCAGATTGTTTTAAATGGACACACACACACACACACACACACACACACACACACACACACACACACACACACACACACATATAAAATATATTTATTACACATATATGTATTGTGTTAAAATCCATATTAAATGGACTTTGAGTACTTGTGGTTCAATTTATGTGAAGATTTAAAAAGTGTAAAATGAATAATGCTAAATTTATTAGGAATCTTTAATGACAGAAATTCAAATCTGGATGCTCGTATTAATTATCTTTCTACTACGTTGTCTAGAGTAATTTATCTTCTCAGGCGGCTTACATTCTGTGTTAATACAAATTATGTGAGAACGGCTTATTTTTGCCTGTTTTCAATCCATTATAAGATATGGACTTGTAGTGTGGGGCAATGCAAGTAAGATTAATAACATTCTTATTCTTTAAGAAAAGTTTATAACAATAATTACCAACTCACAGCCACTTAAACATTGTAAACCTCTGTTTACTACTTGTAAATATCAGACCATAGAAAACCTGTATCTCTTTGACCTTATGAAATGTATTTTCCAAAATACACTATTATTAAAGCCTAGCAGTAATAAACACTTCAACAACACGAGGAATAAGAATGTTGCTATGTCCACTTTAACAGATAACTAAGACTGACATTCTTGTATTGCACTGAGGGTATACAACCACTCGTTACCCTTGTTGTTGAAGTACAATAAAAAGTAATTTTAAATTAAATATTACTTATTGCTGTTAGATAACTCATTTTTTGCACTGGATGAGTTCTTCTGGTTGAAAAACGTTTTATTTTGAATTCCCCAACGTCATTGCCTGTGTTCTGTATATATTAGCGCTTATGTTTATATTTTCAACTGACTTGGCTATCAATGAAAGAGGTACAATGAGACTTTGTCAACGATCTGTGATTTTGTTTACAATATACAGGTTTTTTGTTGATTAGATGTCATTGAATACAAGAATACAACTGTTTTATTTATCTATATTTTTGTTAATGAGTTCGATTAAGAAAATGCCATGTTTAATTTAGATGTCTTAATATTATCTGCATTGTGTGTAAATTGCATCACAGTTTTGACATTTGAAATTCATACTTTTCAAAAAGAAAATAAAGTTTCGAAATTAAAGTGTTGCCATTTCTAATAAGTTATATAATATCTCAGTGGTGGTACCAAAACAGAATATTATAATTTTGATAATGTCTAAAATTGTTATACATATAGGAGAATAATAAGGTGAAACCAAAATATTTCATACAAATTACTAAGCGTGACCAACTACAATGTGTAGCCATCCTGACAAGGGAAATGTCCAAATATTGTCCTCTGGGTTGTTACATAACAGTGACTAAATGAGCCAAAATGAATCATGAAGCTACTTGTAAATCTCCTGGTGATGACATCATATGTTACCATCCATTATTGTTGCCAATCAAGCAAACCATTATGTAACCACCCTGGTCACGCAACTCTTCCATGCTGTTTTTAGTCACGGGTTTGGAAAATGTTATGCTTTGTATTTAGGATTGGTTCATATAGAAATGTATGTGTGTATCTGTACGTATGTGTTTACTTTTATTTGGAATAGCATAATAATGCGTAAATGTGTAATCTGAATAAATCCTTGAAATATTATGATCTCAACAAATAGACTATATACTTGACTAAGGTAAAACTTTTAAAACTATTTGTGTAAAACTTTATTTTTAAAATACTGCATAAATGACTTTAAAAAATCATAAATACAGTACACAATTACATATAGTGTAATTGATAAAAAATGACTGTGAAACCAGCATATTTTTGGAAAATTTAAATATTTAGTACTTCTGTAATAGAAATTCAAACTGAACGAATTCTAATCAGAACATTGATATGAGTTGTAATAAAACAGCCTATATTGGTTGTGTAACACAAATAAAATAAATGTGTGTTTAACAGAAATGCTTTAGTAAATACCTAAACATACATTTTTGAGTTCAGCAAGCAAACACTTGAACCTAAGTCAATTAATTAACATCAATAAGACACGACTTTGAAGACTTCTCTCTGAATGACTCTGATATCCAACACAAGTTTGCTACTCTGGTAAACTATCGGTGTGGGATATTCAACTGGTACAGTGGCGTAACTAGGACTTGGCTTGGGAGGGAGGGGGTGAATCTGATTGAAGAGCACACCTCAAGTTGGATTGCCACTATACAAATATATTTTAATTTTTAAACCTCTTAGTAGGACGGTTTCTATCCCTCTCACCCACCACATAAGTACACTACTGATTTAGCAGCAAGTAAAACCAGCATACTAGTACATATTTGCGTACTAAAGGTCTTGTGTACTGTAGTGTTTAGTGTCCAGGCAGCTGTCGAATAAGGTATATTAGGCCAGGTGCTAGTGATACAGCTAATTACGTTGTTCATTGATTGTAATCCAGAGAAGTCGCTTTGAAAGTGTCAAATGAGAAACAGACAACTGAAATGGAACACTTAAGAGTTTCGAAACATTTTAAAAACCATGAATATGTTTGGAATACCTCCCAAAGAACGGCAGAAACTCAATAGTCAATAGTAAATAGTCAAACGTCTTTATTCATGAATCATGTACATTGGTGGTACAGTGAATAGTGTCAAAATAAAATATAAACCTAAAACAAAAAATGATACATACTACATACAGAAATGTTGTGTAACTACAGCTAACTATGGGAGGTGGAAAACTCATCTAATGAATAAACTGCTAAATGTATTATATATTCTTTGAGCGTTTTCTTAAATTTTGACCAATCATTCTCTTTTTAATTTTTTCAGCAACATATTTTAAAAATGTGTTACCTGCATATGAGGGCTTTATAATAGATGATTGATTTAATTTTTTTAATAACAGAAAAGAAAACATTGTAATTATTGTCCATAGTTATCTTCAAGAAGAGGGTTAGGCTCATAAAAATAAAGTTAAATAAAATTTCTTTAACGCTTGTTTTTGTATCCCATTAACAACTAGCAGTTTCGTGAAAGTTAATTAAAGTTGAGAAACACCCTCTTGCACTCGTCTTTTTCAATTGATTAAAAATTTGTGACCGAAACCAGCTAAAAGACATCCTGAAAAAGCCTTGAGGGTTGTAAAAATTACTTAGTTTTAGTTCCGATAAACGCAATCGATGGATGACCTTTCCTCGGAACGAATGAATGTTATTGAATAGATTTCGTACAAGAGCGGACATATGCAACTTGTAGAAATATAAATGGAGAATGTCAGTAGACATGACATGTAATTGTGATAGACAGACTCGAATTATGGAACACATAGTTAATGACTGCCCTTTACAGGTTTATCCATACGGTTTGGCTGATATGGATGAGTGAAGCAGGGCTTGAATGGCTGAGAGTGTTGAAGCTTTTTTTTTACCTTTAGACATGATGCAAGTACCTTGTGTACTGAAGTAATTTTAATATTAGCTTTAATATTATTTTGTACTCGTTTATAGCAAGAATGGTAGTCGGCATAGAGACGCCAAACGAGATATAATATTATATACACATTGTATATACTAACAACTAGCACCGTATGAGCAGTCTTCATAGTAAAATGACCAGCGAGTAACCCAATATGATGTTAGCATCGCCTTAACCCGTAAAATGGTAGTGAAGCATATAGTAATGATGTCAAGTTCATATCGGTCGCTCACTGAGCAAACACAATATACCTGTATGTGTAGGTAGATACCAGTATAGTGTTTATTTAAATAAATTATGTGGTATTATTCTGTTTTACCCAAGACTTGAAACATCCTTTCTGGTTAAGAGCGGTATTTGTTGCTTACTGAAGTTTTATATTTTTTACTACAAACATGAAATACTGTAAATACAGATTTTCAAGTATATAAAACGTAATTCTTTCACAATTTAATATGAGCAGTCTTCATAGTAAAATTACCAGCGAGTAACCCAATATGATGTTAGCATCGCCTTAACCCGTAAAATGGTAGCGAAGCATATAGTAATGATGTCAAGTTCATATCGGTCGCTCACTGAGCAAACACAATATACCTGTATGTGTAGGTAGATACCAGTATAGTGTTTATTTAAATAAATTATGTGGTATTATTCTGTTTTACCCAAGACTTGAAACATCCTTTCTGGTTAAGAGCGGTATTTGTTGCTTACTGAAGTTTTATATTTTTTACTACAAACATGAAATACTGTAAATACAGATTTTCAAGTATATAAAACGTAATTCTTTCATAATTTAGTCTTGCCATTTGTGTAACAGTATCATATATTTTGTAGACTCATTAAATGTAAATGAATAAAAAACCTTACAAATTGAATAGAAAGGCGACTAGTGTTTAGTTCCTTTAATTCAAAGGAGGAAAGGGAGTTTCTGGGATTGAGATATATTTACCAATAATTTCTTTGTTTAAAGAATGGTTACAGATTTATGGGGGAGCAATCGTCCAAAAATTAATAAACTATTTACATTATGTTTATGTCATAGTCATAATACTTTATTTACATATCCGCCAAGAACAGTAATTGCGTCAAGTTACACACAGGTTAAAATATCTTAATACAAGATGTAAAGTAAAATAATTTAAATTAACATAAGTATATAAAGTTGTATTTTATTCAGTTTACGCTTGAGTTCCTCTCCAATTGAAGAATTCTGCCAGTGTGTAGAACGGTCGGTCCTGAAGCCATGTTTTTACTCGCTGAGCAAACTGTCTCCTGTTAGTCCTTTTCAGGTCTTCTGGGAGGTTGTTCCACATTTTCGCCCCCATGTAGCATGGTCTCTTTTCAGTTGCACTGAGGGTGTGTGCAGGAAGGCAGTAATTGGTTGCATGTTGTGTATTATAGTCATGTATCTGGGCATTCGTTCTGATTTCTTCTGGAGCCATTGTATAGACGTACTTAATGACTTCGAAAATGTAAAGGTTTACTATTGTTAATATTTTTAGCTGCCTGAAGGTCTCCCTACAAGATTCTCTGTGCTGGAGGTTTCCTAGGCTTCTTATTGCATTTTTCTGAAGAATAAGGACTCTTTGTATGTTTCCAGCTGTAGTACCTCCCCATACTACAATTCCATAGCAGAGGTGTGACTCAAATAGCGCGTAGTAGGCGGTCTTAGCTGTTTCCATGTTGCTTATGTTCTGTATGTTTGGTTCACAACCAAGACTAAATCATAGGACAAATTAACAGGATAGAAATAGAATTTTAAATTTAAAGTAAATACCTAAAATTCAGGAACCCAAGTAGAATTTAAATATCAACATCATAAAGACAACATAGATATAAAATATTAGAACATTAGAACCCCTTATATCCGACCCTGACAGACCAGGCTATGGTCAGAACTGCAAAAAGTCAGATAATCCGAGGAGGAAAAATAACACTTTTCAAAGCAAAAAAGTGATTAAAAAGCAGTCATACAGCAATTATTTCAGTGTATACATTATAAGTGAAATAGTTTTTAGCTAATAATGAAATTAAGTGCTGTATAAAACAACTAATTAATGAAAGTCTGAAATGTCCAGACACGTTTGACGTTATTTCCTAATACTGGAAATAAGCAGATGGTCGGATATCCCAAGGAGTCGATTATGCCGAAGTTGGATATGAGGGGGTCCTACTGTATTTTCAGCATTTATAATTAAGAAATAAAATTCTGAATTGCACAAAGTGTATCTTAATTATAAGACCTTTACTTCAATTTTGAGGAGACACTTTTTGACCCTCTTGCTGGACCTTATTTTCCTTAGACCACTTTGAATGGCCTGAGTTTTCACACTATTTTTCTGTGCCTGTCCCTGGGGTACTATCGAATATGGGATATAATGGTTAACAGTATATTAATACTGTGTTGGAGTGCTGATGGCAGAGCAGTCTAAGACGTTTTACTTTGGATCTGAGTTAGAGATAGCTCAGGTTCAAATCCTGTCTGTGACCCTTGCACTTTTTATCAGTACCATCGACCTTGTACTGTATCGACTCCCCCTTGTTCTTTTTGATAAGATCCTCGCACAGGCCAGTGGCCCATGAGGACGGACAGAATAAGGCTTAAAAGGGGATCGGCCTCTCCTTAAAAAAAAGTTTATTACGTCTAACTCAACATCTCCCACATCTATAAATAAACAATATAGCATTACAACACCTAACAAGTGTTAAACGGTTAATACAATTAAGTTTCATTATAGTTTCAAAGGAAGAAAAATTACTCCAATGTAGGTATAAGTGATTGTGAGTTAATTTTAAGAAGTATAGACATTTAAGTGATGTTCAATGATCGATTTCTATATATACATATATATATATATATATATATATATATATATATATATATATATATATATATATGTTTATTTGAAAATGTTATAATTTATTTCAAGCAAGAATAAGATACCTAGAGAACTTTTTATAATTATATTACGGATTGAAAGTAACTTTTATTTCAGTAGGAAGTGAATGGATGTTGTTTCTGTTACAGGGTGCTAGAATATGGATACCTCACCCAGAATTGGTTTGGGAAGGTGCAGAAGTGGTAGAGAATTATGTGGCAGCTACTCTGAAAGTTAAGACTGAGGATGGTAAAGTAAGTATTCTTTGTTATCTGATTAAATTTATTAAGATAACAGAAATATAATGGCTTATGTACTCGTGAAGTAGTAATATAGTACACACATATTTATTTTGCCAAGGTAGGAATAATTGATAAAAGAAAATTACTATTTGTGTACAAACAGGTACCTATATAAATATAACAGTGAGTGTTACAAATAAATTTATTCTCAGGGGTTTCAAAAATTCAATTATTTGAAATGGTTTGAAATCCACATTGTAAAAACTATAAACGAGGAGATTACATGTCCGAATATTAATAATTATCAACTATAACAAATATGAGAGTGAAGAAACTGCAGTCTGTGACGAAAATAAGCGTCAATATAAAACAGAAAATGAAAACTCTGCTACACATGACTACAGCTCACAGCAATACATGACTATCAGAAACAGAGAATAAAGTTTAATTACTAAAATAAACTTTTTTGGTATGGTAATTTATGTTTTTTGGCCCATTTTCAAATACTCTATAGACCGACTAATCACTTGGCATTGCCACTTTGACACGTAGGAGCATGAGATTGAGATCGTGTATGGCAAGCTACTAATAGGAGAGATTATGAAGAATTTGTCTATTGTCTATTAAATTTCTTATTATATTTAATCACGAAGAAAAATAGTACTTTTTGACTCTGTTTAAGGCTTCTGAAACTTGAAATTTAAAAAATAGTATAGGAACTTTGTTGTCACCTAACTATCTTTCCTGCAATTTATGAGGGTCATCTGAATTTTTTGAGATACTGGCAGACAGAGCACACTGCAATAATCTTATCATTCTTATCTGATTTTCCATCATTCTTATCGGATTTTACAGTGCCTATCAGTACCTGACAGCATGTTGGGTCCAGCAGTGTACTTGTATCGTTTTTTTTAGAAATATCACTTTCGTGAAGTCATGAAGTTATCAAGAGAGCATTTTTTAGCTATAATTTTAAACATATTTGTCTCAAGGGAAGTTTATTGAACATGTCAAAATTGGCTTTAGTTCTGAAGCACCATCCTACGCTACTTTTTTAATGTGGTATTCAGAATTTCAAAGCTGCCGTAATTTGCTTCAAGATGACGAACGTTCAGGTAATAATTGTATATATGCCCAATACCTCCATTGAAAATTGGCAGTATTTTTGCAACCTTAACATCTCTGGAAATGTCCAGTAATAAAGGAGTTATTCACGACTTGCAAAAATATTTAGTATACTATCTAAGATGATTTAATTTGTCAGGATTAACAGATTGTAAAGTCGTACGGAAACTCACACCATAGCGTTAAAAACATATTATGAGAAAAGATAGCAATTATTTGAAACATAGTAAAGTATAGCATGTGCTGGGAGGAGGGGTAATAATGGAAAAATCACAAAGTAGCAAATAGCACGTGTTGTGGTGAAGGGTAGCAATTAGTAGTAACTCACACAATAGCATGTTGCATGTGTTGTGAGAAAGGGTAGTTGGGAATTGATTTTTCTCAATATTTTTGACTGTGCTATAAAATTTGCTTACATCAGGTGTTGTATCGTTTCTGAAATTTTCGATATCATTTTGAGAGGATGTTGATTACGTACAATGACTTTGGATTTGGGAATTAAAAGAGGTGTTCTAGTTTAATCGTTAAAGATGTTTGTCATGTCAGTAAAAATTGATTTTTGTGTCAACTTACACCTCTTTTATACTTTCATTGCTTTATAAAGCCTCAAATGATTACTTTGTAGCCAATTTTAAATGTATTCTATTTCGCCTCCCTTTAATCACTCTTGGTAATTTTTGTTGTCTGTCAAAACATACTGCTGCCGCTGCTACTGAGTGAGACTGGTAAAAAACTTGAAAGGTGACTACATAATAGTTTAAAATTGCCTTATAAGGCCTTAATGGTTATTGGAAAATATAATATTACTGCAAATTCCACAACTAGGAATTCAGAAAGAGCTGATGTATCAGATGTTTATTTTATTGTACCTAAACAGGCAATTAAATCATGTGTTAGTAAATGGGTAGTTTTGATTAACGAGGTTATGATGACGATTGTGGCTAAAGATAAGAGAGCCTGAACCTATCCTTGCACTGAGTAGTTATCATGTTTTTGAATAAACTATACTAATAATAGTAGTAATAATAGACTCTTTCTGTCATGAGTATTACCCTTTGTAAACTACTGGTTTAAAATGCACCAGAATTAGCAACTGGGAGCACAATAAGGAAATTTTATTATATTTTCAAGTGGTAGTTTCTCTTTAGGAGGCCTCTCTTCTCAAAGACGAAAAATATGATTTTGCTGAAGTCTTGATTTGCCATTGTTCCACATGTCCATGAGCTTGATATCAAACCATACAAGCCAAGTATATATATATATATATCGTATGGGGGACAAAGGCAGCTATCCATAAATAAATAAATTAAAAATTACAATTATTTAAAAAGTACGTAAGAACAAAGTTCTTGAGTCATAAATTAAAAATAATATTAAAATCTCCCGTCACAAAAGCTAAATCCAAATTACTGAGCCAGTTTAGAGACCCATCCTCTAAACCACTCAGACCAGACCAGACCAAAAAAAACAATCGCAAAGGGCAGTCGTTTACAATGTGCTCAATTGTCTGAGAGTTTGCGCCACAATCACACGTCTGGTCGTCAGTAATACCCCACTTGAATTTCCAGTGATTGCTTCTCCCAACCCCAGTTCGAAAACGATTCAATAAAACCCATTCCTTTCGAGGAATTTCCAAGCCACCCGCTGCTTTCGTAGGATCGGATATCAAGAACTTGTTCCGTCCATCGAATGATTCCCAGGATGACGCCCAGTTAGCATTAGGCGTAAAGTTCTCCTCTATCAACTGGGATGCTGTTCGTAGTGATGGCTTGCGTGATTTGAGCCGGCTATCTTGCTGAGGAAGGTCGCGCGTAACGGGCAATTCGGGATTGGACACGATCTTATTGAACTCTCTCAGAAGAGCCTCTTTGCGTCTAATCTCAGGTGGTGCTATATTGCTCAGCACTGGGAGCCAAGGTGTTGGTGTTGCCATGAGAGTTCCAGTAATTGTCCTCATGGCCCTATTAAGAACGACATCGACCTCTCGCACATGTGCACTATTAAGCCACACAGGAGCACAATATTCAGCAGCGGAGTACACAAGGGACAAAGAAGTGGTACGCAGTACTTTAGCGTTGGCAAGCCTTACTTTAGGCAAGCCAAGTGGTTGCCAATGATAAGTCAGTTTAGATTATGTAGATTATCTTTTAAATTTTCCAATTTACACAATGTTAAAACATTGTTAGCACAGTCTTGAGGTATTTCAGCCTGTCTGTGGTTATCTATCTTCAGTCAAGAGATGTCAGACAGAGACATATCAAGTTTCAGTTTTAAGAAGAAACACAAAGAAAATTATGTATTATATCACGTATTATGTTAACGCTAACAATGTTTGAGGTATTAATTTTTTGAAAATTTGGGTTTGAGCCAGAAGGAGATCTCTTTTAGAAAATTATCATGTTGCATATCAAAATGACACTGAGTTTTAAAAGTGTTCTCCAGGAGTTGGGAAACCGTTTTTCACTATTCTATTATAATCCGTTCTCTCACAATCAATTTGAAACACTTTATATAAAACACCCTCTGTATATATTATACATGTTTATTTTATTTTATCTGTGACTGTGTTACTGTTTGTCATAATAGCTAGTTTTAAATAAAAAATACTTTTGCAATGTATACACGTTGAATTTTTTTGCCGACTCCTTGTAGACCATCCTCCATTGGATGTGAAGTTAGTAACTACCTTAAAAAATATTTCTTAAGTCCAATATTCATTTATTAAGTTTAACTTTCACAACTTGAGACAAGACAAGAATATTAGAACATCCAGAATAGGACCTACATTGTAAATGTTTCAAACTTGAAACCAGCATAATTTTTTAATTTTTTAAAGGGTGAACCTTTTGAGGTCGGATTTGAGGCAATGTACTCTACTAATAAAGAAAGACCTTTAATTTGATGTACTACTCGATCTATGCTCTAATTTAAGATTTCCTTCTGACTCCTTGTGGGCCACTTCCCTCAAAAAAAAAAAAAAAAAAAAAAAAAAAAAAAAACTAATTTAATTCACAAAGTAAACTAATATATGCAGTAATGATGTACCAAATTGTATTGCTTTACCTGTAATGGTTCGGGAATTATCAAGCCTGTGCGGGACTTTTCTTACACCCTGTGTATATTACAATGTTTTTTTTAGTTACATGATAATGTTATCTTCTAATAAGCAAAAATGATGATTATTGATAAATATATTCTTTGTTTCAGATTAAGTCAATTAAAGTTCCAAAAGAAGAAAATCTACCTCCATTAAGAAATCCAGATATTTTAATTGGAGAAAATGATCTCACATCATTGTCGTACCTGCATGAACCTGCAGTATTGTATAACCTGCAAGTACGGTTTTGCAACCAAAATGCCATCTACACTTATTGTGGTGTGTATTGTGATTTTCTCTAGGTATAACTTAAATAGTTGTTATTTTAAAGTAACTGTTGAACATCCATAACACTCGGTTTAATCACAGTTAGTAAAGTAAGACCGGGTGAGTGGTGGTTAGGAGAGATCGGGTTTTGTCGAAATTTGTTATATACCTCTATAGTGTTTGCAGTTTACTTTTTGTTAAGTAATAAATTTATTACATTTATTTCCTATCATTACTTAAATTTATTCTTTTATCTTTCAACCACAATATTAGATTATGAGCAATGATGTTATTAAATTTCATTAAATTACTCAATTCAGTATCAATCCACTAGGTTTCTGTATTCCTGTAATATTGTTGTCTCTGTGAGTAAAAATATTTTAATGTAAGGCCAGTATTTTTATAAATGTAGTACAAGAACTGTTCTCTGTCATTTAAATTCATCAAATCACTCCACTTCATTTTAGTAGTTTGGTCTTGAAAATCTTATTTCAATATGGGATTTACTAATATGATTAGAATGTTGTTTGTTGACTTAAAATATGATGCTAGAATAACGCCTTAAATTTATTGCCGATAGAGTAGAAAAGGACAACAAAAGTGTTTCTGACATTTGTCATTGAGAAGTGTAACAAAAAATTACTGAAATAAAACATTTCAGGAACTCATCTGTTGAATTAATTATTTGAATCTGCCAGATTTTTTCAGCGGGCATCAACAACACATTTTTTCTCCTTTACTTTTTTCTAAAAAACTAAATGTGAAAGTTGTATATATTTGTTTATTTGTAATAAATTTGTTGTTAATTTATATATTTTGGATTGTTATTTGAGTGGGTTTAGTAAAGTGCTATGCTGTGCTAAATGTTAATAAAGTAAACGAAACACTTTTTTATGATAATCCAGTTAATAACTTTTCAAAATGCAACGGTAAGTAGTTGTAATTGTAATTTTCTTATTCTGTAGCCTTCACTGGAAAGCAACAATATGTTGCACTTTGTTAAATTTTATGTACTTATTATTTACTTTCAATATATGCTTGTAAAACTCATAAAAACGTTTAGCACTATAGGTGAATATAGTCAACACGTATAGGATTAAACACATTATTGAGTACATTTAGCGTTTGGCAAACTTCAGTCGTTATCAGCTCATTTCTAGCATACTACACTAAACAAATACAAGAGTTTAGATCAAGGTGATATTTCAGGTATTGTTCTGGTTAGCATACTACACTAACAAATACAAGAGTTTAGATCAAGGTGATATTTCAGGTATTGTTCTGGTTAGCATACTACACTAACAAATACAAGAGTTTAGATCAAGGTGATATTTCAGGTATTGTTCTGGTTAGCATACTACACTAACAAATACAAGAGTTTAGATCAAGGTGATATTTCAGGTATTATTCTGGTTAGCATACTACACTAACAACAAATACAAGAGTTTAGATCAAGGTGATATTTCAGGTATTGTTCTGGTTAGCATACTACACTAACAAATACAAGAGTTTAGATCAAGGTGATATTTCAGGTATTGTTCTGGTTAGCATACTACACTAACAAATACAAGAGTTTAGATCAAGGTGATATTTCAGGTATTGTTCTGGTTGCAATCAACCCTTATACAGAGCTGCCTATCTATGACACCGACACCATTCACACCTATCGAGGCAAGGCCATGGGTGACTTGGATCCTCACATCTTTGCTGTTGCTGAAGAGGCGTACACAAAGATGGAAAGGTATGTAGTAACCGTATAAGTGGCAATAATTATCAAATTATGCTCTATTTTGTACTTAATATATGCATCTTTAATTGATTATATCAAGTTTTTAATTCTAACTGTAGAAATAATTCACAATTAACTCTGGTTTTACTACTCCACTAGCAGTCCTCATGCTTAATGGCATTACATATATTCTGTATATAGGTGTTTAATATGTCTTGGTGTGCAATAAATAAAATAAAGTTAATTGAATATTCTAAAATTTCATTTTACAGTTTATGAGACATTACTGTATAAAAGTTCAGAATATAAAACAGACCACGATTTTCCAGACCATTTTCGTTTTAAAAAATCTCATAATACTGTATGTTAATGATTTTGTTTTGATAAAAAACTACAACTTGTAAGCTACCTTTTTACATAATTTCTGTTCATATTGAGGCACTTATCATAGTGGCTAAGTATTTTAATATCCTCATCATAGAAGTTTGCCCCATGCCCTTCTACTATTGACTTGTAGTCTTGAGTATACTGTCATTGTCCAAGCGAACTCCACCTAAAAACTTTCAACTTTGGAAAATGTTGGTAACCTCTGGGTTCAAAATCGAATGTGAAAGGTGATAAAAAAATCTCACATCCAAACTGCCAATCAGCTCCCGCATTGCTTCTGCAGTATGCACTATGCGTTGACGTGTATTATACACTCTCCTTTTGACAATAGGCTAGCGGTTCTGGATGGGTGCATCAGAGTCATGCAGTTTTTTTTTGTTTTCTTAGGACAAGAAGCTTATAAATTGCACTTAGTCCTAAACAAATCTTAGTGCTGCTTCCGAAGTGACATGATATTCAGGATGGGTAAGGTTTTGGGGTAGGGGCTGTCTCCTATCGAGATCTATGAGGAAGAATTAGGGCACTAATCTCAAAGTCATTTCCTCCCGGAAGAAGGGGAGGCCAGCTCTGAACCAGCCTCTCCAGTCAAAGCAGGGAGGGGGTGGCACACCCTTGTTGAGGCTAGCAAGAACCTCTGAAGTTAGGGAACAAACCCCACCAACTCCAACAGTCATCTCCCGCAGTAGACTAGACTGAATGGTAGCTATCAGTTTGCGTTTTGAACGGGTTTTTCTTCCTTGATAGTGAATTTACATAATGTCATTCCATGCATTGGTGTTTCATTTCAGGTACAAAGTATGATATCCAAGTTTAACCATCAGTCACTGTAGTGTCCAGCATTTCATCACTATTAACATCATATCCTTCAAGAAAACTCGTGTAGTTGTCATGCATTTTTGTCTATGGTCATCAATCTAAAGGCATCGGACCAATCTCCTACAAATCTTCCTGTAATGCTAATTTTTTTATGGATGAATGAATGTGAAATCATAGGAAATTGTTCACTAGGTTCATCCAACGTCATACATTAGTTAGCTTTGGTGTGAATGTCAATTTGTGTTTTTAGATCTTCATTAATGAGGGATGGGTGACCAGAGTGGCTTTTGTCATGAATTTTACTCCTATCTAAATTAAACAAAGCACTGAAACAAGTTCACGAGAAATTCCAATAGGTTTCACAAAAACTAATAACTGATCAGTTTTACAATCGGTCACATTTTGTACTAAAACGTCTATCATAAATGTAAATCAAAATAAAACTGGTGATAATATAACAATGAAATTTTGTAAACAGCGAGTAGAATATGTGACTTAAGTACTATATAGTGCTACGGTTGATCCTCGTATAGGGTTTTTAAAGGTATTCCTGATATTTTTATGCACATTTAAGTTTTAGTATAAAACGGTTGATTGTATCTTAGGTCGATTGGCACAAATTATATGTAATAATCATATTCTATACTCAAGACTTTTACAATTTATGCATCGAATATGAAGTGTTACATATTATAAAAAGAATGTGAAACAATTTTGTGTAAAGATATTTTATTTGAACGGCTGAGAAAATTGGTAACTTTACTGTAATGCAGAAATGACAGATTTTATGTTTGTGACAGAACTGATGTTTTCTTGTTGCCCTGCTACAAAAAGGATATCACTTATATATTTTAATAAATAAGTATGTATTACTTCAAGAAACACAAAATCTTCTTATTTTAATTTGTAAAATCTATGATGTGGTTTCAAAGAATCACTAGGTTCAAAATCAAGTAAAGTTGCTTGCATAATAGCACATAATTGTTATATTTGCAATGTATACTTTGAAAGTGCACATTGCATATACACTCTGAGAGTTCCACATTAGCCTCAGTTTATAATGTACAAAATAAATTTAAAAATCTTTGATTTTGTTATTAATTGTGTCATCAGCACATTATTTTTTCTCATATTAGGAGTTATATTCCACTGGGAAGAAGAGTGTCTGGAGGCCGTAGAATATACTGACATCGGTTTCCTGGTTGTACCTGCCAAGTGCTATTTTGTGTTAGGCCTTGAGCTCCATTTTCCAGATAAAGCTACATTACACTAAACGTTAAGTTAGAGAGACTACTATTGCACAACGTTAATGGAAACAAGTTAATTGTGTGTCTGAAACAATGAATTGATAGTGAAATGTCCAGTTTACTTAGGCAACAGTATTATCCCTAAACTAACTTTTTTATCATGACATTGATGAGTCATTGCCAAGTTATCAATGCTTCACCTTATATAAGTCACAGACTCTTAGGAGTTAGGCCTAAATCAGACTCTTAGGAGGTAGACCTAAATCACAAAATGTCTGAACCAGAAATCTTACTGAGTTCAAAAGACATTCCTGTTTTACATTATACAAAACAAAAGTGTAAATATACCCTTTTAGATTGGGGCAAGATAACACTATATTAAGTAGGTTTAGATTCTTTTTTTAATACTATTCATCAAAATCGTCAAAAGATTAGGATTGTTATTTCCAAATGTCAAGTTTGGTAGTATCTTAAATGTAAAATAATAATGATTTTGATTGTTGATTCAATTCCTTTTATGCTTTGCTGGTGCCACAGTTTGGACAATTTCTGACACTTGTTTTATATGATTAAGTAGTTATTGTAGTATATTTTAATCTAGTTTTTTATGTCTTTCACTTGTAATTCTCATTATAGGAGCCAATCATGTACTTTCTTACTTTTTTCAGGAGAGGCTGGTAGCTCTAGGGACTGATCATTCTATAATTTTCTGTGTATTGCCAATAGAACAGACCAGTTGTGCATATCACCATGCCTAATTCAGGAATTAATAAATCAAATAAACCAGAGTTATGGCTAGTTTGATGACTGTAATTGTTATTACATAATCATCAGTTATCACTTATATAAGAAACAATTACAAAACATACAACCCCAATATAATTTGTGTGCCTAGATAAGTCTTGATAGGAAGTGGCAACTCTTCATGACATGTCTGAAATGTGAACAGAGACCAATTTAAGAGCTTGAAACCTGACCGTGGTCTTCAATTTTGAGTTCTAATTTTAAATACCAGTACAATATATTGTTGCAGTAATCAAATGATGTGAGATTTATAAGATTAGGCCATAAGTAAAATTGTGTTTACAAAGATTTATACTACTAGGAAGAATACACCAACAAGCATAAGTACAAAATTAGTATTAATTAGATAATTAAGATTTTTTAGTGTAATTTTAAAACTTTGGCAAGGTTCAGTTATTTTTTTGGGCGACATTAAATCTAATATTGTTGGAGATGCAATGAAAAACCTGAATTCTATCAATTAAAAACTTGTGTCTGTGTAATCTTTAAACACAATATTGTTGCCAAATTAATTTTTGTTTCGGTGAAATTTGTTTATCAAAACAAAAGAAATGCTCATGTTACATGGTTTTGATTGACCCATTGCTGAATCCATTTGATTTCATACGCACAGGAACCAGTAGGTGAACGTGGCCGCTATGTCTTATTTAGTGTTTATAAAATTAGTTCTTGTTTGCACACAGTTTTTACAAATCCAGCTTGCTAACTGTTATATCAGATGTCTGCCGTTATGTGTAGGGAACAGAGAGATCAGAGTATCATCGTGTCTGGAGAGTCTGGAGCAGGCAAGACAGTATCCGCCAAGTACGCAATGCGGTATTTTGCTACTGTGGGCGGCTCCACCACTGAAACACACGTCGAGCGCAAAGTCCTTGCCTCCAGCCCTATTATGGAGGTAATCAACCATTACTTGTAAGATTAAACTAGGTACTGTCTCTTTTGCCCGAGAAATGTATCATCCTCACTCTAACTTTCCCAGTAGTATTTTTAAAATATTAGATTTTCTACTATTTCAACTTTTTCAAAAATATACTACTGTATAGTACTCGTAAAACATATTTCTTCAGAATGACTATTGGTTGCCTCAGAATCCTGTATCATTTATTATAAATTATGTATCACAAAAGGTGGTTGACTTTCGAAAATGTAGGAGTTTAGGGACATCTGTCCTCAAGGGATTTTGAATAACCAAAGAAGTAAGTCCATTAATCTAGATATATTCCCCAAGTTCCATTTTTCTCTATTTTATTTTCCAAACTTTGACTGGGCAGGGGGAGGGTGCTTTTTTTACCTCTTTGTGTGTCTGTTGGTTTTGAAGTATTTTGTTTATTTTTGAAACACAGTTCATTTTCTAATCATCGAGGCAGATCTTTTTATAATATATTCTATTTTTTACTAACCAACTGTGAGAACCCCGATGGCAGCACCAGTGATTTATTTAAAAAATGTATATACATCTGTAGAAATATATTTAAAATGTTCCAACATTGTGTAAAAAAACACTTCTATTGATTTAATTCCACTAAAAAGATTTAACATAACCCTTTTAAGGCGGACAGATGTAGTAGACATCTCCAGTAAAATTGATGTTCACTGCTGTGTTAACATGAAGAGAACCTATATGTATACCCTGGGTTGCGAAAAATCTTTTTGACCATCATCAATGGAATGGAAAAAATGTATTTTTATTTGCATGTTTAATTACTTAATTACTTTTGCGAATTACTTTCAGTGTAGTTTTGAATGATGTCTTGTATATTTTAATAATGCAAAAAAGCAGCAAAAACACTTAATTTATTTTTTTAAACATATTATTAAAATCATAGTGAAATGACACATATTTGTTTATCGATGTAGAAAATTAATTGTGCAGTTCTGCAGTATGGAAAGTTTTGGCTCCAAAGATTTGAGGTTAAAGTCAAAGTCTTGTTTTTATTGCCAGACGGGGGGCTGATGTGCAATAATTGTACCACCATAATTACAAATCAATAATGGGTTCAGCCTGAGGTGAGATAAACTGTTTATTTATTATGGATTTATTCACCACTACCATGTAACTATTTAATTTTTATATTAAAAATTGTTTTATAAATTTGTGTTAACTTGAAAAATTATTTTCAGGCCATTGGAAATGCAAAAACGACTCGCAATGACAACAGCTCTCGCTTCGGAAAGTTTATAGAATTACAGTTCAGTAGGACATACAATATTATCGGGGCCAGCATGAGAACGTACCTACTGGAGAAGTCACGTGTAGTCTTCCAGGCACCTGAGGAACGTAACTACCACATTCTCTACCAGTTGTGTGCGGGTAGAGAAGAGTACCCCTACTTGAAGTTAGGTGAGTCCAAATAATCTTAAATATTTGTTTAAAATTCTTTGTTATGGAGTAGAATATTTCTTCGTTGAGTTTATTCTCAGAGTTAAAAGCAAAGGTCAAACATGTTTGTGACTGTTGATTATTCTTCATTGAATGAACTCTGGGTGGTGGTGATTGCATGTTTCAGCAACCAGTTTTATAAGAAAGACTTTAAGTTTTTGTCTGGAAGTTTTCGTGATCAATATGGCAGAACGTTGAAGAACACTGCTCTCCCGTATGATTGTTTTTCTCTCAAGAGAGGTCAGATGATATTCATTAACCTCCACGGATTTTGATGTAATGCTATGCATTGTTAAATTGTTGTTCCTGTTTTATTCTGTTGTCTACCATAATATTACACAACAAGCATTTCAATGACAACTACATGTCACGCAAGTAGGTTATAGGGTTTTCTACTAGATGTCAACACTTCCTTGGTCCTCTGTCATGAGTGTTACCTTAGTGAGTTTGCTGAAAGTCCTACAGAGCAGAGAGCTACCATGTGTTGTTGTTATATGTTACTGTCCTGGAGTATTTTATGGTTATATTTCTAGCATTTATTGTACCATGAAAATATCCAAATAGACAATGGGCGTTGAATTTAAAAGAAAGCCAATTTAAACAAAAAAATGTGTTTTGCTTAAACAGTTGAAAATTAAAATTTTTTTTAAAAAGACATAAAAATAAAGTTTTTGCATATAAAAATATATAACCTCTCTTCAAACCTGTATTTGTAAAAATCTACCAAAATATTTAGCAAAATAACATTACTTTAAGTAAAAAAAATACCGTTAAGGGATTAAAGAGGAAGTTGCTGTTGTATCTGGTGTATTTCGCTAGTTCTTGTCTACTCTGTTCTTATTGCAAAGAGGTATGTTTCTTGGATGTAGATTCCACAACAGTCAAGATTCCCAGATGAATATGACAAAAGTGCGGAACCCTGCAACTCAGGGAATCCTCAAGCAAAGTTACAAAAGGGTGAATCAGCTGACAGAAAGGCCACGTTACAGTTATGAAATAGAAAGACAAAAGGCATCTCCTTACCATTTCAACCACACATGGACCGGAAATGCAAGAAGTGACTAATAAACGTGGCAAGGTAACAATGTAACCAAGTATTGTGGTTGCCTATATTAAGGGAAAGAGTGGGATAGATAGGAGTGATCAAATGATCTTCTACTATTCCATTCCAAGAAAAGGCCTGAAATGAAATGAAAAATGTCTTGGCGAGGTTAGGACTATTAAGTCCTCTCTTACACCTAACCATAAATTAATAAACTCTACTATTACTGTAAAACAAGAGCCACAATACAGTTTACATTACTATTTTACAATCAAAAATTATAATCTCTATTTATATAAAGTAATAAAATGAAATAAAGGTTCTCTATGAAACTAAAAATAAATAAATAGAATAAAATTTACAAGGAAATTAACAGACATTCATCCATCACCATTCATACAAAGCCATCGTCCCATACCCTATGCCACGATATCGTCAACCCGACGAGGCCCAAAACAGATGGTCCCTAAGCACCCCCCGAAACCGTTCCCGACCTCGAATACCTCTGATATGATCCGGGAGATTATTCCAAAGTCGACAAGCAGAGACTGTGAATGATTTACTGTAAATAGAGGATCTATGAACAGGAATAGATAACAGAGAAGCCTGCGCTGTTACATCAAGATTTTTTTCCTTTTGATCGATGCAGCACTGTGGAACAGTATGTATATTCTCAACTGAATACCAAAATGGTGTATATCAGCTATAGAGACATTATTATAAAAAAATTTCTTCAGTTGGAGCCAGAGCCATGTCATCCCACATTTTTCAGACCCTCATCGGATCATGGTCCTTTCGAGATGGAGGTGAGATGGCGATGCTATTTCTGCACAAACACTAAAAACATGTGGTGACAATATTTTTATTTTTGTGCTTCAGTTTGATGCAAAAATGAGAAACAAAAGCCATTTGGCCTTTCTATGCTCACTTGCTTTAATGAGTGGCATAAAGAATTTGTCTAAATAATTGTACGTTTTTACCATTGTATACTTTTGTAACTTATTGTAAGCCACTTTATTGTTCAACAGATGTAAATAAAGTTATTTTGAGACAGAAATAACCTTATTTATTTCAACCTCAAACGTATAGATAAAAAAACTAAAATAGTAATGAGGCACAAGTATGTGACATTTGGTCAGCAATCAATATACAGGGTGGAGCGCGGTAATTTGCTGATTTGGAAATGAAATAAAAAAATTATGAGCTTTAGAAAAAATTATTTTTTATTTTAATTATATTGAACAGTAAGGGAATTTTTAAATTACATGGTTTTAAATAATGTATCTGGCAAATGTCGACCTTCGGCATCCACACACTGCTGAATACGTTTTCTGAAGTTTTCATTAACTCTAACAAGTATGTCGACTGGTATTCTGGCAATTTCAGCCTCAATATTGTTCCTTAGGTCTTCCAAGGTGTTGGGACGGTTGATATACACCTTCGACTTCAGGTAACCCCAAAGGAAAAAATCACATGGGGCTGTCTGGTGAGCGTGCCGACCAGTTCACATCACCCCTCAAAGAGATAAGCCATCCAGGAAACATTTGCCTCAAACAATTCATGGTAACCCTCGCTGTGTGTGCAGTGGCACTATCCTGTTGGAACCATGTATCCTCTAATTGCATTGCCTCAAGAGCCGGCTGAAAAAAATCCTGTATCATAGTCATGTACCGTTCGGAGTTCACAGTTATGGCACGACGGTTATCCTGAAAAAAAGTAAGGGCCAATAATGCCTACTCGTGATATGGCGCACCACACAGTGACGAGGTCCGAATGCAGAGATCTCTGGTGGACTTCTCTGGGGTTTGTTTCACTCCAGTAGCGCATGTTTTGCTTGTTGACACACCCACAGAGGTGAATATGTGCCTCATCAGAAAAGAACACAATTGCTTCACGCGGTATAGTTGCAAGCATGTCTTCACAAGAAGTACGCCGTGTCAAATAGTCCCGTGCTGGCAATTGATGGACCACGCACATTTTATACGGGTGAAATCTCAGTTCATCATGAAGAATCCGGTGGAGAGAACGTCTTGAAATGCCAAGAGTAAGTGATTGCTTCCGAGCAGAGCGTTTTGGAGATTGCAGTACTCCTTCTCTAACTCTATCGATGTTTTCCGGTGTTGTAATCCTTCTTTGAGGTCCCCTTCGTACACATGACACATTCCCTGCTGTTCTGAATGCAGTTACCCAATTTACAATTGATTGCCGACCAGGAACACGTCCCCGTGGGGGAACAGCGAATCGTAAACGAAAAGCACGCTGCACTGCAATGATCGAGTGGGCATTTGAAAAATACGATTCAACACAAAACGGCCTCTCCTCTCTTGTCCACTGCATGATGGCAACTGGAACGCGGAGGAATACAAATCTCCCGTCAGCCACTATAAGCCACGTCCACTCTCCCCTCTCTTCGACCAACAGTGCCGCCACAGCCTGCAGTGCAAAAAAGCAAATTACCGTGCTCCACCCTGTATATTACAAAGTTTTGCTACTGACCGATGGCTCATATATGCGCAAATTTTCAAAATAGTTAAAATCATGTCAAATGTATTCATTTAGCAAAATAGATTGTTCCACAAAATTTGTTAATATATATTAATTTTAGTTTGTTCTCAAATTTAGTCTGAGAGAAAGACCAAGTTACTATTCTCGGTTTGTACGTGATGAACCCAATTTTTGATTGATCTATTTATGTTACCCGACCAGTGCATATACGTTCCGATTTATAAAAAATCCAAAATATGCAAAAAAAGCACGATTTTATCCTTAACCAAAATATATATAGTTTTTGTGGCTTTACTTTGTTTACTTTTTTAGCAATTTTTGAACTTTAGTGCATAATCCACTAACATTGTATTTTCAACATTCTTGTACAGTTGCTTTATAACACTGAAATTCAAGCTATATATGACTTGTTATCATTGTTTTCAGGAAAACTCAGGAATACTCACTTATTGTTTTTGCTATAGTTGTTTTATTCAAACAAATTTAACCTCGAACAAGCCTGATAAGGATGCCGTTCCAACTCAGCTAATAGGTCTCTCAAATCACTCGATTTGTTCATAAAACTAAGTGTGTCTTCATCAGCCATATTACTAATTACCAAAACAAAACATAGACTAAATAAAAATCAATTAGACAGACACCAAAACACAACGACAGCTGACATAACTAGTAAGACAGTCAGCTGATCAGAGTCAAAACAGTTGCTCGCACAAGACGTTTCTTCTAACCGTACAAATAGGAATAAAGTTTGATTTATTGAGTAATAATATACCTCAATCAATAGCTCGATTATTCTGCTATCAATTGATATTCAGTTTTAAATAGAAACATTGGAAATACGCAAATAATAATTGATTTCTGAAACGTCTGCTTACTGTTGTATATATGGCAGTGCCAATACGTGAGTAGCCTAACTGCCTTTGTGTACCCGATTGAATACAAGATGGCAGATGTGAAAGATCGCCATCGGGCACACGTCGTTGTGAATGTATTAACACATGTATTATATTCCATCATATAACCATCAATATATTACGCCCTTCCAGTGTTTGGTAGCTGCTTAACTCAAGAGGCAAATGTCATCCTTACACGGATACAGAACAGTGCGCTGAGGTTTGTTTATAATCTAAAAAAATTTGACCACATCTCACCTTATCGCAAAAGAGCAAATTTACACTCTGTTCAAGATATTTGTAGGCTCCAAACTGTGACATTGGTGCATAAGGTTTTGGTAACTGGTGAACCCTCTTACCTGAGACGGAAACTAGTGGCGCGAGCGACTCTAAGAGAGCGGCACACTCGACAGGACGACAAGCTGCAACTGCCGCGTGTGCGGTTGGAGGCTACAAAAAGGTCCTTCTCGTACTTTGGACCCCAGGAGTACAATGCCTTACCACCAGTTATAAAGACTTTGTCTGTTAAAACTTTCAAAAAGGAAGTTAAAACTGTAACTGTAAAACCTTAATGATGTATTGTTGTTTATGTATGAATTTTCTATGTAAATTGCCAGCACGCAATATTTGGGTGTCACAGTTTTAAAATACGAATTGTACTGTTATAATTAGTTTGACGTGAGTCGATTTGTAAAACAGATTGTAAACTGAAATCCGCTCAAGAATAAAGGCCTTATTTATTTATTTATTATGCTGGAATTAATCCTTCCCCTCAAATCTGCTGTAAAAAGTGCACTTTCAATGCTCATACTGAAAGATAACGTGTACTTGAATATTTTATGTTGTAAAATAAAACATTTCCGGAAATAAATTATTTCATATAGAGTAAAATTATTTATATTTGACTCTACTTGTGTCTATAGTGTTAGTAAAGCTCTTAATTAAATTTTCCAAGATAGTTTTGATTTCAAGTGTTTCTAGGATTATTCTAAATTAGCTTTAATGTGTTTTCAAGATGACGCCACGATATACAGGTACTTGAGTCAGGAGGCCGTGATACCTGGTGTGGATGATGCTCAGTGCTTCCAGGAAACAATATCTGCTCTAGTCACTCTTGGGTTCTCTGAACGTAAAATAACAGATATATTCCGAGTGCTTGCATCAATCCTACATCTGGGGAACATCAATATCACAGGTGTCAACGACATGGACGACAGCTCAATTCCGGTAATTAGATTTGGATTACCATATATCTTAATACTGGTTATGTGAAGGTAGTTAAGTACAAAGGATTTGCTTGGCAGCAATATATATTAAACATGGAATGTACAAGGCATGTTTTTAAAGTAAGTACCGTTTTGATATAAAAAAAATCAACAAGTAAATTTTTCAAACAAAACTTTATTTACCTGAAAGAGCATTCTTTCCTCTACTTCTCTACATAATTTCCATATTAAGGCACTTGTCATATCTTGGGACCAGCTTTTGTATGCTGTCGTCAAAGAAGCAGCATGCCACGCCTTTTGTTTTGAATTGCGTGGCAGTTTTTTTTTAAAGTTTCACAGTACGCGGCTGCATTAATCGTTTCACCGCGAGGCAGAAAATTGACTAACAACACACCCTGTCTGTCCCAAAAGACAGTGCACATGATTTTCTGGGCAGAAATTGTTTGCTTGAATTTGACTTTCCTAGGGGATGTTGAATGCCGCTATTCCATTGACTGTTGCTTTGATTCTGGTGTAACGTAGGCTACCCACGTTTCATCGCCTGTAACAATATGGCTTAAAAAAATCATCGCCCTTGTTACTGTAACGCTCGAGAAAGCTCAATGCACTGCCCAATTGTTTAGTTTTGTGCTCATCATTCAACATTTTCGGTACCCACCGTGAACACAGTTTCCGATAATTTAAACGTTCTGACACAATTTCATAGAGAACACTTCTTGATACAGCAGGAAATTTTTCAGCTAAGGACGAAATTGTGAACCATCTGTTCTCTTTCACTTTACAGTCCCTATTTTTGAATGAGATCATTGGTAATGACTGAAGGTCGTCCACTTCATTCCTCATCATGAACGTTCCCCATCTTTGAAGGCCCTAACCCATTTCCGCACCATTCCTTCACTCATAATGTTTCACCATAAACTTCACTGAGTTTACGATGAATATCAATTGCTTTTAAGCCTTTAGCACAGAGAAAACGAATCACAGCACACACTTCACAGTCGGTGGGATTCTCGATAGTCAGCGGCATTTTAAAATCACGTAAACAATCGAAGACTCAATCAAACGGCGTCTGTGGCTTCCCAGCTGATGTAGCTACACTACGCGCACGCGCTAAACGGCAACTGCAGTGCTGCAGCGGCGTAATTTAAAAACAGTACTTACTTTAAAAACATGCCTCATATAATAGGGAATTCACTTTTATAACTCCAACTATTTGTAAATTATCAAGCCATCTCAGGACCCATTTAAAGACCCTTTGCTAAGATCCAAAAAGGGCTTTTTTCATGGTAGGGAAAGAAATTGCTGGGAAATTAGAACGGTTTGTTTCTACTTTATCACAGATTTTAAGTTTTTGCTGCAGCTGGTTGGACATGAAGTTGAGCAGTAAAATGTTTAGTTATGAAACATTATTTAATTACTGAAGCAACAAAACTCCATAAAGTTAATTCTAAATAAAATACATCTTGTTAACTAACTTTAAAAATTACAACAAGTGTCTTTTATTGTAAACCAATATAAATCATATGAGAAAGAAAAATTATCTGAATCCAATTTTGAACATACAATTTCAGAAAAATTTACTATTTGAATTTTGAAACGGAATATTACACAGAGAAATTCATGCAGACAAGAATCAGTTGCTGTTATTGGTTATTGGGATGAACGGTAAATGCAGCAGTTATTGGTTATTGGAATGAACGGTAAATGCAGCAGTTATTGGTTATTGGGATGAACGGTAAATGCAGCAGTTATTGGTTATTGGAATGAACGGTAAATGCAGCAGTTATTGGTTATTGGGATGAACGGTAAATGCAGCAGTTATTGGTTATTGGAATGAACGGTAAATGCAGCAGTTATTGGTTATTGGGATGAACGGTAAATGCAGCAGTTATTGGTTATTGGGATGAATGGTAAATGCAGCAGATAGACAATTTTGATGTTAAAAAATAGCTTGGTTAAAAAGAAAATACCATGAACTATTTATTAGGATCGGATAAAAAACAACTGTAAACACATTTTTAATAATGAGTTGAAAATGCAATAAAACTTGAAAATGATTTTACCTCAAACCATACGTCTACAGACTGATGGACTATAAGTTAACTGAGTTTTAGTTATATTGCAAAAATGTTGCTGTGTAAAAACTATGCTAAGTGTAGCAGGTTAACAAGTGGGATCTTTGTTCTATAGTTAAATATGTCAAGCGTACCCAGTGCATTACACTTTGTGGAAGTAATGAAAAGCAATTCGTCCTTGTATCTAAGTAAAAAATACACAGATAATTTTAAACAATATAAATTGTCACTTCATTAGGAGTCGTGCACCATTGCTGTTTAATTTTTTTAGCACGGTCAACGGATTTAGGACTGACGTTTAATAAATACAATTTTTGTGATGTATGTCGATCTGTGTTCACAGGAGGCAGATAGTCATTTACTAATTCTGGCAGAACTGCTAGGAGTGGATGTACAGGAGTTGCGTAAGTGGTTGTGCCTGCGTCGTATAGTCAGCAGGAGAGAAGTCTTTGAGAAGCCCATGACACTAACGGAGGTAACAGAGCTCAAACATTATAAATAATTAGCAATGTTTTAGGAAGCAATAAAAAGTCTGTTTATGATCAGTTCCACTTGGATGTATAACTCTTAATAGCCTAGATTTGTAACACATCATAATTTTTCTTTACTGCTCCTAGCTTTGAAAAATTATGAAAGGTAGTTGTAAAGAAGCATAAGAATGGGACATGGAACCTGAGTGTTTTTGCTGTTGTCTTATTGGGCAAGAAGCTCAGGGAACCTCCATAGCATTTAATCCTAAGAAGTCTTCTGTATGACTTCTAGAATGAAAAATGTTTGGGTATGCCATGGAGAAAACAACAGGGATTGTTTACTATCAGCATTTCGTAGAACATGTTCATTTCATTTTATCATGCCATTATATTTGCCACAAAAATGTACATCATTGACAAACTCATAAATACAGCTCATTATTACAGCCACGTCAAAATCTTAAAACTAACAATAATTACGCTTATACAGCACAACAGTGATTGTAACAGAATACAAAAACACAATAATCATTAAAAATCTGTATTTTTAATTTTGAAAAATTAATTTAAGCCATGAAATGGATTCTCTAACAGCCAGGAATAGAAATTATTTTTAAATCAGTCAAAGGGATATGAGTTAATTTGTCTTTTAACAAAATTATAAACCTTCAAAGATACCACAACATGGCTGTTAAGGGTTTTACTTAACCACCATTGTCCAATTTCATCATAATTTTTATTACGCGTGTTTGGCTATGAATTTCATGTTTAAATTTAAGTAAATTTGGATTTTTATCAATATAGATAGCTAATTCATATATATAAAATTATAACAGTTTGGAATATGAATTTCTTGAAGTTTGGTTTACAATGCTCTCTAGGCTCACATTTTTAAGAGCTCTAATAGCCTTCTTTTGCAGTAATAATATTTCTTCAATTCTAGAGCAGTTACCATACAGTACTAGTCCATATCTAAAAACAGATTGGAAAAAGGCTAAATATGCAGCTCTAATGTAATTTACAGGTATTATATTGTTCAGTCTACTCAAGAGATAAATAACTCATGACAGTCTTTTATTTAAGTAATCAATGTGTGCTCCCCATGTCAAATTTTTGTCTGTATTAATACCCAAGAACTTTATTATGTTTGAGAAACCATCATCCGATAAATCCGAGTTGTGCATAAGATTAAATAACATTCATTAAGTATTTGGTCTTTATTAAGCAACTACCCATTTGCATGAAACCCATTTGAGGCATTTTTTAATGTATAATTGGCCAACAATTCAAGATCATTAACACTTTTACTGACGTTAAAGAAGGTTGTGTCATCTGCATATAAAATGGTTTTAAAATTAACATACAAAGGCAGATCATTTATATAGATTAAGAAAAGTGGGGATCCAAAACGGAGTCCTGTGGAACGCCCGTGGAAAACGCCGTGTGGAACAGATACAATGGGGGTTACTTTCAACCTCCACTGAAGCTTTCTTCGATGAAGAGGAAGCTGGTGCTCTTCTAGCCTCTGTCTGTCAAAGCAGGCACGTTTCCTTCAGATCTAGACATTTTGAACCATTATACTGAGGGAGATGCTCTCATTTCAACTATCACCCCCCCCCCTTTGCTATAGGACTATTCTTGGGCACCCATTGGTTTGCCCAAATGTATATATATATATATATATTACATCACATATTGTGCTCAGTTTACATTTACCAGAATCAACCAGTTAGAAGTGACTTCTATAGATGTAGCCTGAGTCAATGATACGACAGCTTCAACTTCGTTTATCTGGGATCTTCTTATTCCCAGTAGGATTTTGGCTTATCCCTCTATAACATTGCAGAGTACAATGAAAATTAGCTTGTTGCCTCTGTCACTCTGGAGTGTCCCAGCAGTGTACGGCTCTCCTATTTAGTCTTGTACTTAAATGGCTCCATGGAATTAAGGTGTTATGTAAGGTTTGTCGTGGATAAATGCTGGAGATGTAGGCTTTCTCCCATCAAATACCAGAGGCAGCCACTCTGACAGAGAGAATGTGACATCTGTCATGAAGTTAAATAAAAATGAAATCGAGTATCTGGGAACAAAGTATATGAATTATTTTTCTTTCTCAGCTGCTCACCACCTGAAGAGCATTGTATAAATCAGTTTATGTACAATTCTATAAACAAACTATCAGTGAAAATTACACTAAATTATATTAAAAAGAGGATGACAATTTTATTCCTATTAAATTACAGTTTCAAGCATTTTGTGCTGAGTGTGTTTGTTATCTTTAACACTGTCAAGAGCTACAGAGAGGCTGTTTGTCACCTTTCTGCTCCTTGAATCTTGGGTGAGAGATACATTTTCCAAACTCAGGGTGTTACTGGGATGGTGTATCAGGAATACTTAATGTAATATTCTAGAAATATAGCAAATGGTTGTAATATTTAAATGTTTTTTCCAGGCTATGGGAGCTCGGGATGCTTTAGCGAAGTATATTTACGCAGAGCTGTTCTCCTGGATTGTGCAAATAATAAATCGAACCCTGGAGACATCATCAGGAGCAAGACATAAGTTTATTGGCGTATTAGATATTTATGGGTTCGAAACCTTTGAAATAAACAGTTTTGAACAATTCTGCATCAATTATGCAAACGAGAAACTGCAACAACAGTTCAATCAGGTGAATTTATATTGTATAAAAATAACTCATACTCGGTTTATGTTTATAACGAGGTAAAAACTGCATCATTCTAAACAATGGAGGGGATAAATTTATCTCTATGGAGTTCGTAGCGTCTCAAAAACTCTTGCCCAGCTTCCACTCGATTCAACTTATGTTGGTCTGTCAACTGTTTGGGACCCACCTCACGGACATTTTCAAATATCCAAGAGTTTCTGTGATGGTTTCGTGTTACAAAGGTCTGGAGATTTGCGGAAATATCACAAAAGTTCTTCCAGAATTTCAGTCACAATTTAAGGTAACTGAAATCACTTGAACTCGCGACACCACTTGAACCCATTTTTTTTTTTTTTTAGGAGAGGCCGATCCCCTTTCAAGCCTTATTCTGTCCGCCCTCATGGGCCACTGGCCTGTGTGAGGATCTTATCAAACAGAATAAGGGGGAGAGTCCATACAGTACAAGGTCAATGGTACTGATAAAAAGTGCAATGGTCACAGGCAGGATTTGAACCTGCGTTATCTCTAACTCAGATCTAAAGTCCAACGACTTAGACCGCTCGGCCATCGGCACTCCCAACACTCATACGATTCATAACTTCATCACCATATGCAGTTTTTATCTCATTATAAACCTTAACCAGAGTTTTTCCCTTCCAAAAAAGATAACGGACGACGCTGTGTATTTCGCACTTGTTAGGATACTGGATTGACATTTTTCACGAAACTTGTTGTCACATCGACAGTTCTCAACGCACTGACCTCGAACTGATCTCATTGCGGAGGGGAGGAATCAGACTACACGACAGTGTAGCCAACTTGTCGAGAAAAATATCGTTCTGAACGTGAGAGCCTCAGTACACTTAATTTCTGAATATTCCTCGTACATGATATTTTCATAAAGTAATAGTGTGAAACAACATGGTTAATAAGAAAAAAGTAAAGATACAGTAATTAATGATATGTTAAATTAAACTCAAATTGCTTGTTAAAATAATGGAATTTACAAAGTGGTAACATTAAAAAATCACAAGGTGATTAAGATTAAGGATGATGGATGAAGAATGCCACACTTCATGTCCACACTTGGTTATTCCAAAAGATTTCTTCACCACAATCTAAAGATACATGAATTAATGCTGTATGTGCAGCAATATTTGCTCACTTCAATATTTCACCAATCTGCTGTCATTTCCTTTTCACGTGGTCATTATTACTGTCCACAACACACACATCTGTCTGTGTGTTTTTTTGTCTGTCTGTGTTTTGACAGATTGACGTGATTGTGTATCTAGAGTCTGGATATTGATGTAACATTTTATTAAAGCTACAAATAGAATTATAAAAATAAGATGATGCCATAATTTAGTCCTGATGCATACGATATAATTTATTCTTAATGAAATATTAGTAATCTGAATAAGTTTCTAGAATAAGAACTAGAAGACATTCTAATTTCTGAATAATGTACTGTAGACGCTCCTCCTTCAGACATGAAGAGCCGGCTGTACTGGCAGCCGTCATTATTTCAACCTCAGAATAATGTTAAATTTAATTAACATTATTCTTATGTAGTAAATTGTAAATTTTTCACTACAGCTAGCTCATAAAGAATTTTTTTCTGTTTACTTGAATTTTCACCACGTTCAAACTTTTTGATCATTGAAGTAATTTTAGGTTTGTAGTATTCAACCACCATAAGTTTTATGGTGTCACTGTAAAACTTTATTTATATTAAATTTGAAACCAAGAAATTAATTAATTATGGTATTTTTGTGTGCAGCATGTATTCAAGCTGGAACAAGAAGAATATCTAAGGGAAGACATTGAATGGAAGTTTATTGATTTCTACGACAACCAGCCCTGTATTGACCTGATTGAAACTAAACTAGGTATTCTGGACCTTTTGGATGAAGAATGCCGGGTAAGTTTGGCTGTCCTACTTTTTTGTGTAGTTATTTATCTTGTTTGCTTTATAGCCCATAATGAAATACATAAAATTGAATAGTTCTTTCTGAAAATAATTATGATTTAATTAACCTCATAGTAATATTGCAACTGATCTCACATTAAAATATCTTGGTGGTTTGCAAATACTTGAAAAGTCAAGTTGTAGTAGTACTCAACCTACTAACTGATCTTTCCGTTGATTACGCCATGTCTGAATTGGTAGATTCCGTTGATTTGCTCTAGTCACTCACTATAGTACGTAATCGGGTGATTATCGACATGATTTATTATGTACCACTGGAAACAGGAAGGAATGCTGTACATTGTAATGTCTTCTTTATTTCACTGTGTCAACTTTTACGTCACAGATTTGCGTTACATAAGTGACGACGAGTAAGTACCTTAGCAGCGCTTCGTCTTTACTCTGTCGGGTACTGTGGTAGTGGTGTCGTTTATTTAACCTGTCTACGGTGATACTGCATTGATTATTGATTATTATTTATTGAAATACTTTTTATGAATAATATTTGTTTTTTTCCAGCCAAAATAATTTAAAACATTTTTTTTTACTGTACATCATCCAAAATTGACAACATTTTATGTAAGACTTTGGAACAGTATACTTCATCATATAAATATATTATTTTTTATTTTTAAATTTCTATCATCTTTCCACTACTCCTGTCGAAGGCATAACTGTTTTATAAATTTTGTAATTTATGTTTTAATAGTTGTAAATAATGTATTTTTGTATGCTAAAAAATGTATTTATAATTTAATTTTTTACATGTATTTATAATGTTAGTTTATATAACTATACATTTCTCAAAAACTAGAATAAATTTGTGTTATTTTGGCTATCTTGTAATTGTAATATTTATTTTATGATTTGTATTATATATCACATTGTTCCTTAGTTCCTTGTGAGCATATTGATACCAAATGTTGGTAGAATAACAAACAGTACAAAATATTTGTTATGAATTTTATAAAAATAAAATGTAAATCACCCAAAATACAGGCTTTCAAGACAAAACATACTGTCACTTCAAATGTTAATATTTAAGATGATTATTCTCAATAACTGAAATTTGTGTAAAATATTGGTGTTTCTGAAATTTTCCAGATAAAATCAATACTAATGGAATCAACGTTGAGGGTGCTAACATTGGTTTTTTTATTATTTACTTAATATGGTTAATCATGTAATTACTTAATGTGGTATGTCCACTTCATGACATAACTCAAGCTAATTTGATAACCAAAACATGAGCCATCCAATAGTGAGACAAAATTGCTAAAAACTGGGAAAAAAATATTGATAAATGAATATGTTTGTTTTTTATAATGACAGTTTTGTTTGGTTTATTTGTGTGTATAGAAAAATAATGGAGTTACTATAGTTATATCTGTCACAGTTGTAATATATGGATTTTGATTTGAATTTGTATCTTTTGTATCCCTGTTTTCTATTTTTGAGGAATGATTATTTGTGCCCTATTGTTATTTAATTGGCCTCAAGTTGAGAAAATTACATAAGTTATTGCTGTCAGTGACAAACTACGAGTGCAAACAAATATTTCTATTGTAACAGAACATTTTAACATGTAATTAACATTTGAAACTATAATTGGAAACAATTCAGTTAAATTAAATTCAAATCTTTATTTATAAAATGTAAATATTCCAAAAATTTTGTCTCAATAAAATTATTTTAAATACAATAACAACATTAAAAATAGAAAACAAATTGTTTAACTAGTAGTCTTTAAAATTGACTTATTATTAACATATCATAATGACTTTAAAATTACATAGAGTTATTGCTTATGGAGTAAATAAACAGTAAAGCACCATATAAAAGCATTGGTAGTTTGTTCAAAATCTAAAACTAACCAGATCTCGAAACTAAGTAAGATTAAACCATATCAATTGATTATCAATTTGAAACTGCGGAATTTGCAAATATCTGTCATTTAAATTTTAACCAGAAATGGTGATAGATTAAATAAGTTCCAAGGGGTTTTACTTATAATATTAAATATTTTCAGATGCCCAAGGGTTCTGATAGTTCTTGGGTGGAAAAGCTGTACTCAACTTGTACCAAGTGGCCTCACTTTTCCAAACCAAGGTTTGGTAAGTATAGAATTATCTATGGTACTTAAAACTTTTATGTAGGAATTCTGTTATTTAGGAAGTATCATAACAGATAGGGGCACAATAAGAGAAGAGATAGGAAACAGAATATGGAAGAGTGGAAAGTTTTTCAATATGGTAAAGAAGATTGTGTGGAGTTGGAACATTGGGAAAGAATCAAAAGTATTGATGTATAAATCTTATTTCCAACCAATTTTATTATATGGAGCAGAGACGTGGACGTGGACTAAAAATGATTTAAGCAGATTGCAAGCTGCAGAAATGAGATTTTTAAGAGGGATAGAGAAGACTACAAGAAGAGATAGAATAAGGAACGAAATAACCAGAGAAAGATTGAAGGTAGTTTCACTGCAAGAGACAATGGAAGGAAGAAGAATACAGTGGATGGGGCATGTGAAAAGGATGGGAGATAATAGAATGCCTAGAATAGCACTGGAGAAGGAGGAAGGAGGAAGAAGACCAAGAGGAAGACCGAGAGGAAGATGGGAGGACCAAGTGTGGAAAGACATAGAGAGAAGGGGACTACAGAAAATACAGGTGGATGAAGAGGAGACATGGAACGATAGACTAAAGTGGAGGAGGCTGTGTACGACGACCCGTGAGAACGGAAACGTCTAACGATGATGATGATGACTTAAAACTTTGGTAACTGCCCAATATAGGTATGCCAGAAGCACACTACTGAACATGGTTGTACCCAGCAATGGGTAGGGGAGGGCTGCTGCAAATTCTTCTACAAGGGGAAAATAACAGATATACTTATACAAATGATAGTATTATAGTAAAAACATATAATTAGAACAAATCTAATTTTTTGCAAACAAATAATTATAATAACTAATAAATCTCTCCCATTAGCATATACAATTTTCTTTGGTTTCATTCACCTTTTTATGTCTAAAATGTTTTAACTTTAATGACCATAGGCTGCTTCCCTCCTAATTTTGATTCTGAATACGCCTATATTACTGATAAAAAAAGGAATGAGGTTTGTGTTAATTTTTGTGATATTGAAAAAACATACATCATGCCGTCAAATAATAAATCTTTGTTACCATGTGACATGGTTATTGAAATAATACAAAATATCAAACTACAAGGTGTATTCAGAAAATAAGTACGTTACAAAACTGGCAAACGATATTTTTTCAAACCAATTTTATTTTACATCATAGCATTCTTTACACTATTTTTTCAGATAGTTTTCATCAATACTTATCGTAGAGGGTGAACAGCTTTTCTATACCTTCTTCAAGAAATTCCTGCCAGTGAAAATAACCACTACTCCACAGCATTTTTACATCTCATCTTCAGACCCAAAGCAGTTGCCGACTAGCTTGCGCTTCATCTGCAGGAACAAGTGGTAGTCGGATAGTGCTAAGTAATTTCCCTAAGTGCTCTCAACGACACCGAATGTGAGAGTCACCAGCAGTATGCAGCCAAGCATTGTCATGGAACAACACGATTCCTTAACTGAACTTCTCTCCATTTGTTTTGAATTGCACGCCACAGTTTTCTTTAAGCCTCACAGTATTGTACCACATTAATACTTTCACCTCTCAGTAGAAATTTATCATTGGTCAAATCTATCTTTGACAGCAGAATGCTGATCACCCGAGAGCTTCATTGTGTGCACTTATTTGACCTTTTACCCTACTACAGTATTTTAATTGAACTTTCTAAACCACTTTCTATTTCCTGCCGCATCACAGCTTCACCATTAACATTTTAACTTGACGATATATTACTGATTTCACATTCCTTGCCTTAAAAAATTGAATATCAGGACAAATCTTGTGTGGGGTAGAGCAACCAAAATGGCATCAGTGAACAAGGAAGACTGGCATGCCTACGCAGAATGCCGACCACAGGGCTGTGGCAGTGGTGTACCGCTGAAAACACTTGTCATGAAACTTGTATTTATTTTCCAGATACGGATCTATGTGACCAAACAGTTGAACTGATTTTGACCGAATTTCGTAATTCTTCATGTGTAATTAAATCAAAAATGTTGTTTAAAGTAATCTAACAGTGTTGATTAAATATCCCTTATTTATTTATCCCTTTAGATTCTTAACAAAATTGCACAAATTGAATCTCTCTAACAATTTTTAATAACCTGTTGACAAGTCAAGTGTGTCAAATGATACGCTAACGATTACACACATTTATTAATTGGTTTCATAAGATGGAGGATAGTGTTGGTTATAGTCTAGTCTGGTAAGGAGTAATGTCTATACCGATGTATATTGACATAGTGGTTGTTTCAGTTATCCCGGTATTGTAGCTGTACAAATTCTATTACAGTGGTGGTATCTAGTGGTAGTGTGCGTAGATCTATCTTATATGTAACAGTTTGGCACACTTTATTACTCTGTGGTCTGTTATTGGCCAAATAGTGATGTAATGTGGCCGTCGTAATGCCTCACATACTGTTCACACTTGTCAAAAGATTTAAAAAGTGTTTAAAAATTTGTTTTTGTCTTCTTTAAATACATAGGTGGGATTTGTTCAAAAGCTAGAATTAGGGTTTTGTGGATCACCCGATTTTTAATTACAAGGATTCTTTTTGATTGCTGTACAGATTCTTTGTTCGAAGCTGCCATTGTTTGAAGGAGGAAACGAACTTGCACAAATAATGTAATGAAGGCTGTTTATAGAAGACATTCCTTTTATGAGTACTTTCTAAGTTTCCAGAGTCGATAAGAGTAGATTTGGCCTTTGCCTTTCTACTATTTCTGTTAATCGTATTTGTACCGGACTTTTTTTTAATAGTTATACATGATCAAAATGTATCAGCAGGAAATGTAGGTCTAATTATCTGGTATTTAATGGTATATCAATGTCTTGCCATTGTTTGAAGTAGGAAACGGACTTGCACAAAAATGTAATGAAGGCTGTTTATAGAAGACATTCCTTTTATGAGTAGTTTCTAAATTTCCAGAGTCAATAAGAGTAGATTTGGACCTTTGCTTTTCTGCTATTTCTGTTAATCGTACTGTACCAGACTCGTTTTTAATAGTTATACATGGTCACAATGTATCAGCAGGAAATGTAGGTCTAATTATCTGGTATTTAATGGTATATCAATGTCTTGAATGCTTGTGCTCCTAAATTAATATTTTCAAGTAATTCCTTGAATTGCTTGAATAAATTAGTATAAAATCTCTGTCAAAAGTAGTACTTCATTTCTTTCTGTGAATATTTGCTGATAGGCATAATTGTGTGTTTTTTAGGAACTAATGCTTTTGTGATCAAACACTTTGCTGACAGAGTGGAATATGAAGCACTTGGGTTTTTGGAGAAAAATAGAGACACAGTAGTCGAAGAGCAGGTGGGTAATATATTCAATTCCATTTATCTACAAAGGTTACACTGATTCTGGGTTTTATTCCTCTGTGTACACTCAACATGATGGAACTCATCAAGTTAATAGACAATCCTGATTACTTTGTAAAAACTCTTGTGCTCTCAGCGAGATTAAGCTGATATTTGCTCTCTAAATATTTTAATTTAATGATAAATTTTAGTAAACTTATTTATTTTATTTTATTTAAAATTGTATTTGTAATGAATTTCGTTATTACAGCAGAAGGTTTTTAACCTAAATTTTGCCTCTAGTAAATTGTAACTATTGCATAAATTAATCAATTGTAATTACATGTTTTAATAAGTTTTAATATTTCACTACTACTATTGGATGCTCTAAAACAGTGAGAACAAGATAACACACTATAAAAGTTAAATTATGTATTGGTTTCAACTGTTGCATACTAAAATAAACGCAAGTGTTGTATTCTATTGAGGTTTAAAGTGGGTAGGTTGCATCCTCCTTAGTTAGGAGTTGTTGATCTGTGAGGAGGAGGAGAACTAATGTGCTGACTGTTATGAAAATTCTGGTTGTAGAAGATTCTGTACTATAGTCAGTAATTGGTTTACCAGGGTTTACAACAATTTTGTTTCTTGTGAGAGTGTGCATAGCTCACTTTGTATCGTGAATTCTCTTCTTTGGTGGATGGAGCAAGAAAGTAAATTCGTGGGAGATATTACTTGAATACTGAAATACTGAGTATTGAATACTCACTAGAGTGGTTGTTTCTTGGCACAAACCCAGAACTTTTTAACATTTTTCAGACTAATATAGTAGGGTTTGTCAGTATTTAAAATATAAAATGTATTAATAAGTTTTAACGCAGACCAAGATGCCTCAAAAATTACGTTTTTTATTAATACACATCAGAGTTACAGCTGAAGCGATCAAGGCATAACCTAAATAGTAAACTATTTTGAGTGTAAATGGAACACTCAGTAGTGAACCTGTTCTTTGTCTTTTAAGTAGTTTTGCAACCGGTGTAGTGCACTACACCTGGAATTTTTAGTTTTCAAGAAATTTTCATATTAACAATTGCAACCTGAAAAATGATACTTTTTATAATTTTTTATTTGAAAGTAAATAAAGATTTTGCATATCACAGGTGGAAGTGTTGAGGAGTGGCAACAATAGGTTAGTCCGCAGTCTGTTCCGAGATGACAACAAGCTGTCCGTGTCCACAATTCCTGCTGCTCCAGTCCCCAAGACTCGGGTGGTAGTGACATCGAAGTCTGCTCCCAGTTCCAACACCTCTAGTCTGTCAAAAAACAAGAAAACGGTAAGATTCTCATGGTTTATGAGGAGAGTCCAAAAGTTTCCAGAATTATTACCTATATTTAAGCAGTGATTCGCTGAAAGGGAAATACCTTTTCCTGCCAACTGGCAGCAATGCTTGTAAAAGTACAATGCCATTTTGCTGATTCATTCCGTTAAAAGATGCAGATGCTGCCAATTGCAGGAAGAGGAATTTCCCCTTAATTGAACAGCTCCTTTGCTATAGATAACGATTCCACAAACCTTTTGATTATATCTCGTAGTTACCTGTAAACTGTGGCTAGTTACCACGACTATCTTTTAAGATTTCCAGTTCAAACTGTGTCAAAATTACGCTATCACAGTTAAAATCTTGATTCTTTTTTTAAGGTTTATTATTGATGGTGGATGATATGAAAGAATAATAAGATTTTAAATATTGCCATCATTATTTGTCACAAAAATAGAGCACTACATTTCTAGGATTGAAATCTATCCTCTTCAGGTGACAAGAAACTTGAATGCATAAGGTTAAGCAAGCACAAAAAAATTAGTCAACAAATTGGATGATTTTGCCAAAGTCAAACTTGATAAGAATAAGTTCTTCCTAAAAATAAAGTATATACAAGCTGTGTTAAAAAAGTAAAGGAAACTTTTAAGTTTCGCGGCTTTGGAGAGTCTGATTGCAGGGCCTAGTATCAAGGGCTGCATCATTTTGCCTACCGGCGTGACCCCCCCCTGGTCACGTGACCGCATACGTCACGAACCTGACGTCTGCCGCGTCTAACCCGCTTGCCACTATGAGAGCGTTATGGTTTACACGCTATTACACCATGAGTAGAATAATATAATTAAGGACATCCTTATATATTCTTAAACTGTGTGATCTGCTGAAACTAGCAGTATAAATATATTTCAGTTTATATCGATTTGAAAATTGTACAACCACAAAAAAGGCGTGTTTGAACTCCGAAATGCAATACATTGAAAGTTTATAAGCGTTACCGGTATTTTTTTTGGTTTAAAAACAAACTTTTAGCGGCAAAGTTGTAGTAAATTAGTTTATCTATAAGTTTTCATTTGGAAGAATTGGAATAAAATATTATTAATATTCCCTTAGGCTTTTCTATACAAATGAATAGTAGAATAATTTTAGAAAGAAATAATATCCGTCGAATCTATTTTTTTTCAATTTGCACACATCTTATTGGTTAATAACTATTTAAATAATTTTATGGATATGTTTGAAAATATCTTGTGACTTACCTTAGGCAATGTAAATGTCTAGTAGAACCAATGACGAAAGATTGCAAGTCCAAATAAAATTAGTTTGTTCATTTTACAGCATTATTTGTTTACTGTTTTGTTTAAGACTTCAATACCTAAAACTAACATTATGCATGTTAATAGATGATACCACTTAATAGTTACAGCACTCATTTTATCTAGTTCAACACTGTTCTTCAGTCTTTTTTTGATTGAATCCACTTCTTAGATTTTTTAAGCTGTTTCCTCTTGCATTCTAAGTTATTAACGTTCCTTAATCTAATAAAAGTTCTCACCCTGGCATACACGTGTATGGCTTGCTTGCAAACATTTAGGGAACTTTTCAGTTAAAATACTCTTCAGATTGGCTATAACATGGTTTTGGTTAATACTAAACCTTCATCCAGGAAGTCATTTCTTAACAACCTAAGATAGTGTGGGCATGTCCGCAAAAACCCAAAACTGTTTCCTCATTGTCTGCAGGGTTAACAAAGCATGTATTTCGTACAGAAATATTTAATTTTTTCAACAATTTCCCACAGCCACCAAGGTCCGACACGATGGCACACACTTTGAATCCCGCCTGATGAGCACGATTGATAATACGAAATAATATTTCCTTATTCATAGTGTTATCGAAATCAAAAACACTGGTTGTTTCCATTTACTTGTTTGACTTCTCAACATGGCCACTTGTAACTTTGAGAATGGACCTAGAATTTTAACCATTCCAGCATCATAAAACTACCCTGCTATCGATGTGCACTTCATCGAAACTTAAAACACAATATTTATCTAACTCGGATAAATTTTTCTGTACAGTTAGACATCAAAGTAAATACATTATGTAGAATAACCCGGCCGACAAGAAAAAATTTAGAACACCATCGCCTAAGGGTACTTGCTAATGGTAGAGGAAACTCCATTTTTCTCCTTCCAAAAATCATAAGATTAACGAGACAGAGCCCTTATCATAACTGCCCGCGATAAATCCTCACTAGACCATCTAGTTATTTTGCCCTTTCCTTGTAATTGCTTAATCTGCTGGGAAGACAAAAAATGTAGAAACATAATCTGTGACTTTAGAATTTTGTTCATACCTGATTTTGTAATAAGAAAGTTTTGTCCTCAGGGTTTTGACAGTTTTTGCATGCCTTCTTAAGATTTTAGAATGCATTTTCCTTTTTTTTTCGCAATGGATTTTATACAATATATCATGCTCTCTTCTCAGATTAGTTAGTTTTTGTTCTAAAACATCAATGGAAGATTTCAGATTGTTGTTTTCTTCTAACAGATTCTCGCATTTTTCGCAAACAGAACTCGGTTGTACGAGGTTACTTTCGTCTAATCGGTCTGTATTTAGTGGCTCAATTCGAGGTTTTTTTTGGACTTAAACTGTCTAATCGTTCAATTGCGTTTTTTACGAACACGTCGTTTTTCTATCCGTTCATGCGTACATCGTCATCGTCATTACTGATAGTGGGAAGTTTTATTGACGGAGCAACAAAGGGCGTTAATAACAATTTCTGAGGCAGCTCTAATAAGCGATTTTTCATGTCATCAATGTAGTCAGATGGTGCAAA
This sequence comes from Homalodisca vitripennis, assembly GCF_021130785.1. NCBI lineage: Eukaryota > Metazoa > Arthropoda > Insecta > Hemiptera > Cicadellidae > Homalodisca > Homalodisca vitripennis. The sequence continues at coordinate 27,336,668 of NC_060215.1, forward strand.
ATGATCACTACACACATAGGCATACTTACAATTTTCCGCGTCTCCTCTTTTACACTTTGATAACCAAATTTTACAAGTCTCACTGTCTTTTGAAACTTATGGTACACTACTCGCTGTTCAACTTCCTTTAGTCTTTTTAGAGTTATTTGGACAAGTAGCCACAGCACAACAATTCATTTTGACACTGCATAAAATAAACTAAATCCACATCAAATCACTGAGGATCAACCTCAATTAAATCACTTCGGCATGTTGCAGCAGCATGTAAACGACAGTGTGCCAATGTAACACATGTTCAACGCCAACACGGCCAGTCCCTGCAAGTTGCAAACGCGGTGGCGGTATCTGGCCTGATCAGGCCAGCGACGTCACGGCACCCCCTCCCTCCACTCCGCCTGCCGTGGCGGCACCGTGCTGAGATCAAAAGAAATGGCTCAGCACTTGATACTAGGTCCTGGTCTGATTGCCAAAATTGTTTTATTATGTTGGTACTCATACTCCTGAAGTATAACAAAATTTCCAGCTGTATTCATTGTTTAGTTTTTCAGTGGCAGTTACTAAAGTTAGACGTGTTTTATGAACTGAGCAATTTTCTTTTGTTAAAAAAATGGATCAAAGAATTTGTATCACATTTTGCTTGAAAAATTGAATAAAGTGTAACAAAGTGTGGGAAATGTTAACAAAGGCGTATTGTGAGTCTGCCATGAGTAAAACAAGGGTTTACAATAGGTATAAACATTTCAATGATGACTGTGAAGACTTTGAAGCTGACAAGGAGGACAAGAAACATTTTGGACGCCCCAACACATCAAAAACCGTTGAAAACATTGTGAATGATGATGGCATATCAATTGGTACATGTCATGATATTTTTTTGAATGTTTTGGATATGAAACGTGTAGCAGCAAAATTTTTTCCAAAATTGTTGAATTTTGAACAGAAACAGAGGCTAATGGAAGTTTCTCAGGAGTCACTAACTGATGATGTAGAATTACTGAAACATGTTATAACAGGTGACGAAACATGGGTTTCCAGTTATGAATTCGAAACTAAGGCTCAATCATCCCAGTGGAGGCATTCTGGATCGTAAAAACTAAAAAAGGCTTGACAAGTGTAGTCAAATTTGAAGGTTATGCTCACTGTGTTTTTCAATTTTAGTGGCATAGTGCATCATGAATTCTTGCCACAAAATCAAACGGTCAATAAGGAGTACTACATGCAAGTTTAACACCATTTGCGTTAATCCAAAAAAAGTCTGGATTTGTGGCAAAACAATTCATGGCTTCCTCCATGACTAAGCTAGTAACCGCTATCTTGTCTCACGGGATCTCGACAGGAGGCAGCCTCTACCTCCAACCTTACCCATCCTGAATATCTGTGACTACAGAAGCAAGCGTAAAACTCCTTTTAAAGGTGCAATGAGAGGTTTCTCAACTTCACATTGCATTGAAACATTGCTATCACGTAATCTTGAGATATTTTGGCCTCACTGTATGCATGCTGATGCTGCCTTAGCCTGTAATAAAACAGCCATATTGATTACTGGGATTTAAGCCGATCACAATGTAGCTGTGACCCTCCTCCTACAGTTACTTTTATCATGGCAGTGTAAACGGTAAATCTTGGATTATAGTCATTATACTGGGTTTACGTAAGCCTAATAACTGAAATCACAATAGTATTATTATTTTCAATTTAGAAATATTCTACAAAATTGCTTCGCTCAGTAGTTGTATTCCTATTTTAAAGATTAAATACAAACAAATCGTTTTTGCAATGCCTTTTTGAAAATAGTACATGTTCTACTTTTAGTACATTATGTGTCCCATAGGTATTACTAGATTTGTCGGTATAAGAAGCGAGCTGGATGTTTGGATATAATGTATTTACTGTGTATCAGGTTGGGTCTCAGTTCCGTAGTTCGCTCAATGCGCTGATGTCCACTCTGAATGCAACCACTCCCCACTACATCAGGTGCATCAAGCCAAATGACAGGAAATTGGCGTTTGAGTACAATGCTCCCAGAGCAGTACAACAGCTTCGAGCCTGTGGAGTCTTGGAAACCATCAGAATCAGTGCTGCCGGTTTCCCTTCCAGGTACCTACTTAAACAATATTTGTGTACTGTTAGGGCTTACTATGTATGTAATAAAATATTTGTACGCTTAGTATTTACTGTGAATTTTATGTGAAAGTATAGTCAAACCACTTTATTCCATAATATGTACAAGGTACAAAGAATAGCATCACTACAATAAAACTAAATACTAATATTAATTAAAAATTATAAATGAAAAATGGTAACATTAGTTCATTCAAATGATGAAACTTACATCTTAACAATTTATGTTCAATTCTTCTTTAAATGAATTAATTGGTTTTTGTATTGAAATATTCCTCAAAAAAAATATAGAAACAAATTAGTTAAATAATCCTTTACTTCCTTTTTTAATTTTAACAGATCTGTTTCCATTATAAATTTTGTTGGTAAATTTTGTAAATATCTATGTTTTCTTTTTGTAAAATTCAAGATTGTGTTGGATCGATATGTCTATTAAAACAAGTATTATATATGTATTTTTATTAGTTTTTATAGTATAGGATCAAAAAAATTGTTTTATATAAATTATTGATTCAAATATGTGTACCCATATACTGCCAGAATTCCAAATTCAGAAAAATATGTTTAACAGAATTTGTATATCTTAAATGTTTTATGACTCTCAAAGATTTTTTTAGGTCCAATAGCCTATCTAAATTGCTTATCCTTGTTGCTCTATAAATGCTTATTCCGTAAGTTAAATGTGAGTGGATCAATGAGAAATATATTATTTTCAGTGTGTAAACAAATTACTAATTTTTGCAATTTGTTGCAATGCATATAGACCAGTAGACATCTTATTAGTAACATGATCTACATGTTTATCCCAAGCTAAATTTTCATCTATTATAAGTCCTAGAAACTTTGTGTGGTCTACATGTTTAAGTCTATCATTGTCTAGAAAAATGTCACAGTTGAAATTAGATCTGGATCGCTTTGTAGAAAAAGAAATATAATTCGATTTTTTCTGAATTTAATAAAATATTATTTTTGTCAAAAAAATTCCTTAATCCTACTTAGACCAATATATGATGAAATTTAAATATTCTCAAGCTTCTGACCAGAAAACAAAATATTTAAATCACCAGCATACACATAATAAAGGAAAATCAAGTATCTAGACTTAAATTTCTGTGACTAAGTGTACAAAGCTACGTGGGAAGCTGTACATGAGAATTGTTCGAAAATCTTGGTAGGGAAAGGATACAAGTGTGCAGAACCCTGTTTTTCTATCAAATACAGCTGTATCAAGAAGTAGAGGTTAAGCAGAAAAATGCACAACTTGCATTGTCAAATTTATTACTAACGATGATCCTTTTTAATAATTTTGTATTGAGGACTTGTTACAACACTATTCTATGCTGTAAGTAATTTCATTGTCGTTATAATAAATTCTAGAGCCTTTGGAAAAAAATATTTCTGCTTTGTCCCTGTTCATTTGTCAAAACCATCCAACGCAAATCTACACAAAACCTAATTGTTCTATGAAAATTTGTATAGTGGAATGTGCACAACTATCAGCTGTTTCCTCTTTAATATAGGTTTTATCTGTAAAAAATTATATTATTTTTATGTAGCTAAAACTTGAACCCAAACTTGTACATATATAAAAAAACGTTCACTTCCATCCCTTATTGCTCAATTTTCATTAATTGCAGATAAAAATAAACTTGCAGAATGAAGCAAACGAGATCTACTTTTTGAAGAGTTGAACATTTTGATTCCCTCTTCAACTAAAAATATTTAAAATGTTGATTGCGGCAAACCCTAGTGCGCTCCGTATCTTATGAGAATAATTATCTTCACTCAATATAGATCAGCAGTGAAGGTGATAACATATATTATAGATAGGCAGTTATTGTACAGTAGTTTAACATGTTGACTGCGGCAGACGCTCTAGCGCGCTTGATGTCCCTTGAGAATAATTTAATTAAATGCGTTCTAGTGTAATATTCAGGAAAATAATGAACTATGAGGAAAAGGTCCTCTATATTGCAATTTTAAGATACAAATATACAACTCCCTTTTAAGGATGTATCTCCGTACAGAGATGAAATAAAGTTTTGAGGTGGTACACTCGGATTTGGGTTTGGAAAGTTATTTTTTATGTGTTAAATTCATAGCTCTTCAAGATAACCTCACTGAATACAGAAAAAGTATACACATTTGTTGTATCACCACGTGAAATTACAAGCATTTAAAGTAAATAATTTAGGTTATTTTATAATCAGGCCCAAATAGAAACTGTTGAAGATTAAAATATGACATTTTTACAGTATGTACATGAATTATAGTTTCATAGAAGGACATTTTATTCTATTCATTCATGACTGTAGGAAATTATATTTGTTTTAATTAGATATAATTTTTACATTACATGTTTTGTAATACAGGGTGATTCAAAAAGAATACCACAACTTTAAAAATGTGTATTTAATGGAAGAAACATAATTGAACCTCCTGTTATGCATAATTACAAAGAGTATTAAAAAGAATTTTTTCACTCAAAAAAAGTTCAGAGATGTTCAATATGACTCCCTCCAGGCACTTGAGAAAAACACCCGATACTCAAACTTATTCCACACTCTCAGTAGCATATCAGGCGTAACAGATTGGATAGCTGTTGTTATTTCTTGTTTTAAATCATCAATGGTGGCTGGGAAAGGTGACCGAAACACAATATCCTTAACATACCCTCATAAGATAAAATCGCATGGGGTAAGGTCAGGGCTTCTTGGAGGCCAGTGATGAAGTGCCCTGTCGCGGGCTGCCTGGCGGCCAATCCATCGTCTCGGGTGGTTGACGTTCAGGTAGTCACGGACAGATAAGTGCCAATGTGGTGAAATATGAATTGTTGTGCTTCTTGTTTGAGCTGAGGGAACAGCCAATTCTCCAACATCTCCAGATACTGTAGTCCAGTTACAGTAGCACCTTCTAAGAAAAAGGGACCAAAAACTTTATTGGCTGAAATTACACAGAAAACTTTCAACTTAGGTGAGTTCATGCTCAATTGTTTCCCGCGGATTATCAGTGCCCCATATATGGACATTGTGCCGGTTGACTTTCCCATTAGTGTGGAAAGTAGCTTCATCACTAAACACAATCTTCGAAACGAAAGATTCGTCTGCTTCCATTCGAACAAGGATAAACTCATAGAAATCGATTCTTTTGATCTTATCAGCTGCAGAAAGGGCTTGAACCAATTTCAGACGATAAGGTTTCATTACTAATCTTTTTCGTAGGACTCTCCATACAGTTGTTTGTGGAAGTTGCAGCTCTCTGCTAGCTCTTCGAGTCGATTTACCTGGGCTGCGAACAAATTCCTGCCGTATGTGTGCTACATTTTTATCACTCGTGCACTGCCGTCCAGAACTTTTCCCTTTGCACAAACACCCATGCACTATAAACGGTCTTATACCAACGTTAGATACACCACCTATCAGGAGGTTGAACACCATACTTCGTTCAAAATGCATGCTGAACAACTGTCGTCGATTCACTTCTGCCATACTCAATAACACAAAAAGCTTTCTGTCTAGCAATCGCCATCTTAGCATCAACTGACGCTAACCCCTTGTTAAAAGCACCTCAAGTGAACAAATGAGCAACTAAATTTAACTTTAGAACTTCCTTAATTCGCCGACATATAGTGCTTAGCTCTTCTTTTATTCTCTGCAGAGTTATAAATTTCTAAAGTTGTGGTATTCCTTTTGAATCACCCTGTATATTATTTTGAAATTAAATTATTTTCTTAAATCTGATAATCAATGTTTGTAATAAATTATTTCAGATGGCCCTACCTGGATTTTTTCAATCGCTACAGAGTGCTGTGTAGATCTCAAGATATCAAGAGGGACAATATGAGGTCCACGTGTGAGTGCATTCTTGTCAATTTTATCAAGGTAATATAGTGTCAATTTTTATATTTTGAAATTTATTGCATTAAGTAAATGTTACATTATTAACCCTTTGAATGCTGCAGCGTTTTGCTATATGGTATGCATAAAATGCCGAGCGAAAATGCCTGGTTCTGCAAGGGTCTGGTTAAAAATTCATAACAAATTTATTTATTGGTATAATGTCTTGGGTTTTTGTTTATTTTTTAGATAAATATATTTTCTTTATACATATAATACATTGATCACTTATTTAACGTGTTTATACAAATAAAAAAAAATCATTAACAAAAAATGTATGAGCAAAAACATTTAGTTTTTTATTTTGACACAACTTAGTATTATTGAAATATTTTATTTTTTCACTTTTAGTTATTCTATCGTATACTCCATTTAATTCTTTACAAAAAGACATATAAAAATTTTGTTTATGCTTATAAATACAGTTTGGAAAGTAAATATGAAAATATGAACCACTACAACACTAGAAATTTTCTACCCTAACCTAACCTGCTATGTATTGTCTACACTGATAATGCTTAAATCTAATGCCTACAATACTAGGTCTTCATTGTCAGCAATGTTTTTATGACTCATTGTTTATAAATATCACTGAACAAACATAAAAACTTTACAAACGTATTTAATAAAGTACTAGATGCTTACGATCGCCGTAACTCGCGGCCGTCATTGTTCTACTTACACACAGACTAGAACAACATACACAAACTAAATAATTTGAAGATACTAACACTACAAACCCATTTACACTTAGAAACTTTCAATATCATTTGTGAAATAAACAGCAACGCAAACAAAACACGTGACGGCTCGTCCGCGTATCGGCCGATTCTAAACACGACTGAAGCGCTCACTTTACAACCGCCGTAAAAATCAGAATCTAACCAAAATGCAACAAAACCTACATCAAAAGTTACATTGAAGCCTTTAGAATTCGTATGTATAGTCATTGAGCCAATTTAGATAAATACTATATAAAATATAAGCATTACTGCAGAAGTCGCTAACAGCGATTCTGGAATTTCTTGCATATAATGCGGGATCGCTGACAGCGATGCTCCGGCACTCAAAGGGTTAAAATAGGATGGTATAGTTATGGCTTTTCAATCATTGGATGTTGGATGTTGCATAATTAACTGATAAGAAATTCAGTCTCAGCTGATAGACTATGAATTACCCAGAAATCTAGATGCGTAGAGTTATGCCTGCATCATCAGCCATTCATTAGAGGATTTCCTCTGAGAGAATAAGCTATTATGCTGGTGCATGACGTAATCGATATTATCAGAGTATTTCTACCCAGGAGTAAAGAGTTCCAACAATAGTATCGACCAAAGTAGCATGCTTGCAATATTTGACACGTGATCTTGTTGAGAAATCTAGGGTGAGAGAGAATGTTGATGATACTTTTAAAATTAAAAACTACTCTGTTTGAACTTGCTTTTAAAAAGAGTAATTATTTCTAATGAAGTAGTTGAAAAGCAACTAGAATTCACTAAAACACTTATGTAATTATGTATGAGATGGAGTTTTTTTTTTTTAAAAGAAAAATGAAACTGCAGTGATTGTATTGTCACATTTATGGACAAACCATCTTCCGGTATTTTAAAATCACGACAAATATTTGAGACATTTATTACAAATCGCTGTTACCTTGTTACTTTAGTAATTTGAGATTATTGTTTATTTCAGATTTTATTCAGTATTAAATCATCCCCCTACTGTTACATCCCTCTGAAGGCTTTAAATTGTGTTTGTTTTCTTACAGGATAATGATAGGTTCAAATTCGGTAAGACAAAGATTTTCTTCAGGGCAGGCCAAGTGGCTTATTTGGAGAGGCTGCGGTCTGAGAGGCTGAGGCATTGCTGTATAATAATGCAGAAAACTATTAGAGGTTTCCTGCAGCGCAAACGTTACTTGCGTGTCATTCATGCAACCCGCACTCTGCAGAGGCTAGCTCGTGGTTTCGTTGCACGCAGGTATTTATATCTATAATACAATTAAATTATGAACTCCACATTATAGGGTTATCTTTATGTTAGAATAATAAAATCGTAAACTGGAGTTCATAATTTTAACAGATATGACTGAACAACACAATTCATTGTCCACAAATACAAATACCTCTCACTTAAGTTGGCAAAGGTAAGAGAAGATATCCAGTTTAATAAGATATGCCTGAGTGAAAATATTATTCCAAATTATGTTCAATTAAAAACTAAATCTACATCAAGAGCTGCGCTAAGAAGCATTAAAAAGAGGGAAAATAATATGGATAAAAGAAGAAATTAACAGTTTATATGCAAAAATGAATCTAATAGTCAGATCAATTGAAGATATTAAAACAGAAATCAAATTAACGTTTCACCAAGAGAGCATTGAAGAAATTGATATTAATACACAGCAATGGATCAAACCTATTATTTTAAAGAAAAAACAGGTTCATCTTAATAAGATTAATAAATTGATTAACTTACAGGAAGACAATAATTCAAAAACACTATACATTAGATGATAAATCCAGATTTCTGCCCAAGAATTAAAAACTTAATCATCTATTCTATTTAATGATGATGAGATGGCACTATTAGATAAAATCCCTCAAATATAATATAAATCTGGATCATAAAATACCAATAATCAAAGATGACCTAATTAATTTAGAAACAGCCATAAAGAAAACAGACTCAGAACTCCAAGAACCTTTCCGATATAATCTTGTCCATGAAATTAAACAAAAGTAATTTGAAAGTACAAATTCCCAAATTAATTAAAACGTCAAATAATGATATGAAATTAGTATCGTCCATCACAAGAAAACTAAAAGATAATAACTGTATAATATCAAAAGCCGACAAAGGGAATACAGTAGTAATTATCGACAGCCAAAACATATCAAGAAAAGATTGAAACATTCATTGACAGCAACAATCTTAAAAAATTAAAAAAGGACCCAACCCAAGAATACACAAAACTTATAAATTCCACAATAACTAAATGCAAAAGTTTAACAAAAGCAGAGCAATACCAGCTCAAAATGACAAATCCAAAGCTCCTACACTAAAAGGTCAACCAAAGACTCATAAACCGGATATTCCAATTTAGACCAGTAGTCAACTTTCGTAACGCTCCTACTTACAAGGTATGTAAATTTTTAAATAACAAAATAAAAACCAACATGCAATTTGAAGACAATTACAGTATATTAAATTCAAGTAATCTGGCAAATCAAATTAAAGAACATTCAAATTCCATTAAACTCGTTCTTCATTTCCTTTGATGTTAACAACATGTACTCGAACATTCCAAAACAAGAAACAATGCAAATTCTAAAAGATAATCTAATAAAATTACAGTCAACTTGAAATGAATGAAATTGAAGATATTTTATCACTGACAAAGTCTACTGTTAATCAAAATTATTTTCAATACAAAAAGGACTTTTACAAACAAGAAGATGGGTTGGCAATGGGATCTCCTCTTTCAGGCCTTCTTGCAAATATATATATGCAACATTTAGAAAACAACAAAATAATGAGTGTTACTAATCCATTTAAAGATAAAATAATTTACTGGTTTAGATATGTTGATGATATCTTATGTCTTTTCAAAGGAGATGAGAAGCAAGCAGACCAGTTTTTAACATTCCTCAATTCTATATCCCCCAACAATTAAGTTTTCAAAAGAAATCCAAAAAAGTCAAAATTAACTTTCTTGATATAAGCATTTCTAATCTTAATGGAAACCACTCATTTGAAATTTATAGAAAAACAACCCAAACAGATCTTCTAATACCATCAACCTCTAACCATCCATGGAAACACAAATTAGCAGCATTTCACTCAATGATAGAAATAAACAATGTTAAATATACCAATGAGTGATGAATAATAAAAACTAAGGAAATGGAAATCATAAAATATCTAGCTGTCAAAAATGGATATCAACCTCATATTGTAGACAAAATGATTCAGAAAAAAACAAGAAAAATCAATAAAACCAAATACAATACGGCCTAATCCTAATAATAATGAAATTCAGAAAATATATATGTGTACCTTTCAATACCAAAATAAACAAAGCTGTTCGAAAAACCTTTCAAAATTCAAAATTTTCCATCAGTTACCAAACAAGAAATAATACGTTTTAAACTAATTGAAAAACAAAATAAGCCAAAAAGATGACAAACAAGATTTATACAAACAATGTGGAGTATATACAAAATTAACTGTAGTGACTGTGAAAGCTACTATATTGGACAAACTGGCAGAAATTTTAATAAAAGGTTTTTAAAGAACATATACAAGCTTTGAAAACAAACAACAAGTCTACAATAAAATCAAATTTCGCTGAACATTTATTAGAAACTGGACATAACTAACAAAAAATATTGAAAAGAACATGGAAATTTGGATATCGAAAGGAAAGGAGAAAAATTAAACACTAAAGAAGAATTACACATTTATCTAAATTATAAAAAAGATCCTCACAACATATTAAATAGCAATTTAAAAAATAAAACAAATCCTATCTTTGAAAAAATATCAAACACAGAATCTTAATCAAAATTACAACTGTGTCATATAAGTTTAACATCTGTTTAAATAGTCGACAGTGTATATTTATTTGTTTTGTTTATAATTTAATTAGAGGTTAATGTTCACACTGAAGATGGTTTTATACCGAAACACGTGTCTGAAATAAAAGAATTTAAAAGGGTTTTAGTTTACGATTTATTATTCTATAATATACAATATTGATCAATATACTTACTTACTCTTACTCTTACCCTATGGCCATGGATACCCTAGGTGGTATTTTGGCCTCGCCAACCAGCTGCCTCCATCTCTCCCTGTCTTCACAATCCCCCTGACCCTGACCTGATTGATCAATGTAATACAATAAATTAGTTTAGGACATAAAGCCAAACTTTTCTAGGCTATAAACCAATCTTAAATTCCTTAGAGGGACATTCCATGAGAACCTGGAAAATCTTAAAAGTAAGCACACCTCATGGTGTACATCATTTTAAAGGTCTGTATGAGACAAGAATAGTTGTAATAAATAACATTTGGACAGCCTTGTAAAAATTGGTGATCATTTAAAGTTAGTAAAGCGGATACCAAGTACCACTATATCATTTTATACCAAATTGTTTTATGTCAGGAAGAACTGAACATTTTGGATGGAGGAACTCAAATAATTGTATTATAAATAGGGTACCTTTGAATTTTAATTTTGTTACAATAACAGCTCCTCCTCCTCCCAAAGGAAAAAAGTGAAAACACTTTTATTGGTGATTTAAATTTGTGCATTTAAATGCACAGAAAAAACTTATCCTTAAATACAGATTTCATATGTTTAACTACAACAATTAAAAAAAACCCAAAGGATAGTTTATTGTGTTAAATAATTTTGTATGTGCATACTTGTGATAGTGATTTATTTGTATACTATTACAGAAAATAAACTACTATTAATGTACAAGGGCCTCCAATATCACTCCATGACGGCCAGATACGTGGCAAGTCCCTGGTGTGCGCAGAAGTCGATCGCACATCTTCCCCACTACTATGTCACTATCTAGTTCTAGTAGTCAGTTTGTGCTGAGCTGCAGTCGCATAAACATGGCCGCCTCTATTGATTCTCCTGTCAAATGTGAATTGAGACGTTTTATTAGTTTCCTGCAAGCAGAAGGGAATAATGCAGCAGAAACCCATTGAAGAATATGCCGTGTTTACAGAGAAAACATTGTGAATGATGGTGTTTTACGTGAGTGGTGTAAAAAAACTTACACAAAAATCACCGAATGGCTTCACCTTTGACATTTGTCGAATTGATCCTTGAATTTGACATTCGGCTATCTTTAAACTTTTGATGTGATTCACGCACAACACCATCATTCACAATGTTTTCTCTGTAAACACGGCATATTCTTCAATGGGTTTCTGCTGCATTATTCCCTTCTGCTTGCAGGAAACTAATAAAACATCTCAATTCACATTTGACAGGAGAATCAATAGAGGCGGCCATGTTTATGTGACTGCAGCTCGGCACAAACTAGCTACTTGAACTTGGCAGTGATAAATGTTGTAGCGAGGAAGATGCGCGATGGACTACTGCGCACACCGCGGACCTGTCACGTGTCTGGCCGTCATGGCGTGAGATCGGAGGCTGGAAAAACAACCCTCGTATATTTACCTAATCATACATTTATTTTTCATATAAAAATGTGCATATTTATATCTAGATTAAAGGAAAACTAGTAAAAAGTGTGAGGAATTGTAATTACTAGAAGTAAGCAATTGCTCAGTTACGGCTATACAGCATGCATTACATTTGCAACCACCAATTTCAGTGTTTATTTGTCCTTTGAATAATACCAGTGTAGAAATATATGTTATAGAAAGCAAGAAATCTTTTTTTCAAAGTAACCTAAATTTGGAAATTTCATAGTGTAGTAAGATCTAGCTATGAAAAAATTGTGTTTAATCCCAAAAGGACACAAGTTTGACAGTTGAACAAACATATATTCTGATTGTAACCAATTTGAATTTTATTATGACAAATAAAGATTGAAAATGTACTGAAACATTGCATTGTTTATTAGGCATATAACTTAGTAGGGTACATACTTTGGTAAAAAGCTATGTTGGTGGTATCGCAACTTACCACCTAGCCACTTATTGAAAGTTATTTTCTTATTCAAGTGGCTTGAGAACTTCATCTCACAGGATCATGATAGAATTTTGCACGTTTTTTCTCCATTTTTACAAATATTTTAATTAAAAAGAATTAATCAAATTCTGTAAATATTCTTACTTAAAAAGGTAAAAAATAATATTAACTTATCTGATCATGGGAAGCAATTTAATGTAATATTAATTGAATTCGGACAATCTTAAATCAATACAAATTTGATAGAACTAAATATATCTTTCAAATAATTTTGAGAAATATTATTACATACTATGAACACAATATTGCAGATAATATAAAATTAATGCAAGAATCAATTTTAGAGTATATATATATATATATATATATATATATATATATATATATATATATATATATATGTTACTAAACAGTCACATTATTATGTCACTTAAAACAATCATATAGAAACTGATCTATAGGTAGATCGCACTTTATCTTTTTCAGTAGATTTTGAATAAGTTTGATGACTGAATTCTTCAGAACTCTTTCTATTCAATAAACTAATTTATTTTACAGACATTGAATAGTCATACTAAATATTAACCCTACATCGGGCGCTAAACGGAGTTTTCCTCCGTGTATTTTTTATTATTAAAAATAGTACTACTTTTCTGATGTTGGCAGTCGTTTCCCGCAGTGTACTTCACGAGCATCTTTCGAGGAAGCGAAACAATAGCCTCCCGCTTATCTTTGTCAAAATCTGTCAGTATGACGTCTACTTCCGTGCGAGACTGGACGATTCCTCCGTGAGCGCCCGATGTTGTGTTTGTAGTGCTTGGACGAAATCTCCGTGAGCGCCTTATAGTGTTTAGTTTTTATGGAGTAATAATCCGTGTGCGCCTAAATGTGTGACCTCTGATGGTTTCTTTTTAAGTTTTACAATATATTTTATTTGAATTTTGTGAAATGGAGAATGAAGACGAGAGACTTGTCAGTACAGTACCCGTGTGCTAGGGAACATTTCAGTACTGTTTATGGAGTGAACATTGTCGTTATAAGAACCAGAAGGAAAATGTTTTGAAACTTTGTGTAGTGTTTAAAAAATTTTTAGTAAAGAATAAATTTTGATTTTAGAGTAATAATTGACATTACAATTGTATAATATCTCAAGAATTGAAGTAAGTTGTTTTTGTAAGAAGTTAAAAACTAAAATTTCCATATATTATTACAGTAGGTTAAACATTTTTACAATTAATAGCATTATTCCTTAAAATAAATCATGTTGTTACTATACAGTAACATTTTTTTAAATTTTGAATTTCTTATTTAGGAAATTCATTACATAAGAGAGTAATTTTTATTTATTTTCTAAAAATGAATATATTACATTGCAATTAAATCAGTTGAATATTTAAACAAATAAAAACAGTTTAAACGATTATGATATCCATTATTCGCTAACCTGGAGGAAACCTCCGTGAGCGCCTGATGGTGTTTCTAATTTTAAGCGCCTGATGGAGGGTTAAACATTGCTTTATTTCTTAGTGTAAAATGTGAGTATAAAATTTAACCGATGTTCATTATTTGTTTACAACAACGATCAATGATGAAATCTTGTACAGACGAGTGAATCATATACGAAGGAACCTGGCTGCAATCAGAATCCAGAAGTGTGTGAGAGGCTGGGTGAGGAGGGTGAAGTACGTGAGGTTGAAACAGGTGATCCTGGGACTGCAGGCCAGAGGACGAGGCCTGCTCATGAGGCGCAAGTTTATGGAAATGAAGTACAATAAAGCAGTAAGTACGATGCTGTCAACGATTGGATTTAATTTATTTTTGTATCCTTCTGTTACGTGTTTCTCAAGTGGAGAATTTTCATTCATTTTAATTTGACCGAATTTTGCTAAAAGCATAAGGACAAAGTAGTTGATATTCGTACAAAATGTGTAATGTTCTTTACAAAAATTGTAATTTTAGAACTTGTCCTGAATAAAATAAATAAAGAAATAAACAATAGGGCTTTTTGAATTACATAAACAAATTATGAAAGTTGTCGTTGTCTTTAGCTGAAAGTTCACTTTTTATTGACTTGAATAAATGTATCAGATAACATAAAAATTTAACCTATTGCAAAAAACAAATAATATATGGTATTTAACTCTAGTACTTATAGATAAGTAAACCTAAGGAATATCTAGTATTTTCTTTAATTAGTTATTCCCATAGAAAAATAATTAAATACATTTGTTGTATTTTAAAATAACATATTAATATCAATATTAGTTTGCTCACAATGAACTCTCACACTTGTCTCTGAATTATTATCTATAATAATTGTCTAGAATTGGTGCTTTAAAAAGTAGCAGAGGCCAATTCTGTTTTAACATTATGCTGCCCATTCTCATTGGCCACTAGCCTGTGCTAGAATCCTAGGTATTGATAAAAAGTACAACGGTCACAGATAGGGCCTGAACCTGCACCGTGACTAGCACTTTAGACCGAGAGGCCATCGGCTCTCCCAAGCTTGTCACTCTCTTTGCCAGTCACCAGGTTTGATCGTAAAACCACAGAGAGCCGATGTAATCGGCCCGCATATATCGACTCAAAACCACGAGAGCCAATGTAATCGGCCCCGCATATATCGACTCAAAACCACGAGAGCCAATGTGATCGGCCCGCATATATCGACTCAAAACCACGAGAGCCAATGTGATCGGTCCCGCATATATCGACTCAAAACCACGAGAGCCAATGTAATCGGCCGCATATATCGACTCAAAACCACGAGAGCCAATGTGATCGGCCCGCATATATCGACTCAAAACCACGAGAGCCAATGTAATCGGCCCGCATATATCGACTCAAAACCACGAGAGCCAATGTAATCGGCCCGCATATATCGACTCAAAACCACGAGAGCCAATGTGATCGGTCCACATATATGGACTCAAAACCACAAGAGCCAATGTGATCGGCTTATTATTATAATTATTTTTTTCGGTTACTATGGGTATTAAAATAAATTTCTATATTTGAATTTTGTATACTATTTATTATTTTAAACTGTTATAAAGAGTAACTAGAACTTCAATATATGTAACCGGTATCAAATGACAGATTTTCTTTTATCTATCTGAATAAAGCATATTTTGTGAAAAAATTAATTATTTCAATAAAAATGTTGTAACAAATTATTTAAAAAATAAATTAAAATTATCAAGAAAGGTTGTTTAGACGGTACCCTTCAACAAAATGCATAAGCTATTAGGGTAATGGATATTTTAAAATATTTTCTCTAATTATAAAGTAAAAATTTTATAAGAAATAAAAAAGTTAAATAGTTAGGATTTTAATTTTTTTATTATTGATATATAATACATAATTTGTGCAGAATTGAATTGCCTATCAACACACAAAAATTATGCAGATATCTCAATTATTAGCAGAATAATTGACATTTTATTAAACCTTTGCAAGTTGTCAATTTTGGTCTTGGCGGTGGCAGTTTTGAGTGATGCACTACAAAATGTGCACGACAGTTTCTGACACGAATCGGCAAAATTACTCTGGCGGTCAAATGTTTAATATTGTAATCCATGTACAATAAAGTAATGAATTGTTTAAACCCTTTAATGATTTTATTTTGATGCCTAAAATTATGTTGTTTTGCTGAATTTAAGTTTTTTGCAGTATTTTTACAGATTTGTATGAGCAAAGGTGTTTCCAAAAAAGTTATTTTTTACTGTTACTTTCAAATTTTTTTTATTTATATCACCCACTAAGTCATTTTCACTATCCTTGTTCGTGTCATCATCACGCAAATGAAGCCAATCGGCTATTTGTGCGTCAGTTGTTTCCATGATAAATAGACCACTAGAAATAAAACCATAAAATACAGGATGAGCAACAGCAACAACAAGTGGTACATAATGTCTTTTTTTTATTTCATTTAAAAATGTTGGTTTATAGTAAAAGACCTCGTCAAACAGTAGATTATACATTTCCCACCGTTTTACAATATTAGAATTTTTTTATTTCGGCTTTACAAGTCTGGAACAAAATGTTTTTCACAAAATGCGGCTCTGCGAGAAAATCGTACCACGCTTTAGCGTTGCCTCCTGAAGGTTAAAATATTGACACAATCAGCCATAAGTTATTTCCTGTCACATGGTGTTATGTGATAACATGTAAAAATAAAATAAACAGTAAACTTCCTAACAGTATCAATAACTTGTATAGCTAAACTGTCTAAAACATACAAATGTAGAAGGTTCATCTGATGTTTCTATCCTTTTTTTAGGCTTTAATAATTCAGAAGAACGTTCGAGCTTGGATATGCAGAAAGAATTACCAACAGAAAATGAAGAAGGTGATAGTAGCACAGAATGCAGTGCGCAGATTCTTGGCAAGGCGAAAGCTCAAGGAGTTGAAGAAGGAAGCTCGTACAGTTCAGCATCATATAGCCCTTAATAAGGGGCTTGAGAATAAGATCATCCAACTGCAACAGCAGATCGGAGAATTGGTTGGTACACAACTGATTTATGTATAACTTTGTATAAGGGCTGTTCAAAAATATTTTGTGTAGCTGGCTCAGTATGAGTCTTAGTAATACTGGAAGGATAATTTAATTGCTATTTGTGTTGGAATCGTATATAAAAATGGTTGCTATTTTTTCAAATCCCTCCGATTGTGAATTGTGTGCTGCAATTCATTTTTCGTGTGTGAAAAACATTCTGGATGTACACATTCATCTAGAAGGTCATTCATTCATCATGAACTTTGTGCAGTATATAGAGTGGACATTATGAGAATACATTTATGCTTTATAACACTATGCCACACACAAATACAGGTTGCATAAGGGTTCTCATGGGAATCGTTTGATCATCTTTTATACAGTTCTGAATTGGCATCTCTTCTGTTTATGTAAATGAAAGAAATAATTAGTCACGAAAGTTTGAAGATGATAAGTTAAGAGAGCGTCTCAACATATGGCTTACCACTCATATTATCATTATACTGTAGTACTGAAATCTGTAAGCATGTGAACTGTACATCCTGTTTGTAATCAGAGTATGATAGCAGTAAAACTGCCATATGAATTTAAATACATGTAGAACTCGTATATCCGAACGTCCCAATATCCGAAACGTCAATTATCCGAACACACGAAAAAAGGTTGCGTGTAACCTGAACTAGACCAAACGTCACCAGCGAAATAAACAGTGTCCAGTTTGAACCTTGGTAGTCGGCGCCGGCCGTGCGACGTAGCAGACTTAGACGGCAATCACAGCAGTCGCTTCCTTGCAATCATCCACTCGCATAGTGGCAGCGCTGAAAGTAACATTACAGGTTTAGTTTATAATTTGTTGAAGTTACTAGTATTGGACTGTACAGTAGTTTCAAGACAACCCAGTAAGTTCGCTTTTTTTCTTTTATTCAGTACATTATTGTTGTTTAAAGGTTAGATTAGTTTAATCATTGTAGGCAGGATGTTTATAATTTGACATGGCGACCTTCTAGTAAACATAAAGAAAGAAGCAGAAATGTTTTAAGTCTATTGAATCAAAATTAAAATCAGTGAAAAACTAGAAAAAGGTGAAAACAGGGAACATCTTTTAGCAATACAATTTCACGATGCAAGGCAACAAATTAAAAAGTAAAAAAATCTGAAATCCTTAAAGTTTACCTCCAAACTGACAGCGAAGATGGATCTAAAAAGGAAAATCGAATGAAAAGACCTCAAGACGAAAATTAAGAAGAAGGCGATGTATCTATGGTTTCATTCAGACAGGCCGAACAAAGGGGGAACCAATATCAGGCCCTTTGCTTTGTGAAAAAAGCCATCCAAATCAATAAAAAACTTGTGGTCAGCCGACTCAAGGCTAGTAAAGGTGGTTGCAGAATTTTAAATCACGCCATGGTAAACGTGAGCTTGACATACAAGGTTGAAATATTATCCTGGAGATTCTGCAGCTGCAGAAAAATATAAAGAGAACATTTTCCAAACTGTCAAAAGATGAAGATATTCCATTGGATTTGTATACAATGCTGATGAAACAGGCCTTAATTGGAAGGCACTGCAGCGTAAATCATTGGCATCAAAACGAGAAAAGGCGGCGCCAGATTTAGGGTTAGCAAGGAGCGTATAACAATCATGTTTGCAGCAAATGCGACTGGTAGCAAGCATTGCCTCTCCTAAGATAAGCAATCTAAAAAGCCTAGGTGTTTTTTAAAATGTGACCTTGTTACCCCTCTTACCGATACCAAATCACAGAAAGAATGCGTGGATGATTGTGAAATTTTTTAGACTGGTTTACTAATGGAATTTATCCCTGAAGTCAAAAAGTACAAAAAAGTAAAACAACAAGCTGGGGAAAGTACTTGCTCCGATATGAGACAATGCCCCAACCCACCCGGAAATGTTGAAATAAATTAACTCATTCGAAGAGGACTTTAAATTGACCTATATTACCACCAAACGTGACAGCGTTACTTCAGCCCATGACCCAGGCGTTATGGAAAAGCTGAAAAGGAATGTAACAAAAGCTAGTTCTTCGTCGCTTGTTACTTGCTTATGCCAATGAAGAAAGTGTTTGTACCAATTTGCCAAAAAACTCAATGTCAAAGATTGTTCTTACATGATAGCATACCTTGGAGCACCATGAAAGAAAAGCCAAATTTAAAAAAATGCTTGAACAAAATTTTAGGAAAAGACGTGTGAAAACATAGAGCCTAAAGTTACAGACCAGGAGATGTTGAGAATTTTTGGAGTTGTAAGGAGAAGATTCCTGGATTTTTCAGAATGTGATTGCTAACAATGGACAATGACCCCAGGCTTCCAGATCCTTAATGATGAGGAAATTGTTTCTCTGGTGCTGGCTGAAGAAACCAACCGGCAACCGAGGTAACACCAACCACCACCACACACCACAATAAACCAATTGGTACACGACTCCACGCACAGCAAGACCCGTACCACGAACCCCTCCGAACGAGCCACCACCTACCGAAAACCACCGTTATACCATTCACGCAAAACCCAACACACCTCCCATCCCAAACCACCGAACAAACCCCACATACCCGTCAGGCGACACATACCGGAACTCATCGTACTCCAACCTTCCAACCGCACCCCAAAACCTCGGAACCCACCTCCCCAACCAGCTCCAACAGCCCACCCCCCCCGGTCCACCAACAACCCATACAACCGACGCACTCTGTCACCCGGCCTGACCATCGCCGTATCACCCATACAACCTCCACCCGAGGCCACCACCACCTACAGCCTCCACTCTCCAAGAACCACCAACACAACCACCCTCAGACAACCCCCCCCCCCGCCCACCGCACCAAGAACCCTCCCATGACACCCAACCACTCCCACTCGACCGCAACCACTGACCACCGAGACCTACCATACGAAATTGTTCATCTACGACCCCCCTATCCCTTCCCTACCCTCAATACAACACCTAGCACATACCAACCCCCAACCCACCCACCTATACCACACCATACAATCCCCAACACCACCACCCCTCAACCCCATCACCACCTACCCATATACCACACCACCCGACACCCAAAACGCTTCCCCCTCCTCACCGCAATAACCATATCAACCGAATCACCCCCAACCCCCACCACCAACCCACCACCCACCAACGCCAACCTCAACACCCCGTCAAACCGATCATCCCTTAACGCATTCGCGAACCACTCGAACCCCACTCCACCCAACCCAAACCAACACGTACCCAGCCCATCCAGCTCCACCCACATAAAACCCTACGCAACCATAACCGGTCTCAACCCGACACACCAGACCACACACCAATCCACATACCCACCGCGACTGACCAACCCAGCACCACCAACAAACCATCTAAAACCAGACCATGCCCAGCATGTACAAGCGATGAAGACTGTAACACAGATACTGCAGAAATATCACGCAAGAATTCGACCAAGTCATGAAGAACTTTTTCGGCATTTAATAGCACTGCGATTCTGGCTTGAAAGCAAGAGAAGCTGCCCACTCAGCTTGTTAACTGCTAAAGAGGCTAAGGACTTAGCAGCTAAAAACGTCTCAAGTTTTAAACGCAAAAGACAATAAAAGACTATTTTTATCAAATAATTCCAAAGCAATACATTACCAGGTATTAAAAATGTAACTTTATCATATTTTTATTTTCTATTTTTTTTTTAATTTGACATTACTCTTTATAAAAATTGTGAATAATATTATATTAACTTCATTACAAAATTACATAAAAACTCAGTACAAAATTACATACAACTTCAGTACAAAATTACATAAAAGAGTTGATTAATATAATAAAAGTATTATGTAATACTAAATATGTTTGTGTTTTAATTTCCACATGCTTAAATCAATAATTTACACCTATCAGTAAGCCGCCTCAAAATAGCATATTAAAAATTTGTTTTGATTTATCCGAACATTTTTGATTATCCAACACCCTCAGGTCCCAATTAGTTTTCGATAACCGACGTTCTACTGTAATTGAATATACAATCAGCTCCAAATGAAGATTACTTTAAGTTAAAATAAACTTATTTTATTATTTTTAATTTTAAGTAATTTCTGTGAACTGAACACAACACAGACACATGTAAAAACAAAGTAATGTCTTGTTCTGTTGCCGTAACTACTTATTTATGGTAAGGAAGGCATCTACAGTATCAGGACATTTATAGCATGTATAAAGTGTAACACATACAATTTTTTTTTTTCAGAAAATGTGTAGAATCACAAAATTTACTAGTTTAAAATTAAAAAAAAATATGTATATCCAAAAATGAATACATAGTTTTTTTTACTTTTTTACATATGTTTTATTTTTTTGGTATTGTAAAAAATTGTACAATTCATGCCTAAACAAAAATTAGATAGGAAAAATGATGCCTAAGTTAGTTTAGAATCCGAAAATATAAGGGTTTATATAGGAATATACTTGTATACATACATGTTATTAAATATACAAAACAAAGTATTGCCTGGCAACAAAACTGTTGAACAAGATTGAAGAAAAACATCAGTTAATAACTAAAACTAATTTTGTCTGAAACAGACTGTTAAAAATCAGTATAGTATGTGTCTTTAGTTTTCCATTAATGTATTTGATGTGCCTTTGACTGATTTTTGGATTTATATGACCTTTTTACCCAGCACATGTTAGTCAGTGAAAATATCACTGATACATAACAGTTATGTGTTTTTTTTACACTTAAAGGGTTAAAAAAAGCATAACCTATATTTCTCAGACCTCCATTGTGTTCTGATGGGTGAAGTAGTCTGTTGTTGACCTTTTTTACTGTCTCAATGTATTTGATCAAGAATTTTCAAGCACAATGTTCAAACTGATAGTTTTTCTTACATAATATAACAAAATGTTTCCATCTGTTACAGACAAAAGAAAATAATTCTTTAAAGACAGTGAACAATGAACTGAGTGAGACGCGTGCCAAGTTGGAGGTATTGCGAGGTGCTGACGTACAATTGAAGAAACGGTTGGTAGAACTGAGCGAACAAGAGAAGAAACTAAAGGAAGTTGCTTCAGAACTGGAGAAGGAACGGAGTGAAAAAATTGATTTAGTTACAGAAAAAGAAACCTTACTCAATGAGTATAATACTAAGAAAAAACAGTGGACGAGTGAGAACCTAGAACTGAAGGAACAAATCAACCATCTCAATGAGCAAATTCAAAACAACAGAATAAATGTTGAACGTAAGTTATTCTAGAAAATACAACTAATTATGATTTTTTTAATGGGGTTTTAAAGGTGTATCCCATTTAAACGTCATGCTGTTAAAGTTTACATCTTAATAGACGGAACAAAAGTGTTATAATTTAATCACATTATCCTTCCAGTCCTTGAGACTTTTGAAATGTTATGAGACAATCCATTTAATTGGAAGGACTGTTCTTTAAGTTATAAGCAGTACTTAAAGAAGGTTTTATTTGGATTATGAAACTTAACAAAACTTTTACTTGCATTATGATTGAGAATATCAATTCGCTTTATTTGTCTTTGCCAGTCAAATAAGTATTTACGCAGTTAAGATAACGCTAGTCAGCAGTCAACCGTGCATCTGAAGCTCCTCTTTTAATGTGAGCCGAAAGTTTAAAACTGCATTATAAATAGGAACTAGTCTTAAATTCATGAATATTTCACTTCAGAAACATGCATTTTAGTGTTTCATTGCTAATGATTTGTTAAAAATATGATTCCGTTAATACAAATAATTAATGATTTACTTTCAGTATGGATATTCCCATAAGAAATTGTATATTGAATTGAGCCCTAACTTATTACTAATCAGTTAAAATTAATTCGAGTAAATTTTATTAATTTTAATAAATTAGGAATCCATTAAACATAGGTCAAGTCAGCCATTTTACATTGAAAAAAAATTCCAATATAGAAAAGTAATGTATGTAAACACTCACTTAACACATTCGCTGTGTGAAATGAGACGACGTGCAACCGCAAAATGCGGTTATATTTTAATTGTGTTACACATCCAAAAATGGCATCAGGATGTCAATACTGTTGATTCAAGTTGCCATGAACCCTTGTGAACTTCTAATGAGATATTATTTCTGGGGCTTGAATAGTAGCCCGCTGCCATTGGTGCTGGTTTTGGTCCAGTCTGTACTCAATACTCTGCTGTTTATTTTTAAAATATTAATGTATTGAAGAAAAATTTCAAGGACAACTCCTCTTCCCTGCAACAACAATATCTACTCTCACACATCCCAGAACATCCTCATCGTCAGAACTTGAATCAGATTCTTATCCATTAGTAAACAGGTGTTCAATGAGTTCAATATACTCCTCCATTGGAGTACAGTCATGATACAATAAACAAAACAATAGAGGAAATGAACCAAAATAGCAATCCGGAAAAGAAACAGTGGAACCAGCACTACACGGTAAGCAGCATAACCTTCCCTGCCCATTACTGAACTCACTGAGGCTGTGAGTCAGTGTGGAGTGGGGGCTGCTTTATCAAATTTTTGTCTCTCTTCCTCTCTCCTCTAAGAGTAAACAATACTAGCTCCAGCCTCATCACTTTAATGCTTCATGCCAAGTTCAAAATTATATTATACACATACTCAGAATAAAGAATGGTACTAATGTTTACTGGACAGTAAATACTGTAACTTTATTGACATGTTCATACAGATACAGTTTCCTCCTCAATACTGAAATACCTATTATCTGATTAAAAAGACCTTTCACAATATCTTTTTAAAATAATTAACTGTTGTGTTGACAGAATCACTGCGAGCACGGCTAGATTCGGAGAAGCAACAATTGCTGCAGGAGCACGAACAGGACTTGGACAACTACCAGAAGGTGTTATGTGAGAAGACTGACCTGGAAGCGCGTTGTGACACGTTGGAACGTGAACTGACACGTATGAAGGGTGGCAAAGTTGGTAACTGCTCTTTTTCGGACTCCTCCTCCTTCCTCTCGCAGGATGACAGCATGGCCACTCTCATCAATGAAATGCCGGAAGAAGTGAGTGCTCTATAACACTGTTCCACTTATAATATCAACTTCAGATTAAAAAAACTCTGTTGTATGTATAGGCATTTGTTATCTTTCAGTCTTACATACTGTGCTATAAATATTTAATAAGAGAAATGTTATTTTGTTATATATTTATCCTATTGTGGCAGAATTGTGTGACGCTAATGTCTATTTAATGAGCATTTTTCCAGCTCATTGATCAGTTTGGCGATTTATTTTACATTAAAAAATATGTGCTAGATGGGTTCTCTTTGTATTCTTATGGCCAAATCTGAAACTATGGTTTACTTCATGTTCTATCATTTAGTGCTCAAATATTAGGTTTTGCAGTCAGATTCACGTACTTCTACCTTAAATTTATACTTTGTATCTACCTAATCAAGTCTGCTTGGTGGATGGACGTAGTAGAACGGTTTTCAAATGTTATGCATTTTTTATCTAGTAATTCATTTTTATATAGTAGTTCTTTTTTGTAATTTGTAAGCTGTCAGTTTCAATCAGCAGCTGTAAACTTTTGTTTATATGCAACAAAAGTATATATATATATATATATATATATATATATATATATATACACATTTGAGTGGTAACCATATCTTTACAAGACATTGAAAGATTTAATGCAGTTTTAAAAGAATTTTTTAAATTGGTTATCATTTATCTAAGATATAATTTAAGTATGATAAGTTTTATTGATGTTAATGACTGTCATATTAAAATTAATAATTGATTGAACAGATTTATGAATTTATCCAAGTTATATATAAATTCAACTTCTAACATATGTGGGAATCAGTAAATATTATGGCGGTTATTTTTAACACAGTGCCAATGTTGTGTTGTGTACAGGGTGTTCACAAAACACAAACTTCTGTGGCTGATATTATTCATCATTCCAAATAAAAAATATCCTGTAAACATAGGTGGAGAAAATGTGTTATTTAGCCGCTAGTTGCAATTTTGTATTTTTTCTTAAAAAACTAATATATTTAGAACTAGTAAAGCTACAGATACCAAATTATGCACATAGGTATTAATAAATAAGAGGAAAATAAAAAAATAAATTAGTGTGATTAGCTTTACTATTAACAAAATGGGGCCTGTTGAAAATGTTTAAAGTCAAATAACAAAAAAAATGTATAATTATAAAAAATTTACAAGATACCAACTATTATGGAATTTTTATACAATTCCAGCAGTACTTTTTTCAATGAAATCCATCAATGCATAAACGAGTACGATCACTTTAAATGCACGCTTGCACAAGCCAAGAGCAACAAACAGCTGATACGTCTCAACTGTGACATGTTTGGCACTCCCAGCTTGTTCAAGCGTACCTTTAAAGTGGTTGTGCTCGCTTATGGTACATCTAGGATCCTCAGAGCTTCCAGAAGGTCAACCGATGTTCCATAATTTTAAAATGACAGCCATTAACATTCATAAAACATATCTCGCTTAAAGTAAGATAAATGATAACCAATTCAAAACATTCGTTTAAAAATGTAACCAGTTTTTCAATGTCTTATAAAGATATGGATGCCACTCAAATGTGTAAAAATATATTTAAAAATATTCTCAAGTATTCTCAAAATATGAAGTTTTGTAAGAAAACCAAATTTTGTTGTTAGGATTGTCTGTATGCAAACACTTTTGTTGCATATAAACAAAAGTCAACAGCTGCCAATATTGAAACCGACAGCTTACCTCTATGTTGGTGGCACTGCTGTCACCACACGAAAATCACTGGCATCGAGGAGGGGTAGGTGTAAGAGGAAGTCACTTGTCTCGGAGTATCAAAAGAATTTACACAACTAACAGTTTGAAACATCATCACTCTACTAGTAGGAGATAAAGGGGCGATGTGCAAGCCCACACTTTGTTTAGCGACCGTTCAATCAATCAGTCAATCAATGTTTATTGCTGAGACATTATACACATGTATAGCAACCGTCAATATCAAAGTATCAGTGCTAAAATTTTGTACATTCTCACTACATCAGGATCACATTCAAACATACAATTCATGCAACTTTCATCTATTTGCCAATTTTCCACCTACATCGCTGAAGTCAATTTCCTGATTGGGTGATCTCCCAGTCAAATACCAAAAACTCTGTAACATTATAAAAAGCTTGCGAGCAGACTTGAGTAGTTTTGAGCACCTTGGGTGTTACAGCATTCTTTATCCAATTGCTTGTGAGGGCAGATGTTCGTTAACTACTGTTCTGTGTTTACCAATTCGGTAGTTTCCCCTGCCTCTGGTCTTATACGAGTGAACATCATGGCACATTTAGACATACAGAACAGAGTTGTTTCAAAAATTTAGAGACTTGGCAGAGTCAACAACTGCAATTTTTTGAAGGTTTCTCTACAAGACTCTCTGAAATTCAAACGAGCGATTATCCCTATCACTTGCTTTTGCAAATTGAACATTTTCATCAACTGGTTTGCACTGGCAACCCACATTACCACTCCGTAGATGAAGTGGGGGTCTTCACAGACTAGTTCATTTCGAGACGAGTAATAAAGCGATATGTTACTGCCAACGGGGTGTACAAAGGGGTAAGAGAACCGGACTTTGTTGAGAGACTGCTCACACTCTGTATCATGACGAGATGAGGTCCAGGACGGCAATGCTGAGAATAGCGTCCAGTCCAACGCTCTCAGACAGACAAATACTATATCAGCCCACCAATAAGAAATGATCGTCTCATCGGATAACAGAGCTTAAAGTCCATCAAACCAGTTTATTGATTTCTGTAGTGGAACGCACCAAACTATTTTAAATGATAACAAAAAAATGTTATTCTAAGTAATGAAGCTAACACTTACTTTAAACTAGATATATTGTAAATATTATACAATAGTAGAACCGTGGAGGGCAGATGAATTCTGTGGCAATTATATAAACATAGTCTACTACTATAATTGTGTTAATGCTTTATTGTGGGTAAGGCATTTTTAATGTGAGTAAAATTTATGTAGCATTTGCGTCTTTTTCATGCCTTTAGAAAAGTTTAATTTGACACAGTGTATTTTTATAACCATATAAAGATAACTTTCTGGGCAGTCCTAATAAGAGAGCAAACTTCTACTTTATAGAAATATTGATATTTGGTATTGGTATTGGTGAAGTTATGAGATAGTGTTCTGAAATTGCTGAAACATTTCTAAAAATGCTGTCTAAAATTACATTCTTAAGTCTAGAACTTTTACAATTACACAGTTTTAAATATTCTTTTACTCACACTTGACTCACTGTTCATAGTAGTTCCTGATATTATTTTACACAGTGCCATTTCTTTAATATGAAAATAACAAATTTAATGCTATGGTTTATTCATCAGGACTTTGGTTATGGATCTGTACGCTCAGCCAGCAGCCGTAACACTGACCGCAGCAGTGACTGGAGTGCACAGACGACACCAGAGTCGACAATGAACCGCAGCAAGGCAGTTGCAATGTCACAGGAGTCGGTCCCTACAGACGCTCTGGTTGGCTTCTGCAGTAATTAACTTAGTGTCTAGATTAGTTAGCCACTGCATGAAGCATCCGCTTGTTCAATTTATTTTGTAATATTAGTATTTTTGAGAGAATTCTCCATATACTTACTTAACAAATAATGATATTTTTTCAAACTTCTACTAACGTAAATTGTACTCATAAAGTTATTTATAAAATTTAAAATTCAAATATTTTTGCATAATGACATTTATCTCTCACAATCATAAAGTAAAGTCGTACCACTTTCAATTTCAGAAATTTTATCACAGGCATCTACTACCAAAAATCACCCATCTATTGCTGATGAGTATGTGTACAAAATATGAAATGTAATTGGCCAAAATTGGCTAAATTAACTATATATTTTTTATTTGTAGTGAGTTTTATACTTTTTGTTCATATGTATTTGTTAAAATGTTGTGTATAACATAATACACACTAGATTTTCTAATTCTCACACAAGGATGTTTTTGTAACAAACTCCTATTTTAACATAAAAGGTGTTTTCTAAAATGTGGGATATTCACTACTTATTGTAATAAAATACACAAAAAATTAGTGTAAGTCCATAAAAATACATTAAATACATTGTATAAAAACATACCATAGTAATTTCATTGAAATGTGTTCTCAAATAACTGAGATTTATACTAAAAACAAAACACACATTACCTTTGCCTTTAAATCAAACATTGCCATTGTATTTTGATTTGCCTGTTGAAAAAACTCAAGTTTTATGGGATAATTGGCAGCGAAATTGATTTCATTGGTTTCTTTTTAAGTAACAGATGTCAGAGGGTTTTTGTTAACCCATTGCGGATCACTGACGAGCTGGGCTCGTCACGCAGCAGCTGGGCCTAACGGCACGATGACGAGCTCAGGTCGCAAAAGCGATCTGCTTTTAAGTTTCCCTCCAAATAGTTCTATTAGTGTCTGATAGATCGGGCGATCGTCTTCACTTGTCATCTAAGAGTGTTTATAACGGTCTATGTTTAAAGTTTTATAAATATCCTACAGATCGCAGTTGTATGTCGAAGTTGAAAAATTCATTCATATGAGTTTACTCTCTGCTTTTTAGCGCTTCTGATTGGGTGTTTTCCTCAGTTGTTATTATAATACTTTTGAGGTTAGTGACACAACTAATCGATGCAGACGTACATGTTGGCGGGTTTAGTCTAGACAATGGCCCGGATGCTGTAATCGCTTCGCCCGAGCCGCTTTATTTAGACTATGATTCAGACATCATCCCTGCCACCCCGGAACCTTGCTCGCGTGTTATCGTTCCTACATCACGGATACCCCAGTAGCCCCATGTTCCATCTGAATACCTTTACAGCTGAATTTTCTAGTATACAATAGCGAGCGATACGATGTGGCGCACCATTGCTGTTCGTGCGGCCGCTGCCGTAAATTAATTCGTGCCCGCGCGCCAAAACAATACGATCCGCAATGGGTTAATGGGGTTTTCTCAAGTGACACTGAAGTGGTTTACAGTGTTCCACAGGGATCGGTCCTTGGTCCATTTCTGTTTCTTGTCATGATCAATGATTTAAGTGGTATTGTGGCTTCTAACTCTATTATGTTTGCTGATGATGTGTCCTTTTATTCAACTGACAGTTCCTTAGTTAATTTGAATATGTTCATGAGTAATGTTCTTGACCAAGCAACTAGTTGGTATAATATTAATAAGTTTTTACTTAATACAGACAAGACTAAAATTATTAGCTTTACTCTCAAAACAGATATGAATTATTCTGTAGACAATGTCAAACTTTTAGTACAAACATTGGATAGTAAGTTAACATGGCTACCCCATATTTACAACTTTGAGTTAGCTCGTACTGTATATTTAATTAGACATTTTAGGAATTGTGTCCCTGCCAACTACTTAAAAATGTGTACTATACTTTTTCCCATAGTAACTTGTCTAATAGACTATTCTTTTGGGGCAATGCTCAGGGAATAGAAAGAGTTTTGTTACTGCAAAAAAAGTTATTAGAATCTTATCATTTTCAGCTTTAAATGACCATTGTAAGCCTTTGTTTAGAAAATTAAGAATCTTAATTGTTGTAAACCAATATATATATTTGTTACTTTACTGCATGTTAAATGTAATTTACACACACTTAAACTCGATAACAACTTTCATTGTTACAATATTAGAAATTCTCACTTAGTCCACCTAGAGTATAGTAGACTCAGCCTAACCCTGTCCTATGTTGAGCATGTTGTAATAACTTTATTTAATAAATTGCCTCTACTTTATGGTTGACCGATAATCCTTTCTTTAACTAGAAAAAATGTTATCTTAGTGACATTGTTATCATTAAGTTTTAGCTATTGGCCATTGTACATACTTTTTATTTAATTATTTATTGTACCTTCTGTAATCTAACTTCTTGTCTTTTTAATTGTTTTAATGTCTTTTATGAGATCTATTGCCTGTTAAATGTGCTTAGTGCTCAAATAAATTTGAATGTGAATTATTAAATATGCTGAAAGTTGTTGAATATTTTGAAAAGCGTATTTTTTATTCTTGGTTAGTTTTTTAAATTATATATCAATCAGTATGACTCGCCTAAAGGGAATTGATGGACTTGCCCATAATAAGTTACAATAAACTCTGATACTATATTTCATTATTATTAATGATATATTCTAGCAGGTAAGAAATTTGAAAGTTAACAGCACATATTATTCTGCATCCATAAATCCCAGTAGTGTGGAAATCTGTACTACTGCATAATCATTGCACAGTCACACAAGTAGTGGATGCTAACTGTACACACAAAACACTTAAAACAGAAGAATGGTGTATAAATGCTACAGTTTTTGGGTCTGTTGGGTGGGAAGATCGGGTGAAAAAGGTATGGTTAAGTGAGTTATTTGATTTGGTGATCATTGAAGGGGCAGTTTCATTCTTCTGAGTTGCGAGCTGTCATCATGAATGGTGTATAAGAAAATGCTACAGATTTTGGGTCTGTTGGGTGGGAAGATCGGGTGAAAAAGGTATGGTTAAGTGAGTTATTTGATTTGGTGATCATTGAAGGGGCAGTTTCATTCTTCTGAGTTGAGAGCTGTCAACTTGAATGGTGTATAAGAAAATGCTACAGATTTTGGGTCTGTTGGGTGGGAAGATCGGGTGAAAAAGGTATGGTTAAGTGAGTTATTGGATTTAGTGATCATTGAAGGGGCAGTTTCACAACCTTCTGAGTTGAGAGCTGTCAACTTGAATGGTGTGTAAGAAAATGCTACAGTTTTTGGGTCTGTTGGGTGGGAAGATCGGGTGAAAAAGGTATGGTTAAGTAAGTTATTTGATTTGGTGATCATTGAAGGGGCAGTTTCATTCTTCTGAGTTGCGACCTGTAAAATTGCATGGTATATAAGAAAATGCTACAGATTTTGGGTCTTTTAGGTGGGAAGATCA
This sequence comes from Homalodisca vitripennis, assembly GCF_021130785.1. Taxonomy (NCBI): domain Eukaryota; kingdom Metazoa; phylum Arthropoda; class Insecta; order Hemiptera; family Cicadellidae; genus Homalodisca; species Homalodisca vitripennis. Next base: position 27,367,848 of record NC_060215.1, read on the forward strand.
GGTGAAAAGGGTATGGGATTTGGTAATCATTGAAGGGGGAGATTCATTTCTGAGTTGTGAGCTGTAAACTTGCATGGTGTATAAGAAAATGCTACAGATTTTGTGTCTGTTGGGTGGGAAGATGGGGTGAAAAAGGTATGGTTAAGTTAGCTATGGGATTTGGTGATCATTGAAGAAAGAGTTTCATCCTTCTTGGGTGTAGAGATTATTTTTGTGGTAAACCAGTGTCAATGTTTTGGTTGTGTTGAGTGCTGTGACTAGAAACGGTTTTCTCTGTATTTTGAACTTTTCAGTCATGGCCTCGTATTTACAGAGGGGTTCAGATGTAAAAGCCTTCGGCAGGGCAGTGTCAACACTGTACTTGAAAATTACTTTAAATGTTTGCCAAGTATCAGTGAAGGATATTACTCAGTGAAGATAGAAGCTGGTTATCGGATAGGCAAGTTTTTTGCAGGGTTTTGTGTAACTGGGATGGAACTCACAGGGTGCTTCTCAGGGAGAACTTTGGACTTGTTTAGAGTTAGTTAACTTGGAATAAACCAATATTTGACAGAGGATCCAGGGTTGCTAGGAGGTAAGGATGGGATGTTTACAAGATTTTTGCTTCCGATTGCAGTGGGGCATTCTCTCACTAACGATTATTTCAATAATACTTTATTCAGATATATAAATTACATATACATGGATAGTGTCAAAGCATTTTAAAAACTAAACTATATACAATAAAATACATATTAAAAACAGAAGTAATAGTAACATGTTTCAAAATAATTATTTAATTTCGTTGAATTAATGATATTTTTCTTTTAATTTTGTACACAAAACAGAGAATGATGTCAATGAGACATACATAGCATGTCAGCTAAATTTAAATAGATTTAATTGTTTTCAGTCAGTTGATGTGGGACTGGTACTGAAACTGCAGCAGAAGCTCAAGTTCGTGGAAAAGGAGCGACACAGACTCCACCGCAGACTCGAGGAGCACGATGACTTGCCCGGGGAACACAAGGCCCAAGACAATTTCAAGGTTTGTTCCGTGAATTCTGTGTCAGGACTGAGTCAAGTGGGTTCTTCCTTCAGGTCTTCGTCTGAAAAAGTACCCCATAAGAATTGACTTATATTTTAGGATATAACACGTTTACTTCTATGTACAATACAGAGGTTATAAATTTTAAAACAAACACTCCAATAATATACTTTTTATTTCTGTGAGGCCTTTCATGCTCAAGGAACACATCATCAGACCCACTGACTGAATAAAAGTGGTTACAATGATAATATAAACAATTTTGTACAAAATAAAAGCATATGTCATTAAAGATACAAGGAGATAATATTCTATTACAGGACAGTACGTCTATGTATATATAAAAAATAAAGTTGATATTTAGTTAGATCAAATAAAGTAACGGTGAATTTTCAAAAGGCCCAGGTTCGTTATTTACTAGATTACTTTGGTTCTTCTTTATAAAAATTGTTTTATATGCATCGAGGAATTTTTTATTTTGGATTTCTTTTAATAATTTAGTATTTGAAAAAGTGTCCAGTTTGAAGTGCATGTTTTGCCATGGCCGATCTTTCTTCTTGTTGGTATTTTAAATATGCTCTATGTTCCTTAGTTCTCTTTTATATCTTTCTTTTAGTTTGGCCAATGTATTTTAAATCACAATTGTTACAATTAATTTGATACATTCCAGATTTTTTTCCTTCATTTAGTTTATTCTTGGGATTTCCTAATATATTCTTTAATTTAATTTTGGAATTTGTAGATACCTTAATATTGGCATGTTTTTCAAAACTTTTAGTAATATCTGTAGATAAATTGTTGTAGGAAACAGATATCCATTTTTCAGGTTCTTTACATTTGATTTGATACAGGGATTGTTCTAGAATTTCTTTTAATAATTTTTTTTATCATATTGTCAATCATGTCAGTTTTGTAGCCATTAAATAACGCAATGTCCTTTATTTTTTTAACTCCTTTTTTATAATTTTCTGTTGATGATGGAGTATGTAAAAGCCGATGGATTAAGTTGTGGAAAGCTGCTCTTTTTGTGAAGGGAGATGACATTTTGTGTTGGTTTTCTGTATATATAGAATTCAAAATGGCCAGTAGTATTTTTCATAATTATTAAATCTAGAAATTGGAGTTGATCATCATTTTCTATTTCACAAGTGAATTTTGTGAAAGGCCTCACAGAAATAAAAAGTATATAATAGTAGTGTTTATTTTTAAATTTAAATTGAAAAATAATGCCAATAAGACAGAGGTTATTTCAGAGGATTATTTTGAATTACAACTGATATAAACTGTCTCATACGTTATACATATTCTCTTCTACGCCAATTTCAAGGTATTTGGTAAAATTTTAATCTAGCGGTTTTATAGCTGCAAGAGTTGGAGATGGAGAACAGCAAGTTGCGAGCGGACTTGATGACTCTGAGGAACACCGTGGCAGAGTCCATTCCAGGAAAACCTTCAGAGGAGCTCATGAGTGAGTATGTTATCATTGTTAGGTGTACTACTGGAGGAAAATTCAATCCAATTTGTTTATTGCCGTTAAATAACATACTATAGGCTTTGTCACATAAATCAATTAAATGTTAGCATAATGACATAAATAAAATAGTAGACATTTAACATCAGTATACAATTGATGTAAGATAATTTGTTTTTATCAAAAAATGTGTTTTAATCTGTATAACAATTAACAAATATAACAGTTAATAAAATAACAAAATATACAAATAAATATTACACCTAAAATATTACGTCATCTAATGAAATTGCACAACATGGAGACTAATGCATTTCCTATGTAAAACACGGCTTAACAACGTATGTTTAAAAAAAAAGTAATGTTAACAGTACATTACATATTAGGCTTTAAAGTGTAATGTGGACTTTTTGACAAGCAATTTTATAAAGAAACATCCTATACAATTGTTCTATTTTTGATTATCATTAAAATAGAATATAAATGTTATACTTGCTTTTAACAGAGAAGAATCTTATTTATCTTGTCACAAATAATTTCTTATAACCAATTTACTATAATATTTTAGTTTTATACGATTATTTAAATGAAATAACTATAACTTAAACTATATATACATCTATTCTCACTTTTTACTACCATAGACGTTCCGAGATAATCTTACACATATAATGTTATATATGTTAAAAATATATTTTAATCTCGAAACTGTATTTGACTGAACGTTTTTACTAAGCATGATAGAGCTTTACATATTTTATTAGTTATAATCAATTTGATAAACAATCAGAGAGGCTAATCACCTGGAAGGAAAGTTTTGGTTCTGTAAGAATACTTTGACTGCTGCAAGGTCATATGGCCTGGGTCAGGGACATGCTTATTCATAGATTTTAAAAAGGCATTTGATTTAGTGGATCACAATATTTTACTATTAAAGCTGGAGTCGGTGGGAGTGCGGGGTGTGGCCTTGAGCTGGTTCCGTAGCTTCCTCACCGGGCGGGAGCAGCGAGTGCGGGTTGGCCAGTCAGTCAGCACTCCGCTACCTGTCAAATCAGGCGTGCCACAAGGCAGTGTCATATCTGCCATTTTGTTCCTAATTTTCATTAATGATTTATTAGCGCATAATTTCAACGGAAGGGCTAGCGCATTTGCTGACGATATTGCAATCTTTTATTCTAAAAAAATTCACAATTTTTGTGGGACCAAATAAATGAGGATCTTTTAATTTTAAGACGATTGTGTAAAGTAAATAGAATGTTTGTTAACATTGATAAAACTAAATACGTAAATTTTTGCTTTTAATGAGTTCAAATTTAATAATGATTTCAAATTTCACAAATTAAGCTGTACAAGAAGCATAAATAATCTATGTGGTTGTAAGTATATATAAAGAAGGAAACTCAATGTAAATACCTTGGAGTAATTTTTTATTCAAAATTAACTTGGGAAAAACACATTACTCTATTGCAAAACAAACTTAAATCGATTACTAGAAAATTTTATTTTTTGCGAAACTTCTATGATGAAAGCTTATTAAAAATTCTTTATTTTGCTCTGGTAAATTCTAGACTTCAATATGGAAAACGTTTGCTGGGGAGGGGCTTTTAAATATTTAATAGAGAAGCTAAGAGTGATACAGAATCATTTTATGAGAATTATAGCATACAAACGAATACGGGATAGCTCCTTTCCCATTTTCTGTCAATTAAAGATATTGCCACTACAGCATTTATTTGTTTTTAAAAGTCCTGAGACTATTTTACATTAAAAGTGGTAACTTGGGAACAATGGACCTAAATTATGCCACCAGAAGCATAGACCGTCGTATGTTCAGAACACCAAAAGTTAATAAATCCATTTTTAAAAGGTCATTTCTTTATAATGTTCTGTATAATGCTTTATAATGAGTTTTTTCAACAAATTGCCTTTTGAAGTCAAATTATCTGTAAATAGTAGAAATTTTTGTAACAAGCTTAGAACGTTATTATTTTTAAATGAAAACTGTAACTCGTTTTACGAATAGTATACTACATAATTATGTATATATTTATATAAATTTCCAATAATGTAGGTAATGTTTTATTTCACTTTTCATATGTATATAGCTTCTGTAGTCTTAGTATATATAAGTATAATAATGTCTTATTAACCATTTGCTCTTGTAAATACATTCATATTAAGCATAGCAGTCGTCGTGTGCAGTGAAAGTTTCGTGTTGAAACCTTATCAGTGATTAGTGTTTAGACGCCACGAAGAGCAGCCAGGCTGATAACAACGTGTACTGTCTTTCTGGACTCAGATAACAATCATGTTTTGTATTGTTGTCCACTGACCACATTACTTGCAAAAGTGGTCAGTTAATTCCAAGTGAGTCTTATGTTTTGTACAATGTACTATTATGATGGAATAAATTCATTTATTCTGATGCCTCCTGCCTATAATAACAACACTGTATGCAAAGTCAAGCCGTACCTCATACAGAGATCTAGATAATATTAAAAAATATTTACTCTACCTTTAACCCATTGATATAGTAAATACACATCTTTCGAGCCAATACACATGTCTTTACTTCATTAAATAATGTTGAATCATTGAATCGTTGAATATACACTAAGTTAAAATAAAACTTACATTTGGATTACTTAACATTTGAAAAATTACGTAAATTTCGAGAAAATCATAATATAGACAGTATTATCATAGTCAGTTTGGTAATTCATCATGTTACTTCATACTGAGTAGAAGCGTGTGTTAGGTAGTTAAAGAATCTGTGTGTTAGGTAGTTAAAGAATCTGTGTGTTAGGTAGTTAAAGAATCTGTGTGTTAGGTAGTTAAAGAATCTGTGTGTTAGGTAGTTAAAGAATCTGTGTGTTCAATAGATCAATTCAAAGCGCAAGAATTAGAACTGGTGCGCCTCCGAGACGAGTGTGTACAGCTGCGCAGCGTACTGGCCAATCAGACCCAGGGCCTGAAGAGCATAGCCACCACCAACTACACGGCGCAGGACATAGACATGTCTCTCATTAATGAGGATGGAGAGCTTGTTCTAGCGTTTGAAGCACAAAAGAAAATAAACAGGTTGGTTAGCAGCTAGTCATTTATTTTAAATATACAATTTTTGATTATTTAACTTATAATGCCACAGAATATTTCACCTGAAATACAAATTTTCACATAAAATAGCATATGTCAAGTAATTTGTTACTAAAGTTTTGATTTTTTTATATAGGTAATTAATTTAAGTTTTCCAAAAATAACGGTAAATTAGGCATTTTAATGTTATTTTATTTTAGAATTTTTCGTATTGAAAGTTTTATTGTAATTATTCAATTCCCATGTGTGTAAGGAAAATTACATGCATTGAAAATGTTAAAATTTTTCCTTGAAATGTTTAAGAAATATTGAGATTATTGTTCAGATTTATATGTACGGGCTTGTATGCCATCAACAATACATACGAAATGTAAAGATCACAAAAATACTTTTACTACAAAACCTAAACAAAGCAATATATATTTTAATGGCATTACATATTGCAGAAAACTGAACCCTTCATGTGCTATAAACAGAATATCTTTTTGATTAAATCTACTGTAAATTTTCGAAGCGAAATATATCACGATATCTCAGAACAACATGTTGTATTAATGTTAATTCTACAAAAGTCCATCAAATGCATGAGAATGCGTCTTTGTTGTTTTAGTATGACACAATGAGCAGCGTGACTCATCATAACTTCTGGTAACTGTCACAACTCAAGTGTTTGTTTGTTTTGTCAGTCCAGTCACACTCGCAATGGTCCAGCTGTGCTCTAAGTGGAAATACTTGCTTGTAACAATCCACTTCTATGTACACGTTTAGTTTGTAAACCTATACTCACTACTATTGACTGTTGTGTGAGATAATCTATGTATTTAAGAAACTAATATGGCACAAGTTATTAAACTGTACAGGCAGGACAAGGCCGTCGGATTTGCCCACAGCATTTCCAGTGACCTTAATGACCACTAAGTATCTTGCATGTCCACTAAAAGATACAGGCACTGACTGACATTAGACTCCAGTTTAACCCTCTGACTGGTGGGTTTTTTCTCAGTAAGAGTGCCCTAAAAAGTTAGTTTTTTTATGTTAAATTTTGTTTTTTTTTTTTAAGGTGGTTTGGGTTTACTGCAGTAGGTGTGTTATAAAAAAACACTCAATTAAACGTTTTTGAAGTCTTTTTTTGTATTTGTACAGGAATTAATCTAATTGTGCATAAAAGTTATTATATTTACAAAATATATGAATGAAGTAAAATATTCAGCATTTTCTCATAAACATACTAATATACAGGTTAGTAACAGTATACAAATCTTTGATGGTACGAAAGGCATGAAAACAAGTCGGACATACAAAGCGGAATGTCACAATCCCGGCATATTTTGTGTCCTGGCACCACGCCGCTGCTCGCCAACGCTGGTCTATCTGCACATGTGGATGCTCTCCTCGACTTGTCCTTAGCTGAAGCAGGGATGGTGGCAGGAAAATGCAGAGTAGTAAGTCTCAGGGGAGCATCTTAGCCAAAAATTCGTCTGTAAGTCTTTTTCGTGCCATTTACGTAATCAGTAATTACACAAGCAGCCACATTTATTTACTCACGATAAACACAACAAAACGTTTACAATCAGTGCAATCGGTCATGTAAAAGTGAGGTTACAACCTTTATTCACTACAAACAGAAATAGAATCAGCTGATTACTTGCAACAACTGATTGAATACCGTCATATGGCCTGAATACCGTCATATGGCCTGAATACCATCAATTGGGTGTAAAAGAAATAAATAAAAGAGCAACTGCAATCTATTGGGAATAGCGAAAACTACTTGAAACTGTTTCTTATTTATTCCGCTAGATCGCTTTGTATTCAAGCAAGATATTATTCATCAACGAAACATTATTATGAAAGCTATTTAGCGTCATAGTGCTTCCCACACGACTATCGGGATTACTGCAGGCGGCACGTAAGGCGCTCCCAAATCCGTTGCGGGATTTCTAGTCAAAGGGTTAAAGATGTCTGCAGAAATTTGAGTCATATTTGATTGCTTCGGATGAGTAAAAAGTGACTTGATTTGGCTCAAGTTGTTCTTTTTAAGAGAGTTATAAATAATTATTTATTTATTGCTCTAACTTGTGTTTGTAGACAACTAGAAGATGAGCTGCAGTTTGTGAAGATGCGTTCTGTTGTCGAGAGGGAGGAGCTGGTGACCGAACTGAACAGGCTGAGAGACGAGAACGAGAAACAACAGAGCTTGCTCTCGGCAAACCTAACCAAGAGCCCACAGAGTCAGAATGAAATCTTTCTGAAGCATGAAATAGGGAGACTGTCCTATGAAAATTATGTAAGTAATTTCATATAAGTAATTTTATTGTGCTTATATTAACAAACATTAACTACATTTTCTTTTTATTAAGTTACAGTCTAAATTCTGTTATGCTTAACAAACTCATAAGCATACACTTAGCATCATTGTATTCAATTACAAAACTATGCATTTTTAAATGTTCAGAAATCTTGTATGAGTTGTTTGGTTTTGAGACATTGTGTTATGCATATCAGTAAATATTGAGCAAAAAATTAAATTATAAAATATTTATTTTTTGAGTTGGATATTGTTCATACCTTTGACATAATGAAGGAGTGTGCAACTAAACATTTTAGTAAAAAAGACTTCAAAATTTGTTGTTAAGTAATCAGTAATAATATTAGAAAGGCTTAAACTTATTTGGTTATGTATTATCTTAACGATGAAACATCTTACAGAGTCCGACAACCAAAAATAAAGAATAAATAACAATTGAATAAATTTTAACATCGCTCTTATGTATTGAAATCCAGGATGGACATATATACAGCTGGTTCTCAATGCTAAAGTTTATCAGTTTTTATGTGGGTTATTGTCTATTTATTTATTTAAGCTGGATATGCAAATATTACTTATTATATTATATTTATGATATTATTATTTTTATATTATACTTATTACATTATTATAATATAGTCATTACATTATTATTATATTGTGTATATATATATATGTTGTATAAACATTTATTCGTGTTAAAAAGTTTTCAAAGGTTCTATTTATTATTATTTGTGTGCTAAAAGAGAATACAGTGTGCTGTAGACTTTATAATTCAAACCACTGATATTTTTGTGGAATTTTTCTGAACTGCTATAATTTTACTAGTGTAAACCCTTTGTTAACATGTAAATAAAATAAAATAAATAAAACAATTTCATTAAATTAAAAAAGTAACCTGCAAATTATCAAAATTCAATCCATGGGAAAACATGTATAATTAAAATAGCTAAACTCGTACTTAAATATTAATACACACATTTACACACATACATGCATTATTTATGTTAACATTTGTATACACATCAGAAAATCTTTGTACTAAATTGGCGAGAGTAATTTTCCTATTGCGCAAATTGAAACTCTGCATCACCGAAGAAATGCTAATAACCTCCTACTATGCCTTTTTCCACTCCCACTTAGTCTATGGAATTTCTTTATGGGGAAATAGTTGCCATTCAAATAAAGTGTTTGTCTGGCAAAAAAAAAAAACAATAAGAATTATAAAAAATCTTAATGAAAGGGAATCTTGCCTGCAAGCTTTTAGGGATTTAAATATCATGACATTGCCCTGTTTGTACATATATTATTGTTTACTGGATGTGAAAGCAAATCTGCAAAGTTATACTGTTAGAGAAACCATACATACTTATAAAACTAGAAAAAAGTACATGTTAGAGCTGCCAAGGACCAGGCTTGAAAAAACAAAAGGTAGTCATATCTATATGAAAATAAAACTATTTAATAAATTACCAAAAGGAGGATGGATTGTAAATATAAATAGGTTTAAACGAGTTGTAAGCAAATGGCTTAAAGAAAAGGCATTTTACTCTGTGAATGAATATTTGGCCTGTGATATTAGTTCCTTAAGTTTATAATTTTGTCTAGTCAAGTTTTAAGTTTTTAACCTTTATTTTATAGTTTGGAGATTTTATGTTTTAACCACCTGACTTACATATTTTAAATATTTATATTGTTACATTTTTCATTGGGTTTTAATTGTATGGGTTATTTGTGTTTCTTGTCCAGTCTGTGTTTTTTATATATATTTACCCTACAATGCTTTCTTATTTCTTAAATAATTTTATACAACCACTCTCTATTTATACCAATTATTAGTTTTTTAAGTTCCTGTAACATTCCTGTTAATTTTAAAATAAGTCTCCAATTATAAAATTGTTAATTTTTTAAGTATTACTGCCCAATAATGTGACGAAGTCTATTGTAACTAATTATGTTACTTAATGACTAATAAAGACATCTTGAATCTTGAATCTTACCATGATTACTTATTAAGTATGATATTTATTTTAAAACATGTATTGAAATTAAACCTTTGCATGCCACTAATAAATCTATAAACTTTCCTATAACGCCAAGACGAGTAAAACAAAATTTTCATTGCTAATTTTTATTACAACTAAATTATAAAAGGTAAAAGCAAAAAAAGCATAAAATAGGGCATTTTACTCAAAATTAGCATATTTATTGATAAAAATAAAAAACTATTTACAAAACTGTTTATTTCAGAGTTGTAGTAGTTTCATAATAAATATTAGACTCGCACTCGTGACAACCAAAATAGCAGCAATACACGCCACGAATATGTTTGGTTTTGGCTCTGTAGGAGACGCAGAACTGACAACAAGCAGGTGGTCAGAGTTAGACAAAGGGCGCTCCCCTCCCTCTGTTGCTGAGTGAAGGTCGTTTATAAATATTTCTTTGGCAAGCGCGATGAGCATGGAGCTTGCACCAGGCATTTTGAAGGCCTTTTGTGAACTAAAAAACTTTCCAAGAGACATAATCTATAATATTGGATATAACTGTATTTGGCATTTTGGTCAAAATCTACAATTCTAATATATCCGTCTACCGTATGGGAAGGGTTAAGCTAAATGGTAGTGTGTCAGTTATGAGTCAGTTAGTTATGAGTCACTTGTGAGTCAGCGCTCAGATAAGACGGATCGTATAGTGATAGTGTTCTGGCATTATTTAGCAGAGTTATAAGTTCGTGCTAACCACATGTTGTGTACTATTGAACTCTGTGCTTTGCTTTCATTTGAAGGTGTTTAATATTCGCAGTTTACTCTTATTTGGCGATTTGTTTGGTTTTTCTCTTTTATTTTTCATATATATTATCATCATGGTCAACTGTGACATCTGTGCGAAATCTATAACCTCTAAACAGCCTAAACTGATGTGTAGTGACTGTCAAAAGGAGTTCCATGGAACTTGTCTGAAAATGAATAAGGCTGATTTGGATTGTATAACTTCTGAGGGCCTAGTCTGGAGGTGCCAGCCGTGCAGCGTAGCGAGAAGGAAGAGCCTAAGGTTCGATTCCGAAGCACAAGAAGATAAGCTGACTCTTGTGGACATAATGAGAAAAATACAGGAAATAGCCGAAGGCCAGCAAAAGCAGGGAAAGAGTTTTAATGAATCATATGAGTTTCTAACTCAAAAAGTAGAGGAAAATAATAGAATTATAAAGGAGCAAAACAAATCAGTTGAAAAGTGTCTCAAAATAATTGATGAGCTATGGGAGGAGAATAAAAAGTTAAATGGAAAGGTAGCTGAGTTGGAACACCATGTCGAGGATATGGAACAATATTTCCGTGCCAACGCAGTTGAAATCCATGGAATTCTGATGCAGCAGCACGAGGACGTAGTTCAAATTGTCAAGGAAGTGGGAAAAGCCCTGGACCTGACTGTCACAGACTCGATGATCGACGCATGCCATCGACTATGTAACAAAGTGGGACCCAACAACACTCCAACGGGCATTATTGTAAAGTTTGTGCGGCGAATAGACAAGGAGGAGTTTATGAAGAAACGTAGAATCAAGAGAGAACTGTCTACGAGGCACATGAACATGATCATGGACCAAGCAGTGTATATGAACAAAGCCCTGACACCGGCGAGGAGGCGGCTTTTGGCAGTGGCGCGACAGACGAAGAGGGAAAAAGGACACAAGTATCTATGGGTTCATGGCAGAAAAAATCTTCCTATGGAAAGGCAATGGAACTGATGTGATTCAGGTGATATGTCAAGCTGACCTAGATAAATTGTAATTTACTTTTTTGTAAAATTAAATCAAGGATTAAATACATTTATTTCTAAAGAAATATCACTCAATATTAAGTGTGGTGTATGTATTAATTTCTTTTGTTTTCTTGATCAGTATTGTATTTCTCATTTTAAAATTCATATTCATCCTTAAAGTATTTCAAATAAACTATGTTAGTTTTATATTTTAATATTCAATGAATGATCGATTTGTAGAAGTTTGAGACAAAATTTCGATACTTTCGTTGTTGAGTTGAATACAAATTACACTTTTCCTGGTATTATAATTTTGTCTGAAATATGGATAAACACCAATGAAAGAGATTTTTACAAAATACCAGACTACAACCAAATAACTAAATGTAAAGTGATGACTACAGAGCTGCAGGTATAGCAATTTATATTAATAATAATTTTCAAAATGTTAACTGTAAGCCATTGCAGTTGAATATTTATAAAAGAATTAGAAATGTGTTATTTATAGGCGATATAAACATTAATATCTCGAATATGTTTAATGATTCTGTAAATAACCATAAAACTTTGATGGCTGTAAATCGGTTTTAATGTTTAACCCTAGAACTGTTAATCGACATAATTTTGTCGGTCAAACATTCCCTCGTATAATTACTTTTTACAATATACTCCGGTAACGTATCGATATAATTCATGCACCATTAGATTCGGGAAGAAAAATGCTAGGGAACAGATGAGTTTTATTCCTCTTTGTATTATGGTTATGACGTAGCAAGCTTGTCATTTTGAACGTAAAAGAAAACGACGCAGTTTGTTGTGACTGCCATATTGCCACTGCCGTTCTGTATCACTTTCGTGCCGAGCTGTGGATATTTGTAAGTTTTAATAGTTTTACGCGTGTTTTAGTGTTGTATTTAATGTGTAGTGTGTTGTTTGATGTCGTAGTAGTGTAAACATATATATTTTAGAATAAATCAATTTCTATTTACTGAAATATGTTTGAGAAATTACCGGCTTTGTGTAGGCTATGGCAAAATGACTTGGCTAAAATTCATTTCACATAGTTTGTTATTGTTTTCACTTACTAAACAAAAAATGCAAAATTTTTGAATAATGGCAAAATGCAACTTTTTTTACTTTTCAAAAAACAATGTATGGTAATTATTTATTAGTACTGTATATTCTATTTTATTCTAAGTAATAAAATATGCAATATAACATGTATTCATAGATAAATGTATTAGCAAAACTTGTTTTACCAAAGTCTTACGTGTACACCTGATTTTCAGAATTTATACGCATCGCTGCTTTTTGTTCTATAGCTTTATGATGCTTTCATAAATGTGTATAATGTTTATGTTTTTCTGAAACTAGATAAAATTTGACACAGAATGGCTATCTCACTTTTAAATATATCTCACTATAACTTCATTTGCTAGGTATGGTCCCCCCAAATTTAAGAAATATTTTTAGTAAATTTTATATTTGATTAAAAAAAGTGTTTATTAAAAAATTTTGTTTGGTTAATCTTACAATATAGTATAATTCTACGTTTAATCCTGAACACAAAAATATATACTTTTCTTTATATTGCTTTTATTTTATATTTTTAATAATTTTTTTTAAAACAACCTTGCGCGAAGCTCCAAAACAGCCCGACACTACAGGATGAAATGACCGCCAGTTCTAGGGTTAATACAGGAGCCAACACGAGTTTCGGAACAGTCTGAAAATTGTATAGATCATGTGTATATGAGAGTATCTGATAAGAATAAGATTGTTATAGAAGCGTCTGTGATACATGCAGGCATGACGGACCATTCAATGTTGAATGTGATTGTTCAGGTTTGTGGTGGAGGAGTCGGGGGAGACGAGTCTGTGATTCCCTCTCCTGCTCCCACCCCCCGCTATCACACTGATTATTCTAGGATAGATAGATAAGCTGCTAAGAGGCGCTAATTGGACTGATGTCTACAACCAGACGAATGCGTCTATTGCGTTTGATGAATTCTTAAATGTATTATGTGAATCATTGTTGCAACGTAAAGTAGAGATAACAGAAAATAAGATGTTGGGGGCTAAAAACCCATGGATTAATGATTTTATTTGCTCAAAAATTAAGAGGAGAAATCACATTTTTGAACTAGTTAAGAAACACTCACATAATGAAAAACTGAAGCAGTATTATTTAAAATTTAGAAACAAATTGCAGAAAGAAATAAGGGAACGAAAGGAGAATTTTTTTAAAGGAAACATTTGATAGCTGGAACGGTAATTCTAAAGCTACATGGAAAGTGTTAAATGAAATAACTGGTCAAACTAGGCATTATAATCCAGCAGTAACACTAGAAATTAATGACATACCTGTTGTTGATTTCTTATCTGTGGCAAACTGTTTCAATGACTGGTTTTTAAAATATAGTCAGTAATCTAGATTTACATAATATTCAACCTCAACAATTTTCTTTAATGCACTACAAAAATCAGTTTCTGAATAAATATGTGGTAAATTAAATTTTTATTATTCCAGTTTTACCTGAAGAATTGGCAAGTGTAATTAAATCTTTAAAAAATAACACATCACCTGGATTGGATGGTATCAGTTCATTCTTGCTAAAAATAATTTTCCTAAAATCATTGATGTCCTGTTGTACATAATAAATTTAAGTTTTAGTAGTGGACTCTTTCCAACACGATTAAAAAATGCAGTTGTTATACCAGTTTTCAAAAGTGGGTCTAGATTTAAAAGCAGCAATTATCGTCCAATTTCCTTACTTTCATGCTTCTCAAAGATCTTTGAGAAACTAATAAAACAGAAATTGTTAAAATTTTTGGAAATGACAGATTTTTTTAGTAATAACCAGTTTGGTTTCAGATCTGGATTGAATACAGAGAATGCTCTTTCAAATTTTATGGCAAATGTAAATGATGCTTTGAATGAAGGGAAATGTATTAGTGGCCTTTTCCTTGATAGTATAAAAAAAAGATTTTTATACTGTTGATCACAAAATTTTTTTAGAAAAATTATATCAGTGTGGAGTGCGAGATGTTGCCTATAAATGGTTTGAGAGTTATCTGCAAGATAGGAGGCAGTGTGTTAGGATAAATTCTGTTTTAAGTGAAACAGGAACAATAAAGCAAGGTTTACCTCAGGGATCTGTCATGGGTGCAATTTTATTTATCTTATATATAAATGATTTATGTAATGGCAGGTTTCAAGGAAATATAACTTCTTTTGCTGATGACACGGCACTAGTTATACTAATTCGAATTGGAATAATATTAAGTCAGATATGGAAAATTACCTGGAGGCACTTCAGTGGTGGTTTAGTATGAACCACATGCTGCTAAGTGAAAAAAAACAAAGTATATCAATTTTAGTCTAAGGAAAGATGTCTATTTTGATGCTCAAATATATTATAAATGTTCAGATTGTCTTGGTATTCAAACAGTATGTAAGACAAATAAGTGTGCTGTAGTGGAAAGAACCTCAAGTATTAAGTATTTAGGAATTCATGTTGACAGGGAGGTAAATTGGAAAGTTCATGTCAATAATCTGAAAAATAAAATCAATAATGCCTTAAGATGCTTTTATTTCCTGAAAACTTTATGGAATGAAAGGGTTTTGCGTATCTTATATTTTTCTTTAATACAAAGTTGAATTGAATATGGAATCACCTTTTGGGCAGCACTAGGGACACTTACTTAAACATAATATATTATCAACAGAAACATGTAGTCAGATTAATTTTAAATAAAAAAAAAGATTGAACGTTCTCGTCCACTTTTTGTTAAACTACAAATTTTGCCAGTTAGGTATATTTTTGTTTATAAAGTTTTAAAAATATCTTTTTGTAAAATTTGGTAACATGCCACAGAATTCGTTAGATTATAAACAGAAATTAAGATCAAAAATCAATTTCCAATACCAAAACCAAATAACACTTATTTTACCAAAACTTTGAATTTTATAGCACCAAGAATATTTAATAAACTACCTAATGATATCAAGCAATCTCACTGTGGCAGGATTTTCTTGAAAAGACTTAGAGAATAGTTGTTGACTCTGGATAATCTTGATTCATTGATTAAAATTCAACATTAGTTATTTGATCATCAATTAGTAGTATTTGTCAATTATTTATACTCTTTAATATAATATTAACTACAATTATTATCATAAATTCACTGCTTGTTCATAAGTGAATTATTTCTTGCTAATTACAACTCTTAATTTGAAAGCAATCATGAAAACAAATTTAAGCATTGGGTGATGAAAAAAATATAAAGAATCAAATTTTATTATCTGATTGCTGTTTAACTAAGTAAAATGTAAGTTAAAGGAACCTCCTATTAGGCAAAGTGCCTTGGAGGCGCGAATTTTTCTTATTTTTCTTTTCTATTTAAGAATATAATCGATAATATAATATAAAAGAGTCCTATTTATTTATATATTGATGATTGTATTTATGAAACTGCTAAAGTATTTTGCAAATTGAGAAAATAAAGAATTTATTATTTATTATTATTATTATAGTGAACTCAAAATTATTGATACAAATTAAAAACATTTTTACATTTACAATATCAAATGAATAATATTCTTTCTTTTTAAAGAATAAAGAGTTTATAAAATATAGCTAAGTGTAAATAAAGAGGGGGAGGGGTTTCCCAGAATTTGTTTATTTGGTAAAAATTAACAAAGTACTCTTTGTAATACCAGGAGTTACAAGAGAAACATGACCGGATCGCAGAGCAGCACAGGAAGCTGAAGAAGCTGTACCGGGATCTGAACAGGAGGATGAAGGATGCCGGTGGTAAGTATTAACCCTTAGCGAGCCACAAATAAATAACCAAAACTACTCCTAAGAGCCATACACCTTAAAAATAAAAAAATTCCTACATACCAAAACCAATTTTTTTTTTATAATTCTTATAACATAACAGGTAAAAAAAAAACGACAAAATATTTTTTTCACTCTTTATTGTTAATTTACAGCCAAAAAATGGTAAAATCATAATTTCACTGAAAAAATTTAATTTTGACATTCTATGTGTTCATATATAAAATTAACAATAGTTGAACACAATTATTGTTATATTTTACAAAAAACAAGCATATAGTAATTTGTATTTAGAGAAAATATAAAGAATATAGTAAAAATTTATATATATACAAATTAAATAAAATCAATTAACTAAAAAAAAAACTTGACAATAAAGCCCTACATCACGATAATAATACATAAACTACACTGCAAATTGATTAAAAATATTGATTAAAATCAAAATTGAAAAGATAAATATGCGGATCGAAAATGGAAGGGCGAATAAACATCTAACCTCAAGGAAGGCTACAGGCGGACTGAGCGCGCATCAGTAGACGTCGTTGGCTCTGCGGGAGACTATGAACATCCGGCCGCCCACTATTTTGTCGATCGAACAAGAGCCGTGACCTTCAAAGTAGACACGAACGATTGTCTCTTGTTTAGATAAACCTTGTTTGACAGTTTTTACTAAGTTTGTTACCCAGAAATGCTTTTAAATAATATTCAAATAAAAAATTGATTTTGCGTCAGTGGACGTCGTTGGCTTTTAGCACTAGTTTAGGCATGACGTCTAGTAACGTCGTTGGCTCGGTAAGGGTTAAGAGTCCTTTTTTTAAACTCCTTTTTTTCTAGAAAGCATTTTAAAATCGCGATAAAATTGATATTCCACTTCCTAAAAATAACCAAATTTGTGACCAGAAATTAAGAACAGAGTCTAAGAGTCTAAAAAATTATAAGAATTAGAATTAGTTTATTCAATTGGCAATGGTAAATTGTACGGAACATGTCACAAATCTACTGTTAAAATTAACAACAAAGTTGTACAGCCAGAGTCAAATATAAAAAAAAAATAAACGTTAGACTAAGCTAAGTATTCGTCAATATAGTAAAATAATTAACCATTAAAAATCTCTTTTATAAAATTTAAAATTATTCACAGGAAGACTTAATGTGTATAAGCAAATTGTTGTATATTTATTGCAAGTTAAGTATAGCAGTATACTTAGTTATACTGTTTTGTGTTGCACTATACAATACCAGATCCTTAAGTTTAACCTATTGCTTGTTTGACACTCACTGTTACTGTAAACAGTTGTGGGTATTGTTTCACAACAGTTGTGTTTCAAACTTTTTAACCTAATTAATACATTTTTACATTGAGATCTAACTGGTACTTTACAATCTAATAGCTCGTTATAAAATCAAAATGTTTAGATTTTTAATATTAAAAAACGACTCCATGAATGATACATAATTGATGATTATGCTGTCAATGACTGATCAATGATACATATCATTTACTCTCTCTCTCTCTCTCATCCTATATATATATATATTCATTATCTCATTTCTTAGCGATATTAAGGTATCGGCAATTCTAAATAATGCAACACCTTCCCTCAATTTAAGAAAGAGTAAAATCAACAGGGGTGTGTTAAATAACTTGGGAAGTCCTATTTCTTAAACTATTATTATTAGTGATGTGTCGAAGCTGAATTTTCAAACAAGTCTATTGGCAGACAACAGCTGATTGGCAATACACAAATTACTACCACTAAAACATGTATTGTTATACTTTATGTATGAGAAAACACACATAGATAACCTAATTGACAAATTACCATAGTTTTTTAAATAATATTTTGTTTATAGTTGGTGTTTTCTGTGTCTACGTTCATGCATCCCTGTGCATTTGTTACATGTATGAATGGATGTCTGCTTTTCAGCGGTAAACAAACAGACATCCGTTAAAATTTGTTTATCACAAAATTTTTGTATTTGTATAAATATGGCCTCTATAAGAATATATGTATGATTATATCTTAAAATTTTTTTATCACACACACACACATATGTCAGGCACATATGTCAGTTTCCACAGAAGAGAAATTTAAAGGCGTTGTATGTTAGTTGAATAAAACACTTTTATTTAACACAGGCAAGAAAACAAATTCATTATATGAAATTACTTAGATATTCCCATACAAAGTTATAACAGCTGTTTGAAATGTCCACCTTGATTCTGTATACACTTCATACAACGACTGAGAACAGAATCACAAATTTTTTGCAATAAAGGTTTATCGTTGTTAACAAGTTCTAATGCATTTCTAATTAGGTTTCTGAGTTCGTCAAGATTTTGCGGTTTTGAAGCATATACAGTCTCCTTTATACCCTTAAAGTGAAAAATCACATGGGGTCAGGTCTGGCGAGCGCGCAGGCCAATCGATTGTACCACGGTGACCAATCCATTCATTAAATGTGTTATTTAAAAAATCTCGAACTTGGATACCGAAATGTCCTGGGGCACCGTCTTGTTGCCAGATGAGCAAATGAATATTGAAAACAGGATTGTTTCTGAGCTTGGGAACTACTACTTCTTGCATCAACCGTAAGTAACTCTCTGAGTTAACATTTCCTTGAAGAAAATAAGGACCAATCAGTGCAGTACTTGAAATACCTCCCCATACCATAACACAAGGCTCATTGAGTTCTGCTTGGATTACTTATGAGGATTTACATCCGACCAGTAAAGGCTGTTGTGCCGATTAACACATCCATTTAGTTTGAAACATGCCTCATCACACGACAAAATTGATCACAAGAAATTTGGATCAGCCTCTGAGCGGATAATTATTGTTTCATAGAATTCCAATCATCTATCGGAATCATCCTCGTGAAGCGCTTGGAGTAAAGATGGACGGTATGGCTTAAATTTTAATTACTTTAACATTCTTTGCACAATTCTTGATATTTCTAGTCCAGCAGATGCCTTACAAGTCGATTTATCGGGACTGGCTAAAAAAGCTTGAGCAACTGTCTGCAGGTTTTCTTCGTTGCAAATTAATCGTGGACAACCACACTTCGGGGCATTTAAAACGCTTCCTGTGTTTTCAAATTTCTTATTTAACTTCCGTATATACTGTCGAGTGGGTATCGCAAAACCTGGATATTCACCACCAAATTCTTCAATAATTATAGCAGTATTTTTATTATGTTTCCACCAAAACTGAAGGATATAAGCTCATTGTTAGTTCATAACATTTTAAAAACATACACAAACAAATAACAAATGCAAAGAGTTTCACTTAACACTAGCCACTGCAACAGACATCAATGAACTTACTCCGTGTTGCTACAAACTTAACATTGTTACCAACCTATCAAAACAAAATATCCCAATTTCTGGGGAAACTAATATCAAAATTCAGAATTGAAAATTGAGACCAAAGTTTGGTGTTGGAATTAATATTATTATATCAATCCATCTAATAGAAATAATGTTACAATTATTATATAATCACGCTATACTCTTATTTTTATTACAGAATGGCATGTTGGGTGTTGCTTACTTTAAGTTATTATGTGCAATATACAATAGCCATCCATAAAGTAATGTATGTTTTGGTTGTGGGAGAAGGTGCCACCTTGGAACTCAGTAGCACATGGTTATTCCTGCTTCTTCCGGGTGCAGTGACATTGTTTAAAATGTACATCCCATCATTTGCAATATGTGAGCTGTAAATCAATTGTTGTTGGCAAAAAGCTCTACACTCACACAAATCCATTAACAACTTATGGAAGGGTATGGTGAGGACATAATGTGTGGAGGAGGTGTGAGACAGTGGTGCATTGTTTTTAAAAATAGAATCACTAATGTTCACAAAAAGGACCAAAATGACTGACTCACCATCTTGACAGATGAACTGGTGGCTAGAGTGAATAAAAAAAAGTTCATCAAAACCGCCATTTCATGGTCGCAGACATTTAGAATCATTATTTTGACATTTTCCAAATTTCAAGGTGTTTACTGCATAACGTTTTTACACAAAAACTCGGGTATCACATGTTTTGTTGCCAGATTAGGGGGAAGGGGTTGAAAAGCCGATTCTGTTATCTCGATTTGTTTGGAGACCACAAAGAAAAGTAGCATAAGAGTGAGTCTTTAAAATGAAATAATATTTACTTCCTCATATTGGAATACATATTTCCTCATGTTGTGTATTTTATTCCTAAATGTTACTTTCAGAACAGCTTTCGTATTATGTACTGGCCCAAACTGTTGTTACTATAAATGAACAAAACTACCTAATTTGTAGATTAATTTTCTTTCCATGTTATCACGAATCTCCTGAAGGCTGTAAAAGCACTTTTAGCAGTGGCTATTGTGGATATTAAAGTATCACAGAACACTGTTTCACGCTTGTGGTACAGTATCCACGTAATATATTGTTGGTACAAAAGTTTTTGCTTTGTAACATGCAGCTATGGACTCATATTGAAAATAAAGTTGAAAGTAGATTAGGTATCACTAAATAAATGATATAATACACTACATATAAAGTAGAAGACTGATTAACGTAGCTTAGCGGGACCAATTACCTCCGATACCGAAAAACTTGGATAATACAGAGATTGCAATAAATCATCTTAATTTACAGAAAACTCAATAGTGGTTAATAAAATGGTTTATTCATGTAATAAGTTACTGCATTACAGCCCCTTGTATAGAATATAAATCATATAAAAATATTACTACTTTCCAAAACATTGTTATTGGTTTTTGCTATAAGTTCTTCCGTCTTTTTGTACCGCAATGTTATGCCAATGCTGAAGAAACATTTTGTCATGGGCTATCCTCTCCTCTTGCTGTTTGATGTAACCTTTAGCTGCTTCCAAATCTTCAACCCACCAGATTGAGAAATTTTAAGAACGAATTTGTCTGTATCGTTGTCTTGATCTGTTATGTGTTGTATTTTGATGGTTACCCATATCAGCAATATCTTTGTATGTCATCTGGTAATCTCAGTTGTTATGAAGCCATTCTTCAAAATCAATATTGGGTAGTAAGTAAACGTGACATACAACCCATCTGTAACCAATAACCCCGGCACCTTTATTGCTCAAACTAACAACGGCCAGTAGTGCCTTGCACACAGCATGGCTTGATGCCACAATTTTGTGCTCTAAACACATTTAAAACAAACCTTATGCCCTTGGTTAACCTTGAGGATATGATAATTGGAACTTGGATTTCTATTATATTTTCATTTATTTGTATGTGTTTCAGTAAGTGATTTAGTCGGAACACAAGTTTCAACTGTAGTAGAGCAAGTACCATCCAATCAGCCAATTGTGCGCAAGAAGGAACGCAAGTTCAATGGAATGTTCGAGTTCAAAAAGGGTGATGAGAACATCATCGTCAGGCATCTAATTTATGGTACAGAATGTTTTTTTAGAGTTTAAAACTTACTTCTCTTTCCAACTTCAACAGCTCATTACTAAACTAAGTCAAGTGTTAGATTTGCTTAGTAATAATAAAATACATTACTGAAAGTTTTATTCATTTTAGTGATGAAATAATTATAAAATCGTATAAAAAGTTCAAGCATAGAAAATCTGATTTTTTTTATAACAATTTTTAAGAAAAAAAGTTTTAATGAAACTAATTTTATTTTAATTAAAACTATCTTAACATATTATGTGCGTTTAACTTTGAACACCTTTTAAAGAGTATGCTAGTTTGTTGGCAGTTTCACATCTGAGACTCTACTTTTAACACGGAGCTAAAGTTTAAAACTGCATTATAAATAGGAATTTGTTTCAAATCTATAAATGTTTCAATCAGAAACTTAGATTCTACTATCACAATGCTTATGAATTGTTAAAAATACGATTACCTGTTACACAGTTTCTTATAGGAAAATATACAGGGTCTGTTCAATAACTATCGGGACTGGTTCCAAAAATCAAAATTTATTGCATGTATCATTACAGTTACTTAATAATCTTCAAAATAAATTCTCCCTGCATTGATACACTAAGTGCGGCGTGTCTGCCACCTGTCAAAAGCCTGCTGGAAGTCGGTTTCCAGAATACTGTTGAGAATCTTTGTCATAGCCTCTTAAACCGACTCAATGGAGTCGAACTGATGCCCTTTGAGCTCTCTTTTAATTTCGTGGAAAGAAGAAAAAGTCTGATTGAGCCAGGTTTGGGCTGTAGGGGGGTGAGGCAACGTTGCCAAGCTGAATTTCGCCAGTAGCTGCCGCACAACAATCGCCCCCTAGCACGGCACATTGTCATAGTGAAGTTTCCAATTCTTCACAATGGCTGGTCACATGCACATTACATGATTTCGCAGGCGTGTCAGTACTTGCATGTAAATTGCAGCATTTATAGTCGTTCCAGTAGGCACAAACTCCTTGTGAACAATGCCACGTTGATCAGATAAAATAATCAGCATGGTTTAATTTTTTATTTTAACATCCAAGCTTTTCTGGGACCCTTGCGTATGCCACTCTGAGCTTTGATGTTTTGTTTTGTGGTCGTACTGGAACACCCACAATTCACAGCCGGTAATAACGTTGTCGAAAAAATTGTCATCTTTCTGGACGCAGTCCAAAATTTCTTGTAAAATTCCACCCGTGACAGTTTTTGTTTCCCGCTCAAGACTTTCAGCACCAGCTTCACGCACACTTTCCTCATCGGAAGATCCTCTGTTACAATGATGTGTCTCCTCACTGATAAGGGCGATGGTTAAACGCCTGTCAGAGTCCAAAACTGTTTTCATTTTGGCTACCTAAGCATCGGTACGAGCGGTTGTCGGGCATCGGTCGTCGTCTTTTGTGCCACTCAAATACTCTTGTGCGGCTTAACGCATCATCCCCATAAGCCTGTTTAATGAGTTCATGGGTTTTGGATGTGGATTTCCTGAGTTTAAAGCATAACTTCACAACATAGCATTGCTCGATGGTTCACCCCATGCAGGTGTGATGACACCATTAAAAATCACATGTCACAAAAATTCACCTCCTGTCTCAACGTATGTCCACCAGGGGCTGAATTAAAGTACACCTGAGTGGTGGGGACTCCTCTACTGAGGCGAACCAGTTAGAGCCCTCTCCACCGCTCCGTTGAGGATATAGCAAACCAATCCCGATTCTTATTGAACAGACCCTGTATACTGAATATACATGTTTAAAATACAATTTATTCTATTTAGCCTGTATTTAATTTGTGATTGTTGATATTACTTGGCCAGCCGTAAGATGATGCCAAGTATAATGTTTGGCCGTATTATCATCAAATGCTAATCACAAACAACATAACATGTTTGTTTTGTAATAATTTATTTTTAAACTTATAACATAGTAATTCTAGCTATTTCCAAACCACATTAATATTGCTATGACGTCTATATAGTCACGTTATATAAAAATATAAAAAAATATTCCAGACCTGTTTAGTTGGCCAATTTGTTTTAAAGTTATTGAAGTTGTAAGGGATTTTAAAAACCTACAACAGTATTTATATTACTATGTATTAGTTTTAATTTTAAATCAGAAAAGCAGAAAAGTTTTTGAGTTAATTTTAAAGTTTTAAATTGAACATTTGATCTGTTAATCTTTTTACACAAGTTAGTCTTCAATCATTTAGAACCTGCACTTTCAGTGAAAATCATTCAACACAAATTAAAAGGCTTATGCTAATGTACACCAATTAATGCCTTACTATATAGTGGGAAATAACTAATGTGAACAGATTAAAAAATTGGTGTAATGCCTTGTGGTATAATGTTACAGATTTGAAGCCCCAAGTGGCTATAAAACTGTTGCCAGGTCTCCCTGCCTACATTATCTTCATGTGTGTTCGTCACACTGATTTCATTAACGACGAAGAGAAGGTATTTAATTACAATTAAACTATTACATAATTTACACAATGTGCATATTGATGCTATATACATTATTTTGATTAGTTAAAATTTGCAAATAATAAAATGTGAAAACTGCATAGAGAAACGTTATATATTTTTTGTAGAAAATAATTTTTTTCATAACCATATAATCTATTTGTACTTCTATGCTCTATATCTTTATTTGTACATAGCAAATTTTATGTATGTACATCTTAATACATATAAAGCTAATGTAAACCTATTTTATATATATATATATATTTTCAATAAACATTGAATCACAAAAAGTACTTGCTCCGCCGGGAGTCGAACCCGGATCTCTCACTTGCCGGGTGAATGTGCTACCATTACACCACAGGGCGCTTACTTTTTCTGATTCACTTATTTTGTATTTGGCCGTATCTGTCACATATGCGTTTAAATAAGCAAACTAACGTATGATCGGAAGACCAAATACCTGTCAAACGACTTTTATTTACATTAAATTGTATAAATGGCAATAGCGTTATTTAATTTCAATAAACATTGAATCACAAAAAGTACTTGCTCCGCCAGGAGTCGAACCCGGATCTCTCACTTGCCGGGTATATATATATAATAACATATTATATATAAATAATATGTTATTAACTCCACATTACAGGGTTATCTTTATATTAGTATAATGAAAAGTCACCTAAAACCCTTTTTTAAATGTTTTTATTGCCATATACTTGTTTCGGTATTCAACCAATATCAGTGTACATTAACCTCTAAATAAATAATAAACCATTAAATATACACATGTGGACCATTTAAACATATGTTAAATTTAAATGACAGAGTTGTTATTTTGATTAGTAATCTGTATTTAATATTTTAATTTTTTTTAAATTGGGTTTGTCTTATTTTTGAGATTGCTATTTAAAATGTTATGAGGATCTTTATTATAATTTAGATGGATGTAATTCTTCTTTTGTTTTTTTTTTTTTAATTTTTTCCTTTCCTTTCCTTTCCATATCTAAAATTTCTATGTTCTTTTCAACATTTGTGTAGTTATGGTCAGTTTCTAACAAGTGTTCAGCAATTTGATTTTATTGTAGACATGTTACTTGTTTTCAAAGCTTGTGTATGTTCCTTAAACATTTTATTAAAATTTCTGCCCGTTTGCCCAATATAATACCTTTCACAGTCACTACAGTTAATTTTGTATACTCCAGATTGTTTGTATAATTCTTGATTGTCATCATTTTGGTTCACTTTGTTTTCAATAAGTTTAAATGAATTATTTCTTGTTTGGTAACTGATGGAAAATTTTGAATTTTGAAAGGTTTTTGAACAGCTTTGTTTAATTTAGTATTGAAAGGTATGCGTATATATATATATATATATATATATATATATATATATATATTTCTGAATTTATTTAGTATTAGGTAGTATTATGTTGGTTTTATTGATTTTTCTTGTTTTCTTCATAATTATTTTGTCTACAATATGTATATATATATATATATATATATATATATATATATATATATATATATTTCTTTTCCAGAATCTTCAATTATAGTTTGTTTTATTGTTTTTCTAAACCACTGCAGAAAACAATTGTTCAACGCATATTCTGATTATATAAATGATTCTATAGGTGCGTAATCTACTGACAGAATTTATAAATTCTATAAAGAAGTTGGTGAGGAAGCGTTCAGATGACATAGAAGTTACTGTGCTGTGGCTGTCAAACACACTGAGGTTGCTGCACAACCTTAAGCAATACAGTGGAGAGAAAACGTTCAAGGTAAGCTTCAACTTCTAAATGTTTGCTTTACAATGAGCAGCTTTGGACAATTACAATAGGACTCTATTTTTGAATATATCAGTACCCTTGGATGTGCTGTATGGAAGATCCCAAGTGCAACTTGAAGTAAAGAATATTTTGTTTTGGTCACATTATCCACAGTGCATAGTTGCTGTAACAGTCATAGTTTTTAAAAATATGAAATATTACATTTTCAAAATATAATTATACAGAAAGTAATAAATCATATGTAATTGTGAGAAATATCTTAGAGAACTGCCAACCCAGCACAGGGAATGGGGTAATAGGATTCTGGTGATGTAGTTGTGATGGGTGTGCTCTTAGTTCCTAACCTTTGGTTTTGTTTACTTCTATAACAATTTTAGCTTAGCGTTAACAGTTGGTAGTTCATACAGTCAACTTGTAATGTGATATTGTGTTTTAGGAGGAGAACACTGCAACTCAGAACGAGCAGAGTTTACACAACTTTGACCTTTCCGAGTACAGGCAGGTCCTCAGCGACATGGCCATCTGGATATACACGGTTAGTAAAAGTAAAAAATAAAGTAAAGAATGTCTTATTTTACCAGGCGAAGTTAGGGCTAAGAAGCCCTCTCTAACACTTAACCTGGGGACCAACGGCTTAAAGGTGACTTCCGAACCACCACCAATGGCTGGGCAGGCGGGCTGCTTGCAAGGACAGGATCGCTCAGCGGTCAACTATCCAAGCAGCGGCCACGCTCGACGTTGCTTGATCTGGTTACCTTGCGATAACCGCCGTACCCGCTAGTAGTTAGTCAGAGTAACTATCAGTCTAGTTTTAAAAACTAACATAACTCCAAATCACAAGTATAGTATTTTTAAAGACACTAATCCAGGCAACAGAAAGTATATTCCCTATTGAAGGAGAATAGAAAAACTATTCCAATTGGACCTACAGGGTCGGATGAAAAGTTTCAGACCTAAAATAGAAAATAATATAATTCTGTCTCAACTGTAACTATTGGAACGAGGGTTTTTGGAAGCATCGTGTCACCGTGCAGGACTAGGCTTGTAGCCGCCTGCACGATGAAGGCCATGGAGTGACCATAATCCTAATTACACAATATCCTCCTGCCAGCTTTGATAAGTATTTAAAGTTATAATTTAAGGACGAATCAGTAAAAGTAAATCGTAAGACAATTTATTAACCGCCAAAGATAAATTACACATATCAACACCAACCCCACGCCGACCTCCCATCACGACAAAACCCGCCCCAACATACTAACAATTTAGAATATACAGTCACCCCCTATAATTTTCCGGCACCTAACCCCCCCCTTGATTATTAAATCAATCCATAGTGTAACACACAATACCACAAACAAATAATTAAACTAAGACTTGCGACAGGTAAGTAAAATCTCCGTCACCGCCACTCGCCGATCAGACGTCTTCCCTCTTCCGTCACTCAATCTAGACTCCCTTATCAAACCACCTGTCCTCCATCCGCACGCGGCTTATCAGAAAGACCGGTCCTAACCGTTGATTCGGCGGTCTGATATATGTGGTGGACAGTCACCACAATCTCCTCCCCTAAAGGAAAAAAAAAAAAAAAAAAAATGGAGAGGAAGTCGGAAGGAAGAAACATATAGTTAATAAAAATTTCAATTTGGAATATCCAAAAATTTTGGGTGCTCTCCACCAATCGAAGAGCGGGTGACGACAGGAGGACCAATTACGTATTGGTAATAGTGATGGAACAAAATAAAAACAAAATCCAACTGTTGGTCTACTCTTGTACTAGTCACCCTTCAAGTAATGACCGAATAGGCGATCGCACCTACCGTTAATATTTTGTATATATTCTAAAACAACGGGAAAATGTCACACACCCACCCCCCGAACAGGAAAGAGTTCGATACAATCAGAAAGTTGTTATGTGATGTGTAGTGTATGTGTAGTGTATGTGAGGGATTAGGATTGAATTCTGGTCATCCTGAAAATCAAATTGCATGTGGATTCCGTGCGGAGAGAGTGGTTTACGCGCCTGGTTTTTGGCGACCTTATAGGTTGTCTTTGTTCTGCTTGCAGTTGATGTGCGTATACAGTCCTGTGGGTTGGTTTAACGATACTTCTAGTGAAGATAGTGTCTTCTTCCAGAGACGAGAGTTTTTTGAGATAATGTGTTTTTGCGCTTACACTGTGGGTACGTCTCTTCTTTAGATGTTGCCGTTCTTGATGCGATGACTTCATTTGCAATTGCAGTGACAACACTGTTTCTTCACATGGTATGTATAGCTTTCAGTTATCCAATGGCCATTGTCAGGGTGGAGAGTTTGGTAAGGATTAATTTATATGGAAAGTGCTCGGAATACACATGCGCGTATTTACAAATATTCACATATTCTTAAATTAGGAATTAATTGGAATATGATAGGATTTTGACGTGTCGTGTGGCGAAGTATTGTAGTATTTTTAGTAATGAGGTAGTATATTTTAAATTAGTGTGTGACATTGCCCATGTTCCCGCAAAGCTAAGGTGCGTAATATACGGCGAAAAATTTTGGGGATGGTCGTCCGGCTGGATCATAACTTGCTTATGCGATATCCAAAAATAGTTCCGTTATATAAAAAAAAATAGATCCACTTTACGATTAACGGTCGGATACACGAATAAATAAATAAGCACACAAATAACAAAGGTATCCCTAACAAGGAAAACATACATTAAGGTATAATAGTGAAATGACAAGGAAAAGTATTTTTAAATATTCCCATTTACAATCAACACCTAACTCATATATTCGCTTGCACAAAATTCATGTAGAATGTAGACGGTGTATATATATCTAGCAATAAATAACATTTAATTATTTAGAAAAACATAGATATTGCAACTTAATGTTCGTTTGATCACATTAAATTTGCAAAATTCACACACAACACACATACGAGCAGCATACGATGCTACGAGTAATAACGATCATTGTATTTCATACGATTAATGCATTTATCATGTTTATATTCGTAACTCGTCTGAATAGTTTAAGACAGGATAAACCTATCTGTTCAACATAACTAAATCAAATCCTAAACACAACATATATTACATACAACATAAATTACACAAAATAGCACAAAATAATTTTTAGTTTTTGTACAATATGACTCCTATAGATTTCCCTACATTTGGTAAGACGTTAGTTGTTAGTAAAAGTAAAGAATAGAATAGAGATGTGTAGATTTTCTTCTTGTCTGATTGTGTATATCTATGGAGAAGAAAAAATTAATTTGACCATGTGATCAACATGTTCAAAAGAATCTATGCATTTCCTGGTTGATAAGCAATCCGGTAAAAGGATGCGCACTAAAAATATAATAAAAAAAGCATCTTTACCACAGATTATTTTACCCAAAAGCTACGTAAAATTGCAATATAGAAAGAATTTATGAAAAAAATTACAATATACAAAGAACTCACCAACCGAGGAAACTCAGACTTCATCTCCATAGTGTGTTCAAAGTGTATATTTAGATACTCCACCAACGATCAACCACAGACCACTGTAGGGAAGCCCTCATAGAAAACTCCCTCAGACTCAGCAGCCGTGCAAGCAGCCGCTAACAGAGGACCCAAAAGTGTAATAATGTGTAAGAAGAATGTTAGAGTGTAAAAGAAGAGGAAAAGAAACATTGAACTAATATCACCTAGGGAGAATTGTGTAGGAATATGGTCGCTTACCACGGACTTAATATTTAGGCATGAAAAACTTCTTTAATTGAGATACATGAGCCTTTCTTATTAACTTCCCATTTGTAGGATTGACGAGTCTAGCTGTGACAGGTGATGTAAAGCATTCCACCACACAAGGTTTGGACCACAGGGGGAGCAGTTTACTGTTGATGTTCTCAGCAGCTTTACTAATTGGATTATTTCGAAACATAACCCAGTCACCCTGTGAGATGTGGGTAGTTGTCCTACCAGCGTTGTATAAGCGTTCCCTAATTGACCTAGCTTTTTTTAAGTTTGAGAGTGAATTGTCCCAACGCTGTTGCATTGTTTGTAGCGGTTCTTGTGCCAGTAATGAATCGAGATTCCATGCCAATTCGAGTGGAAGCTGTATTTCCCGGCCTAGAAATACGCTAGCTGGAGTTGCTTTAGTGCTTTCATGTAATGCCGAGTTAAAAGCTACCTGCAGCCAGTGAATGTTCTCATCCCAAGTCTTGTGGTTATGTCCGTGAAAAATTCGTAGTGCCACCTTAAGATTTTTATTAACCCGCTCAGCATGACTAGGATTCAGGTAGTAAAGCAGAAGTGTAAATATGTTGGATACCGTAAGTCATACACATGTCTGCCATATGTCTAGATTTAAAACTGTGATACGTTATCTGAAACTAAAAATTTTGGGAACCCAAAAAGAGAAAAAACGTTTTTAGACAAAATATCCACTGTAGTTTTTGCTGTAGCATTTCTAGCTGGTAACAGAATAACAAACTTGGAGAACGCATCAACTACCGTCAACAGATATTGGTTGCCTTTGTTTGATCTAGGAAGTTTACCAATGTGACCTATGAATATCTTTTCAAAAGGTCTTGTAACTACTTCCGATGCAAGTTTACCCACTCTAGAGTTTTGAGCCTGCTTGGAACATTGACAAATTTGACATGATCTTACTCGGTCTGCTATACAATTGTATCAAGTTTTTGGGCCCAAAATATTTTAAGAATACGCTTTTGTGTCTTTTTAATGCCCAAGTGAGCTGCAGTTGGGGACTCATGATAATATTTAATAACCATATCGATGAGTTTGTAAGGTAATACCACTCTAGGTGTATGTCTGTCCGATATTTTGTACATCAACACTCCCTGACTAAGTTGATAGTTAGTGGGCCTATTACTCGATTTTATAATCTTTAAGAGATCAGGGTCTTCACGTTGATGAGTACCAATATCTTTAAACATTTCTGGGAATCCTGCCAAGAGTGCCACTTGTGGTAAGGTGGATGGCTTTTCCGATGAATTATTTGCGTGCACTTCAGTTGGTTCACTGTTTTCGAACAGGCGCGATAAACAATCAGCAACTACATTATCCGATCCTTTGATATGTTGTACTTGAAATTTAAACGAATTTATAAATGTAATCCAGCGAGAAATTTTTCCAACTTGACGTGGGTGGTTTAAAAGCCAGGATAATGCCGAGCAATCCGTCTGCAAAAGGAATTCCCTATGTTCAAGATACTGTTGGAATTTGGAAAAGGCAAAGACAACAGCCAGGCATTCAAGTTGAAGAGTGTCATAATTTTGCTCATGCTTGTTTAGTGGTCGCGAAGCAAATGCCACTGGCATCAAGTTGCCGTTATATTCTTGGCTGAGTGAAGCACCTAAGGCGGAGGTTGATGCATCGGTTTGTAAAACAAAAGATCGATTAAAATCTGGCATTTTCAAAACTGCATTTGATGTCAAGGCTGTTTTTAAAGTTTCGAATGCGGATTGTTGTTCAAGCCCCCAGGTAAATTTTACGCCTTTCTTCTTTAGACTATTAAGTGGTTGCGCTATTTTTGCAAATGATTTAATGAATTTAGAATAAAAGGCTGTCATACCCAAGAATCTATTTAGCTGTTTCAAGTTTTTAGGAGCGGGGAACTCAACTATTGGCTTGCACCTTTCCGTGTGAATCGTCACGGTATGATTGGCAAATGTGTGACCTAAAAATTGGATGTGATTTGCTGCCAGGGTCATTTTATCTGGATTGATAGTTAATCCTGCCTGCTTTAGCCGATTTATGACTTCTCGGAGATGGCACAAGTGCTGATCAAAAGTACCGTTTGTGTATATGCACAAATCATCGAAAAAATTGAACACATATTTGTATTTTATATCTCCAAAAATTTGATCAATTAAACGTGTTAGGACTTGAGAGCCGGTTGCAAGACCGAAAGGCAGAAAATTGTACTCAAATTGCCCGAAAGGTAGAACAAAAGCTGTATATTTCTTTGAGTTCTCTTGCAAAGGGACCTGTAAATATGCCTGATTTAAATCCACTAAACTAAAGAAAGTAGCTTGCCCTAAGTGTTGGAAAGCAGATTCTATAGTTGGCATGGGAGTTGCCTCAAGATCTATTAATGAGTTAAGCTGTCTATAGTTAATTACCATGCGCGTTTTTCCGCCTTTCTTTGGTACTAAAAATGCTGGCGACGCATAGGGAGACATTGATGGTCTAATCACTCCGTTGGCCAATAAATGATCAACATGTTCCTTGATTGCCTCCATTTTAGGTGGAGCAAACTGATAGGGCCTATTTCTAACGATTGTATCAGAATTTAATTTGATTTGATATTCGACCAAATTTGTACGGCCTAATTTAGTAGTAATTGTTTCTGGAAATTCATTTACTAGTCTTAACAGTTGGTCCGCTTGATCAGATGAGAGGTTTTCCCCTAACTTAATTGGACATATTGTTGTACTTGGTAATTCAGCTGATTGAGCGAGATACATGACCGAAGGAGTGCCATATGGAAAAGTTAATGTTTTATTTGCCATATTAACCCTTTGGATGCCAAGCAAATTTCAAGATTCGTTTTGAGTAATGCCATGCATGTGAGCTGTGGGTGTTTCCTGAGTGCCAGTGGTAAATGGCCTATAACAGCCAAGTGTGCCAAGCACAAAACAGCTATTTTGTTATGTTAGACTAAAAAATTGTATAACTCCTATCCTAATACTGATAAATGGACAATTTTTGTTTTGTTTTGTAGGTTATGAAATATACTGTTATGTAATAACAAAGTTTTATGATAATATCAAAAAATATAAATAAGAAAACTTAAAAAAATAAATAAAAAATAAAAAAAATTTATTTTATTTTTTTTTAATTAGAAAACTTATATTATTTTACTATTTATGTAAACATATGTTACATTTTACATTCGTATGTATAATTATGAACCAATATAGAAAATTTCAGAAAGAAATATTGAGAAATAAAAGTTTTATAAGATTTTTAATAAAACTTTACATTTGGACTAAAATGCTAAAATATTGACAATGTAATGTAAGGGCATGTTATTGTAAGGACTTTTCTAAACAAAACTATATTTATTAAACTAGCATTGAGATGGTTGAAAAACATTGGTTAGGACCCTAATGCATGTTCACAAAAAATAAAAGCATGACAAATAGCCTATTTTTTTATATTATTTGCTTTTACTCACCCTCAGTTATTGAAAGGCAGAAAAAGTCCAATCTTCAATCACTCACTATTTTTTAGTGCCTATAGTCTACAGCATAGGCCTATTGAAAAAATGTTACTAAGTCTATAAAAAACTATGCAAAGAAATGTCTCTATATAAAATATATACATTGTTACATAAACGTTCAGTCTATTTACACTCGTGGCGGGGGAAACAGTCAAGGTGGCAACCCCGGGTGCACTTGACACATACTGTCCTGGACCTTATACTATAACAAGTTATATATCAATTTGTTAAGTAACTCTTCCCCTTTCGTTTGATGTATCTATTATGAAGATTCGCTTACTATATGATTTAAAAAAATAATATAATCGCAAAGCCGAAAATATCGGCCCGCGGCACACTTCGGTTAAACGTAATGGGCCGAAAACATCGGCTCTCGGCACACTTCGGTTAAACGTAAAGGGCCGAAAATATCGGCTCTCGGCACGCTTTGGTTAAATATAGTGAGCCGATAATATCGGCCCTTGGCACCCAAAGGGTTAATGATCACCCTAGTTTTAGTTAGAAAGTCACAGCCCAGAATAATTGGCATTGGTAATTCTGAGGCGACAAGAAAAGGAAAATCCCAAGACAAGTTTGAAATTTTGAAGTGTAATATAACCTTTAAATTAAATATTATATTTTGTCCCGAGGCTGAAATGGCTGACTCATGTATGGTTGAAACAGATTTTATCACCCTTGGTATATTCTTTAAATTCTGAAAACAGGCATTCGATATAATGGAGAATGAAGAACCCGAATCTACCAAAGAATTAATGATTAACTTGCGAAAAGTCAAAGGAACTGTACAAAACTGAACTCCCGGGAAAGAAGGAGCTTGAGCCGACTTGGTGAAAGATGTCTTCACTGCTGGCTTGATTTTATCAAAACGGGCGGTTAAAGTTAGAAGAGGGGAGTCTCCGCCCATTAGAACCCTCTTTTGTAGTTTAAAAACCCACGTTGAGATTGATTTTTGGAGAATTGATGATGTAGTTGATTCCTATTGTTTGTATTCATATTTTGAAAAGGAGGTCTATGTTGAGTAAAATTGTCCCGATTGACTGCGGCGGTTATGAAAACTATTTTGCTGATCTTGTATGGGATATCGATTATAAGTTACATTGTCTCTCCCTATTTGTCTATAAGATTGGTTTAGTTGACGTCCACCATGGACCTGTGGTCCAGTTTGTTGATAATACTCCATGAATTTAAATCTTGTGTGAACCGGTTTTCCGTATTTTGAATTACTTGTAATCGGGGGGCTAAGCTCAACAATTCAGAAATGGTGGCTGGAGCCGGAAAACCCGCTAATCGAGCTCTGGTTTGAGGGTTAATTCCTGTAATGACAATTTCAAGCATCTCCTGGGGTGAAATAGCCGGTATAAGCAATTCTGCTAACGGTCTGATATCATTGATAAAACTAACCAGTGTTTCATTTGGTTTCTGGGTTCTATATATAAGTTCGACCGTGGCCTGTTGACGAGCTCTAGTAGGCAGAAAAGTATCGAGTACGGTGGTAATTAGAATTTCCGGATTCTGTTTTGATGAAATAGCTTGTAGCCAGATATTTCTTAATTGACCTGTAGTTTTAGGTAAAATTGCTAATATGACGCTGTCTGGATTAGCTAAATTTAGCATCAAAATTTCCCTAAATTTTATAACAAAATCGAGTAGTTTTCTAATAACTATTCCATCAAGCGATGGTAAAGCTGTAATTAAATCAGTTAACACAGAGGGCAACATTGCGCGTGATGTCGAGGGTGACGGTGAAGTCCCCTGCATCTGTGACAAGGCTGACGCAATTTGGTTTCCCACAGCGATTGCCGTTGTGTGGACTATTTGCATCCAATCGGTTACGGGACTCTGAATGTTTGTGGTTGTATGGCTAGTAGACGACTCTGTTGGATTAAGAACAGTTGCTTGACAGTTGGCTCCACTGATACGCTCTTTTAGTAGAACACGATTGCTCTCTAACTTAGGTGCTGGAGTTATTCCCCAACATAAGCACTGTTCTTTGGCCTGAGATGCATTTAGTAGATTTACCCAAGCCAGTCCTTTAGGGCGTTTTTCCCATTCATACGGTGGATCAGTGACACTAACGTCTTCTTTGAGGATATCCTCGCACTCTAACATCTTATTTATGCTTGACTCAATATAAATAAATTATATCAATTACTAAATTATATCAATACTAATATCACAATACTATTTATTATGTAAAGATGGAGGGGTATTCAGTACCATTGTAACTATAAGGGGTTCTACCAATTAATATGGTTGTATGTTTCATTTTTACTATATATTTGTTATTAATTAATTACTGCAATAATTGAGTGCTTCATTTGATAGTTCAATTTTATTATAGTGGCCAATTATTTTAAGCGTAATATTCAATTGGATAGATAAAAATTATTATATTTAGTAATATTATTACTTAAGCCTTATATATGCATCATATTTTATCTTATAGACACCCTTTTATTACTTACTGGCATTAAAGTATTTTTTTACAGAAAAAATAATAACAGTCTGTATATTAAACCTATGAAACATTTAATTCAGTTTTAAAATAACAAGTCTATATTTTATTTTGGCTGGTTTTAATAACTGGTTTCAAGAGTTTTTTTTTTAATATATCTTTCAATAACATTGTTAAAAGTAAAAACCCTTCATTGTTAAAATGTACGCTGTCTAGTCTGTCCGAATGTGGGTAAAATTTATGGAATAACTTTCGATTATAAATGACAGTGGGAGAAGGAACAATACTGTTGTTTACCGACTTCAATGAAGATAAAAACTGGTTGAAGGCATTTAATTTATTAACTGTGTGATTGCACCGTTGAATACGAGGATAAACCGGAAGCTGAGAGATTAGAATGTGTAAATTTGGACACAGCCGACGAATGCATTTCAATAGAGCTACAAATTGTTGCTTTAAAATGTCAACAGGCGTGGCGTTCAGAATATCATTTGTGCCGATCAGCAGGAATAGAGGGTAATCAGAATTTAAAAAAGGTCGTTGTGATTTGATTTTATCCTTTAAATCACATACTTTAAGTCCTGAAAAACTAAAATTTGT
This sequence comes from Homalodisca vitripennis, assembly GCF_021130785.1. Classification (NCBI taxonomy): domain Eukaryota; kingdom Metazoa; phylum Arthropoda; class Insecta; order Hemiptera; family Cicadellidae; genus Homalodisca; species Homalodisca vitripennis. The sequence goes on from NC_060215.1 coordinate 27,404,329, forward strand.
CTCAACCTTTAATTGTGAGCTTTTGAACTTACTTAAATAGAAAAAATAACGTCAGGCTAGTGAGTCACCCATTAATTGAATTACGTGAGAATTATTCATTTAATTTATGTAAGAGCGAGGCGTAGGGCTTTCTAAAAATAGGAGGCAAGAAATATATTAAATTGCATGAGTTATACCGAGTCTAAAATATATTAATTTTAGTTAAAGACAAATCTCTATAACGGGTGCGAATAAGCCATTGTTTAAATCAAACCATTCATTACCAACAGTATGCATATATATAAGAGACATTCCAAACACGCAAATAAACAGGAAAATCTATAATGTTTAATTTTTAATTTTCATTAATTGTTGTATCATAACTTTACTCGACTTATCGTATAAGTTAATTACTTTTTTAACCCAGTGAAAAAATATCCAAAGTTTCAATATCTACAGATTACAATAAATAAGAATAATAATTATTTAAGTATGTACTAATTAACATGTTACAATTTAAATTCAATAATTCAATTGATTTCAATACTTTATTTAACTCTCAAACACAACTTCCACTTTCTCAAGTGTTTCCTGTCCGAGATTTTCTCACGATAATATGAAAGACCAAAGTTTGAAATGAGCGTAATAAATAAATTAAGTAAACTCAAAGCATGTTGTAAAATCCCAGCAGAAGGCAAACAATAGGGCCTACTTCCGGTACTGATAATAAAGCGATAAGATTAGATATATTAACAGCAATAAAGCGATAAGATTAGATATATTAACAGCAATAAAGCGATAAGATTAGATATATTTCCAGCAACTATACTACCGCACTATCAGTTAACTTACCTTTTCAAATCTTGGTGAAGAGGATATAAATAATGTAAGCTTTATTGCTATTATAGAGAGACGTAATATATAATTTGTACTTACTAATATTGTAGCATGTTGTAGCTCTGAAAATAACATACTGAATTGCAGACATTTATGAAACATAGGGATAACAGACAAAAATATATGGTATTTAACAGTATAATATAACTTTACCCAACTTTAACTGACTACACCCTATCCTGGAACCATAATATAATATGAACTCATTTTGCTAGTGGTTTTAAAATTATATCGAATGAATAAAAGTTATAATTTTGATCAATATTAATCTAAAATAAAGTTTTATTGGTCTAATAGATACGATTAAATATATTTCAATGAGAGCTATAATTTTGAATGTTTTCAATCAACAGAATAGTATGAAAATACAATATTGTGGCTTGATATTGCCGTTAAAACATACCTCCCAATTTATTTGTGAAATTACTCCTGTAAATTTAAAATGGTATTTACTGTTATAATCATTAAAGATCGATTTTGTAAACACGGAAACTCTAAAATAATTTAGTATGGTTTGAATAAAAGAGACCTTATTGACTGCCAATGTAATAAACGTATCATCAATGTATAAATTAATAAATAGTAATAAATGTATCATTAATTAATCAGTAAAACTACAAAACCAGCCATCTAGTATCCAATATCTATTATAATAAGATGATGATTACTGTTGTAATAAGATTAAATTATATAAAATTTAGTGTTTTCCAAAGCTTGCCTGAATAAAACACACCGTGCAGTGGATATGGGAAAGAAATAAATTTGCGAAAGTGAGCATTTACTGGTTTGAAAGTATCCTGACATTTACTTATTTTTTTGTACATTTTATGTAATTTTATGCATTTTTTGGTATTTTTATAGGTTTTTTTTTGGATACTTGAAATAAATTTAGCTCAATCCAGTTGTATTCGTTTATATAGCTCTATGCAAACTTTCACAACAATCGCAACTCTGTATTCTTATAGACTAGCAGTACTGTCTGTATATGTACTTATCCAAGCATAGCTGTTGGAATTGAAATTTTGATTTAATTTGAAAATATGCCATTTGAACAATTGTTTTACATTAATTACATATCTGACTATTAGAAGTATTACCAAATATAACCGAAATTAAGTGTTGATATTTAATATTTCATATGTTTGCAAAATAAAAGTTTCTTAGTACAAATTTAAACAAAATAATTTTGTAATGTAATTACTTTTGTTATAATGCCAATTCCCCATTTTTATTAGTTATATACTCGTATATATGTCTATTAAAATATGGCCGAAAACTTTCCAAAATAAATCATTCATAATTAATATGTTTGTAATGCAAAATGAAAGGTTTTTTAATATTAATTTAAACAAAATAATTTTGAAATGTAAGCCAATTCTCCATTGTCTGCGTGGTGTCGGCTGTGTTGGAAACTAATTATATCGATTTTTGTATTATAATCAAAGTAATGAAATACATAAAAATCATAAGTGTGGTTAAATAATTTAATTGCTGGCAGGAGATAATTGTTAAACACTAACAACACGGCAATTTAAATGGCAAACTAATTAATGTTTCGCGATAATAATAATCCGTTGATAATAAAATATTCTTTAAAATAAACAGATTGATATTATCTTGTTTAGTAATAAGTGTAGAACATATTCAATTTAGAAAAGTTATGTAATGTCGAATGATTTGTTGTAGGTTCTATTAAAAAAGTTTATATAAGATTTGGAAATGAAGTATTAAGAATTTAGTTAACCAAGGATTTTGAAAACAGATGTAAAATAATTTGATTCAATAAAATTTATAGTTTTCGCCAGCTACCAATAAATTGTAACTATTGGAACGAGGGTTTTTGGAAGCATCGTGTCACCGTGCAGGACTAGGCTTGTAGCCGCCTGCACGATGAAGGCCGTGGAGCGACCATAATCCTAATTACACAATATCCTCCTGCCAGCTTTGATAAGTATTTAAAGTTATAATTTAAGGACGAATCAGTAAAAGTAAATCGTAAGACAATTTATTAACCGCCAAAGATAAATTACACATATCAACACCAACCCCACGCCGACCTCCCATCACGACAAAACCCGCCCCAACATACTAACAATTTAGAATATACAGTCACCCCCTATAATTTTCCGGCACCTAACCCCCCTTGATTATTAAATCAATCCATAGTGTAACACACAATACCACAAACAAATAATTAAACTAAGACTTGCGACAGGTAAGTAAAATCTCCGTCACTGCCACTCGCCGATCAGACGTCTTCCCTCTTCCGTCACTCAATCTAGACTCCCTTATCAGACCACCGGTCCTCCATCCGCACGCGGCTTATCAGAAAGACCGGTCCTAACCGTTGATTCGGCGGTCTGATATATGTGGTGGACAGTCACCACACAACTATAATTAATTTTCCACATAATCTCCTCTTAATATTACACACTTATACCATTGAAGCTCCAGTAGTCATATACGTTGTTTGTAGGAGCTTTTGTCCAAGTCTGCAAAATAAGCATTTTTCACTTCCAACACCACCTGTCTGGCTCATGTTTTTCTCACCATAGATTTTTTTAGGTTTAGAAACCGATGGAACTCTCAGGGGACCATGACAGAAGAGTAGAGCACATGCAACACGATTTCAAACTTCAATTCATGAATTTTTGCCATCACTGAGGCAGCCTTAGGGCTGGGAACACTGTCTTGGTGAAAGGGAAGATCTGGTCTTTTTTCCGTAATTTTCTGCTTCAACTTGTATAAAATATTAGTATTTGTCATTTATGGTCCTGCCCTTTTCAAGAGGCCCTTTCCAATCTACCAGTAAGATGCCCTTGACATTCCAAAAAATCTGTGCTCGACTTTTCCTGCTGATGGAAACTTTGCTTTCTTTGGAGGTAGTTCTCCCTTGCATGTCCACTGTTCCGAATTTGTTTATATTTTTATATATGTACATGAATCCAAGATTCATCAACACAAAAAATCAGTTGTATTTGAGTTATAGAGCATCAAGCAATGCTATGATGTTACAACATTCCAGTTTATGGTCTTAAGTCAAAAAACATGGCACCCACCTTGCTGACAGCTCTGTCACACCCCAAGATATTAGTTAAAGTGTGGTACACCTTGTGTTTTGAGGTTCCAGCAATTTCAGCTGGTGGTCATTATTGATGATTGTACAATCTGTGTCAATGGTTACATCAGTTGATGCAGGAACATGTAGTATGGAAGTGGAAGATTACCTAATGTGGCATCCAACTTCACTTTGAGTTTTCTAGGAGATAGCCTCTTGATAAAAAATATTTTATCACTGCTCTTTCTTCAGTTTTTTTAAGGTATGGAGTCTAAAGAAATCAGACTTAAATTTTTTAAATCACACAAGTAGAGCAATGCAGGTTAGCTCTTTTAGACTTTTCATCTCACTCTCGTAATAAGAGCTTTGATCTCCGGTTGATATGTTTAGTTATTGGCATGGAATGGATTGTCTAGATCCATTGTAAGGCACCCTCTTGGATTACCTTCTTCCTAATGTGCTCGTTAACACTCTGAGTGCCAAGCACTGTTGAGGGGGTAGCACTGTCAATGCCAAGCATTTATGACGAATCATATCCCTCAGTGTCAAGCAGTTTTTTGGTATTTGTGTAATCCTCCAACAAATAATTAAGCACTTTAAAAAAATAATGAGATCATTTTTTTATTGTTTAGGGAGAAAAGTAGGCTATAACTTATAAAACTTATTTGAATGATAAAATTTGTTGAATTTTTTAATTAAAAAATAATACAAAAAATTAAATCATTTTACTTTTGAATTACAAAATGTTATTACCTTAATTTATTTGTAGGCACCATTTTTACTGTTCTCTATGTAAGTAGGAACAAATATACCAAGTTTGGAGAAAGTATGTATCTGTATAACTCAGTTTTGATTTGTATTTATACATTATTGCAAAATGTTGAAAATCTGCATCATCTTCATTTAGTAAATAATAAATATTCGTAAAGCCGACCTAGTCAAACCCTCAGCACTTTTCAGAGTTACCGGCGGATCAACCTCATCAGTTCTTGTCAATTCTCAGGATTAATAAAGCCTATTTCTGCACTTGGGTACTAAAATATACATATTTGATGTAACCACTATCGTGAAGAATTGTTAGGCCTACCCAAAGGAAATTAGGAAAAAAAAATGTTTATCTCTGTTGTAACGTTTCTGAAACCATAAGGTATGATCTACTCACAACAATTAATAAGTTACAATGTTGGGTAGATGGTGTTGCTACACTAATGCCTTAGAATTTTATTTCACGTGGTAACAATTAGAAGATGACATGTAAATGTCCGCAAGGATTAGTAACCTAAGCCACTTGCACACACAAATTTGTACCTGAACCTTGTGTGTAGGCTGTGATTCGTCACATGGAAGAGAAGCTGCAGCAGAAAGCAGTGCCTGCGATCTTGGAACATGAGGCGATCTCTGGTCTTTCCACAGGCAAGCGGGGCCGTGCAGCATCCGTTATTGACACAGTTCCCATGCCAACACAGAAGACTTTGGAGAGTCTCCTACAAGAGCTTACAGGCTTCCATCGAACTCTCACTCTACACGGAGTCGATCATGAGATCATCGTCTCAGTGTTCCGTCAGGTGAGTTCCCTTTGATGTTAATGAAAAAATAACTTTTTCAACAACTCAAATGAAATGCAAAAAATACACCACATAGTTTCTTTTATGATTATAATAATACAAAATATCTTACGCTTTTTAAAAACATATAATATATGTAAAAGTTTCTTTGTAGATTACTGATGACATCAACTCCTTGGTAGGATCAGAATGTGATACCACTGCAGTAGTGATGTACCACAGGCTTTGGCCCACATTTTACTAATTCAGCTCAATTTTGGTATTCTCTTTATTTAAACTTAATGGTTTTGCCTATTGTATATGTTTCATAATGATTTTAGAGGATTTACAATTTTATCATTGACATTTGCCAACTTTATGAAACGAAATATGTGCTTTTTTGAGAAAGAATTACATAAGGTTAAGCTAAGCTTGCAAAAATTGAGAAACATAGTCAATCTATTGAGAAAAGTTTTAGGTTAGCCCTTTTAGTGCCAAAAAATGTGTCATGCTAATAAATGCCACAATATTGTTATGGGTAATATGCGAGAAGTGCCACAGGTTTTTGGCCAAAAGCGCAAGGGTTTGGAAGATACTGTATAAAAATATTATTTATGAAGATATCAGAAATCTCTTTGGCTTGTTTAAAATATTATTATATTAAATTGTGCATTAAAAAATGTATAGAAACTAAAAAATTTGAAATATAAAAAAAAGAATTTTTACTTGGAAATAAAATTAAAATTGTTTCAACTATTTTTAAAATTAGACTATGGTAGGTGTCAGTGCTACCATGAGCATTTAAATGCAATCCAAAATCATGTAAAAAATGTTGTGTTTGGCATACATAAAGTGAAAAAATATATTAGCGATTCCCTATGTCATGGAGGATGTTTAGAGAAATTGGTGTGTTTTAATGAAAAATGTATGGAAATTATATATATATATATAGAATATATATGAGTAAATTAATAATGTTGATTTTCTTCGTATCCGTACTAGTTTATGTACTTTACATTATATAAAAAGGTTCGTAAAAATATTTTAGTACTTTAAAAAATCGTCGTTGAATGTAGTATATTATGTGAAACAAAAACAAAATTGAAGTTTAATTTCTAACAACTGTGTGAGAAAGTAGATTATATTAATTAGTAAGGCTTTCTTGTTACAGATCAGAACATTACAATCAAAATTGATATATTTAACCTAATAATTACAAATCTTTAAGTCCAAACTACTTTTGAAAGAAAATTTTAGCACACCTATCAATATAATGTGTGCAAACGCATTGTAACTAGGAAACTGAAACATGCTACTGAACGCACTTTGCCTTGTCTGCGCTCAGATTTAGACTTATCTGACATTGTTTCTGGAACAGTTGAAGGACAATAGTCTTTGTCCTCATCTTTGTCATCAACCAGGTCACTGTCATTGTCACTGTCTGAAATAGGCCTAGCCTAGGATTTTTGGCACACCTTACACTAGGTCTATAAGGTAAATAAGTCTTTCTTGAGAAAACACGGCTATTAGGCTCGGGTGCTTCAATTTCTATATGGTGTAATATTTTCTCCAACAATCGGCTCTAAACTACGAGTTTCCAATGGTTTTTAGGGTTAGTTGTTAAAAACGACCCTAGCCCTATATCTTCCTCGACAAAATTAACAATTAGCTCGTGAACACTTGGATCAGCAGTCGTTTCTCCGGCACTAACCTTATCTAGTAGTCGGATTATTTTATTTTCGGTCATTTTATAACTTTCCAATCACAACATAAAAAATTATTAATCCGCCCTAAAAATAATAATGACTCCCCAATTCATAACGTAAATAACGCAATGCCATTTACAAAACACAGATAGAGGTTTGAGACAGGCGTTTTAAGATGCGTATTACATCATCTACAGACAGTACAAAAGCAAATTTAGAACCAAAATGTCTAATTTGGACCTTTGTAAAGCAGTTTCCATGGTTTCACCCAATATCATAAAAGACTGAAATATTTAAAAAATATTATTCCAAAAGTCTCATTATGCTACTCCGGCACTTCTTGTACAAATGTAACGGCTTGCGTAACACAATCCCGGCACTCAAGCTCATTTTCACCGGGTCGTGTTACACAACACTGAGGCACTAAAAGGGTTAACATATAATTTGAAATCAAACACAAATATAGATTAAAACACCAAGAAAGCGATAAATTGTAAATAACTGCATTTCTCTGTTAAATTACTTGTATATATAAAAAACAATATTGTTACAGCTGTTCTACTACATGTGTGCTAGTTCCCTGAACAACCTACTGCTGCGAAAAGATCTCTGCCACTGGAGCAAGGGGATGAACATCCGCTACAACTTGTCTCACCTGGAACAATGGGCTCGTGATAAGATCAATGTAAGACATCCGTTAGAACTGTACTTTACATTAATGGACCATCAAAACATTATAGCACAGTCCGCATTTTATCTGACATACTGCAAAAGTTAGCTTATTTACATTTAATCAAACCAGAGACATATTATTTAAAAGTAGACTCAAAAGCGATTTAAAAATGGTAATGGTCAATAAATTATTGTATGTTGTAACATGAATTTAAAACAATCAAAAATGTTAATCTTTAGTGTAGGCATAATCATAATTTTAAATATAACCCATTCTTACAATCTTGACTCTCTAGTTCTTAAAAATATATAACCAAAAACTAATAGAATACTAAATTCACACTTAGGTGTTTGAAGTTATTGCACAATTCATTATTCACACACAATAAATTCAGCTCCCAGAGTATATAATCGTGATATCTTTTCACAACTTAATTGTTTAGCACTTACCCATGTCAAGACCTAAATATCAGGTAGTAAAATAACTTTTTAACTGACCATAACAGAATAGCAATCAGAAAAAACAAAGATTCCTTATCAACAAAACGAACTTTCAACAAGTTTTTTGTGATAAATGTTTAACCCTTTCCACTCGGATTTTTTTTCACTAGTCTGCCCCCTCAGCTCGTATTTATTTTAGCATATTTTCAGTAAAAACCCATTTTTAGCAAACTGGAAGTCAATAAAGTATATACATTATTATATTGTATAATAATTTTATTTTATTTCTAATTTATATTTTAGAGATATAAAATTTGATAATTACACTAATAAGTTTTATATTTTAGCATGGTATGGTATCGTTCAAAACACTCTGCAGGATGAAGACCAGGATTTTTTTAACAGGTTTTACAATAGTAAAGTGTTTCCTTTCTTCCTCCTGGCACCTTTCTATTGCTACAAACAGCACAGTCTTTAGTTTTTTTTGTTGGATGAGCTGCAAGAAAGTGAGGTTGTTTGTTTAGCCTTTCTTCTTTTTCTACTGATGAAGGACGACCCCGCTTCAAACTCATAGGGTTACGGACATGGCCTACAAGTTCAGTGATAAGGATTTCTCTGAAATTCCTGTGTTGAATTGTTTTTTCTCCATGGTTTTGTTTATTCGTGTTGAACAAGAGAAAGCTATTTACTATTCCCACTTCCAACATCCAGAAAAATAGCTTTCTCCACTACTTCAGAGATTTACGGGGAAATTTGTAGGAAGCAATATAGTGGTCTGCTTGGTCCAAGCCACCCATATATTTGTTATACTGACAGATAACTGTTGGCTTTTGTATGTTTATTTGATTATCCTTGCCTTAATTAAGTAATTCAGCAATAACTTCTGAATCAGAAAGAAAAGAGGTACTTGGTAACGACATATCGAGTCACTAATGCGAACGCGTCTGAAAATTGGTTAGGAAACGTGAATACAATGACAAAGCAAAATAAATCAGCAGCCGACCAATCGTAGTTCAGCTGTAATTTATTAGTTCCTGAGAATGCCGTGCGATCGCAGCACCAATCGGAAACATCGTAGGCCGGCTAAAAATAAAGTAAAGCTGACGTCACTGCAATGTCGGATGGCGTCCGACATACGAGCGGAACGGCAAAATAGCAATGTCGGACGATGTCCGACATACGAGCGGAAAGGGTTAAGTGAGATATGTGTATATTCCCATTTCAGTCTTTGCAAAGGACAGGATTGGAGTCGAAAGTAGATAACTAATCATAAATTGTGTGTGTTTGGCAGGACGTTACAATCACAAATGAGCTGGCACCCATTATCCAAGCCTCACAGCTTCTACAGGCCCGCAAGAGTGATGAGGATGTGGCAACAGTATGCGAGATGTGTAACAAGATGTCCGTACCTCAGGTCAGTGCTGGTGCATCTAGTAGTGTGTTCTAGTCAATAAATATAGCAATTAGATTTATAGATGTAGATTTGTTGCTTTGTAGAATTAGATTTGAAAAGAAAAACAAACTAAAAGAAATTAATTAATGAATAAATAAGTCATACGGAGACAGTTTACACTTCGTACTCGTGTGAGAAGTCAACAGATTCTGTTCCAATTCTCCTTCAGCTGGTTGGACATGTTCTTCTAGCACCTTTGGTGTGGACAACCATGAGGAGGAGGGGTGGATTAGGAGATGCAGTCTAAGGAAGAAGAAAGAAGCATCATTAAAAAATGCCTAGTCAAAAAATCTATTACCAATGTAAACAATCATAGGTCCAGTAATAAAGTTTTTAAAAGTTATGTTTCACATCGTTTTCGAACATATTAGAAATCAGGAAAACCTGTTCCACTCACAATCATAAAAACCTAATATATTATTCACTATTGAACTAATTCAAAAGTGAATAGTATATTTAACATATATATATATATATATATATATATATATATATATATATATATATATATATATATATATATTCAAGTTACATTTATGTAGTCTTCATCATATTTTATTTTGTAAAGTTTGTGACTTTATTATTTCTCTTCAGTTAAATTAATTTCTTGAACACATACTTTTAATAAATATTATGCCAACAGCAGTTGAATCCCATTTTTTGCCACGTACAATGATGCTGCCTTGTATCTCACCTGTGTGCAGTAGAAAAGAATTACTAATTACCAACTAAAATTTATTTGTTTGCACTTAACGTTTACGTGATAAATTGTTATAGAAACTGGTCCATCATTAGGTAAAATAAAAAGCTAATTAAAAACTAAAATAAAAAGTACATTTTTATTTCACAATTTATCCACTTATATACTGTATATTGATATAGTTTTTTTATATGGTTGTAGATTGTGAAGCTCCTCAACCTCTACACACCAGCTGATGACTTTGAAGAAAGAGTTCCACTGTCTTTTATTCGCAAAGTTCAGCAGCGGCTCAAGGAACAAGCTGGAAACCAGGATCAGGTAAATTCCAAACTGTTGATTAATTTTATAATGTGCACAAAATGTGGTATGCTTAATCCACTGACTAAAAATGGGATTATCTCGTCCAGTCATCAGTGGAAAGTGGGATGATACAAGAGTTTTCATCTTACTCATTATTTTTGAGTTTGGTTGTTCTCCTCTAGATTGCATGAGAATATGTTCTGTAAGGTCCAGGAAATAATCACAGAATGTTGAAGACAAGTTAGTTTCAACCATTCAAGGCATGTAAGGAAAACTATTCAAGTAGTTTTACTTTTGACTTCTGTTAAATGATTATTGTACTAAAAATTTCTCTAAATAAAAATACATACTAAATTAATTTTGTATTTTACTATTCAATGTAGATGTTGCATGACAGATTAGTCACAAAAATTCCAAACTACCCACTCTGGAAGTAACTTGTATTTTATGGACGCACACTGAACCTTAATGGGTAATTCTGTCCTGTCACTATTAATGACCTGTTTCGGTTTTTATAACGTAGTTTAAAAACGTGTAGTTGCCCCATGTTATGCTGCTCAGAATTGGTTGTGGCATATGCTACGGTTCAGTTACAGTGCAGTGCCTCACGTTGGTTACAGAATGTGTCGTGGGCCGGTTACTATACCGTGGGTCAAAGTCACACTGTAGGTCAAATGTATTAGGGCTGGTGTCGTGGTTCGTGATCTAAATTATTGTAATCTCAGGGTCCAAGTAGGTTATATCCTTGTGTAGATAAAAAATCACTGTGTTGAATTTTGAGGATAAAGGTGATTGATTTCACAGTACTTTTTGGATTGTCACTGATTTAATAAAAATTTTAATTATATCAAAATGGCATTTTAATGTACGTCTTTGTCTTTACACTGAAATTTTTCAATTCAACTAAGAATTGTCCAAATTGACTAATTTATTTAAAAGGTTTTTAATTTTGCGAGTCTATTAATGTTACCTGGCTATGATTTATATTAACTCTTACCAATTTTGTCAGCAGATGGGATAGATATTAAGTAAACAAACTCACTTTGTTATTTAGATTTATTTGCACACCATTCATAACTTAATTTCACTCATTTTGCTTTGTTTTTAAGTAAATTTATTTAATAAACACTATATCCCATCGCCCTGTAGTAAATTTTTACTTTAAACGAACAATTTTTCCATATCACTGTCAGGAGTATCTCTCCTGCGTCTGCTTCGCTTGAGATTTCTCGCAAGAAGAAGGAATACCAGATTGCGACATAGTGACTAGGACAATGCCCCTCTCCACTGTCATTTAAATCAGTGTCTTCACGCTTTAATTTAATCTAATTCTTTGTTAATAAATACGGAACTCCATTATGTCCAGTTTAATTTGTCAATTTGAGTCTTTTCTATTCACCCTAATTATTTATCTATCATTTTTTTATTTAAATTTTTACAACATGTGCTTTCTGAGGTAATTGTCCCTTCAACACTCAACTTGTCTCAACTTCCCAAATTAGCTTGTTTGCCTCATTATATTTAGTACTTTTAATAAAAATGAATTTTACTTGTGTTTGATCCAATTTAATTATTTGAATTTGTTCCTGTGTAAAGTTAATTTATTTTTCTACTATTAATTAAATAAAGCATAACTCCATCAACACGTGTTTTTTCAGTTTACCGTTTACCAATTCCCCGCGAATATTTGAATATTGTAATTTGATCTGTCACATTAACATATTTCATATATTCCATTTTTATGGACACACCTGATATTTATTATGAAGACAAGGCGTATTAAAAAAAATACAAATGCTGTTTCCTCTTATATTCTTGTAGTTTTCAAATACACTACAACAAGCAGTGGCACTTATCAAACATAAATAGATTATGTTACAGCTGATGTATAAACAAAAATTCTGTATCAAGAGTCAGGTGAAAATAACTGAGAAAATGTATTTTTAATGATCAGATACTGTTTTATAATTAATTGATGTACGTATAATTACTTGTTATAATATCTTACTCTTTCATTACCAATTCTATTTAATTTGGTAGAGATTGATTTTGCCTCTTAGGACATCTTCAGGCTCCTGTTGATGAACTTTCTGAACATAACACAATTGAAATGAACTTGAAGCGTTGTCATATTAATTAAAATTGCCACATATACGAATGTTTACAATAATGTCTATTCTGTATTTACATTTTATGTAAAGACTTTAGTTTATGTAACATATTTATCAACAGAACGTATGTTTGCTGTTTGTCGTTTTGCTGTTTTTTTTTTTTTTTTTTATTAGTTACTATTTTGTAATTTTGTTCTTTGTTACAGTCAACGTTGCTTATGGACACAAAATACAATTTTCCTGTGCGGTTTCCCTTCAAACCTTCTTCGATTCAATTGGAAGAAATTGAAATTCCAGAAGTACTTAACTTACCCATGCTAAAAAAAGTGTAAGCCAGGCTTAGCACAATTTTAGATATTTAGTTTTAATTTGTTTTTGTAGAATTGTATTAAATTCACAATTTGTATTATAAACTGTATTATAGGTGTAAGACTCCAAGTTCCGTCTTCTTAACCCCTCACCCCTACCCTCATCCTTCATTCCAAAACTAACGAAATACTTGCACTTTTAGAGATGTTCTGAATATGCATTCTGTTTAAATACACTCAAGTAATTCAATTACTAACTCATAATTTTAGTGGTAGAGCATACAGTTATGCATTTATTTTGTTCTATGCATTTAACTGGGCTAGAATGTTTCACACACACGTGTTATCTCTGATGTTAGACTGGAAAAGCTTCAACAACATTCTTCTTCAAAAACTGCAAACTGAGATTTAAAAACACATATCCTTGCCATTCTTCTGTAGATACACATATCTCACTTAAACGTTTATCGCAAAAAACTTGTTGAAAGTTCGTAATGTTGGTTTTTGTTGATAAGGAATCTTTGTTTTTTCTGGTTGCTATTCTGTTATGGTCTATTTAAAAGTTATTTTACTACCTGATATTTAGGTCTTGACATGGGTGAGTGCTAAATAATTGTGTGAAAAGATATGACGGTTATATGCTCTGGGAGCTGGATTTATTGTGTGTGAATAATGAATTATGCAATAATTTCAAACACCTAAGTGTGAATTTAGCATTTTATTAGTTTTTGGTTATATATTTGTAAGAACTCTCTAGAGAGTCAGGATTGTAAGAATGAGTTATATTTAAAATTATAATTATGTCTACAGTAAGGATTAACATTTTTTATTGTTTTAAATTCATGTTACAACATACAATAATTTATTAACCATTACCATTTTAAATCGCTTTGAGTCTACTTTTAAATATGTCTCTGGTTTGATTACATGTAAATAAGCTAACTTTTGCAGTATGTCGGATAAAATGCAGACTGTGCTATAATGTTTTGATGGTCCATTAATGTAAAGTACAATTCTAACGGATGTCTTACATTGATCTTATCACGAGCCCATTGTTCCAAGTTAAGAGGTTGTAGCAGATGGTCATTCCCTTACACAACTCACCTAAACATTTCTCACAAAATACTGAGCTTTGTCATCATGCTCTTGTTGAAATAATTTTGAAGTAAGAATATTTTTCTGTTCTAATATTCCTATAGTATACATGACATTTTTGCTTTTTGCACCATGACTATCTGCATACAAACCTTTAGACATATAAAAGTATTCGACTTGGTGAATATTTTGTTTTTATTAATACCAGTGGCCATGATATTTTAGTGCCTTTTTGCACCTAAATAAATTAACTGGTTAGAAAATGTATTGTTGAATGCTTTAAATTATATAAGAATGTTACTACCACTTGTATGTAGCTCCTCTGTATATGATACATTTTATTTTTTTAATATGTTTTTAAAAATGTTTCTTCTTTGACTGACAACACGAGGCCATAAATTTAGTTTAAACATATAGCTTAGTTGATTTGGTATTGTTTAATTTAATTATTTCACTATACAGACTAATATTTTAGAAGGTTTTAAATTTTTTTATACATCTACCTATGATTTTATCTAGAAATTTTGTTGTCCAATAAATAGATTGTGTTTTTAATTAACAACTATAACCATTCAAATAAATTCGGAACTGTTTTTGGTGTAGCCGCAATAAGACAGAAACTCTTTGATGTGTATCGGATTCTGCCAGTACAGTGAAAACCTTTGAAATACTAGAGATAACAAAGTATTACTTATTGCCAACAGCGTAACAAACATTTATCAGGTTTACAATGAAGTACATGGATATTCGGAGTACAGGAAAAATGTTGATCACCAATATATTACGTATTTAAAACTAATTTAATAACAGTATCTGGTCCAACTGTAGTGTTAAATAAATTTAAATCAGTTAAAACAATAACATTTATCAATTAAAATGTATAAAGAAACAGTACTTAGCTCACATGGATGTGCTAGTTCAAATTGTACATTAAAAAATTGTAATCCAAATTATTGTTCAAGAAATGGTAATTGATTTGTATATATTTTATCAGACCAATAGTACGTTGATAGTTACCAAATTTTGTACTGAATCGTTACGATTCTTTATCATTGTTGGCAACCACTATCCATTGGGAAGGTTATTCTCTATAGAATGAAGTTATGAGTAAAAGTATCTAACAGTATTTTATTTCTAGTACAATATGTCTGGTGAGAGTAACATGAATAGTGAGAATAATGTAATGTGCAATATGTATTATATAACTTTACATTCCTTGTAATGTTCCATTACATAATAAGTGTCCATAAAGTGATAGATGGTTATAAGTGTGTTATATTTTTATTAATAGGATATTTATTGTTAGTTAGAAATGATTACGCAGTTAAATAAAAGTTGTATTTTAATTTAATTTAAAAGTAGTATTATGAACATACTGAATGTGTATACTAACATGTTTTGATGATTACAAGTTGTGTGCTTTCCCATTATTCTAAAATTAATTATAGTACTTAAGTTTGAGAAAAATCTTTTAAAATTCAACGTATTCTAATAAAATACGCATTCCCTTGTTATTTATTTTCTTATATTGTTACATTCGTTCAACTTATTAAGTATTACTATAAGTTTTGTTAACACAACAAATAAATTCCATTGTCACTATTTATTAGTGCTTGAATTGTATTGTTTTATTTTGTCACTGGAACCCTTTCTTACCTTATTAAATGACGTTTTAATAATTTTCATCGGATAGTTAATATTCTTATTTTGTCAGCTCAAAGTTGAAAGAAGCTTTAAGCAATAAATTCAGATCTTGAATTCAAAATTAAACATATCTAATATTAAGAAGCTAATATAATTCTATAATACTTAATAGTGAAATAGTTAGTTTTCGTGAAACAGCTATGATTTTAGCATTATATTCTGGCCAGGTGTAAAAAATATATTAACAAATATAATAAATTAAAATTATAACAATTTTTCTGAACCAATTAATTATGTTATTAATTTATTACTTTGTTAGCTGAAGTTATGTAATTAAAGAATTGGTTCAGGCTAGACTGAGATCTTTTACTTTGAGCTTTCTGATACTTTTCCTGTCGATAGCACAGTGTAGTGGGTATGGTGGTTATCACAAGATAATCGAATCAAGCAATGTTGGGCATGGTTGCTGCTTGGATGGGTGACCCCTGAGCGATCCTGCCTTAGCCTTCAGCCCGCCTGCTTGAGACCATTGGTGGTGGTTCGGAAGTCACCTTTAACCCAAGAATTGGCAACTAAATTACCGCTACTGGCAGGCCAATTTTCCAAATTTTGTAAGGGTATTTTATAAAAAATATAAGAAATACTAAAGTTATTTGATTATATATTTTCATATATCTTTTTTCCATTATAGTCCATTATAGTTTTTCCATATAAGTAAAATTCTTTTTGTTTTTTCATTTTTTTAATTGGAAACTTTGTTATATGTTGTTTTGTTTTAGGGGTATGGGACCTAACCTACAGAAGTGGTATATTTGAACTAAATCAAAATTCCAAAATATAAAAAGTATTCATACATTTTCTCTAGTTTCAGAAAATATATAGTTTGATGGACTTATTTCATAAATTTGTATTTTATATTGATAAAACTTGCAACAGAGCATTTGTTATGAACATTGATACTACCCTGGTAAACCAGTATTATATCACATAAAGAAATTTCAATAACATATAATTTATCAATAACAAAAACAAGTACAAAATTATTTAGTATAACTCATCATATTTATGAATCCAGAAAGCGTACATTTTCTTACATGTCAAACTTTATATCTTTAAAGTTAGAAGCAATGTTCAAATGTTCTTTTCATTTAAAATTATAAAATTTTATTTATCCACTAAACACATTCTGTATTGTGAACACATATCCCTAATTGCTATAAATATGTATTTACAAATTTGTACAATTATACAAATCTTTTTGGTTGGGGCACTGAGATCTTGCATTAGGCCTAATCAGATTTACCACCGTTGTCATGGTCTACTGGTTCACTTTCTTACAACTCTCTTATATATCACTAGATTGATCTAAATAGTTCCTATTCACTTCAAATGCATATAATGTTGGTAAAATTCACCACGGTGCAATTGTGTATTTGTAAAGTACACAATATAGATTTTCATGAAATTGATAGACAAATTTTTCTGAAGAAAAAATTATTTGGTCAGCCACACTAGTCGTGGAGGTGAAAAAAAGGACGTCTAAAAGGTTAAAAATGTGAAAAAGTCCTTTTTTTATCTTTTAATTCTTTTAGCTTTACACACTTATAACCAAGTGCCAGACACATAAATAATAGTTGTAGCAATGTCAACCAATAAGAGAGTGAAAGTCACAATGCTCAGTACAATAATTGGTCACTATCTCACTGGCTGATTCTGATTACATTTTTACTTATATGTCTGAGGGTTGTTTTATATGTATCAAGGTAAAAGATATGACTTGTGGAAAATTTACCATTTGATTTTTCTCTTTTGATAATCTTCAATTTTGGCCCCTACTAAAATTAAGTGTGATGGCCAATTTCATTCTTCAGTCCGACTGAAAGCATGACTGAGGTTGTAAGAACAACGGAGAGAGAATAGGAGAGGCACAGTTCTGCAGCACCACAACAGAGGGTAGTCACCACCCTCAACCCACTCAGCAGCCTGATGTAACAGGAAACTTACCTCTGCAATTTCATTCTCCGTGCAGGGATCAGATTTCTGTGTTGTAATGAAATATTCTTTGTATTTGTGTTGACTTTCTAACTAGCTGACTGTGCAGCTTAAACAAATTAACCACTCCAGTTATCAGGGCACATTTAACTGCATAGACTCTTAGCCTCTGCCACATTACTGCATGACAGTCATTCCTATAAACTGTAACAACACGTGTATGTGTTTGAGCACAACTGAGTGCACCTGATGAGACAAGAGAAGAGAATGCCTCTTCACCTAGATTACACTATATTTTGTGGTCTAGGTGTCTCTGATTGACATTTTGATCTTCTTCTTCACCGACTATCTTTTGGATCTCTTCACACGAACATGACTCCAGATTTCAGGAATCAAGTCTGAGACAGTGTCAGATTCCAGACGTATTAAGAGGACGATGAACTGGAGCTAAACTCAACTTCACACCTGATATAATTAATATTAAATAAAAATCGACAACAGAAAAAAATCAGATTTAAAATTAAATATTAAAATGGTCCTTTGGAGTATGCAATATTGGAGTTAAGCACCTAAACTGTGCAGTTTAACGTACTAAAATGTGTCGTTTCAGATGTCTAAGGCCACTCCATACTGCATGTTGCTGGATATATGCTAGCTATTTTTCAAAATATAGCTCAATTGCATACCAAATGAGACTGTTTATACTACAGGGCAATAGAAACCCGCCACCCCAGCTTTACTGGCGAAACATGGCTACTTGTCGCTCATAGAGTGACCTTTTGGAATGTGGCTAACACGCATGCGATAAACTCCTCAGCTCTATAAAATGCTTGGAACATTAAAAAGTGGAACTTCAATTGTGCAATAATCTGCAAATAGCGCTTCTGCTTCAGCACTGTTCTCTGCCGTGTACTTGAGCTTTTCTTTTACGTTTACAAGTGGGTGGTTATGTGAATAGGAGTGAAATAGAGCACCTAATTGAAGAAATATGTACAAAGCGAATTGGGACTCTACTTTAGAGCTGACATCTTTTCGAGTACTGAACATAAAAATGTGACCCCTATATCATCGCAAAGCGTCCTTTACACTTGAGTGATACAAATGTTATGCGTTAAATAAAGTAAAAATTTGTGTGGAAATGTGTCAACTGGATTACTTATGTAAGTATCTTTGATATTAAATCAAATATTTAAAAATCTCTAACAAAGTGGGAGTCTTAACCTTGAAACTTTCTTGCTCTTGCAGCTGAAGTTGGTAGGTAGAATATTATTATATGAAAACAAAGTGATAAAACAGAAATTTCATGAGGTAAAACTATTGAAATTAGTGTTCCAAGCAGAACACAATACATTAGTACTATCCTTTTTCAGAAAGTTCAAAAATGTTTCTTTTGACAGAGGTGACTTATCGAAAGAGTTACTGGCAACATTATTTGTACCTGCAATCCAAACCATATAATCTTTTTTTTGTTTAGCTGTTGCACTGGACATCTCTTGCTGTTGCTCTGGCGATTTCTTCAAAGCGTGCTCCATTTTGTATGTGACCATAAACCTTGTAGTTGTTGTTCAGAAGGCAGTCTGAATAGTAACTTATCCCTATTCCTGACTGTCGTCGTCTGTTGGTAGATTAGTCTTTTCTCCACACTCTGATCTGGTACCTCCTGAAGAATTAGTGTCTTTGTTGGGACTCTTGTGGTTCAAAATTAATGTTTATTTCCTTTAAGCGAAATGTTGGGTACTAGTCTGATGTGTATCTTCAGATGGATCGTTTATAATAACGAAGGGATGAAACGAGTTTTCGAGGAGAAGTTCCAATGAACATTCAGGGTGCATCACCGTTCCAGGTCCATATAAATTCTTTAAATCCTCCAACTCTGTTTTGTAATTATTATGCATTACCTTTAAGCGCTCAATTTCTTCCCTGTCACATTTCCAAGCACACTCAAGAACTTCTATGGACGTATTTTGTTTACCAATAGTAATTTTTGCCATATTATGTTCTTTTTCCATTTCGGAGACAAAAGAGATGTAGTTTTGATCTGATCTTTGAGATGCTTAATGCTGCTTTGCTAATTAATGGTAGTGGTAGGGTCCCCAACAAGGGCCTCAGATGAATGTTCCATATTTCTAAAAGCTTCATTTTCTTCAGAAATGTTGATGCTTTTTTTAGTGGTATGTCTAGTTGATTTTTAAGTTCTTTTATTACTTTTATTTACTCCAATTTATTGGCCTGTTTCCCAACTCAATAGCTTCCTCGTCGAACCCTTCTTAAGTAGCTGTCTGAAGTGCCAGGTTATTTTTTAAGAGGTCAAGCTCTATTGTTAATTCTTTTTTATAATTCTTGATGTTGACAGATGCTTTCTGTATAGTCTTTAATCTGTCCTCAAACTCAAACAACTGGTCATTATTTTTTAATTTCAAATTGTATATTTCTTCCTTTAAATCTTCATTCTTCTTACAAAGCAGATTTTCAGCTCCAGTTGTCATGGTCAGTGAACTTTCCAGATTCATATTATTTAATGGGAATCAGCGCTTCATGAGATCAAATGTATGTTTTAAGGGCAGTTGTAAGCACAAATAAATGTGTTTAAAATCTTTGAGAAATACATTATAGGAATATCAGTGTGATATAAATCATGACCATGTCAATGAGTGTTGTGATTTATTTATGATTTATCTACATACACGGACACGTAGATTACACCCTCAATTCGACAACCACAGCTGTTATTTGTAACACCTGTATCCAGTGCACTTTTAAAGATTGTTAGTATGTCATGCAAGCTTAGTTCTGAGATGACAAGATAAAAACTACATTCATTATAGTAATATCGTCAAGACGAGACAACATTAGTTTAAAAACCAAGCTTTTTATTTATGCTGCAAATATTTAAAGTGTTTATGCTAATTCGTGAGTAGGTGAAATTTTGAATCTAGACATAAAATTTACTAAAAATTGCAAAATCACAAATCTTTTTACATTTATTGAAAGACAATGTTTTTATACAAGATATATAATGCAAACATAAATGTTTTACGGTTTTATTTTAGATACAATACAATATTAAATGTCTAATACCAACATTAGACAAGTTAAATTCACTACAAAAATATTACACATTAATTAGGTTAGTATAAATATATGCATTTAGATTCATTTCACAGATTATTCAATTTTCTTCTGTGTACAGCAGTAAGTAGAGGTGATTAACAAGTTTGAACATTTATACGCTAGTTATGAAGACAATGAAGGACTCGATCAGACAGATTTAACAGGCATCACATTGGAATATGTGGAATCCAACTTTTAAGCTGGTTATAATTTTATTGGAGTACACGCTCCAAGCGCTCTCCATATTGTGGTGAGAATGGATAAATTGTTTTAAGCTTCTTCGTCGCCGACTTTCTTAGATTTCTTCAGAGGAACATGACTCCAGATTACAGGAGTCGACTCTGTGACAGTGTCATATTCCAGACGCTGCACTAAGAGGAAGATGAACTGAAGCTAAATTCAACATTCACACTGAATCAACCCTTCCCACCATAGCTAAGTTATTGTTTACTATCCACATCCTGCCCCAAGTGCACACAGATGCCGTTCTGATAAGATCTGTATATAACGAAAACAAGATCAAGCACAAACTGGGTCTAAATCTTTCCCCATTTTGCCTCAACAGATGTTCGTTTGTGATAAGGTCTCAGTTACAGAGATAGGTTAACCTTTTGGGATCCGTTACTCCAATTTAGAGATCGGTTATCTTTTTGGGATCCTTTACTCTGTGAAACAAGTTTTGATGTGTCGCTGCACAATTATCTCTGAGTTATTGCTCTGATATATTTACGACGATTTGCCTGTTTCGACTTCGGTTCTTCTCTTCAGCTAAGGAATTTTGTGTTGAGGCAGCAGATTCCCACTGCAAAACATCCACCTTAGGATAAGATGTGGATGGTAAAAAACATAATCTTGATACACTAATCAAGGTATATATCTTATAACCAACCTATCTTACTGTTGTAATATAATCAGTTGTTCCACACTTCAACACAATGTCTGTCACTGATTGACCTAAAAAAGAATCCTTTCTGCATAGTTACAGGAATATTCTTACAAGTATACTAATAAACTATTAAAAGTATGCCAGCAGTCATCTAATCATTTATCACCATTTTTTATTATTTCAATCAGCGTGAGTACTTTGAATCTTGTTAATATATTATCTTCAGACATTCTTTTATAACTTAATGCACTGATTTTATCTTGGAACTCAAACTGATATCTTTAAAATCTAAATCAATTTTTTAAGATTTATTTTCATTACAAGACTCACATGTCCATTAAAGCAAATTTTTAAAAATGTCAATAAATTGTTCATTACTTAAATTTGTGCAATTCGTGTGAAACCAAAGATTGCATCCCCACCACATCCAACCGATTTGCAAATACTTTTTTCACATTATGAGCATATAAGCCTATATTCCTTCGGTTTTGTCATAGTGATCGACGACCAAATAACAATTTAAAACTCAATAAATATTTTAAAATTGAATAAATAAACCATTTGAATTGAGAAAGTAAACAACTCAAAATTGAATAAATAAATTAAAATATGTTTTTCACACGTAACTTTGACAAAAAGTAATATCTAAGGGCAGATTTGAACCAGGTCCTCCAAAGCAGTAGTCCAGCACTCTGTCTCTGTGCTATCCTATTGTGTGGATAACAAGGGCTATCAAATAACTTACAGCTGTCACTGCCACTGTCCTTGTCTTACAAACTACTTGTTAGAAAGTCCAGAGTCCTAACTTATGAAACACCACTTCCATTATCAGCTGTTAATGTTAGTTTATAACAACCTTCTTAACGGTTGGCGTAACTAACGCCAATGCAACCAATGCGGTGCATTGGGGCGCAGGCCTTCAGGGGGCGCAGGCCCTAGAAGGGCGCAAAAGTGTTTTTTTGCGCCTCCTAACGCTGAGTATGTCCATTGTGCTAGTCACAATTTAAATTTAGTTTTAAACGACAGTGTGAAAATCGATTTCAGAGATTTCATCATTCTATGATACAATAAACAGTATTTATGTATTTTTCGGCCAAAGCCTACCAAGATGGCAATGTTTAAAAGAGTTGACCGAACTCCTGTGTTATCAAGTTAACCTTGAAAAAACTCTGTCCTACTAGGTGGTCGTCAAGGTACGACGCGCTTTTACTATCAATCAATGTAAATTTTGTCGCTGTGCTGAAGTGTCTATCGAAAATAATTTTGACTTCAAGCAAGAACAATGAAGTCGCAGAAGCAACTGGTCTTATAAAGGAAATGTCTTCTTTTGAGTTTGTTTTTGATGTTAGTGTTTTCAAAGTCGAATTTTAGAAAGAATCCAGATCACGTCGAAAACCCTACAGATGTCCGACGTTAATCTAGACGATGCAAAGAATCTCCTTCAGAAGTGTTTAAATACTGTGAGCCAACTGCGAGGAGAATTCGACGATGTCCTAGATCAAGCCAGGAGGTTAGGCTGCTAAGTGGAATATTGATTCGTCAATGACCTCCAAACGTAAAAGAAAAGTAAAGACTTTTTTTGACGAACTTTCTAGTGACTATGAGTTTAGTGATCCTGTGCATTGCTTTAAAGTTAGGGTATTTGTGAGAGCTGTTGATATTTTAATTTCACAGTTAAACGAAAGGTTTAAATCTATGTTATGTATAACTGACACGTTCAGTTTTTTTAAACCCAGATAATTTGTTACGGTTTTCTGACGAACAGTCAGCCTCTGACTTTTGTAAAAAAATATGAATCTGATGTGACTCATGCTTTAGTTAACGAAGTCATTTGCTTTAGAAATATAGTCAAAGAACACATCAGAAGTAATAAAATAAGCAAAATCAGCCAGCTGGCTGATTATCTATTGATTGAAAATAAGTTTATTTCATCAAGTGTGCCAAACGTATGTACTGCATTCATAATGTTTCTTACATTACCCGTGACTGTGGCAAGTAGTGAAAGGTCTTTTCCAAACTAAAAATAATTACGAACTACTTAAGAAATTCTATGTCCAATACTAGACTGTGTGTGACTTAGTGTAAATTAGTATTGAACATGAGAGAGCTCGGTCTTTAGATGTAAAAAAGGTTAGCTAGACGGTTCCTAGAAACAAAGAGCCGTAGGGGCTTTGTCAGGGAGTGGGAGTAGGAATTAAAAAAACCCTCAATTAAAAATGTCTATGTTTCATGTTTAGCATAAAATTAACATTAAGATAATGTTGGAGCTTCTTACATCATTTATATGTCACTGAATAAAATGTAAAATAAATGTAAAAAGTAAAAAGAAGTAGTCTTATTTTATCGTCCTAAAAAGTACAATAATTAATTGAAAGTATGTAATGTGATCCTAGTCTTGTAGTTAGCCCTAATTGAAATGTTTGTACATAATCTTTGACAATCAAAACATGTAAATGTAAACAAAAGATTCATCATTGGTGTTAACATTTACTAGGTGTTTTGCCAAATTTAACATTAGTGTTTACGTTTACCAATTACCAGGTGATTGAATGATTGATTTAAATTTTACTAAGTTTGAAACTAAATATGATCAAGAAATACAAAACAGTAAAAAGTCATAACATCATAAGTTTTAATAATCCATTGATTATAAAACATTAAAAAATTAGAAATACCGTCATTTTTGACAGGATGATAACCTAAATAACCTAGTATATCATATATCTTTCTCTAATTGGATAGAGATTGTACAATGCCGTATGTAGCGAAGCAGTATCCAGGAAGACTTGCATTGGGGCGCAATCAAACTAGTTTACGCCACTGCTTCTTAACCATTTCACTGTCATATACAAAGTAAATGTCAGGAACTTGGCTGTTTATACTTTTGGAAAAGAGATTTAAAATTAAAATAAAGTCAGTGTAAAATAACCTCAGCGGTAAAGTCTGATTAAATACGAGTACGTAAAAGTTTGGTTTTTAGAAATAATAGTTCTCTTACAGTTCCAGCTTGTGCTTCCTAGAGTTCTCATTAAAGTTAAAATTTAATAAAACTCAAACACATAAATGTCGCTAGATATTAAAAACATACACAAATATGACACATGCATTAAAAGGCCTTATTTTCAAATTCAAATTACTTTATTTGTATCATATATACAAAAGGGCGAATTTAGGGCCATAAGACCTTGTCTTACAATTAACCCTGTTTTCCATCTCTAGCAGACAACTCTCTCCAAGGTTAAAAAATGAACAAGCAAAGGTTGGAGGAAATTAACAAATTTAACCCACAGTGTGATCTTCACAATAGTTAGGAGACAAATGAGAGCCAAAACAAAAGAAAAACTATTTTGGTAAACAATATAAAAATAGGCAATGAACATTCAAACTACCAGGAAGAGAAAAGGGACAAATTACAGCCACACCACTGAACCAACTTGTGAGAAAGCAGAAAAATCTTTGCTACAAGACTAAACATCTCACAATAGAATACACATAAGAATCTCCTACTACGATACGAAACCGACTTGTGAGAAAGCAGAAAAATCTTAGCTACAAGACTAAACATGTCACAATAGAATACACATAAGAATCTCCTACTACGATACGAAACCGACTTGTGAGAAAGCAGAAAAAATCTTTGCTACAAGACTAAACATGTCACAATAGAATACACATAAGAATCTCCTACTACGATACGAAACCGACTTGTGAGAAAGCAGAAAAATCTTTGCTACAAGACTAAACATGTCACAATAGAATACACATAAGAATCTCCTACTACGATACGAAACCGACTTGTGAGAAAGCAGAAAAATCTTAGCTACAAGACTAAACATGTCACAATAGAATACACATAAGAATCTCCTACTAAAATACGGAACCAGCTTATGAGAAATCAGAAAAATCTCTGTTGCAACACTGAACTCTCTCAGTAATAACTAATAACTAATATTGACCATAGAACAATGGTGTGGTGATCGCTTACAATGTTCCAATCACCAATGCTAAAAATAAACAATTATGACATGAGTAATGTAATTTCAATAATAAGTAGTGTCTCGGATCTTGGACAAGCCTGCAATTGACAGTATTAAACAGTTAATAAATTCAATAAAAAAACTATTCTATTCTGTTGACCGCAGATGAACAATTGTTACGTATTGTGCTAAGCGAGAGTCAAGGACTATTGTCGTCATAAGGTGCGGTGTGGCAGTGACTCATAGTTGGCACTGGAAAAAGTGAAAAACCCGATTCTGATCAAACTATTCAAATGATTTTAAAAGTAAAAATTTCAAAATTCACAATATTTATTGTCCACAAAATTACATCTTGAAAATGTAATTTTCAAATTTTAAATGGAAGTTCTGTACAATAATGTTGTTACTACAAATAAAATAATTGTTCTGCTTCTATGCATCTTTTTATAATTACCTAAATACAAATCAGTTTTCAAAATTAAAATCGGTTGAAAATGAGGGGAAAAAGAGAAAAATACTCATGTGCTGCTCTGTGGTGGCTCTATTTGCAGCTATTCCTGGCATGGTAACCTTAACGTCAGTTTCGCAGATTACTCCACTTATCTTAAGGTTGAGTAAATTAATAAACAGACCTTGCATCGAATTCCATTCCAAGTATTCCAGACAATAAATAACAAACCCATTCAAAGCAACCTTAAAGAAAATTAAAATAGGGATTTTGCGATATCAGGTGATAACGTCAACTGGATCTAAACTTTTCAGAATTTCATCCATTAGTCACTTTATACAGTATGATAGATACTTTCATTTTTAGCTAAAAATTATTTCACTAATAATGTATACACTGTTATATATTACTGTATAAGTGTTTATGATCAAATATATATATATTTGATTGGGAAAAGGTTTCATTCAGCTTTTGCTGTTTCCACCATGGCCCAGTCCCATCAGAGTAGGATATAAGGTGATCTATTGTACTTCCTCAATATCAAAACACTCCTAAATCCTATTCCGATTAATACAAGTCAATCAAGTAAAATCTTTCAGTTCAATTCAATTTAAAACATATTAAATTGAATATGCACACATAATCTGTGCATGTAGTAAAATTGAATAGTGTCACATGTTTAAGCAATAAATACATAAACATTCTTATATTAATTTAATTAGTTTATTATTTACAAGGTATATACTAAATACCTTGCAACATTTCCTACTTTAGGTTATTAAGTCTAACTTATTTTCTACAGCAAAAAAACTCATTCAAAGAATAATCTCTTAAATTAAAAATATTTTTAACTTTCTTTTAAATGTATTAATACGAGTTATTTGGTTCATTTTAGATAGAATGAGGTATATATCTAAGAAATTTTAATCCAATGTATGTTGGTGTTTATGTATAAAAACTTAATTGGTGATGAGTATGATTTCATTCCTCTCTTTAGTACTGTTAAATTTGATCTTTTAATAAAGTTTCTATAGTAAATTTTGTGTCAAAAATATACTGTCGATAAACTGTCAAGTTTTTAGATTTATGAATTGCTCCTAACTGAATCTTGTGCGCGTAGCCTCAACATAACTCTTACTGATTTTTTTTCTTTTTAAAATTTGATCATTGGTAAATTTTTTAGTTGATCTATAAATACATATGCCGTATGCTATGTGAGGATGTACATATACAAAATAAAACATACTCAATTTTTAAATATCACAAATATTAATTACAGCACAGGTCATATATATTCCTGAGTTAATCCCTGAGGAATTCCTGAGTTAATATTCAATAATATTTTACTTAAATATTGATCTCAGCTTACATTTTTATCAACCACTAAACCTAGAAAGCTGTTAATTATTTTCCTTTCAACGAATTGATCGTCAAATAATAACATTGGTTCTGCTTGACATTGATTTTTATGTGTTTTGAAATATATGAAACTTTTAATGTTTAAGTTGAGATTATGATCACTTAAGTACCTTTTAATATTCACTAGTTCTGTATTACAAAGTTCCTTAACTTGATCTGTAGACATCCCAAATATTTTTAAATTAGAATAATCTGTGTAAAGATAGAGATTACTTTGGGGTATACTTGAGAATGATAAACATATATCTTTAAAGTTGCACAAGAACAGAAAAGGGCCCAAAAACGATCCCTGAGGAACTCCTAAGTTGAATGGGTTCTAGGTCAGACACTACTCTTAAACCTCTATTTTTTGGGGATCCAGGTGAAATTTCTACATACTGGGATCTATTAGTTAAATTTAAATTCAAACAATCTCAATGAATTTTTTTAACTCCTAAGGAGTTTAATCTCTTAATAAAAATGGGATGTCTTAAACTGTCGAAAGCCTTGGTCAAGTCCGTAAACATTCCCACATCACGTTCTTCTTTGTCTATCGAGTCTATAATTGATTCAAGAAATTCTATAGATGCTATGTTTACTGACCGGTTACTATGGAAACTATGTTGAATATCATTTGTAAGGTTATTATTTTCCAAAAATTCTGTTAATTGATTGTAAACAGATTTTTAAATAAATTTTGGTTATTATTAGTAACATGAAACAGGGCGATAGTTAGTAACATTTTTCTAGTTTTTTATGTAAATTGGTATTACTTTCGCTATTTCAACTTGTAAGGAAAAATACTGGAAACAAATGAAGAGTTTATAAGATGTGCTAGTATTGGACTTACCCGTTTTTTTAACTCCGTACACAAATTGGAATTTCGTCAAACCCACTTGAAAATTTATTTTTAAGATTGGCTATTACTTTCTCAACTTTAAATTTATTGATTGGTCTTAATTGAAACTGTGCCTCTATAATTGGGTTGCATCATTGTTTTTGGGAGAACAGAGAACTCATTTTGGGTTGTCATGCTAGTAGGATATGTATTTTTTTATACTATTCACAAAATAGTCATTTAATACATAACTAACAACTCTTGGATCACAGTAGGTCTTGCCTTCTTTTTATATGGAGAAATTTTCTAGTTTCGCATACTTGTTGCTTCCAACTTCAGCATTTATTAAATTCCATACAGAGAATGTTGGAGGAGTTATTTATTTTGTGTTTAACCCTCCGAGCGTCCATCACATTTCCCTAAACGTCCACCTGTTTTTGTAACTTTTGCAGTCTTTTTTTTGCACAATTCATAAACAATCTTAAGAATGGTTTAAATATAGTGTATTATACATCATCTTTCTTGGAAAGAATCACAGAATATGATTATATAAGAATAAAAATCTGTAAAAAAATTTTCTTTTTTCAACAGCCTGAGAAAGGGAAAAAATATTTTTGAAAATATTTTTTAAAATATACAAGTATCCACATGTTATTGTTATATTACCTCTACAACAATTTCATAATAGGCAAATTATAACAAATTTAGTCATGAACACATAAATATACAGGGTTATAGGGTTCTGTGAATATATTCATAATGTTATATCATAATATATTCACAACAACACACTGAACAATCGCGCGAGCCGCGTCCCGCCCGAAATAACAGCTGGTATAAACTACGTACACTAGCATCTGGTACAGACCAAGAGGTATGCAAAGACCACTAAATGTAAAGAACAATTCACAGGCTTTCGTTATATGTAATTTAGAACAATATTACGCGAATAATAGTGCGGGTCGAATTAATTTGACCGGCAAGTGCCCGCCGTCTTAAAATAAGACGGCGACGTTTAGCGAAAGGTGCCGTCGACTTAAAACAAGTCGGCCGACGCTCGGAGGGTTAAGCAATGTTTTTAGACTGCAATTATATGATAATGATTTTTCCTTATAGTATTTCATATATTCAGCAAATGTAGAGGGTTTCATCCCTTTTTTTAAATTTTATCAAATTGCATTTTTTCCTTTTAAGTGTTTTGTGATAGAACCATGTTTCGTAAGATTTTTGTCAAACCTTTTAGAAACAGCCTGATCAAAGTAAAATTTGAACAGGTTATAAAATACATCGTTTTTTTTTCTGAACTTCAGCAAAATACACATCGACCCAAGATTTTTGTTCATTTAGCTTTGCAAAAAGTACAATGTTTTACAATAAAATGACTGCACTTAGGTAGCTGACAAGGGATAACTCAACTACAACATTTGACCATCATCATCTGACAAATATGTAACAACTCCAGTTGATGGTAACATCACTGCAGGATGTTGTCTGTTGAGAATACTTAGCCCCCCAGAATATCAAATGTTGACTTACATTTTCATGATCTCTTCTTAAATTTCTGATCGATTCATCAAAGCACGAAACAATGGTATTTATTTTTTATTGGTTGCTGTTAGCTTTTGAAATTTTACTATATTGGAAATGAAGTGAGAAAAATTACTTTTGTCCCCCACACACCCGATTGGAGAGCATATCAGATGATTCAGTCCTCTTCTCTTGAAATTGTCACCCACGTGCTTGAAAGCAGTATCATAGTCATTTAAGCTTGTTTTTTCATAGTATCTGCTCTTGGTGATTAAATTATACAAGCCACCTTGTTGACTGTTCCACTAATATACATATACAACAATATTACATATTAACAAATTGAATATTTAATTTCATAATGATAACTCCACATTCCATCATTCTTTTTATGTTAGATTAATAACCATTTAATTCATATTCCACGAAAGCAAGTATTAATAAAATTAAGCAAGAATTAATACAGTAAGTTTAAATTGTGAGTAAATATCTTGCATTCTAAACTGTTTATGATTGTCATGGCATTTTGATATTTTGAATCATGTTCTATGGGCTACCTTCAAATGAAGATCTCAACACAACAACTTTAACCTCTGTAATGTTATTAAGTAGAACCCTCAAAAAATTCCATAATACAGGGTTGAGTTATATTCAACACAAAGTCCTATAGCCCCTTGTAATGCTTGAAATGGAGTTGTAACTGTTGTCTGTATTATGAAACCTGTATTATAAACTTTTTGGTTTATTGGCGTCCCCATGGTTTTGTATGTAGTTTAATCGCTGAACTTCCATTTGAATATGTATGTCTACAATAAACTGTTGATATACTGTATTTTTTTATTATGTATACGTAAGAAACATTCACCTATCACTAATTTACGGCATGGAATGTGAAAGATTGTACACGTCTTTCTCAGTTTCCTTTATTTTGTTTGGTCATTATGAGTTATTTTTTGGATCCCATCCACATTATATGTGGAAACAGAAGAGGATATGCCATAGGATTGCAGTGAGGGCTTATTACTGACAAAAGGAGCCTACCTCTTCGGTATAGTTTATACCCAAATTGCCATTGCGTCATATAAAAATAAATTAGATATTTAGCAAAACTTTTTTTACTCAATTTGCCTATAAAATGGAATTACTAACTTTTAACCAATTGGCAGCGAATTTCCGTACTATCGGAAGTTACGCAATAGTTTGTTCACATTGATTTCATAACGTATTTAGATCAAATGCTCGTAAAACTGTGGGTACATAACCTTTGTTAGGAAATATGGAGGTTTTTTTAATTACTTTCCTGGAGGTTCATGTTCTGTGTGTATATTCATTTATTGCAGCGCGTCTATTTACGGACGACAGCTGATCGGAAAATTATATTAATTATTCGAATTCATTTACCAATTATTAACTTGACTATTTACATTTACCGGTTAAGCGTTTAGCGAATCTTCTACCGTTACTTGCTGAGGAACGAATACAACTTTCTGTCATCTGTCGCCTGTAATCACGATAACTGTCGCATGAGTTTACCTAAAGGTTTGGCATTTGGAGTGAACCTTTACTTGAACTACTTTTAAATTGGTATTGAAAAAAGTAAACACCGTTACATTAAGAGTTCCGATTTCTATTTACCAAAAAGTGACCTTAGCTATATCGCTCTTGTGAGTCGGTAACAAGAGAAAACACAAAATAACTAAATTAGTTTACAAACAGAATATATTGTGTGAGGGTTAATCATATGACAATTTTTCATTAACTTATCAACATGTGTGTCAGGTTTTCTTACGAGAGCATATTTTCACCACAACGCTATTATGGAAAATGAAGATATGTTCATACGCAATAAAAATATTCTCAATTCATCAAATGAACAAACGCTTACTTGAAAATAACTAAAAACGTTAATCGGGTTGTCCTTTAATATCAACAACTTGTTCTGAATCCGCTTCTGGTGGGTCACAAATCAGTAAAAGTATGTAACCACAATCTTCTCTTATTTATGATACAGTATGTATTGTATAAAAGGTAGGCAAATCAGCACTTTCTATTTCCATTTCTATCTCTAAACTGGCAATGGAGGTGTCTGGCACTCGTAGCGGCACCGTACGTTAGAGAAACTGACACGTGCACCGGGCTCTAAGCATACGAGTGGACAAGTTGGGCTGAGGACACAATATAATACCAATTATTTATTGTTTGAGACATGATTTAGACGTATGTTAATCTTATTACAATTAATTTATATCACGTAGATCGGGCGGATTCGTTCGCGCCTCGGAAGCTAGCATTCTGCTCTCGTACATTTCTCGGCGTGGTGTTGCCCACGCCCAGAGTATTGTGCGTGCGCCACTCCCAACCGACGCTGTTACCTAAGGCCTGTTTCACGTGACGCGAATTCTCGCCGTGAGAATTCCACGCGTTCGATTTAACACGCGATGGAAAGTAGTGATGAGCTTCCAGTAGCCATTGTTTGTCTATCTGTGTTAAAAAAAAGAAGAGAGTTAATTTAATTCTGGAGAAACCCTTTGATTAAAGACAATTTTGTACTCTACTTCAGGAACTTAAGGAGAATGAATCAAAATCTTTCAACTATTTCAGGATATCCATGGCTTCTACAAAACTGTTTATATCATGAAAACATAAACATGAGCAATCATATTCAAACCGTGGAAATGCTAGCTGGTGCCATTTAGCGAATATTGTAAATGGTTTAATCTAATTCTAATAATGTTTAATTTTATCTTTGTCTTTTCTGATCTATTATAGAATCGTGCAATACATTTTTACATTATCGTACCACACTACTAAGGAGTCCTCTACATATAAGAGCGCTGAGGACTAAAAGCCAGGCAAATGATTTCAGTCCGGTGAGAACAATCCAGTAACAACTTGATTTTGCACCGCCCGCCGCGCAGAAACCTCCTGTGTTCGAAGGCACGCGGTGTGTACGCGAATTCCGCGCGGTGAAAAGATCTTAGCTCTCTCTTAAAGATAAACTTTCTCGGATAATGATAACAGAAACAGGCCTCAGTGATAGCAGGGTCTTATAAATACTTAGCTGATAAATGCCGGATTAGCAGGATATACACATATACGGGAAACTTCATATGGAACATTATAAAAGGAGGTTTAGCTGTTTTTCAGGGTTGCTACAGGAGTCCAATAATGAAATTCCCTGACTTTTCCCTGATTTCCAGACCAAATTTTTCATTTTTCCCTGACTTTTTTCGACGCAATCCCCAGGGTTTTTGGCAATTAATGGGTGGAAAAAGCGTCGTCTGCAGGCTTGGACTCGGCGCGGCGGCAGTAAGTTTATTTGTGTAAAGGGATTTTATATTTTTCCCTGACCAACGTCGAAATTCCCTGACTTGAGACCGGATTCCCTGATTTCCAGTCCTGTTTTTTCCCTGACCTGTAGCATCCCTGCTGATACAAATAGTGACTATACAAAGATCAGCTTCATGTTGATGCTGAAGTCAAAGCTGAATTGGTATTCTCAATGTTGATAAACAAATTTCAAGTTCAAATCGAAGGATTGAAATCAAGATAAGACCATTTAAGACTTTTTGTTAAGTGGTTGAAATGAAAAATGTCAGATTAATACTAACTGGATGCAAAGATGAGATAACAGGCACAGATAAGCCTAGAAACAATGGTATCTAATGGTGGTAGTGATCTAGAACCTAACACATTGATAATGAAATCAAAATGCAGCAGCCACCCTCGCAACCGGCCATAGAAAGAATAATCTAAATAACCTCATGATGGAAAAATCACTGTAGTAATTAAATCGTTTACATAAAAATATAATATAAATTAATATATTCATAGAAAAATGTATAATAATTATTTACTCACTCACTATTCTTATCACTGCAACTAGTAAAAGGCAGACAGACTTGAGATGGCCTGTCTTCTTTTTGACAGTATCATTGCTGCAAAGAGAGTCAAGTCTTCCTGGAAGGTGTTCAATCCAATCAGCGATGTAGAGGAAAGCTATTGTAAGCAAATTGTTGCCGCACAATCTAAACTAGAGAAGTGAATGGGGTGTGTTAAATAATTGCGAAGGTGAACATAGGTTTATGTATGTTTAATATCTTTACAAATAGCATGTATCCTAGTTGCAGAGAACTAACTCAAAATATAGTTTACAGTTGATCTATATATATATACATACTTGAATGAAGAACTCTTCTGTTATGACCTGTGCTAGAGGTTTATATACAATCACAAAATGTACAAATAGAAAATATTTAGAGCCGATGACAAAAACGATATAAGTTAAACTGTTACATAAAAATATCTTAGAGAATGAAATGTACAGTCTAACTACTAGCCTTTATATTGTATTATGTTAAAAATACTAAATTAGACTTTACAATGGCAAACTTTCCCTGCCATCACAGACAAGCTAATCAAGACACCAAACTTGATATAAAAAAGGTGGTTATTGGTTGGGTACAGAATACGAGACTGGAACAGATACAAAACTAAACCTATATTTTATATATATTGTACACGCAATTTTACAAACAGATTTGTATGTACACACAACAACAGCGTATACTGAAATCAGCTCAAGCCAGGGGAGATCTCAACAAACTAGTAAAACACCGAGTAAACTAAAAAACTTTACTAAAAAATTGCAACACCAATAATTGTACTGTGTGTTCAGATAATTTCTCACAATTTATTTTACATTTTTAAGTCTAAGCTTTTTTGTAAACTTGATTTCCGTAACTAGGCAGTTAAAAAATAGAATTTACATTACCTAGATAACAATTGGACGACACAGAAATGCATAGGGAAACAAGCAATCTAAAAAAACACCAGTATTGCCATAATTTTGTACAAAAAGTTAAAACGAACTCTCCCACCACTTAAAATTGTTTTTAACGCTCTGCTGTATTTTGTTGTTCAATTGTCGTTTTAAAATTGTTCACTTTAAAAAACTCATTACTTTTTTCTATAAAAAAGGTGATTACAT
Organism: Homalodisca vitripennis; assembly: GCF_021130785.1. Classification (NCBI taxonomy): domain Eukaryota; kingdom Metazoa; phylum Arthropoda; class Insecta; order Hemiptera; family Cicadellidae; genus Homalodisca; species Homalodisca vitripennis. The sequence goes on from NC_060215.1 coordinate 27,439,404, forward strand.
TACACAACGTTTTTATGGTCTTAAACTGACCGTGTTAATTACAAACTGTTATTGTTGGAAAAATGCTAATTTCAATAAATCGTTCTTATTACTGTAGGTAATTGAAAGAACAAATACACTAACAATAGAACAACACAAACGACATTTTATGACGGCAGAGCAACAGCCACTTTGGTATCAGTTACATGCTGTTTGTTGTCCATACTTAGCTACACTACCGTTTAACAATAACATCACTATTTTTATAGGTAATATAATAGAGTAAATAAACAGATAATTATTAAAATTAAAGGTAATCAAGAACAATCTGCAGTTTACTAAAGGCTATGGTATTGATAATAAATGATCAAACTTCTTTAGTAAAATATAAATGAACAGTAAACAATGGTATAAAAGGAGGATGGTACCAGATGTAAAGGGGATAAACCCTTCTGGGACACAAATCCCTTAAGGGTGCTAAAAAGTGCACTTGCAGACTTGAAGGAGAATAGTGATAATGGTCATACATAAGGTTATATTCAATGTTTTTACGTATGTACGTAACAAAATACAATTTCTGTTATTTTACAAATGTTTAACCCTAGAACTGGCCACCCACTTTCATATGCTGGCAAACCTATATTGACTGATTTTTATGGTTCTTCAAACTGCTTTGGAACCGTTTTACTCAAAATTATATACATAAATGGGGTTTCCTTCATGAAATTATGAATTTAATTGTCACTTTCACTGGATTCACTCTGTTTTGGTCTTTTTATCTGTAACGGTGCAACTTGTGGCCTCTGTATCGACAGGGTTGGCTGGAAGTTCAGTCCGGAGGGTGGAAGTTGAGGCGACGGGGCTGTCTCTACTTTTCTCCATTTCAAACTTGGCTTCTCTTGTTCTTCTTCTTCACTTGAGTAACCGCAGAATTTGTTGCGCACACGTTTTCTCTTTGAGAATCGTGCACTTTCATTCTCAGAACCACTGCCTGCTGTTGCATCCGACTGTAAAGTAGCGATGGGTGTACGGAGGGGTGAAGCGACTTTTGTTATCAGATTATGATGGTTTGTTGACACCAAGGAAACTGGAGTAGACGTTGCACTCGGTATATTCATTGACGTAGAAGGTTTAATCTGCTGATGTGGTGACCCGGTTTTACTTGTAGACTTTTTACTTTGTTGGGATATTCGTCTTCTCTTATTTTTAACCTTTCTTCTAATAACAGGTGGCGGAGGAGATGTTTCCTCAACAGTGGGAGCTGCTGGTGGTGGTGGTGTTGGTGGAGGTGGTGGCGGTGGGGGCAGTGTTGGAGGTGGTGGAGAAACCGTTCCATTATTCACAAGTGCAACACTAGCCAACAACATCAAGTTTCTCTTCTCCATCTGCTGTTTGGCCTGGCTCTGAGGATACTTGTCATAGAAATCTTCATCAGTAGATGACTCATCTGTGTCTAAATCTGACTCTCTTATTGGTAATTCAACTGCTTCTGCAGGAGAATCGACAACAAGATCTTCATCTGAAGGAGGTGGTGGAGGTTCCTCAGGAGTAGGTGGGGGCAGTGTTGGAGGTGGTGGAGAAACCGTTCCATTATTCACAAGTGCAACACTAGCCAACAACATCAAGTTTCTCTTCTCCATCTGCTGTTTGGCCTGGCTCTGAGGATACTTGTCATAGAAATCTTCATCAGTAGATGACTCATCTGTGTCTAAATCTGACTCTCTTATTGGTAATTCAACTGCTTCTGCAGGAGAATCGACAACAAGATCTTCATCTGAAGGAGGTGGTGGAGGTTCCTCAGGAGTAGGTGGGGGCAGTGTTGGAGGTGGTGGAGAAACCGTTCCATTATTCACAAGTGCAACACTAGCCAACAACATCAAGTTTCTCTTCTCCATCTGCTGTTTGGCCTGGCTCTGAGGATACTTGTCATAGAAATCTTCATCAGTAGATGACTCATCTGTGTCTAAATCTGACTCTCTTATTGGTAATTCAACTGCTTCTGCAGGAGAATCGACAACAAGATCTTCATCTGAAGGAGGTGGTGGAGGTTCCTCAGGAGTAGGAGTCAGCCCTTCTTTATGATGTTTATGTTTTAACCTTTCTTTCTTCTCTTTTCTAGCTGCAAGTCTTCGTCTGCCTTCCGATGTTGAACAACTACAGTTTGATCTGCAACTGCAATTGGAAGAATCTGAATCACTGCTATAATAACTTGATGATGAACTATTTGTAACTTGTTTTTTCTTCTTGGGTGACTTCTGTTTCTTTTTGTTACTTGAAAGTGACTCTGTTGGAGGTTCAACTGTTGGAGGAAGCGTTGCAGGAGGTTCTGTTTCTTCATTCTCATCCTGCTTAGATTTACCAGGAATTAGACAATAACTGTGATCTATAAGAGCCCAATTAGACAAATCTTCCTCAATTGGCTCAGGTGGAGTTTTAGGTTCTGTTGTTGAAGTAGAGGGTAATATATTAGGTGGAGTTTTAGGTTCTGTTGTTGAAGTAGAGCGTAATATATCAGGTGAAGTTTTAGGCTCAGCTGTTGAAGTAGAGGGTAATATATTGGGTAGAGATAGATCCTTACATTCTCTCTTTTCAAGTTCAGCTTTGTATGACTGAAAGTTATCCCATACTCCATCAACGATAGGTACAGGGGGTAGGCTTTCTTCTGGAGATTCTTCAGGATTATCTGGAGCACTAGGTCCAATTTTCTCATCATTTACACCAATCTGTTCTTCACCCACCGTCGGTTCAGTAAACATTTTTTCCTCTGCCTGTTCTGAACTTGCTGGTTTTATTTCTTCATCAGAGGAATCACTCTCAGATGACAGATTTAAGGGAGGAAGATCATAAACATCAAGAATGGGCTTATCCTTTCGATCTCTATCTTTTTTCTTCTTTCTCTTTATTTTAGCCCCAGGAGCAACATCCGACTTACTTTCACTATCCTCTGACTCATCCTTATTTACAAATGATTTTTCCTCTGAAGACATTTGATTATGTACGTCTTCGTGTTTAGAAAGTAACTTTTTTGAAACAAATCTTTTATCACAATTGCTACAACAATATGGGAACTCTCCACCGTGAAACCTCTTATGCACTTTTAAAGCAACTGCTTTTGTAAAACTGGCATTACATTCTTCACAAATAAACACTGTGGGAGGGATGCAAAAATGATATACATGAGGCCATTTCTTCTGTAAACACTTTTTACATAATACACTTTCTGTGCCGTGTTTCCAAAACAAATGCTCCGTTATATCAGGCTTATTACAATAAGAAATTCCACATCTATAACAGAGATGATTTAATTTGTGCTTTCTCATGTGTGTTGAGAGTTTTTGTTGATCTCCTGCTACTTCCAGACATATATCACAAGTATGATGACTTTTTCTCAAATGAACCATCAATCGAAATGCTGATGGAATCATATCCAGATTACAAAAACAACACCTGAAATTGATATCATCAAATGCATAAATTCCAGGGCACATATGACATAGCAATTCACTATAGCTATAGAAATTAGCTTTACACATAACGCAAAGTAAGACTGTTTTTTGATGCATTTTCCTTTTGTGAACATTCAGTTCTTTGTGAATTTTAGTTACAAACCTACACTGAAAACATTCATAAGTGTAATCATAAGTAGTATTTAGAGTTTTGTCTGAACTATCATATGAGTCGGTGTTGAAAAATACAGACTCCAATTCATTCAGGGAATTCTTAAGTTTTTTTATTACGTCTTGACTAGTTTCATTATTTTTTATAGGTTTGTACCTATGTTCAGCAAGAAGATGTAATGCCAACTGTTTTCCATTGACAGCAATTTTTATTGCGTGACTACAATACACACAGTTTAAACAAGAAGTACGAATACATTCTTTGACAACAGATTGTGAACTAGTATTTTCAAGTTTATCTTCTAAAGTGAGAGCCATAGCAGGTACATCTTCCCCAGCAAGAGGTATCCCATCATTGACTTCTTCTGGAGGCGGGAGATGAGGTTCTTCTAATACATCATTTAATGTTTCATTGTCATTTTCTATATGTTTGCCTATTAGAGGATCAGTATCAATATGAAAGTCTTTTGAGCCTTCATCAGAAACTGTATTTTTTTCTTCTGTTTCTTCTGAAACAGCTTCATCAGGGTCGTTTTTATTGTCTTCCAAGTTGACTTTTGAGAGCTCCTTGGATTTTTCATCCACTTCCAAAATAGACTTATCACTATCCGAAGATAAATTGTCTTTATCAAGATCAACTGACAGATTGCTGCCTGTCTTCTTTTTATCATCTTCTTCATCATCATCATGACTTTCATCTAAAGATGAATCAGAATCTTCTTTATTAACACTTAAATGAGTTTCAGGTTCATCATCTGAGTCAGATGATATAGAGGCATCCTTATTATTTTGAGATGGTAACACGTCACCATTAACATTGGAAGTTTTATCAACATCCATTGTAGTGGTAATAGAATCTTCTTTAAGTTCACTATCACCAAGCTGTTCTTGCTCTTTTGAAGATTCATCTATATCATTGTGATCCATTTCTTTCTGATCACTCAATTCTTTTGATATTAACTCCTCTGATACGTTTCTTTCCACGATTTCATCATTAGGCTTATCACTGTCAACATTACTGTCTTGTATCGGTTGTTCCTCTTCTATAGGTTTATTATTAGTGTCTTCTGATTCTGTTTCAGATGAACAATCTTCTTCTCCATTTTCTTCACTATTCTTTGGAGTTACTTGCTGATTTTCTTGCTCAACAGTAGGTTCAGTTGTTTCTGGATCAGTTTCAGCAGGCTGAATGTCCGTCTCAGTTGAATTATTTTCTTCTCGATTCTGTTGTAACGTCTCAGAAGGCTCTCTTTCTTCTTCAATAGCTAAATTAGTATTCGGTATTGGGCTGTCATCTCCTATAACAATAGGACTTTCTTCTGTTCCACTTTTATCACGTTCCCCAGAACCATCAGCAATATCTACATGACAAAAGCTGGCAGCAAGACTTATATCATAGTCTTCATCATTATCTGATGACTGAAGGGTCTTGGTTTTCTTATCCATCCATTCATTATTATCTGATGACTGAAGGGCCTTGGTTTTCTTACCCATCCATAGTTGTCCAGGTTTACTGTTTTTAGAGACTGCTAAGTTGTATTTGGTAAGAGTTGCAGACTGTGCCTTACTGATAGACGTTGGATGGCTACCAACACCTAAGCTTTGAGTTAGAGCCCTAGGTGTATTACTCTTTGGACAAGTGTAGTTGTGGCCACACTTCACTCCACAAAGGGTGCATTTAGCTGTTGGGTCATTTACTATGCAGTGATGGTGAAAATAATCTTCTCTTTCATTGAACATATTTTCACACGTACAACAAATTAAATAGCATGCACCTTTGTAGGAATTTTGAAATTCTTCACTTGACTTAAAGGTACTCTCTTGTATTTTATGTGAAGTTTTCAAATGGTCAGCAAGTTTGTCTGCAGTTGCAAACATCGTAAGGCAAAACAAACAAATGTGTTTTTTATGTACATCTCGCATGTGTAAAAATAGATGCCAATTTTCGTAATACGTACCACAAGCAGAACATTGATAAACTTTTCTTGTTATTCTAAAATTTGGATTCATATTCATATTAGGATCAGAGGGAGGCATTGTATCAGACTGAAGATTTGTAATGAAGCTGGACTTCTGAGCTTCTCCACATCCTCGTTGATGCATATTCAAAGCCAACATCGATGGAAATCCTTTCTCATCACAACGGTAACACTTGAACTGCATAGTTGGTTGCAGGCCAAGATACTGAGCATACTCAGCCTGAGACACTGCTTGATTTTCATCGCTGTCTCCTTCACTTCCTTTCTTGCCATTTGCTGTTGTCTTCTTTTTTACCTTATTTATCTTTGATATTCGTGGCCTGAGGTTAGGTTTTGCAACTCCTGGTGCAGGACCAGAGATAGAGTCATTTTTATCCTGATTAGTATTGTCATCTTTCAATTTCTCCATTTGAGCTAGTATTCTTTTCTTAAACCCTTTAAACTCAACTGATGATGTTTCATCTTTTCCATCTCTTCCATCATCTATTTCTTCTTCATTTCTTGCAGTGTCATTTTCTATTATGATGATATCTTCCTCTAAAGTATCTGTATGTTTTCTTTTTGCAGGTCTGGACGTTGGGATTGAATCCAACTCTTCTGGAGTTTCATCTTCAACTGGTTCAATACTTACCAGATCTTTACTTTTGTTTTCATTAATCAATTCTCCATTTACTTTCCTGGAATCTTCTGTGGGTTTTGGTATGGCCTGTGGTGAAGTTTTCTTACATTTTGTGATTATTATTTTGTTTCGCCGCTGTGACAGCCGTACTTTTGGCTCTGCTTTGTCTTCATCACCCATACTAGCTGGAAAATAATATCATATTAAAATAGAAGTTTAATAAATGCAGATTTTGGGTTAGTTTAAGGAATACAGACACATTCAGAAGAAATACAATATTACAAGGCCTATTAAATATAGTAACAGTGACTAAACTAACTTTTCTACTTATGACAATAAGTGCTGCAACAACCAAATATAAAAATGAGAATATGATTCTGTGATAACAGAGAAACAAAGTTGTAAGTCAATTCTTCAAACTATTTGATTGCTTCTAAAAGGTAAACAATTGTTTGATAAAACTATTCCAAATAACAAGAGTATACCTTCCCTGCCTGCAATTTATTTAGTATTTAATTTTAATTTATACATGGCTTACAATATATATTTTCTCAAAGAAGTTTTGAAAACTTCTTGAAATCACTGCCAAATGTCACCATGTTAACAAAGTTTCCATGAAAAAATAGATAATCTTTTATCGGTTAACGTAATGCACCAATGTTCTGGATAGAGATTTATGGTGTAGACATTTATTGTTGTTCCAACGTAGTAATTTGTGAAGATAGAAAAAATCTGAGGTTCGAGCAGATTTTCAAACCATGCCAGGAATCTCTGCTACTTTGTATTTAACTTATACCAAATGGACAAACGTTTGAATGTTAACTGAACTAGTTTAGTTGTAATAGCTTTCAGTATGATCTACGCAGTTGTGAGTCATAACAGCCTTATAAGCCTGATTCAGTTTCATGTATTTTTCAAGCTGAAAATTGTACAGTACATGAGGAATGACAGGTGAGAGGTGATTAAATTTGCAGGCTTAGTTTATTTTTGATGGGATTGATACTTTAAAACATTGCTGTAATAAGTGTTACGGGGAGGCTAAACTGAAAAATATAAAAATTGAGAATGGTAAGTTATTTTGTTCTATTCCTTTTCAAGAAATGTTTTACTGAGGAAGCTAGCTAGCGCTAACTGCAGAGTATTATTTGTATCATCCCCCAGCACCCCTCTCGCAATGTGGCGACGTAAAGTCAGTAAATACAGTAGGCTGATGCTGTTACTTTGTATGTCTACCTGTCAACGAAACTCACTCTCACATGTCTCTACTTCTATAAAAATGGTGGCCTTTTAAGTGTTGATGAAAAGTTAAGTATTCTTTTGTAAATTATGAGTAATTTAAAAAAAGGAACTGTTCGTTTAGCACTGACTGTACCACGTGCTCTAGCATAGAGTGGAGAGGGAACAGTTACTTGTGCGCAGGCTCACGCTGGATAGCTCCGTCAGTACCGCCTTTATATACAACTGAATGTGTGTTTTAGTTAATTTCTTACATTTAATCTGATCTTCATCGAGCCAACAATCTACCTTTGCCATATACTATGTGTAAATATGTATTTATATCCCCCCCTTAAACTTTATCTTTGTAGTATATCTAGTTTTATTCAAGAATTTTTTACTAATCAATGTATTCTCTCTTTTTGCAGTAAAAATTAATTTAAAAAATATTTTTCAATTTTGGAACGTTTTTACTGCAAACAAACAATGTAATACACAGTGACAACGCCATTTATAACAACTGATAGGGTTAACCCAGACATACTTGGTAACAGTTTTGTAACACCATGTGTGTTGTTTGCCATGACAATTGTGAAAAGCCTAAGTCTGGTAATTGAGTAAAAAAGGCTATTGCAACTGCAAGCAACTACAGTTACATTTAGAAAGCATTTCCTGATGCTATTTAGGAAAAGAGTCATAGTTTGACAGAAGAACTTACACTGGGCACACCAAAAACTTATGCCACAACTGGAGAACCAATGATGCCTAGAAGCATCAGAACTGAAAGAAGAAAGAGAAGTGCCCCATGGACGTCTTAAGAGTGCAGATCACCAGTGCACAGACTTGACAAACAGCTTTAGGAACAAGGCAGTGGAATGTAATGAACTTGAGGACAGGTATAAGCAAAAGAACAAACTGCATGGTCAATTCAATAAATTCAAAACAGATGATGAGGCTCTTAAGGCATCTGTATATATTTTAGTAGTATATATTTTTCTGGAGAAGGTAGCTGTTTTGCAGGTTGATAGACAGTGCTTGCTAACCACAATCCAGGTGCTGGAAGCAGGAATGATGACCCAGAATGAGGTAACGTGCAGGGTAGGGCGAAGAATCAGCGGACCTGTACACTGATCTGTCCCTTGCCACGATCACCAACACCTGCTATGACATTTCCATCCCTTCTGCAACAACCACTGTAGCTGAGACCAGCTGAACACCGCAGTCCATCACCCCCTTGGTAAGCAACCCTTCCTGTTATACTGAACTGATCAAGACAGCAATCATAAAGTGGACCAAATGACTTTCGAAAAGTGTTCCTCATTGGCGAATCAATCCTACGATATGCCACTAGGAATTGTACTGACAAGGGCATGTGTTTTGCAAAAACCAGTTAGTCAGCACACTTTAGGTTATGCGATGTTCCACACGGCCTTGTATAAACAAGTTATATACTCTGCGCAAACAGATTTTCAAAATCTTTAATACAGTTTTCACATTCATAATACTCGATTCCCTTTGATCTTTACCGACTCAGCCTTGAAATGCTGCACATTGTGGGAAAGCAAAATTTTTATTGTACAACACGCTTATTTTGTATACCATAGTACAAATTTTTACATTAAATTTTAAAACTGGTTGTTTAACTCTGTCGTAAAACGTAAGTTTACAAAACAAGTTGCGCGTAAACGGGTGTAAAAGTATTTCGACCGTTTACAGTGTTAGGAAATACTAACGGTTTTGTTGTGTTCATTGATCAACGTGGCACTGTAACCAGCCATTCAGTTGTACATATATATTTTGTTAGTTTGTCAGGATTAAAGGTGGAAGTATTTATTATTCACCTATGTGTATGTAAATTGTGTATATTTATGCAATGGACAACTTATAAAATATTAATGTTACTTTTAAACCCACACTATGTGTGCATATTATCACTTGTTTTACATGTTTACTGAGTTAAGAACAATGATGACCTCAAAATTAAGCTAGGGTTTATTCCTCTTATATTTAAAGAATGCATAATATTTAGTAATATGATCTACTCCTTTTTTAGCATAATATTCATATGGCAACTATTTATTAAATGACTGTGAAAAATAAGTGTTATAAGAATTGTATTTTAATATAAATTTTAAAAAATTGAGTATTAAACTCAATGAAAATATTTGTCTCAGCACAATGGCTCTTTTTTTGAAATTTTGTGACTCAAACATCAGACATAGCCTAAAATAAAATTATGTAGCCTATAGTTTACCAGATGTCATCAACCTCAACATATTTGAAACCGTCCTGTGGATAAAGGTAAAGAGAAGTACCATAGCTACCCTATCTCTTGATTGTCTGTCTCCTTAAAAAAGCATTTGGCTTTTAGTTTCTAAGTTAATGCTATTTTTATTTAAATTCTATTATGTAGGATTTGTTATAATTAACAATTAAGGAATTGTGTTTTTTGTTTGTTGTTTCAACCAGTTTAAAGCCTAGCATATTTTGAGAACATGTAGTTGAAAGACCAAGATGAATGCGTTAGATAATAATATTTAGAGAGGTTAATGTGAAATTGGCTTAACATTTAGGCTCAAAATGACACATGTACATGCATTTAGAAATAAGTCTATATCAATAAAATATTCCTGGCTTAATTTTGTTGCCTTGATATAAATGTTTGTTTATATAATAGGCGATATTTATAGTAAACAATTAACCCGTCACTAGTCGCTGCTCGGTTCAAAACATCATTTGCCATCTATGGTCTCACAAACGAGAATTAATTATCCTTGGAATACAAGTACAAATTAAACATGACAAACCTTTAATTACAGTATTTTAAACATATAGTACACCTGTATTAATTACATTCAACATCAATGTAATAGGCTAAATGAAAGTTGTAAATTTAAATTGTAACAATTTATGTTTAAAAGTATTTTTTTAACCAATACTGGCATATAGAAACATTGATTTTAATTGAATAACCATGATAATATGGTTTGATTCATACAATGTTAAACAAATATACATAAATATTAACAGATATGATAGAACTGTATCTTAGGAAAAACAGATCAGAATTTAAACTAATTAATTTCAAGATTGTAAAAACCGCAATGATTTTATTACACTTTTCACCCATTGTGGTGGGAGAGAAAATTCTTCAACTCAGACCAAAGAATAGTGCAGAAGACAACTTCAAAAAAGTAGTGTCAACATTTATTTCCCAACTCGTAGAATCATACACCATATGCAATATTAATAAAGGTTTAACTATCTCAGTAAAAGTTGTCGTTTTTTTAACCAACATTTTTTATTTTATAAACTGACTTGGAAACAGTTGATTAAAACGTATTTGAGATTTTGTAATTATTAAATTTGTATTTTATGGTATGTACTGTACAACAGTATACAGTTTTTGTTTGTAAATAACCGTGTTATACCACTTATAAAGTAACTTATTTCCATACTTTTACTGACTTAACAACGTAGGCTATTTATAGCAGCCATGCAATTATGAGTGAAAAGTTGGTGATTTTAGTAGCCTTCACTGATAGGAGGGTTAATCTCCCAGAGTGGAAACATAAAGCATTAAAAAACCTTTAATGGCCTTGAACACATCAATATTAGAGAAAAATTATTTTATATTGTTACGCCTACAATTTCCATGTTTTTCCAAGAAATGTTATTATTTTTTGTTTTACTTAAATTGTAAATCACGTTAAAACTATACATAAAGAATAAAAATTTTGAAAGAATATGCTTTTTGTATATTAATTTAAAAAACTGAAGAGATTATTGGGCAACATAAATAAGTTTATGTGTACAAAAAAAAGGTCTAGAATATAACAAGCTTGTAACATCAAATTTTATGAACTATGAACATTACCTAAAAGGTATAAACTTAAGCTAAGAGCCAGTCTGCATTAATTATGCAATTTTAAACTTACTTAAAGGTACCTAGCTTCACATTCATCTCTGTCATCTGTAAGGACACACCACTCATTTTTAGGAGATTAAGCTAATATTAGAGCAAGGAAATTATGGATAGTACCAAGTATTTTTCTCTTTTGGACCTTCGCTTTCAATAAATATTTATTTGATACAAGATATTTATGACATTTTGTAAACTATATACATTTAGATTGTGTTATGTTTTCACCAATTTATTAGTGACATTTTATATTATAAGTGGCCATGCACCGATTTATCAGTGGTGCACATTTTTATAATAGTATGCTTTTAGTGAAACCAATTTTCTCTATATAGTAATTTTCATGATCTACAAATTGTAAATTTTTAACATTGTATGGTATGAAAATTGATTTTTGTGAATATAAACAAGAAACAAGCTGTGCAAACGGTAACAGTGTGATATAGAATAGATCTAATTGAACTTCCCGCTATTATAATAGCCAAAATATATGTTCAATATATTTGTATACTTGTTCCAGTTTTAATCAGATGTGTAATTTTCTTTAATAAAATTAATTAGAAATAAATAGGAAGGGTTACCATATCACTTTAATTTATATGCCAAAGCTTATAAGTTTTAGGCAATGTATATAGTTTACAAAATTTGGTACTATGGACTTTATATATTCTAGACCTTTTTTTCAATCAAAGTCTTATTTATGGTGCCCAATTATCTCTGCAGTTTATTAAATTAAAGTGATATGGCAACCGTACCTACTGAGGCATGGCCTGTTCCTTTTTAGATAAAAAAAAATTCATTTTCATAATGTAAAAATAAAAAAAAACAACTTGTAGTTTACAAAAATTGTATTATAAAGAAAATTAATTTCAATAAAGGCACACTAAATAATAATTTACGAGTATGTCACTAATAAATCGGTGCATGGCCACTTGTAATATAAAAATGACATAAATCGGTGCATGGCTACTTTCAATATAAAATGTATAACAGTGATGAATCGGTGCATGGCTGTTTTGAAATATAAATTGTGCTATCGCTGTATCAATGTGCGGCATTAAAATAGTTGAAACTATATAATAGGTCTATCCATTGAGAAATGGTATTATTTATTTGAAATTTAATAACATAAACTAATGTATATTGTTTACAGTGTTTATAGCATTGCAAATAGTAATACATAATATTACAATAACCCCTGTGAGAAAACGTGTTATATGCCAACATAGCACACTACTACCATAACCTTTGTGATAAAACATGTTATATGTCAACTTAGCACACTACTACCATAACCCCTGTGAGAAAACATGTTATATGTCAACTTAGCACACTACTACCATAACCCCTGTGAGAAAACATGTTATATGTCAACATAGCACACTACTACCACAACCTCTAGGAGCATACATGTTATGTTTTACTATAAATGTTAATACTTGACATCTAAGTGGCACAGTTTCTATAGTCTAGTGAATAACAATTCCCACTATTACCGTAAATTATGGGAGGAAAAAAAATACTACTGTAACTATATTACGTACTTTGTGTATGCCGCACTATGTGCATAAAAAGGTTGGCTGGGGTTGTACGTCAAATTTCAAACTTATAGCTCATTTCATTCTAGAGATACAGAAATGTTTACATCTCCTCGGCATTCAAAAGAGAAATTGTTTCAGCCTACTGAGTAATAGCCTTCATTGACAATGAGCCAAATTCCGTGGTTTGACATGCACTATCAATAGTAGGTACTCTTTCTTGTCTCTGTAGAAATGAAGTTTCATCGAAAATTTAAAAACTACAATGAAATCTTTCTCAATCGATCTTGCCACATGATACATTCACATTTTTAACATTAAGTTAGCTTACATAGGAGTGTTAAAATAATCAAAGTTCTGGAGATCTAGGTTGAGTACTATAATGAAAGAGTGTGCTGAAATTAAATTTTGTCACTGACTTTTAAACATTCACATTCCACACTATTATTTTTTCTTTTTACTCTGTGAATAAAAATGTCACATGTCAAAATCTCATATGATTGTACCCTGTTTACAAATTTATTTATTTGTATGTAGCAAATTTATACATGAGAACAATATAAAAATATCTGCTGATGCTCAGCCAAATCTCATAGAGTCACACGCACCATCATCGAAGTCTGTGTTTCTCGTATATAAATGAAGCATCGTGCAAAGTTTCAAGTCTATATACAGGGTGGCTGGTCATCAGTGTTACAAAAATTTTTGGGTGAAATTACAAAGTAAATGAAGTGTAATGATGCATGTAAGAGGTTCCAAGTCAACAAAATTGGCTTCAAAAAGAATTATTTTAATTTTTTCTAAAATAACCATGTTTTTAAACATATTACAGCAATTTCTCAACTACCTGTAAACGTATTTGAGTAAATGACGTAATTTTCGTATTCTACATTAAATTTTGAATAGGAATAAGTGAAAAGTTTAAAGGATCAATAATACAAACTCCATTGTTAATAGTTCCAAAGTTTAAAATTTAAGTATCTGTTAAAAATAAAAAAAACATTGGTATATTGTATTTTTCTACACCCTGTATACAAGAAGGTAGCTAAATATTTTAAAAACTGTGCTATTTTATAAGCTTTCCAACCATACACTACACTATTGAAGTTTGAATCTAAATATGTTTGTTTCAGTGGTTTGAATGCAAGAAAACACAGGGAACTTAAAAACTGTTCAAACTATAACTAAAACAAAAATTTCGCTGAATACATGCTTACTATTTGTTTAAAATCTTAACAACATTTTTTTTTTTAATTCTTTAACATGTTAAAACAAAGAAAAAAAAAAAACATTTTAAACATGAATTATTTTGTATTTATACAATTGTTATTATAATTGCACATGATTCAAAAAATCTAATAGTTCGCTTTTAATTGGATTGGGCCAAATGTTTTTCAAAAAATACTTGATTATGCATGAACATTTACCAAATGGGCTTATATTAAAAAAATTTAATAACTGGTTAAAAAACTAAGTATACACACATTGTATTTATTCATTATAAAAGACAAACAAGCAGTGAAAATACAGTATGATTACAATCATATCGATTTGAGAACACTCTCTACTTTATTTATGTTCAAATTGCCCTCCATTTTCCCGAACACAGGCTCTTGCTCTTTTCCGAATGGCATGCACAGTAACCTTGTGAGACAACTCATCCCTCACTTTGTTTACAGCGTCAAATATACGGTTGTGCAAATCCACTTCGTTGGGAACGACTGTCTTGTACACGAGGCCCTTCATGTACCCCCAAACATAAAAGTCCATAGGGTTGAGATCCGGAGATCTGGGTGACCAAGCAACAGTCCCTCCTCGCCCAATCCAAGTTGGATAGTTTTCATTCAACCACTGCCTTACATTGTTGGAAAAGTGAGGAGGTGTGCCGTCGTGTTGAAAAATTAACTCTTCTCTTTGTTGTCGAGTGAGTTGATCTAGAAGTTGAGGCAAGTTATGTTGTAAAAAGTCAAGATACTTTTTCCTGTTAAGCTTCCATCAATGACATAGGGTCCCAAGAAAATATCACCAACTACTCCCGCCCACACATTTATTGTGAACCGATGCTGAAAAGATGATTCTCTCATAGTTCTAGGATTTTCTGTAGCCCAAACATGCATGTTATGGGAGTTGAAAACACAAAAGTTATACTTTTCAATGTCTTTGTTTAGGAACCATCGACAGAACGTTCTTCTCGATTCAAAGTTATTTGGTTCAAGTGATTGAACCAGGGTGAAATGGTACGGGTGAAACATATTAGACTTCAAAACATTAGAAACTTTCCAACGAGAAAGGCCAGTAGCTGTAGCTAGCTGTCTAGTACTTAGTTCGGGATCATCCCCAACCCTCGCTAAAATATCTTCATCTGCATAAACATCAATATTAGGACCTACCTCTCTTTTCAACTTATGGAAAGATACTGTTTCTGTTAAGCGCTGGTGGAGTCTGGAGAACACCTGTGAACTAGGAGTAACATGGTCAGGATAGCAAGCCCTGTACTCCCTCTGTGCCGCTCGCGCATTACCGTCGCACAGCCTGTAGACGAAGTGCATGTCAGCGTATTCGCGATTTGAGAAAGACATGGTTCTAGCATCACTTACAAAGAATAACTGACTGACCACAATGTTTTATCCAAGCAGGTATTTGCTTGATCAGAAGATAAAAAATAACATGAAGAAGAAAACAGGAATAATCCATTTTATCTTATCATTATCTAATAGATAAGAATAATTCAAAATACCAGTATTGTTTTGATAGTTAGATAACGATTTATGGCCATGAAATGAATAGAAAATTAGTTTTTGATAATCAAAATAGATTATTATGACACTAGTAAATTAATACTACTTTGTACGTTTAGATTTTCCTTTTTTTGTTATAAATTGCCTTTTAAAACCGTTTTTCTGCACTCTGTGTTTTGGAGATTTCAAAACACTAAAACGAACATATGCAGATCTAAACCTCAATAGTGTAGTGTATGGTTGGAAAGCTTATAAAATGGCGCAGTTTTTAAAATATTTAGCTACCTTCTTGTATACAGGGTGTAGAAAAATACAATAGGCCAATGTTTTTTTATTTTTAACAGATACTTAAATTTTTAACTTTGGAACTATTAACAATGGAGTTTTTATTATTGATCCTTTAAATTTTCACTTATTCCTATTCAAAATTAAATGTAGAATACGAAAATTACGTCATTTACTCAAATCCGTTTACACGTAGTTGAGAAATTGCTGTAATATGTGCTAATGCTCAGCCTATAATTGACTAACTTGATACCTAAGCGGTGCAGTGTCTTCACAATAACGGTAAACACTGTTATCGTAACTTCTGGGAAAAATTTCTAAAGATGTCTTAGAAGTCATATAAACTCAAAGGTTATAATAGTCGCTTATGTTTGAATTCTTGAGGTAACGTTATTTTTACTAAATTGAAATATAAACTTAGTATTTTTTTTTATAAGAGTCCAGCTTATTTTAAAATGCAACAAATTTTGTGACAACTGCCACAAACTATTTATTTCTTATACAATACCAAAAATTATTAATAGTTTTTTAGCCTAGTGGTTAGAGGACTTCCAGTAGAAGTCCAACTAAGCGATCTAAACTTAACCAGGACTACCTCACATACCAAAAAACTTGTGTAATATGGAGAATGCAAAAAATATTCTGATTTAGATAAAAACTCATATTTAGTTATAAAAATGATATTTATACAATAAATTACGTCACTTGCTACCCAGATACAAGCAATTGTTACCCTGTACTGTAATTCCCCTATCTATCCCGCACCGAAATATCTCAATGACAAATTAGGCGATGTTGATGTTGCCATATGAGTGCCAACCACCAGCTGTTCCCACTACAATGTATTTATGGCCACTATAGTATGTCTGATTTACATGTTGTCTGCAAGACAAGCGTACACATGTTTATTTACAGTAACAACTGATGGGGTTTGTTTATTGCAAAGGATGATGGAGACTGTTTTTATTAAAGTAAAACTGGCAACAGTGATGCAGGGTGTAGAGGAGAGTTCACATGTACTATCCACAATCGGACTATTTTCGTCTTGAGTTTCAGTAGTAAAATAAAAGAGTGCGGAGCTACATCAGCGTTCTCTGCCACCCTCACCCCTGACACATCAAAAACAAACCTAATATCTTCAGCATAATTTTGTAAATGCTTTCTAAAGGGTTATAAACTGCCTTGAATAATCAGACAATTGGAATTAAGACTGTATAACCAAATGAATAGATTGTATCCAATTAACAGTCTTAAAACATTATTAGTAATAAAAATCAACTTTGTAAACCAGCCTTATGGTTATATTGGAAATAAATCAAATTCACAGACAACACCATCTCGGTAGTTGCATATTGCCATTTGGGCCTCGTTTCACCAGCATCGATGGATTATTGAACATAGTCTACCAATAAAAACCCATCTTGCTCAATTCAAGAATAGGGAATAATCTAACTTTGCCAGTAATCCTATCTCTTCAGCCTTTTAGTAGTATTGGAATTACTTTGGCTTTGCTGTCAACTTTACCTAACCGTCTTTTGATGGTATTGGATATTGATGACAAACTTGTCTTACCGACCTTTATAATGGGATTGGGAAAACATAGGATTCGCTGGAGGCCCAATCTCACTAACCGTGATAAAGATTAGAAATATATCAACTTCGTCAACGATTTTTCAGCCCCATAGTGAGATTGAAATAGGCTTTACAGGCAACCTTATCTCGCTAGCTAACCTCATGCTGGGACTGGAGATATACAGGTATTGCTAGCATCCTATCTAACCTGCCCTTTGCAAGATTTGAGTACATAAAAAGTTCACTCTAACCCTAATTCATCTACCAGATCTTAGGTTCGGGAATGCACCGAGTTCACCAGCAACCCTTCTTGCCAGATATTTTTTAAGGAAGGGATCACTCTTCATTTATCTGCAACCCTATTTTGCAAGTTTCATGACAGGATTGCGAGTATATTGGCTTTGCTAACAATATTTCATGCTTCTTACAATGGAATTGAGAATTAAGTGGATTCACCAGTAGCACTGTCTAGGAAGGCTCATTTTGAGACTGGGAATACGTCGGCTTTGCAGAAACGCTACTATAAAACTTTTATTTAAAGTTTGTTCTGTGTTACAACAACTAAAACATGACATTATCACAACTGTTATCTGCTCTATGGTGGAATTGGGGGTTCACAGGCAACTATATCTCATCAGTTTATATTGGGACAGAGAATATACAGGCTACATCAGCAACCACATATCTCAAGACTGATTAGGAATCTTCCAGCTAAGGCTGCAACTTACCCCATCAGCCATGGTGAGATTAGAAATACACTGGATTCACCAACACGCTTATCTTACCAACCTCGTTTTGAGTTTAGGAATATACTGCCCTGATGACAACAACCCTATATCGTCAGCCTTAATTAGGGATTGAATATTCCCTGGCTTTACGAGTTACTTTGTCTTGAACATTATGTTGGGATTCAAAATACAATAATTTCATCGGTTTCTCTTTGCGAAATTAAAAATTGTATTTTTAATTTTAAAAGTGTTATTTTAAAAAAATAATTCTTTCCTTAATATAATATTTCAAAAATTCAAAGAATAGCTTATTGATTATTTATGTCAAACTATAATATGGTATAAATTGTATTTTAACTGAATATACATATTTAATCTGTTATAACTTAAAAACATAACTTTTGGGAAATTTTGGAATGTTGCAATTCTTGAAAACAGGGGTTTGTATTATTTTATATGAGGTATTTAATCGGCTAGAAATAGTAAACGTTTAATCAAAATAATTATTTTTGAGAACATTGTTTTGTTTTGCAACAAAACACATGATCTTAAGTGTTAAAAATCATAGTTTATTGGGTTAGTTGTGTCATTTACAAGTTAAACCTAAATTTTGAATTTTGTATTACTTGATTAGTATTAAACTGTTTAATCTCCGTCATGTTTTATGTTGTATTTTTACTCAGAAAT
Organism: Homalodisca vitripennis; assembly: GCF_021130785.1. Taxonomy (NCBI): domain Eukaryota; kingdom Metazoa; phylum Arthropoda; class Insecta; order Hemiptera; family Cicadellidae; genus Homalodisca; species Homalodisca vitripennis. The sequence goes on from NC_060215.1 coordinate 27,458,283, forward strand.
TGAAATGAATATTTTTATAACTTTGGAATGGAACATTTTAGAATACAAATTGTATGTTATTATGTTCAACATACTAGGTAACTAATGGTAAACACTTAATCAAAATTATATTAGTTATTTATAGACTATTGTTTCTGTAAAAGAATTAAACAAAAAAAATATTTCAAAACAATCAAAGGTTTCATCATAAGGCGACCACAAATAATGTGGAGTTGCCTGACATTAAAACCGGTTTGAAAGGTCTCGTTCCAAAAATAAAATTATATTGAAAAGGTGTTGTTTTATGAACTACTAGTTTAAAATTATTTCCAATTGCTCCAAGAATCTTCAGTTTAACTGAATTATTGACATGAATATTTTTAATATTTAATGAAACACGGCTTTTATTTAGTTTTAAATTTGACTGTGTTCTTTACATTTATAAAATATTAGCTGAAAGCACCCTTGCTTTGCTACGGTGTAATAGTCCATAAATTACGTGTAGAACGATACCTTTAGTTATCTGTGTTTTCTTTGTGAGAACCTAATGTGAGATAAATTTGTGTGTAAAGTTCTATGTTAATCCCTTCTTTGGATTTGATGTCATTGAAACTACAGTATCACAGATTTACACAGTCAGGCGGCAAACCATCATTGAAACTACAGTATCACAGATTTACAAAGTCAGGCGGCAAACCATCATTGAAACTACAGTATCACAGATTTACACAGTCAGGCGGCAAACCATCATTGAAACTACAGTATCACAGATTTACACAGTCAGGCGGCAAACCATCATTGAAACTACAGTATCACAGATTTACACAGTCAGGCGGCAAACCATCATTGAAACTACAGTATCACAGATTTACACAGTCAGGCGGCAAACCATCAGTGAAACTACAGTATCACAGATTTACACAGTCAGGCGGCAAACCATTTCGTAGCGAGCACCTGGAAGGTAAGACGAACGTGGTTACAATGTGCAATGTAAATCTGTTCAGTAGTTTTGGAGATTTTGCTATACAAAATTGTCACTAAACGTTTTTAATTACGGTATTCATAAATTGCTGCCAATAGTTATGATTAAAAAAAATTATTTTATCATATCTGTACAATATATATTTGTGAACCTTAAAGTCATTACCATGTTTTAACTTTGTGTGTGTGTGTATATATATATATATATATATAACATATATATATATATATACACCATATATATATACATATACATATATATATATATATATATATATATATATATATATATATATATATATATATATAACATATATATACATACACATACCGGGTGTCCCATGAAGATATTAAAACGTTTGATTATATATTACTTGCCCATTTATGCACTGAATATTTTCAAATTCTACACAATTCATTAAATAGTTTTTAAAATATTCTGTGATAATTTCAGCTCTCTAGCAATTGTTGAAACAAAATGGTGGTGTTTTAAAAATATATACTTTAAAAACAGTAAAAAAAAACAGTATTTTTGGTTTAGTAAAATTATTTACTGTCATATTCTTGAGAAATAAAGCATTTCAATTAGAAAATTAGAACATAGCCTATTAACAAAAACCTATAATTTCAGACCACAACTATTCAAACTGTAATCCATCCATAGCGACACACTGATAACAGCGCTTAACAAATGAATCGTAGGCTCTAACAAAGAAATTCTGCGGTATCCGGAAAAGTTCCTCATCATTATTGAAGCTATGAGTATAAACTTGTTCCCTTAAGTAACCTCATAGAAAGAAATCACACACATTTAAATCTGGGGATCGGGGTGGCCAATCTAAAAAAATCAGTTCCACAACCAATCCAATGGCCATGAAGGTTGTAATTTAGTAATCGCTTGACAGGATTTGCGAAACGAGGAGGATCACTATCTTATTGGAAGATTGCTTGATCCATTTCTGGAACCGTAAAATGAGGCAAGAGTTGTTCATTTAAAACCTGTTCATACCTATTCCCAGCCATTGTAAGATCTGAAATGTCGTAAGATAACACCCCATTAAAACTGATAGAACACCCCCAAACAGTAATTCCTTTTGATTTGAGTAGAGTCTGTTTAAGAATGTGTGGATTATAGGTGTTGCAATAATTACAATTATGCCTATTACATCACCATTACGGTAGAAAGTGGACTTGCCTGAAAAAAAAATTTGATCCTCTTGAGTACTTTTTTTATAATACTTCCAATTTCTAGCAAAAGATTTTTCCACTTAGTTATTGTTGGATTGCTAGGTGGTTCAACTCCTGGGTAGGCAACCTGAAATTGTTTAATTTCTTCTGTAATGTTGCCAAAAGCAATGTTGTGCCCATGCAAAGCACTTCACTTTTTGTTCAACGTTAAAAGCCATTTCTCGAACTTCAATATCACTAAACTGTAATGGAGGAGGTTAGGCTATGTTTTTATAGCACAAGCAATATTCTTCAATCAAACAGTTGTTTTCAACAATGAGCGTTATTAAACAGCTGTTCTTTAAAATTGCAATGCAGTAATCAAATCAGGTAATTCATGAAATGAATTTTTTCAGGAAGCAAAATGATAAAATTTTCAATGTCACCATTTTGTTCCTACAGTTGTTAGGGAGCTTTAGTTGTCACGGAATATTTTAAAACCTATTTTATTAATTATGGAGAGTTTGGTGGATAAATGGGTAAGTAATATAAAATCAAACGTTTAAACCTCTTCGTGGGACATTCTGTGTGTGTGTGTGTGTGTGTGTGTGTGTGTGTGTGTGTGTGTGTGTGCGTGTGTGTGTGTGTGTGTGTGTGTGTAAAAATAAATCTCATTGAAGGCATCACAGATTTGCATGATTAGGCTGGAAATATATTAAAACCATTTTTAGCGAGCACCTAAAACTATAATGTGCTTTATAAATCTATCTTTTCAGTAATTTTATATGTATCTCGATAAAAAATGGATATTAAATATTTTTAGATATTAAAAAAATTTTCACCATTAATTATGAATAAAATAATTATAGCATATCTATTGACATATTTGTAAACCTAAGCCATTATCAAGTCTTAACAAATCTCAAAGTGATAACAATTATCATTAAAGTATCGTGGATTTTTACGGTTAGGCTGTGATATTTTCAACATCGTTTCTTAACAAACACCTTAGAATTCAGATGTACTGTGTACAAAATTTCATGTTTATGCGTTCTGTGGTTTTTAAGATTTTTGTAATAAGTTTACCAATGGTTTTTGCTTAGTTGTTACGTATAGGTATATCATTACCATATTATACAGATTTATCCAATTTAATTTTTATGTTTTCATTTTTTTAAATATTTTATTTCCGACATTGTGTTTACACCAATATGTTATATATATATATATATATATATATATATATATATATATATATATATATATATATATATTTGTAAGCAACTGTTTAAATATAAAAAAACTACAAAATTTTAATAAATTTAAAATATAGCACAAATTTTAATTACAACTTAGTAAGTTTAATGTTTTTACTTACTCATGTGGCACAGATTTTGTAGTATCCATGCACAATATTGGCAAAAACAAATACATATGACTAAAAATGTTAAATTATTATTTCACCTTTAAAATAATATTCATAGTGTAAAAAATCCCATGAATTTGTTATTTTGTAAAACGACAAGTCATACTTGTAAGTTTACGCCTTAGAGGAGGGCCTTTAGCCTAAGAAAAAAAAACAAAACAGTAATGACAATCACAAATAAATATTCATAAAATAGGCTTAAGAACTTCTACTAAGAAGTTCTTCTAGGACCAGAGTAGGCTATGATTTTAGCAGTTGATTCAAAAGCATTGGGAATTAATTATAGCTACAGTATATTATATTTAAAATTGATACCACTTTACATGGCCATAGCTCAAAAGGTTTTTAGAAAATATAATGGATAAATTGGACTTACTGACAAATAATTCATTGCAAATCCGAGATCGAGCAGAGGTTATGCAAACTATATAGCTAGGTTCATCCGATTCCCACTATCACACAGTTGTGAAACGGCCAATATTTCACATTAATTCAATGTAGATTAAATTATTATTATTATTTTTTTTTTTTTTGTATTACTAAAATTATCTCTAACCGTTTTTACCCCTAAACAGAAAAAGAATCTTGATTCTTGACCTCCTAAGGTTTAAAGTGTGAAAAATATTTGAAACGGTAGGCACATTTTTCTTTCTTTCGGATAGTTCTGTAAAATAAAACAATTCCACGGAAAAGGAGTAACACCAGCTTTGCTCTAGGGTTAGGTGTGCTACACCATTACATGTGACTTGTGAGTAACAATGCCACAGTACAATAGAGGACATGCTCAATGTTAGGGAAAGTTGATACTAGTACTTTCTGTACACCATATACACTAAGTTGTCATGTCCCTGTTGATTAGCTTAGAGAACCACCCTGAGTCCGGCTCAGTCTATACAGAGTTTTTATTTTCAGGAGAGGCCGATCATCTGTAGGCCTGTAGCCGTATACTGTCTGTCATCATGGGCCATTGGCCTGTGCGAGGATATTTTCAAACAGAATAAGGGAGAGAGTCGGTACAGTACGAGGTGGATAGTACTGATAAAAAGTGTTCTGCTCAAAGACGGGATTTGAACTTGCGCTATCTCTAACCTGGCTCACAAAGCCTAGCGCCTTAGACCTTTCTGCCACCAACTCTACAAATCTTACAGTAAGTACAATATCACAGAATCTGATAACTTCAAAGCATGACTGAAATATATTTTGTTTGGATCTTATAATTTATTCTTAAAGGTGATCACATAACTATCTGAAATTGTTTTATGAACCTTAGGTTAACATAATTGATAAGAATCTTTTCTGAATACTCCAAACCCTGTAACAGTACATTTTTGTTAAGTGGATAAAAAAAGAACAGGGTGGCCACTCAAAACCTCTTTTCAAATTTCCGGTTAATTTCCCGATTTTCCTGGCTGAAAAAAACCGATTCTCTAGTCTTCAAGTTTTTGTCGTTTTCAAACCAAACAACTATAATACTAGACCGGTCAATTTAGACATTAACCCTTGCAAAAATTCCCAGAAAGCTGAAAATTTGCATAGATGTTAGGGACACCATTGTTATGAAATTGTGAAAAGTCCCCATCGATCCCATGTCTGCAAAAGTTTTTATTCAAGGTCAAATTCCACAAAAATAGGTTTTTTGAACTTTTCAGCGAAACAGTTAGGTTTATGAAAAAATATAACAGACAAAAATTGTAGATCATGCAATTATCTACAAAAATGCTCCTTATACTTTTTTTTCATCACACTAACCATTTTTGAGAAAAAACAATTACAAAATTTTCTTACGCTGTATTGTCTATAATATGAACACGTTTCCACGCCACCTATGAGTTAGTGTACCTAGCGCGATTTTTTTAATGTGGTTTCCCCAGTAGGCCTATTTCACAGTCTATTCCAGTAAACTTTAATGAATGATTGGTTATTCTTCTTTTTAGTCGTTGCACTCTTGTCAGTGTGGTTGTTGTCGATCAGATACAGCTCGAGTGATAAGTCCCGTTATATTTGATTGTAACATATTTTATTCATCTTCATCGTCATTAGGTATTTCCTCTTCTTCCCCTTCATCTTCTTTTCTCTCTCTATTTTCTTCTTCTTCCCCATCTTCTTGAGTAGACATAAATTGTACTAACAGCAATACATCAGTTGTTTCGTCATTCATGTAAAAACCTTCTTCTGTTGGAGATTCAACATTTGAACACGATTGGTCTTGACAAGTGGTGCAGGCTAGTGAACAAAATAAGCCTACTTTTTTGCAGCCGCATCTTAAGTTACACCCCTTTTTGCAGTTCCAAAAAACAGAATTAAGGAGGTTTTCTGGTTCAGGTGGAAGAAGCGTGTGGAATACGCTTCCAACCCCATTGTTCTGGGTGTAGTTGATTACCAAGCCACACACCTGAACGTAGTAATATACATGATAAAACTGTTGGTGAGCGGAAGCCGCGGTTGGAGGAAGGCTGGCTAATTGCACACGTTTTTATTACATGTTTGTTTTGCAAAAGATAAGTAACGTAATTTATCTATGGAAATAAATTTTGGAGCTCCATGTAAAGACAGAAGAAAGCGAGTTTCTGGTGAAGAGTTGATATCTTTGAAAGCTTGTACACATGTAATAAAATTTTCTTTTTCAAACAATTAAAAAATTGTTGTTTTAAACCTTCGAAACATTACTGATGTTGTATCACAGCCAGTCATAGCATGTAAAAACTGTATATGATTGAACCGATTGATTATCTTCCTGAATAATTGCTGCCGCAGTTGATAGGACCTTCAATTGCTCTTCTTTGCCTTTAGGTTTTTTTTACTCCAAGCTTGATTGATAATATCATAATAATTAGCAAGAAAACATACAATGTTAATTGTCCTAATTTATGAGTAATAATGACTCTATTACCATAATTTAACTTCAATCATAATTTAATTTTTCTATTATCAGCACTTACGTTTTTACATATATTTTCTAATTCGTCTAACGTAAACTGGCAGTCATCACCTCTTTCAATATATGAAAATATTTCCCCCATGGTGAGATATAATGCTTCATCTTGAGGACGGCCGACTTAGCCTCCAGTGGTCGGCATAAAAAATTATACAAAGCAATCATTATGGTACTTAGCTTCAGCAGTAACTAAATCGTGTTCAAACCCGATGCGAGCAACAATAGTTTTTGCGGTGTCATCAGAACGAGACTGAGCTGCTTTCATAACTGAGTCTTTAAATGAATGAGTTATAACGTTACAAATTTTACGACGAGATTTCTGTGCTTGTTTCTTTTTGTATTCCTCACTCAACTTGTCGGCGCAAAATAAATAACAATTTTTAAAAGAAAAATATGACTCACTTACATGTGCTATAGTACGAGGAGGACTTTTTGAGAGGTACTAGCTTATTCCTCTTTATGTTGCTGTTTTGCTGCTGCAATTGTACTCTTTCTATTGTATTGTTTGTGACACTGCACATGATTTGTCGCTGAATTTACATTCTTCAAGTAATCAGTAAGTTTATTCCTCCCTTAAATTAGTGATGGGATAACCGAATGGATTTTATAACCGACTAACCAGTCAGTTATTTTTCTCGTTAATCGGTTATTTTAGTCGAATGAATAACCGATTACCTTTTTAATTCAAACCACATTTTAGTACACAATTTCAGAGTTTATTTACAGATAACAATTACACCTAAACAATTAGCCTAATGCTCTGCTTAACTTACTCTCAATATAACGCATTTCATTTTTTTATTTAAATAAAACACTATTATTCACGAAACACCTTAACCATAACACCTACACAATTATTTTATTTATGTGTTATAAAAAAGTCATACATTTAATGTTTGATAAAAGAAGATATTCTATTGGAGATAAGTAGGTAATGTTTGCAATATAGCATAAATAAATAAAAATTAAAACCTGTCTTCAATTATTGTGTTTGAGATTTATTTCAAGACATTTTAACTTTTGCAAATCAATTTACAGCTAAGAGTACATTACAAGAAAACTAAATTGGTAAGTTATAAAGAAATTATTAATATATATTAATATAATATACAAGTTAATGTAATAAAAAAGTTATTATATAATATAAATAAAATAAGTAAGTTATGAGTTTCATTATTTATGTTAAAACATAATAAAAGCGATTAATGTATCATTATTGAAATAAAAATTACTTATGACAAGATGAAACAATAGTTGGATTATAAAATAAGTATACAGACAAATTGACAACTGAAATAATCCTGGAATGTAGCAAAACAGAGTGCGTTATGTTTTACATCTTATAATATTTTATATAGAACCATACACAAACGAAACGCTTAACGAAAAAATTAAAAAAACATTTGGTATTTACATCAATGACTAATTAAAACATATAAAATACACACACACAAATCATATTACACTGTCATGAAAAACATGGTTACAAACTATTTAAAATTAATGTGACTAGCTCCGGTAGAAATTGTACGAAAACCCGGTTTGAGTTCGGACCTGAATATACCATCAAAAAATTCCAACCAAACCCCAACCGGCTGAGCCGTATTTGAAAACGAAATTCTGTAGTATTATTACTTCTTTCTGTGCATACATTTTAGTCATAACATTTTAAAATATTATATTATCATATAACATCTATAACACTACAAAATGATTACCGTTCAAATTGCAAAATTATAATTAATTTTAATTACGAATCGCCAAAGTTATCCGAAAGGTAATCGCTAAAGTACGATATTTGAGTAATAAAAATAACTTATTATAATAAAAGAGCAATTAATGTATAGACTGTCTGCACAATCAGTTAACTTATTGAAATTAGTAGGTAGAAAAATGTATCTAAAGACTAATTTAAAATAACCGATCAGAATAAACTACTAGTTCAAATATGGAGCAAGTCTGCACAACCAGTTAACTTATAGAAAATTAATCTAAAGACTAATTTAAATAACTGATCAAAATAAACCACTAGTTCAAGTATAGACTGAGTCTGCACAGTCAATTAACTTGTAGAAAATTATTCTGTAGAAAAACTAATATAAAGACTAATTTAAAATAACCAATCAGAATCAACGACTAATTCAATATAGACTAAGTCTTCACAATCAGTTAACTTACAGAAAAATTAGTCGGTAGAAAAACTAATCTAAAGATTAATTTAAAATAACCGATCAGAATCAACGACTAATTGAAATATAGACTAAGTCTTCACCATCAGTTAACTTATAGAAAAATTAGTCGGTAGAAAAACTAATCTAAAGATTAATTTAAAATAACCGATCAGAATCAACGACTAATTCAATATAGACTAAGTCTTCACTCAGTTAACTTATAGAAAATTAGTCGGTAGAAAAACTAATCTAAAGACTAATTTAAAATAACCGATCAGAATCAGCGACTAATACAATATAGACTACACAATCAGTTAACTTACAGAAAAAATTAGTCGGTAGAAAAACTAATTTAAAATAACCAATCAGAATCAACGACTAATTCAATATAGACTAAGTCTTCACAATCAGTTAACTTATAGAAAAATTAGTCGGTAGAAAAACTAATATAAAGACTAATTTAAAATAACCAATCAGAATCAACGACTAATTCAATATAGACTAAGTCTTCACTCAGTTAACTTATAGAAAATTAGTCGGTAGAAAAACTAATATAAAGACTAATTTAAAATAACCAATCAGAATCAACGACTAATTCAATATAGACTAAGTCTTCACTCAGTTAACTTATAGAAAATTAGTCGGTAGAAAAACTAGTCTTAAGACTAATTTAAAATAACCGATCAGAATCACCGACTAATTCAAGCATAGACTAAGTCTGCACAATCAGTTAACTTATAGAAAAATTAGTCGGTAGAAAAATTAGTCGACTAATTTAACTGGATGCAGCAAAAATAACCGACTAATCGGTTAAATTAAAATAACCGAACTAACCAGTTATTTTCATTCAGTTATTCCCACCACTACCTTAAATACTCCCGTTAAGTAACGTCTTCATGCTGCGATCAACAATTACACATTCACTTGAAGATAAAAGTTTAGTGCAAATAAAACACTATTGCGACATATTTTCAACAAAAAGTGAATACAGCACAAACTTTAGCAGAGAATATTTGAAATAACTACATGTTTTCACTACGAAGAAATTTTAGAGACTAACGGTGATTTAGGTGCGACCTCAGAAAAGCAGGTAGACGGAACGGGCACTCGAACAATGGAATGACAGGCAGATGTTGTTCAAAGGGCACATGGTCCCTTAAAATTAGGTTCTCCGTTTTTTTAATATCATATTCTAAGAATTATCAGTCAATATGAATGTATTAGTCACGCAGACTTATAGTTTTACATGTATTACACGCCCAATGGTATCATAGGCAGCTTAGTCATGCTTATTATGGACAATACAGTGTAAGAAAGTTTGTAATTGTTTTTTCTCAAAAATGGTTAGTGTTATGAAAAAAGGTATAAGGAGCATTTTTGTAGATAATTGCATGATCTACAATTTTGGTTTGTCATATGTTTTCATAAACCTAACCGTTTCGCTGAAAAGTTCAAAAAACCTATTTTTGTGAAATTTGACCATGAATAAAAAATTTTGCAGACATGGGATCGATGGGGACTTTTCACAATTTCATAACAATGGTGTCCCTAACATCTATGCAAATTTTCAGCTTTCTGGGAATTAATGCAAAGTTACCCCTATTTTTTGGCTAAATTGACCGGACTATACTGTATTTAACCCTTACGTTGAGTGCAACTATGACACGCAAGAAATTCTGTGACGATTTATCGCTATCACCTCTCCTTAGTTTTTATCTTTGTGTCTTTGGATGTGTTGACAAAACATTGTTTAAACCTAATAACTTTCCCTTGGGTGACGTTTGAAAAATATATCTATCCAATATGGGAAAAAACAAAGACAACACATTAATACCAAAACAGCGCTACTGTGGGGCAGACTGCAGTCCAGCATTGTGGGTCAGGGGTCTGCGGTGGACGAACTTTCGGTACAAGACAATGATTTCGCCGGTACACAAGATCAATCCATCTGACACTTTATGAAATACTTTCATCTGAACTCTACTTAATTAATTTATCCTTTTAGGGAGGGGGACAAGCCTAAGAATATCGTGCTATTTGAAAGTAATTTACAGAGATTCAGGGAAATGAATATATTTAAAAAATTCCAATTACCATCTCCCTTTAAATAATGCAAATAGTAGACTATAAAATGAATTTCCAGAATGTATTAAATGTACGTAATATGTATGGATATATTTATATTTATAGAGAATCTGTTTATTTACAACACAAAGTACGACATATAGATCAAACAAAAATTAGCGATCGCCTGTTTTCCGCTGAGCAGCTAACGTCCATGTATGACAAATATAGACATAGAAATATGAACATCAATTTAAATATTATTTATAAACCACATTATTTTGTTATTACATGTTTCTGAATAGTTCTTATACACAAAGAACTACAAAAACAGGTTGTACCAATCGGTAATTCACATACTGCCGATCGCTTTTGTCCGCGAATAGACATAACAGACTCTGGACGATGCACCAGAATAAATGTAAAAAATACTAATTATAGCCAAAATATTATTTGTTAACTACAGTAGTTTGTACTTTTCTTATCTATCTACATTTTTTATTCGGAGAGTACAAACATGTTTTAGTAATCAGTAGTACTGCCGATCAGTAGTAGTCCGTGAAAAGATATATTTTTGAATTCGAGATTCAGCTATCTCATATCAGTCGTTTTGTATTATTGTGAAATCGTGATTTTTCAAACATATTTAAGCACTTCTGTTAATATCAGAATCGAGTGAAAAGAGCCGCGGTATCAAGTATCGGAAACAATCCGTCCCTAATAAAAATTCCAGGGATGTTATAAAAATTCACCATATCCACTCATCTGAAATTCAGGCATATAATACATGCTTTTCCAGATTCTCATTGTTGGTGGTAGCCCTGGTTAAAGTTCCCTGAAAGTATCGTGGCTCTATATATATCCCACTGACGGCCAATGCATGAAGAATGTATCAGAAAGTTCTGCTACGAAAGTTACTAAAGTGCAGTTAGATCGCAATCTGTAGATTAAGAACATAGACTCCAGTATAGAACAGTATCTTCTATAGTTACACCTAGAATACGAGCGCAACTAATGTCATAGATTACCGGCTCTTAAATATTTTAATTACTGGCTCTTTTTTTTTTTTTTTTTTTTTTTTTTTTTCTTTTGGGATATTGGGGTGGATTCCTAGATCCTCACACGTCAACCTGAGCTTATTGTGTGCCCCTTTGATGTTAGAGGGGTAAGCCTATCTTCGTGCCCTTAATTAGGCTAAGAAGCTTTTCCCCGATACTAGCATCTGGTTCGTCGCCTGGTTGTTTATCACCGAAAAAGAGCCCTTCTCCTTGCTCCCAGTCTCTCACAGTCCAGTATTATGTGTTTTGCAGTCTCTTCAGACTTATTGCAGAGTCTACACTCCGAGTCCTCATTTCGTAAACCTAGAGTGTTTAGGTGTTTCCTGAAGTGGCCGTGTCCAGTGATCAAGGCAATCACTTGCTTAACCCGATCCCTCCCCAGCCCCATCAGCCATCTGGTGAATCCGGAGCTAGAATCGGCAAGCAGTCTTTTGCCGAGTGCTTGTCCTTGGTGACTCTGCCACCGCAAGCGGTGTGTCTTCCTGGACCATTTGTTTATACTTTGATAAGCGGCTGACTTGCTTATACCACAACTCGGTTCTGGACCGGTGTAATGGCATGCTTGCTCCGCTTTTGGCAAGCCTGTCGGCGCATTCGTTGCCACCTATGCCTGTGTGGCCCGGTACCCAACCAAGACGCACACAGTTGCGTGATCCAAGCTTGCAGAGAGTGTTAAAGCACTCCCACACAAGCTTGGATGAAATGCTGTTGGAGTCAAGAGCTTTAAGAGCTGCCTGACTGTCTGACATTATACAGATGTTCATTTCCTGGTACCTTCTGGTGAGGCCTAGGTTGGCACAGGCTAGGATACCATAGATTTCGGCTTGAAATATGGAGCAGTTCCGACCCATACTGGCTCTTAATGCAAGAATAGAATCACGACAACACAACTAAAAGTAAATAAACACACGTCGCTTGTCACAACGTGTTCGTTAGTCATGGACTACGAAACAACATAACATAAGGCTCCTTTTACACGTTGAAATATTTGGTTTGAACAGTTTGAATCATCCGACTGATTGTCACATGTGCAGAGAAATCGTTCAGGTAAGTAGTTAATCAGAGAACTGACGAGATTTCCAGCCGTCGTCCAACAAATCGACAAAAATTTATGTGCGTGGTTGATTCGGTCTGCAGGCCATCTGTAGATTGCCGACAACATTAAGCACGTGTTTTACACTGGTAAGTAAAGCTTTGAGAATTTGCACAACTACTGTTGCATAATGTGAAAAAGACCTGACTGTTCACACACGGCAGTGATGTCTCAGCAATCTTTATAAATGAAATTTTAATAGACGAGACTGATCACCAGTTCTTATGCATCAGTTTCGATAGAGGATTTTTTATTAAAAAGCGCGGGTATTTATCAACATGGATATTTACCCTGATTGATAATTACCTGCGTAATTTACATCCCTGTTATAACATGTAATATAAATTACAGGATTAGAAATATATAAATATTTTATATTTTACTCAGATACAATTGTGTTGTATACAAACGGACTAAAATTTTCTAAATAATTCAGAGTTAGATTGGAATGTCCAACTTTCAAGCAGTGCACTTTTATAACGAAAATTGTAAAATTCCCTTCAAGCGGCTTCTATAAAAGATGTAGGAAAACCAGGAAGTTATTTGGTTTTGAGAGAACCTCTATTAGGACTTGATACCTGGCATGTTTTGTATAACCAGTTGTTATTATAATTATAGTGAAAGCATATATTTCTGATGGATTAATCAATCTTCTGATATAAATACGGTATGCCTTTGTAGATTTGATGTAATACTGAACTATACCTGTGCCTTAATATCTTGCAACAGGTAGTTGCAATAAACTTACTGGCATGTGTATTAAACTATTTAGATAGGTATGAAAAAGTTTGAACTATTAATTTCGAGGTTATTAGTACCTCAGGACTATTGTTTTAGCTCATAAAGTAAATAATTATGGCTATAGAAATTACCATTAGCATTAGCTTTTGTAACCTCTACCCTATTACTTTTCATAATTTGCTTCAATGTGCACTTTTGATATGCACACTAACCTATGTTTGGTACGCTATATTATCTATAGCCAGAACCTACACTATAATTATAAATATTCAAATCCAGTGATAACCATAGACCAAGATTACCTGTTTCAGCTGTGATTGACATCTTGGACACTAGTAGTCTATTCTGTTATCTTGGACAGGTATCTTGAATACTGGACAGACGAGATAACTATTTAATATTAACTGAAATATTCTTTAATAATACTTTACTATATTATGATTGATACATTATATTCACTTATAATAAATCAAATCACTTTTTATTCTCTATATCAAAACGTAACCTTACTTCTCTTGGTATAATGGCTGAATGTTTCCCGCTTACTGCGTTCGCGCCGTATCACACACACCTGTGCTATAAGAGTGACAGTGGTGGGCGGTGGCGCAGGTCTTGACGTCTTCGGGGCGGTTCAGCGCAGACGTGTAGGTAACGCCAGCCACACGTCTAGTTACGCTGATCATCAAATTAAGGGATTTCATAAATAATATTGGTCAGATTTACCAGTAAATAATTTGTGAAATGTAAAACATAATGATCAGCTGTTGCCCGCAGAGGTGCATTAACTAACACATATAATATAAGAACTTTTAAGTAAAAAATTATGACCGCGTTGTGTTCTTACTTTTAGTTGTGTAACCAGGACTACAGCTTTGTGTGAATATTTAATCAAAATATGTTACGAAATCAATGCATACGAATTGCTTCATCAGTTAGATGTATAGGAAGTTCTCTGGCAGTTTTAGGATTTACTAAACGGTTTTTTAAACTTCTGTGTTACATTTCTGTGTTTTATACGCGCGCAATTTTGATAGAAATGATACTGAGAAATGTAACAGTATTAGCGAGTGAAATTTAATCAATGTTAAGAAATCAAAAGAAAATGTTTATAATTATACAACCAGCAGAGTATAGGCGTTGAACGTTTATGCTTTCCTTGCTACTACAACACTAACTGCTCTCATTATGAACAAAAACGCTAACATTATCGATATGCTTGGCACAGCAAATTGTTAACATACAATGAACGCGATTAGTACGTTGTAAAGATCAAAATAACTATTACTGATCACCCGTTTAATGAGATGACCGGTAGGCGTTAATTTACCATTTACTCATTTTGTCTCTCTGTTGTATTGCCTCCCCTATGCGATGCAGATGGACTCGTCTTTCCGAGAAAAAATACCAAGCGCGAGTCTTCTTGGGATGTACCGTCTGTCTGCTGTTACAATTGCAGTATCAAAACTATGTCATGTAGTTTGACTACGAGTCTATTATACTTGTTAAGACTCCCCACCCCGTCTCTCATTAATGTGGTTTGGTTGTAGGAGGATTTTATTTTCTCAGTTGGGGAGGGGAGTTAAACACGCAGGTGATTTTAGCATCGGAACTAATTGATTTCTATTTTTCTGCAACACATTGTATAATTCAGCCAAGCCAAAATTCATAATCTAAATTTGAATTAGGATTTTTTAATGCCATACCTTGTTCATCCCCATAATTTTAAAATTTTATTTAGAGACTTATGAATTGGAAGCTATGTGTAATAATTAGTTTAACGAACAATTGTAGTAACAATGACTATAACTCCTGTATATTGTTTTACACAACAAATTATTTTTTGAAAACTAATATACGTATTAATTTAAAAAGTATTTTGGGTGCCATCCCATATATATATATATATATATATATATATATATATATATATATATATATATATATCGGTCTGTTACGGAATCGTTTTATAAAACTGATACGTTGCAACCAAAACATTCCAATGGGGAGATTCGTTAACTTCTATTTTGGCGGGTATTTTATGCTCCCTAACCCACCCTGTGAGTCAGCCCCCCGAAATAATTTTCTATATACGCTACTGGCATATTTATGTTTTAAACTTACAATAACGTCGTATATTCGTAATTTTGCGTCGGTCGGCGTTATTGGTTCTGTACGGCCCTAGTCTATATGCATCCATGAACATCATTATCACAAAGTGTTAAAAAAAGAAAAAAAATTAAGACGTATTTATGCTTAAAATAATATATAAATGCACATATCAACCGAATACACAAATTTAAAACTATAACTTAAGAAATTAATAATTTGATCAAAATTTAAAACATTAAAAGCTCAATGACCAGGAAGGAACCGAATTAAAACTTCAAGATCAAGGAAGTAAAATTACAATATTTCTATATTTAAAAATTAAGAACTCTAAAACGTTAGTTTTGGGTCCTTTATTTTAAACATGTACAGAGGGAGGGTCTCCTATTATAGAGGACCACAACTCACAAGTCCCTTTTCCTGGAATATTTTGACTGTTTGAGGTGCCCCTCAAATCGTCTTTGAACCTATCACAGGGTTAATATTTCCCGATGTTTCCTGTTTCCTAATTTGCCTTTGTATTTGTGTGAATAATTTTGTTGGAATACAGATCTTACACAGTAACCGAACAGGTGTGCAGGTTCAATACAAACGCCAATTCCAGGAACACAACTCAGAATTTCACGTACTGCAGTGAAACTACCTCAAGCATCAACCATATACTAAAAATAGAGTTTAACTTAATTAGGGAATCTGATATTCTTACTATTCGCCAACTTTTTTTTAAAAGACGTACATTTACCTCAATTTAAACACAATCTTTTCAGAAATTACCCACCATCATGATATTAGTAAGATATGCGCATAATGTAAGGACTGTTACTTTACAGTTACGCAAAGAGTATTCTACAACAAACCCAATCTATATCTCCAACATGCTATATAGAAATATGCGTGTTCATCATAATAGCTGCACTCTCTTTGAACCACCCTCTTTGCCTTTTTTCAAAAATAGAGTGATACAATGGCTACTCCAATTAGGTATCACACAAGCAGAGTCCATTATATCTGCAGATTACCGAGCGACCTGACCTGCAACACCCATCCTCAGGCACTTTCTAATATAACACCCGACTACTAGACTACTACTAAACTATACTACTACTACACAACCATTCAAACTAGACGCTACATTAGTACACACACTACTATACTATTATTACATAGAACCATGCTGACTTGATCTCCCCTGGGCCAAGCACAATGATGTGATGCCGTTGCATTATTATAGACTCGCCTTCGGCTCGCTGGGGGCTACGGCCCCAGGCCCCATAAGTAAGTGCTTAAAAATTCGGAAATAAGAGGTATTTGGTGATTGGTTAAATTCGGATATAAGGTTTCCAAATTTAATGTTCCTTGCTATATCCGTTCTCGAGAATCGTACGTATCGTAATGGTTCGCTAACGTTCAGCCTAATGACGTGTGATATATAAAAATAATTAATGGTTTTCGTGGAAAAATTAAGTGACGTGTGAGAAAAATTAGGAACAAGAAGAATTTGGTGATAACTTAAGTCCGAGAGATTAGGTTTACCATGAAGTGAAAAGTAGACCGTAGTCTGTTTAATTTTCCGGATTTACCGAAACTTTGGACTGAGGGCGTTTTATGGCTTAACCATTACAGATACGACAAAAAGTGACTGGACCTTTCTTGTCAGAAATTTAATTTTGTCTACCCTTGGATTTGAATTACGACCTTAGGTTTAGGCGGTACAGAGCTTGGGAGCAAAGACTGCACTGGTCAGCCCTTCTGATTTTTAGAGCAACTTCAATCAAGAACTTTATGACTTTCTAGTGATTAAACGGACTAATTTAGAATTGTGCAAAATTTCAAGTTTCTAGCATACCAGGAAGCGGATTAGACTCTGTGTACTGAGTAAGTCTACCATAGTGAGTTGAGACAAACTGTGTCATTACATGAAGAGTATTTCATCTAAGTCAGTAATAATTACCAGATTATTACATTAACGAGGGGGTTTAATTTATTAAAGAGTTTATCTGGCCATACCAGGAAATCCCCGGGAGGGAGGGAGGGTTAATGTTATTGGGGGGGGGGTTAAAATGAACGCGTGTTACTTTTCTGGAGAAGTGTGTGTGTATGCTATGAGTATATGCGTACAGTAATTTTTATCAAAATAAAACGTTGATCAGGGGATTTAATTTACTTAAGAAATTATCATTCCATACCAGAGTGTTGATAATGAATCACTATTTCATTAAATGATTTAAAAAGGAGTCTGGCCCTCTCTACTATTGACGCTTCGCTAACGCTCAGCCAACACCCAATGTGGGGTTGTATTCACTCGTTAACCTAGCAATACAATTGCAATCTGAATCTGGAATGAATTTCACAAATTGTAGTCGCTTCCAAATTAGAACTCCTAAAATTGCCAATTACGACAAATATTTTACTATTGAGAGCGATTTTCGGGCTTACGGAAGGATATGCGACAAAAAGCTATTGGACCTCTTTTGTACACCTCACAATTTTATATTAAAGAATAGTTTTAGATTTAAACTAGGACCAAAGGTTCAACCGCTATCGACTCCAGAAACAAAATTCTCACGGCAAAATTACAAAATATTAGCATTTATTAGGCAAACCGATGGAGATAGAGCAAAAAATTACTAAACCTTTTTTGTAGATCTTATTATTTTGTGTAGATAATCCAATTTTTATTCTGTGCTACAGTTAAAGTTTTGTCCGCAATAAAGTCCAGAAAACAAAATCTCACGTAAAACTTGAAAAAGCAATACTTTAAAACGCGTTTTGCGGCCAAACCACTGAGGATAGGTCTAAATGTTGCTAAACCTTTTTTGTAGATCACGCAATTTCCTAAATCTCATTGAAAATTTATTTTGAGCTACAACCAACCGTTCAGCCGCTATTGAGCCCGGAAGGTAAATTTTAAAGTGAAAATTACAAAAATGTTCCACATACTCTCGTTTTATGGCCAAACCAATGGAGATAGAGCAAAAGGTCACTGGATCTTTTTTGTAGGCCACTTTATTCTCGACGAACGATTCTTCGTCAGATTGCAGCTAGCTCTAACGGTTCGCCCGCTATCGTGCTTCATAGACAAGCCTGCAAGGGTAAAAAAAGGATACAGTTCGCGAATTTTTTGAGGGGTTTTAAAAGTAACAAAATCCAGTTTTCAGACTGTTTCCCGGAATTTTTGGGTTAGAATTTGTATACCCTATCAGTCAGTCAGTTACATATGCGGCTGTATAGGATATGGGATAAACTAACACTAAATCGTGTTTTATTAATTTTTTTACTAAAATTAACAAAGCCAGCTCTCATAATAGAATCGTATTTTTCTTTCTTTTATTTTCAATTATCAATTTTATTTTAAACATTCTAGCACATTCTTTTTTAATGCTATTAAAGTTCTTCATTTTAAGTTATCGTGGCGGATGATCAACCGAAGCGTGCGCACAGGCTGAATGCCCATGCAGGCTTTATTCCTTATTAATTATATGGAGTATATCTTAGCTAGATAACTAGTAAAACTATTGTTTTCATAATAATTCTATTTAGTGCATTGCTGTTGTATCTTTTAAGTGTATTTCGTGTACAGTTGCTGGAATAAACATTCATCCATTCATGAGGACGTTCAATGTGAAACCTCGAACACATTCACGCCCTCACGTTTGGTAGTAATACTTTGGGGGGGGGGGGGGCATTTTAAACATTATTTATGCACTCTTAACTACTTTTGAATTTTCCTTTTCTATTTATACTCTTTTCATATTAAACAATAGCGTTTTTGCTGTAACTTTTAGTTTGGTTAAAGTATAGTTCGAGATTTCTTCCCAATGCTCAGTAAGAATGTTATACGAAATTCTCCCATAATGCTACAACCAAAGTAAACGTATTTAAGGTTTAACATCGTTGTAATCGTGCTGCCTAAACTAGAGATAGTCTAGGCTTTAGTAATATTTATTTTGATAATACAAGATCGAATCAAAACTTTTTAGTACCCATTGCACACATGCGTTTTGCGTTTAGACAAGAATAACATTATTTTGTGGAGAGTAGTTTGTAGACCATCCTCAAGCAACATACAACCGCGGCGGGATTTTTAAGAATAACATTGAACCTTGGTAAAAACCGGTTTACTAATGCTAACCGATTCTTCCATCTGGGCAAAATGAATATAACCTTTATTTCAAGTTGCGTAATTTACGCATCGCGTTAAAAACCACTAGAGTGATCTAGAGAATTCTGCACTTCTCAGTTGAGTTGATATGAGCGATGCATTCGGTAGAGTTCGAAAAGGGGGGAGCGACCTAGGCAAGCTGCCCCAGTTGTATACTGAAACTGCGATAGTACCTCAGCCACGGTCTACGTTTACTTGTATTATAATATATAATTGCGGTGAAAATATATTCTATAAATGTTTTAATGTGACTAAATGTAGAAATGGTAATGTTATAATTATATTTAATATTTATGGAGAGCCTAAATGTTGCCCCTGGCACCACCAACTTTAGAAACGGCCCTGGCTACAGTTACTTAAATATTACTAGGACGTTCTACTTCAATGAATAAGTCTGCAGTTATATCTTTCTCTAATGTTAACACTTCTGGTTCATTAAAACTTACATCTTGCTCTGAATAATATCCTCGTTGATAAGACAGCGTTCAGAATAAATCTCTAGTTATAATTACATGAATAAAACATAAGTTATTCACAGTAGCTTAAACAGGGATATTTGCCTTGATGGGGGATGGGGGTATGACATGAGGTTCTGTCTATATGAAGGTTTGGGTGTACTCCTTTAATTGACAGCTCTGGCCGTTCTATGCCATAGTAAAATACTAATAGCTTACTGTTGAGCAAACTATTAGTACTATTACTACTACTATTACTTGACAGCTCTGGCCGTTCAATGGATAATACAATACTAATAGCTTACTGTTAAGCAAACTATTAGTACTATTACTACTACTATTACTTGACAGCTCTGGCCGTTCTATGCATAATACAATACTAATAGCTTACTGTTAAGCAAACTATTAATACTATTACTACTACTATTACTTGACAGCTCTGGCCGTTCTATGCATAATACAATACTAATAGCTTACTGTTAAGCAAACTATTAGTACTATTACTACTACTATTACTTGACAGCTCTGGCCGTTCTATGCATAATACAATACTAATAGCTTACTGTTAAGCAAACTATTAGTACTATTACTACTACTATTACTTGACAGCTCTGGCCGTTCTATGCATAATAAAATACTAATTGCTTACTGTTAAGCAAACTATTAGTACTATTACTACTACTATCACTTGACAGCTCTGGCCGTTCTATGCCATAATAAAATACTAATAGCTTACTGTTAAGCAAACTATTAATACTATTACTACTACTATCACTTGACAGCTCTGGCCGTTCTATGCCATAATAAAATACTAATAGCTTACTGTTAAGCAAACTATTAGTACTATTACTACTACTATTACTTGACAGCTCTGGCCGTTCTATGCATAATACAATACTAATAGCTTACTGTTAAGCAAACTATTAGTACTATTACTACTACTTGACAGCTCTGGCTGTTCTATACCATAATAAAATACTAATAGCTTACTGTTAAGCAAACTATTAGTACTATTACTACTACTATTACTTGACAGCTCTGGCCGTTCTATACCATAATAAAATACTAATAGCTTACTATTAAGCAAACTATTAGTACTATTACTGCTAATATTACTTGACAGCTCTGGCCGTTCTATGCCATAATAAAATACTAATAGCTTACTGTTAAGCAAACTATTAGTACTATTACTACTACTATCACTTGACAGCTCTGGCCGTTCTATGCCATAATAAAATACTAATAGCTTACTGTTAAGCAAACTATTAGTACTATTACTACTACTATTACTTGACAGCTCTGGCCGTTCTATGCATAATACAATACTAATAGCTTACTGTTAAGCAAACTATTAATACTATTACTACTACTTGACAGCTCTGGCTGTTCTATACCATAATAAAATACTAATAGCTTACTGTTAAGCAAACTATTAGTACTATTACTACTACTATTACTTGACAGCTCTGGCCGTTCTATACCATAATAAAATACTAATAGCTTACTATTAAGCAAACTATTAGTACTATTACTGCTAATATTACTTGACAGCTCTGGCCGTTCTATGCCATAATAAAATACTAATAGCTTACTGTTAAGCCACTTGTCTTATGAACTTCACTTTGGGTGAATTGTTCTTATCCTCACAAATTATTTATGTTACAAAAAACTGTCCGTCTTATCTGTGGTGTGGACTGGCAGGCTCTCTGCAAACTTTGGTGTAGACTGGCAGGTTCACTGCAAAATGTGGTGTGGACTGGCAGGTTCACTGCAAACTATTTTTCGTCAGGCTAGGTGTCCTTACTCTATACCGTCTATGTATGTTTTTTCAGTTCTTATGTATGTAAAGGAGAACTTGCAAAGGACGACTAAAGTTAGTGACACACATAACTATATAACAAGAAATAAGACATCATATAACACAAACAAGATGCACGTTTTCAGCCACTCAATAAAGCTTTGTGTATCAAGGGATTCAAATGTACAATGCATTACCTGGAAAATTAAAAACTTTGACACCTCAAAGTTTTAAGATATCACTTAAGGAAACACCATTTCCTTAAGTTTATATTTAGGTTGCAAATTGATGACTGTCACGTATTTTGTAAAATTTCAACGACAATAAAGATTTCTGAAATTGTAAAGAGCCAAAATAACATCCTAAGCGTCATGAACCTAGAGTTCTGCGTTTAAAGTTTTGCTCTGTGAAGGAGTTTCATCCCCTGATTCCATCCCCGTTTTATTCTACTGATAATTTTAACTGTTAATAATATATTTCAAAGATTATAATAGTGTTTCTTTCACACGGGCGGCGTGCATGTTTTATAGTCCTCTTCAAAACTTAACAAAAATAGCTTGGATAATGAGTTTCGAATTAGTTTTATTCATTTGAAGAGGAGCCACGTCTACCTTTGACCGTACCGAATCAACCATGTTTTGATTGATCTATTTTAAAATATTTATGAATCAAAACAATGTTTTGAGTAACGCTTCGCTTATCATTGAATAGGTATTTTAATACAAAACAAAGCATCTTTTATTATTGACAATGGTCCTTGCTGCGTGTTTAATTTGTTGTTTTAGAAAGTATCTGTGTAGTGATAAGATGCCTGTTCCCCTCTGCGATTGTATCTCTTCACTCAAGAAGCAGTGCAATTATCTGTCTGATAGATAAGGCATGTGGCTGGCGGAGACGTGATGAACAAAACCGGTTTTGGCGTTATCGCTGTGCAAGAAAAAACAGGCCATCTTTTGATGAACTTCCGGACCCTTGCTTGGCTCATTCATTTCCATGTTAGTTAGGCAGTAGTTTCTGCACGTGTTTTATCGAGATATATTTAGTGTCGAGAATTCATTTTCCAACAATGAGTGAATCTCTTAAACCGTCTACGGATTCTGCGTACCGACGCGCAGCAAAACTTAAGGCAGCCCGGTCTGCCATAAATAACAATTATATAGAGTTTAAAAAACCGATTAGAACTCCCAACAATCGCCGACGCAATAAAGGCAAAAGGATGAAATCCGTCAGTTTCACGCGTAAGTATAACTTACTCAGCATTCATTCTTTATTCGTCAATCAGTGAATACTTAGCTCACTGTCGCTTTTTGTAAATTGCTGTGTTTATTCCAGTAGTAGATTATTTTTAAAATTGTCATGTTAACAATTGAAGATAAAGGTTGGAGGGTGGAGTACGACTGTGCATCAGATGTTTTATCCACTTTGATATTGTCAGTTCTGAACTACTAGCAATACTAGACTTACGTCAGCATTATAGGCCACTGCCACGTTTTTATTGTTGAACAGAACTTTAAATTTAGATTTCAAGATGGCTCCCTCTGCAGCAAGATATATCCAGTCTAATTAGTCAACTTTTTACAACTAAAATGTTGTAGTCAACTCATTTACAATATATTACTCATGTTGGTCCAATTAGAATTAAAATTTATTATCACTACCAAAGGTTCATTGTTACATTAATACACAATTTTTTTTAACATAAACACAATTTCTTTGCATTATATAAATGTAAAATCTATTCCAACTATAGTAAAGTTGTAGTGTTTAAAGTAATGGTTGTTACAAGTGAATTGCCTGAATATGAAATTTATTACTAAGCAGCACAATATAAGAAATGTAAATCAAACATTCAGTAGAAAATGGTGAAATAAAAATTGTTTTCCTTAGTAAAGAATTGTTATAATACTTTTACCTGTAATTTTAAACTCTAGCCTTTATAAATGTATCAAGGATTGGCCTTGTAAAAAGTTTACCAAAACAGTAAACATATTTTTGTAACAGGAAAAATTAGTCAACATTAAATACACTTTTCAGTGAAACATTATGATGTCTTTAAACATAATTAATTTTATTGTCTCTGGCAATGAGCAGAAATAAAAAACTGGGCCTGTGAATTGACAGAACTGTAATAAAATCATTTATTGAACTGATCAGTGGGCAATAAAAGGATGTTTATAGGTTTTTAAATGCTTAAAATGTTTTAATAAAAAAAAGTTTAAGGTTTCTTAAGTGGTCAGTAAATTTAAAACTTGATTTCTAATTTTATATTCCCATTGTATGATATACAGTAATGCAATAAGTAAAAGAAAAATCTAATTTTGGTTCTCAGTGGATATATCTTTTTGGGCCCACCCGAGTCAAAAAGTGGTTTTTCATCATAGCTTGGCTACTACACACGTGTATAAATATCCGCTGTGAATAAATGAACATATTCCTTTTACTCATTTGGTCTAAAAGGGGAAACATAAACATTTTGTAACACAAATACACAAATTTTACTTATAACACTTACGGTAGTGATGGGGGAATCCAGAATTTTTCAATCTCAAATACAATTCAAAATTGTTGAATCTGATAGATTTTTTTTAACCTAAGTATGATGTAAACTATATTACCAACAGTCCAATTTCTGTCATCCTTTTAAACCTTTGGAGACTGTAGGGTCAGGGGATTTGTAGAGGTTCAGAGAAACAGTTATATTTTAATAACAGTTGTTACCTTTTAATTTAATTTAATAGATTTTATCATATGGTAATTTGATAGATTATAATATGGTCTTCCAGAATATATGCTTATAATCTGCCAAAAACAGGGGTATAAATTTGTATCACTTATAAAACGTATTTTAAACTTTAAAAAGTTTGAAAAATGGCATGGTGAAAGCCAGTTCTCAGATAGTTAGATATACAGAAATACAAAGTCTAGTATGTAAGTGGATAAGGTAAACTATGTTTTGACACCGTTTATTGATATTATTGAAAGTTTTATAAATTCTTCTTCTTCTAAATTGCAAAACGTGAGTGCCTGCCTTTGCAGTGGAGAAATTGTGCATATAAGAGTAAATAGTTATATCTGATTGATTTCATTAATATACACATTAAATCAAGATAGTAACAATATCATATACTAAAATAACATTTAATTAATGATAGTGCTATCCATTATTTGTTTTATAACGAGGGAATAGTATTTTAGAACATATTTATGAACATTTCCTTTTTGGACAATTGTAACGTGCATGTATTTTTGGACTTTGTAAATGAAAAACTTCTACTGTATATTATTTATATTCTACATTAAACTTGATGGATAGAACTAAAAAATATTTTTTTTACTAAACTGTAGGTCATAATTTTAATTTTAAATTTATTTTATTTTGGTGGATTATCCTAATTTTAGTTACATTCTTATTTAAACAGCTAAATTTCTGTCACAACTGATGAAAGGACTTCCATGAAAACTAAAAACATGCAATTAACTGCGTGTAGGTGGACCATGGATGTAATCTAACTGGAAGATTTTAAAAATTCAAATTTTTAAATTTGAGGACATTTTTTGGAGCAATACATGTTTTTTATAATATAAATTCCAAAATAATATTTTAAGTTAACTACAAATGTTGAAAATTCAGAAGTTTTGAATACTATACAACTATTATTACATTATTTTTGAGAAACAGCTCAAAAATATTTTACATCAAAGGTTGACTGTTAAAAAGTCAAATCTTGTTATATTACCTCAATGTGGTGGTCTAACGAAAAATAATTTAATAATTCAAATAAACTCGTGAATTGACAAAAAAATATTGTGGTCAAAAAATGTATTTAAAAATTTATACGAAATATATTTAAAAAAAAAACATAAGCTGGATACATCATATTTAAAATGTCATTAAAAAAAATAAAAATCATATGATCTTTTTGGAAAAGCACAATATTATAAAAGAAAATTTGTGGCATATCAAATAAAAATTATGCTATTAAGTTTTTTAATGTAAAATTATGTGGCCCCCTTGTTTTTGGAAAATTATAACATTTTGATAAACGATTGTGTAGGGTTTCATATATATGTGAATCTGAATCCCCCTTTAAATGTTGAGTATCCTAAATATTCGTTAGTCCTAAAGTTACAATTTTTTGAAGCCAGATATTGACAAATAAATACGCACTGTGATCTGGAATAGATGTCTGCTAAGGGACTTGATATTGGCTACACCAAGCTTTAGTGACAATGAGAGCTTGTATGTCTCTATACTAATGGTTTTCCACAGTTTAGGTTGAAGTTTGACTTATAACTGAGCAAAAACTTTAAATATAAAAAAAAAAATGTTGAATAAATTGTTTTTTGTTCAGTGAAAATTAAAACTCCCATCAGTTCGGAAAATTCTCCTTTAGACCACTGCATAATTAATGTGTCATATCTATGTAGTATATTATTAAATTGTAACGTGGGATTTTTCATCAAAGTTTATTTTTCAGTGGATGTGGAGATGACAGGACAGTCAGGCCAGGAGACAGAAGGCTCTCATTCCTCGTCTCATTCCCAAGTCACCATGAAGAAGCCGGAACGCCAGTATTCCAGGGTACATTCTATTTTAAGGCTGTGATCATTGTTTATAAAAAACGCACATAACGATCCTAACTCTTCCTCCTACTATCACCTCCATTATAGCTTAAGTTTTCTCTTCCTTAACTTGTTACAAAAACTTGTTTGTTTAAAATTAATTTGATCTAAATAGAAAATTTCTATCATAACAAACCTTACATTGAATTTGACATAATTACAATTATGAAGGAATATCATGTGCAAGTAAATTTATAGGCTAGAACAATGGGGAAAAAATAGTTTTCTTAGTTGTTTGAGCAAAATCATCCGGGAATTGTATTTGGATAATTTTAGACGTATTCAAATAAATCCTCATATTTTATCAGCTATAAATATTCCCAGTAATCCGGTCTTGCTTTGACTGGAAATAACATTTTGTAAAATATGAGATGGAATCAAGAACGTGTTGGGATTGCTACCTATAACCTAACTTCAAGCAGGGGATTGTTGATGGAAACATTCCTCTTTTTGGAGTTGGCAGCATTGCTGGTGAAAGTGCTAAGCCATCTGGCACTCGATACGTTGTTACCAGTGGAAGCTACAGTTTAGTATGAGATATAACTGTTGTTATTTATTAGATTTTTTTGCTCTGTTATTAGTTTGCATTCAGTAGACTGGATTTTGTCTTGACGATCAAAAAGAAAAGAACTCATATAATCAAATTACGCAATTACGCTATCAGTTGGAGTATATATATTTTTTTAATTTCAGAGTACAGCACTGTAATAACTACCTTAAAAGCAAAAAATGTGTATCTCTCCATGAGGAATTATAGGTGTTGAAAATAGAAATCTTTGCAGTTTTGTAATCAGCCCTGAAGAAAAAGACTGAAGATAAGAATGCACATTTTAACATAATTCAATATGATTTGAGAAAATAAAATGTTTTTGAATATAATATTACATTTTTATTACGAGATCAAATTGTCTTTATGTGATCACTTCAATTTTAAATTTTCAATTGAGACAAAATAGCAATGTTATTTGACTCTCTATTTGCTTAATGTTCTCGGAAACAACATTGTTATTAGTAATGGTTGTGGAGGTGTACTTAGTGTAAAGGTCATCTTTGATTTTTATTCAACTCTTATGAGAACAGTTTACTTCTCCTACTCTGCCTTTTACACCATTTGTATTTGTATTTCACCATCTCTGTATGATTTACCCTAATCTCTAGGGTTTCAATTGATTGGTCTCAAGCAAAAATAGAATTCTATGTTTACATTTTGTTGTAAAAACGACACTTCAAAACTTGACAAATAAACACAACAATTTTCCTTGTTAAATATTGGCTTGACTTATGTGTAAATGATGGATACAAATTGAGTACAGTCTTGTGCATGCATGTTGTGGAAATTTACTGAAATGAAAACATCCAATCATTAAATTACCGTTGAACTAATAAAAGAATTAAACTGTGCAGGTTACAGGTATTCACCAGTGTAGTGAATACTGACTGCAACCTGAGCATAACTCTGAATCATAATGTGTGGCGTGCCAGGAGGAAACACAAAAACAGTTCCAAACAATCCTAAAATAATTTACAGTCCACGAATTCTTTACTATTTTATTTAACTTGTTCATGTTTATTCAGTTATCCAGATCAAATTTGGTCCCAACGAATCTATTTTAATAATTAATGAATTTTTTTTTTATAAAAAGGAGAGGCCGATCTCCTTTTAAGCCTTATTCTGTCTCATGGGCCACAGGCCTGTGCGAGGATCAAATTCTACTGCATGTCCTGTATAGAAAAATAACAGTTTTTCTGTTATTGTTTTGGTGTGATTAATTCTAATTGCTGCCAGCTAAGTAAGTGCTTGCTTGATTATAGGGCAGTTTTAGTAAATATTTTTTGTCTGCAGGAAGAGCTGATAGAGCTGATGACACATCCTCTCTCGAGTGTCAAACACCCCTGCTTGGACTCTCCGCAGAACAAGTAAGAATATCTCCTTAGCAGATTTTGTGGTGGTGTTATAGGAGGAAAGTTTTAAACATCACATCAAACCGGTTAGGGAAGGGTTGATTCAACACGAATGCCAAGTCCGGCTCCAGTTCACCCATTACCCAGCGCAGCGTTCTAAATCCCATCTCGTTGTCAGCATTCTCATTATCACATTAGGTACACAATTAAGACAACGAGAACTTCATCTGGATAACATCTGTTTGTAGTCTAGGTGTCTGATGTCGAAACGATGTAGAGAGTTCATTTGGAGCTTCGTCGTCAACTGTTTTGGACCTCTTCAGACAGATCTTGATTTCAGATTCCAGGAGTCAAGTCTGTCACAGTGTTGCGCTGTGCTGGGTGGAGCTGAACTCGGCATTCGTTTTAAACCAGTTAGCTCACTCTGTCATTTAGTTAATATGTATGAGTGAGGGATGTGAGTAAAATATTGGTTCTTGTTACCAACTGTACAGATGTAACAGATTTAATGGCATAGTTTGAAATGCAAACACAATTGTCATAAGTTTCTATAGCTATAGAAGAAGTGAGAAATAAGCAGTTGGTGTAATCCCTAATATGTCGTCTTGTTCAATTTGTCATTTTAAATATATTTATATTACTTTGTTTGAGATTTAAAAAGTTTCATACATACAATTTTCCGGAAGACTTTTACTAACATATATTTTTTGACTCATTATCACAATCAATTAATTTTTGTTTAAAGAAAGAAGAATGAAGAATGTCTACCTGTCACAACATTCAAGGGCTGAATACACAAAAAATGCTCCCATGATAAAAGTATGTTAGCTTACATGTAAGCAGTTATTGTGTGTTCATTGTTTACACATGGGGTATGCATAACATTTACTTGCTTCAATATTTACCGTAACTCTAGTAATAAAACTGTTAATCCAGGGTGTTATACACAATATTTAAAATGAAAATGTTCACTATCAATATTATCAGTCTTTATATTTAATTTCCTGTGTAAACTGAGTTCATATTGAGTGTGCAGTCATAAACAACTTACTGTAAGATCGGGAGTCACCACAAAAGCACAACCAATGTGGTTGTTGTCTGTGTGCAAAAGTTGCACTGCTCAGACAACAACAAAGCAGATTGGTTAATACTGCCCCTGGTGTACCATATGATACCACCATTAACACAGTCCATTCAGAACTAGAACAGGAAAAGCTTCATTTGTTCCTTTTCCTGTTGAAGTGGAAACAGTATCAACCAGAGGTTCGGTGATATATATATATATATATATATATATATATATATAACTTATAGCAGAACAAAGAAAACTTTTCTGTCTTTTTTTTAACATTTAATGATTGATTCAAAACTTATTTAAAGATATAAAACAACATAATTTTATCCCAAATTTTATAACTAACTTGTGCATAAAGAAAAAACGCCAATATATTAATTTAATTAAAAATTTTATGTTTGTTTCAGAAATACATTGTTTATATGGGTTAAAAATAAATGATGTGTATTTTTATGTAAGATGTCAAAATATTTTCATTTCTGAGTTTGTTTATATAGTTAACTTGATGGATTAGATGTATTATCGACAGATGTATTATCCACCATCTGATAAAAAAAAGTTGAGAAAACCAAAAATAAAATAAAACCTAAGAACAAACCCCAATTTTATAAGAAGTTTGAATTTTACACTTTGCAACCGTATAAATTTAACAGAAATCAGATAATATTTATTTTAAAAAAGTTATGTAATAAGAAAGTATGTAAATGTGCTGCATACGTGGCACTTCCAGGATTAGTGATAGTCTGTGAAGAATATCCATACAAAATTATAGAAATAAACACAGTGTATTTACTGTGCGTATGGGCTGGGCAGAAACATGGGGTCAAGGCCTAAAAATTCATACAAATTTGGGAGTGAAAGTGGATAGTATATTCTTAGCAATTGCCTAGTTTGCCTCATGAAAATATTGCACCAAGTAACTTTAAAGAAATCTGGAGTTTTTAATACTTATTTAAGATTGTGCAATTGATGTTAGAACTATGGTGACATTTAAGTATTGTTCTTTTGTGGTTCACAATTAACTAGTTTGGTAGCATCGAGTTTGAAGTGTGTTCAGAAAGCGTTTATTTCGATAATAGCCGGCACACTGCCTCTATTGTGGATCCTTGAGTATGAGCCAAGAATGAGGGTCATGTTTTTGTCATTGATTATCGGCTTGTATAGCCTCTGAAGTATTTTTATGTCCCTTAGCAGTAAAATGTCCCACTTTTAAAACAATTATTCTTTTAAGACTGTATAATTTTTAATTGATCTACATTCAGGTGTTTTTGTAAAGTGTGTTCATTTTTGTTAGTTAATTTAAGTTATTTAAATTGTATGTAGTAATCTGACTTTGCAACATTTATCAGTGTCTTGGGTGAATTTAAATTAAAAGTGTAATTTACTTTAAGATACTTTTTAGCGGAAATAACTGTTGGAGTAAGTACAGGGAATTAAATGAATAAGTAAATTACATTTCCATGAGGATACAATATTTCACAAGGTAACTTTGTGAAAAATGTGTGACAGCTACAATATTTTAAAGTATTTAATAATACAGAACAATCTTCAGTCAGTTTTTCTTATGATGTCTGCAGCTTCATAACCTACAGTGATGTAAATGTTCAAAAAGATTATATTGATAGTTCAATAAAATTAACTCGTTGACTGGACCCATGACTATGAAGAGTTTGTATAGCAGCTGGGTAGAATCATTCATAATAAATGTGTTAAATTACAATACAATACTTATCCAGTTACTTTTTCTGCAAGGAAAGTAACTAAGGAAACTTCGATAGCACTCAAACCTACAAGATCAAATGATGGCTTTTGGAATAACGGTACATTTAGGATGGGTAGAAGATCTCAGTCCAAAGTGGGTAGGAAAAAGCACTGAGCCCCTACTGGTTGAAGGAGTGTGTCCTGTAAAAAAATAATTTTAATGCACTATGGCTATTAAACAAATGTAGGAGTTTCTTGTGAAAATGTTTGGTTGTAATTGACTTTTGATGTTTTTCACAGGTCATTAGTGTCGGGGAAGAGCAGTGTGCGGTGGCTGGAAGACCGCTGGGACCATCGCAAGCGCACCGACTCTCTCACTGACGAAGATAGGTCGGACAACTCTCTCGATCCACAGAAGGTAACAGAAAACTTCTGCCAGTCCACAAGCTCCATTCATGCAGTAATGGCAGCTCATCATATAAGTCAAAACAATGTAAAGTGGTCCTTGTGAAAAATTTAAAGGAATGTACAATTTCAATTTAGTCATTGTTCTCTCACAAGCATTGGGCCGAGATGTGTGCCGAATACACTATGACGCATTGGCTTTGTGACACATGCTGATCTTTTGTAGCATGAAATGCCAATTTTCCAAGTTGTCTTCAAAATTAAACATGTCTTCATTGTTACATTACATTTATACAAATCTAGTATTGACAAACATATAGTGGATCCAAGAATTTACATACAGGGTTTATTTAAATTAATACAGAGGTTTACATACCACATATCTCTCTTCTGTTCTTTTCATCCTTTTTGTTGGATTACCACAGTCTCAGTCGCTTTATCTTGAAATTGCAGGTCCTGGTACACTTCAAAAATATTTAAAAAGTTACAAAATCCATTCAAACACTGAATACAAACCTATGTAAATACCACATACATTTGTCGACGGTACACATAAAAGACAAGTACCATGCTGCTATTGTCCAAACATGCACTGGACTGTTTCCATACATGTGTTTGCGGTTATCAGTAATGAATAATAATGTTATTTTCTATATTTAGCTGTTCTTTTCTCCTTTATTATATTTTCTGCATATGAACCAAACTATTAAATATGCAATGAGATATGTTTTTTTCATTTTGAACCAGTAGGGTTTTATTACGGTTTCATTCATTTTAAATTCTTTTAGTACACTTGTGGGAAGAGACTAAAAGAATCTCTTTAATACATTAAAAGTGATTATTTGGGGACATTATGTACAATTTTCATACGGTTTTTTTATCAAAATTATGACTGAAATTGATAAGGTAATCTGCAAAAGTAGACCTTTGATGATGTTCTGATTTAGGCTTTAGCAAACTTTCTTTCATTCTTTATTAAAATGATCATTATAACAGTTTGTACATTCAGAGCAGGTGTTTATTTACTCTCATAATTGAAAGTTCGTCATTAATTATTTTCTTAGGGCCAATGGTTTTGTTGATTTTATTAGACGTTGGTCGATAAAGTTATATAATTGTTAATTCATCATTCAATACAGTGGGTAAACTGTAAAAATTTACATATGTTTAATAAGTATATTGAAGAATAGTAATTATTATAATACTAATTGTTTTGTTGAAACATCGATGCAGAAACGAATGAATGATCCAAAAGCTGAGCGACTACGTAAAGAGCAGGATGTGGTGCTTAGTCCACAACGCAGAAGCTTCAACTCTGGCTGCTTTGTGAACTTGCCACCACAGCATGTCAACTCTACAAATCGCAGGCCAGAAAGTCCTTTGAAGGGAGAGAGGTAAAATAATTCAATACCATGGTTTTAGAGAATACAATTTTTTGGATCTTCTGGTATTGAACAGTGAGGAATTTGTATTTTTCTAATTGTTAAAACTCCCTATAGACCACAGATCTATGCGGATTTATCAAGTAAAAGTAAAGTTAAGTAAAAAATATGTTATTTTACCAGGCAAAATTAGTGCTAAGAAGCACT
Source organism: Homalodisca vitripennis (assembly GCF_021130785.1). Classification (NCBI taxonomy): domain Eukaryota; kingdom Metazoa; phylum Arthropoda; class Insecta; order Hemiptera; family Cicadellidae; genus Homalodisca; species Homalodisca vitripennis. The sequence goes on from NC_060215.1 coordinate 27,491,714, forward strand.
CCCTAACATTTAACCTGGGGACCAACAGCTTAGAGGTGACTTGTGAACTATTACCAATGGCCGAGCAGGCGAGCTGCTTGCAAGGACAGGATCGCTCAGCGGTCACACATCAAAGTAGCATTCACGCTCGACGTATTTATAGACAAATAGAATAAGAGAACTAAGTAAGAATACAGGTCTTGACCAGTATAAGAGCACAGCAGTAAATATATAATGGGTACAGTGATTATGGCTATAAGATTGGGTAGAACGATTATGCCTAATGTGGGTGGCCACTAAGCAATCCTGTCCTTGCTAAGCAACCCATCTGTCTTGTCACCATTAGCTTAAGCCACTGATCCCTAGTTTTAAGTGTCAAAAATGGCTTTTTAGTTTGAACTTCAACTGGAATAATTGTTTAAATCCACAAGTTGTATATCCATTTCAATTAAAATTTTACCAATTGATTTATTATAATTATTTAATGACTATTAAAATTAAAATTTTACCAATTGATTTATTATAATTATTTCATGACTGTACACCGACCACCTCAACAGCACACAGTCACTGCGGTCTGTGTTGTTTTGAACGATAGACTTCTTTTAATGCTGACTGTTGAGAATCCCTATGTTTAGTTAGCCTATTGGTTGTTTCAGGGAGTCCAACCATCGAGATCTACCTTCAAGAAGGATTGGAAGTGGAAGAATCATGCGAGATCCTGTTTGGGACTTCCGCAACGTTGAGAAAGAAGACGTGTCAAATCAGAACATCAACAATCATGACTTCAATTTTCGTCAGAGGGATGACAGGTAGTTTCATCTATCTTTCTTCATAAGTGAAAAACTATAAATGATATTTATTTAAGCCTCAAAGACCATTTTGCACCTCTTATGAATTGATACAATATTGGGGTTTTTTTTGAGAAATTGGAGTCACCTCCTATTGAAATTTCACTGAACAGAATCATGCGATTGTGAGGTGATCCTAGCCTCAGTCATTACTACCTCGGAAGAAGGGAAAGCTAGCAGTTTTAGCAGATGCCAGTTGAAAAATGTAATGAAAACTTCTTTATTTATAAAGGCAAAGTTAAGGCCACATGGTCCTTTCTTACACTTAACCTACAACAACAAGAAATTAACCAATTAAATATTACATTTTGAATAAATAAATTAAACAAATAATTACATTTAAATAACATGGAGAAATTAATATAATATTTTAACAAGTAAATGAACAAATTCATAAATTAATAAAACTAACTACTTTTGTTAACCTTATAAAACATATTAAATAAAATGATAATAAAACTAAACTAGTTATTATAACTGATTATATGTTGAAGTGGGAAGGTTATGGTCAGTGCTGATTCTCCTGGATGTAGGCCTACTAACTAGTCTTAGACAAAGAGGGAACCAACTACTCCAATCAATTTCAACAGTTAATAACTTTTCAATGCTCATCTTCATCACACTATCATTGTGAGTAAATTTATCGGTCCTAAGATAGGCCTAACTGCAGCTGCCTGTCAGATCTTTCAGATTTGCGCTTCCTTGAATGTTCCTCCAACCATATTGATCTCCAACAATTGCTAATTTCCCCCTCACTCTCTTACTCAGTCCAACTTTCCTTCTCAGCAATGTCACAAAGAAAAGATTGGCTACATGTTAATTGAGTAATACCTGTACTTTAGAGTTTGGATTTTAAGGCACATAATGCAAGTGCTCGCTCTATGCTTATCATGGTTGCCGAGGAAGTATTTATAAACGACCTTCACTCTGTGGCACTTTGTCTAACTCCGACCGCCTGCTTGTGGTGTGTATTACTGCTTTCTCGGTTGTCACGAGCGTACGTGTCTACTATGTATCTTGTTATTATTCTTCATCGTGTGGTAGTGTTTCGTATATAGTTCTTTTTTATTTTTATCAATAAATATGCTAATTTTAAGTCAAATGCACTGTGTTATACTTTTTTTGCTTTTACCTTTTATAATTTAGTTATAATAAAAATTAACTTTGAACTTAAAGAAAACTCTTTTTACTTGTCTTGGCGTTATATGAATGGATTTATTAGTGGCGTATGAAGGGTTAAAAGTGAAAATAATTATTTATTTCTCCCTTTTTTATACAAGCAAGGTACATGTAGTAATTTATTAAAAATTAAAACTGTTATAAAGTTAATAGTTATGTGGCAGCTATTTAGAAAAAAATCAAAAATTCACAAAAACAAAATAGACATATAGTCAATAGACTTGTTGATATATAGTCCAGTAACATAATAACTAAAGTATTTAGCTCAGTGGCTTCAGCTACAATTAACTAATATACAATAGTTCTAAGAAGGTTAAATGATAGATATAAATACAGATAGTAAGAGCAGTATTAGGACAATGTTTAAATCATGTTTATAACAATAACTAGACTATGTTACAAATATTATAAAAACTGATTGATTAGATATTTACACTATTGCAACACTTCCTTTAGAAATTCCAAGCTTTCACGCTCAAGTAGCCAGATCTTAAGCTTCTTGCAAAACTTTGCCAAGTTCTGAATAAATTTTAAGATGCTGGGGCAATTTATTACAACACTTGGGTCCAACATACTGGAAGCAATGTCTGAAAATGGATCCTTGAGTAATCTAAAAATCCGTTGTCGAGAACTTCTAATGTCATGAGGAATATTTATGTTATCACTATTGCCACTTAAAAAAAAAATAACCGCAGTACTTTGTACACGTACAAATGTTGTATGGATGAAATATTCAAGAAGCAAAAAAGGGGAAATTAACTGGCCAACATTCTTTTATGTAAAATTATTCTTATAGTAAAAATTTTATTTTTTCTGATTTTATTAATAAGGTAAAAGTTCCCCCCAACTCATATTGAAATTTTGAATCTATCAAAGAATAATATAACATTTTAAGTAAATTAATTGACAAAAGTAATTGACAAAAGTTTCTCAAAAAGTAAAATGTCCTGACTGATTTTCTAAGATTGCTTAGCAAATTAATTACATGTTTGTCCCAATTTAATTTTTCAAACGTAAATTTTGTAAAAGTATTCAAACATGACAGATCATCATTCAAGATGTGGTCAGCATGGTCTGAAGAAGGATGCTATGGGGAAATCACAGTTAATAGAATACACAGTAGGGGTTACATGCATCGCGGCTTGAAGTCACAGGAGCTAGCTGCCAGCTGTCGGTTGTAATGGTGGTACGAGGAATACGAAAATGGCTTGCTCCAGTGACGTTACACATTTACTGCACAACCGCCTCATGACCCCTACTGTGTATTCTCTTAACCATGGGGGAAATGCCAATTTTTTAAATGTTTTATGTGTTTCATGCAATCTAGTGCCCCATTTAGTATTTTTTGGTATTTTAGTGCATTTAGTGTGTCTGTGACCATTAAGTCAGTCTTGTTGGGTTCCTGGTGCCAACCTTCTTGACCCAGAACCTCTTTCCAACCTGTAAGACTGATTTTTGAAATTATGGTTGATGTTGAGAACAGGTTTGAAAGGAGAACATTTGAGAGATCCCACGACAAAGAAAGACAACCACAGAGAAACTCACGATACAATAACAGCAATGAGAGAAGAAAATATGAAAAAAACGAACCCGAGGAACCTGAATGGTTTTCTGGTAAGTAGATCATGATTTTATTTAAAAAATTTAATAGTTAACCATTTATATAAGAGTAAGCAAAATAGAAAGTTATAAGTTTCCTTTGGGGTTCGTGTTTTAGATCATTATTATTAACCCTAGATCTGTCACATCGACTACATGTCAACATGTGACATGACAATGACGTTTTTTCATAATATTATCAATTTTATCAATGGTCTGTATATTTTAATACTAATTAAAAAAGGAGATTTCATAGCATAATATAATGAGATTTTACTCACCTGGATGCAATATTACGTTTGTAGTTAATAAAATAAAACGAGGAAAGTTTAATTCAAGGTCCAAATTTACCACTACTCATAATCCATAAACAATTGATAGGGAAAGTTTCTTTCACGTATTTACTTATTTATATCTTTATATTACTTATTAATTTTTTTTTATACTTTGAATTTCCTTCCAAACATGTATGATAATACTATAATAATGCTAAAAAGAACAATATTTTCAAAAATTTCAACACAAACTTCATTTATCTTGCATACATATTTTTTGAAGTTCATAAGAAAAAATATTACAACAATGTACAATTAGAGCCAAGCTTGTATGTGTGGTAATTTTCTTTTTAACCCTTTGCATGCCAACGTACCGGTATTACGGCCGTCGGCTACTCAACTGAAAATCGCCAACGGCCGTAATATAGGTACGTCACGTTTTTCGCCTGTAATTTTCTTATAGTTCATCCGATTGCCGCGAAATTTTGACTAATCGATAGTCAATTAGTTGCTTTGTAACTGCAAAGTAGTTTATTCCTCTATGGACTGTTTGTTTGGTCGTATTTGACCTTCGCATCTGTTGTATTGTTTTGTCGAGAGTGAGGTTACGTTCGTGTTGCTGTGCGGTGTTTACGTTTGTATTTCTCACATTACTTTTGTTGTTAGGGCATTTTTATTATTTATGTGTACTGAATATTTAGTAAAATGAATAAGAGAAAGAGAGAGCAGTCACCAGTGAGTGAAAATACACTGTTAGGTGCATTATATGACACGGGAGTGCACGTATTGGATGATGAACTAAGTGACGATTTTATCGACAATATTTCACTATCAGATGACTCCAATATTGATTCAGATTCTTGTAATGTAAATAATGTACATAGTCTCTTTTAGTTATAGTTTTGTGATTTTTAACAGTGAAAATTGATTTGTGAATATTGAGTAACATTACATACAAAGTCCATGCAAATTACAAAAACTGTGCCCGTGTCACATTTAGTGAAAAAAATCATAACTGGACTTCTATATAAGGTAGGCTTTTGAAATTTTGTAATTAGGTTAAGGGTTAGATATAGTTTACTAGGATATAACAGGAAATCAGCATACATTTTTTTTAAACCACTTATTTGTGCTAATAAAAATGTTTTTTGGAAATTTTAAATTTTTTTTCTTAATTTTTAATTTTTTTATAAGTTTAAATTACATTTATGCAACTAAAATTTACCAACAGAACAAGGGCATTTCATAAGCAAAATAATGGTAAAAAAATCATCAATATCTGTTAAAAAATAAAAACGTTATGATACATTTTGTGAAAGCTTGCAAAGCTGCTGAAAATGCCCTTGGCGTTTCTGGGTAGTACTTTTGGAAAATGGGCTGGCATGCAAAGGGTTAATAGGCATGCAAATTGCTGAAAATGGGTAAACCTTTAGAACTCTTTAAAATTGTACAGACCTAAAGGTTAATTTGTCTTGCATTTACAATTTCACATGTCGTCAGTTCACAGTTAAAAGTTCAGGTAGGCCTACTATAATAAATAGGATTGAAATCAAATGTTCGCTATTCTCATGAAACGACATAACATGGCTAATGGTGGCTGTTTGTTTACTTTCTTCTTCAACTGACTTGTGTTTTTTCGCGATTTCTCACCAAATTTCAGACGATTCCGTAAAAGATTAAAATGTAAATAACCTAACCAGACGAGATTCAGTAAAACACCTGTTTAGTGAGCTTAAAATCCCAACCATTTATAGTCTTTTATGTTACGGAGGTAATTAAATATGTTAAATGTACATGACTACAATAAACATAATAAAATCAGCACTGTGAAACATAACTTGACATTCTATGAAATAAAAACAGAATATATGGGGTAAAATGTTTTACCTGTTTACCTAAAGAAATAAAATAATTACAATAGCAAAAAGTTGGTAGAGAAGATAAAAAATATTTCACAAATAAAGCTTTATACTCAAATAGAGAACTATTCTCAAACAATTAGTAGAAAACTACGTAAAAACTAACTGTAATAATTAGTTTTAGATTTTTATAGATATTGATGCTATGCATATACAGTTGATGTTAACATTTAATGTATCACAATATATGTTTTGGAATAAAGAAAATTCTCCTTCTACCATAATGGAATGATAAGCCTAATAAGTCTTAAAACTAATGGAATATTGAGCAATATTATAACACAAATGATCAACTAAAATACGTATAATGAAAATGCAACACAAACAAAGCTGAACCAGACAACAGATTCAAGTTCTAACAATGATTATAGGATTTGTGTTATCAAATGATTGAAACATTCGTTTTAATGGTTTAACCCTTTGACTAGTAATCCCGCAACAAATTCAGGAGCACCCTTCATGCCGCCTGCAGTAATCCCTACAGCTGTGTGGGGCGCGCTATTGGGCTAAACATTTTTCACAATAATGTTTCGTGATGAATGATCTCTCGCTTGAATAAAAATGCGATCTAGCAAAACAAGTAAGAAACAATTTCAAGTCATTTTCATCGTTCCCTCTAGATTGTAGTTTTTTTTTATTTATTTCTTTCTGAGCCAGTTGACGGTATTCAGGCCATATGACGGTATTCAATCAGTTGTTCCAAGTAGTCAGCTGATTCTATTCCTGTTTGTGTTGTGAATACCTAAAAAAATCACCTAAAACACAAAATAAAAAAGAACTCACTTTTTAGGGAACTCTTACTGAGTAAAAAAAAACCCGCTCGTCAAAGGGTTAATAGGTTTTTGAATTATGTGTAAAACGTTACTGACTATCATTATTTTATACTGTGTAAAAGACCTCAAAGCACATATGTAAATTTTCTACTCTGTTGATCGCCACTTCTAGGAGCTGCCGTCAGTACCACTGGCACTGGCTCGGTCCTTTCTAAAATGCCATCATTACTAAATCATACTGACTCACGTTATTGAGTATTTGTATTTCAAATATTATGTATTTGAATGTAAGTTGGAATTTTCAATTGAAATTTTATATTTAAATACACACTTTATAGCCTACTTGTGTTCAAGTTTTTATTCCGCTGTCTGTGACCTGAGTTTCATGTTCACGAGTTCTGCATTTCATCAGTTGTGACGCTATGTAGTCTGAGACAGTCAAGTGTTCATCCCATGCTTTCAGTTTATTAGTGCTGAAATAAGCCAACTATTATGTACACTGTCTTACTGTTGACATATTTGCATGGTAGGCGTATATTTAAAAAATATCATAGCCTACTTACCCCATCACGTTGCATACCGATTCAGAAGCATGCTCTTTGATTTTATATTATATATATATATATATATATATATATATATATATATATATATATATATATATATATATATTATTTTATGTATGTTTTTGTTACAGTTTAGGCACTATTTTTAACTTATGTGTAGAACACAAAAAAGTTTTCTGTTTAAACTAAATTTTCAAGCTTAGCCCTTTGAAAAATAATAAAAAATGTAGGCTAGTAAAATTTATTATATGTAAAAGATTGCAAAACTAATATTTATAAGAATCACAAATAAAATTTATATAGTTTTACATAATAAACGTACAATTTTAAAGTTGGTGATAGTTTAGCAAAGTACCAAAAAGTGTTCATTTTCATATAAAATTAAAAACTTTGGATGTAATGATCATAATAATGATTTATAGACTTGCATTACAATTTAAATAAAATGAATTTGTCCATAACAATCACAATGGTCTTATTGACTAATTCATATTTTAAAATTTTATTTTCATTGATAAATTATAATTTTTTAAGGACCAAAATATCATCCTCTAAAACAAATTTATTGAACATGTAATTAAAAGTAAGTTACATTTATAGGGATTGAAAAACGTTTACATAGTTTTTTTATGATTGCCCTCAACATACTTTTACATCAAATTATATATTACAAAATGCAGTGTAAAAAAATAAAAAAAACTACTACTTAACTATAGTTTTATATAACATTATAGTTTAACACAAAATATTACAATAAAATCCTCAACTTGAGTGACAGCAGAAAACTGATGACTTGATTGTAGCTGACAGACATAGTACACGATAGTACCAACATCAAACTTCAGAAAATATATCCAGTCCCAATAAGGATGCCAGTAAATGTCAAACTGTATGAAATGTCTGCCATTGGTGCTGCCATGACAATAGATTGTGATATTTTACCAAACTTTATAATTTATATAAAGTTGTTTGAATATGTAAACCTCAAGTATCTATTTAGCATATTCTTATAAGAGAAATAATATTATACATAGATTACATCATGAGCTGTGTTCAAATGGTAATAATTAAACACTTATAATTAAAATTTTGGTTAAAAATCCTATACAAACTATTTAAAAATTAAATAATATATATGTAATTAATTTTTTAACAATGCCTGTAATGGTAGAAAAAATCTCTGCATTTTAGAACGAACACTGCCAGTTTCAAAGTTGCCCAACACTAAAACATCAATGTTGTGATTAATTAATTATTAAATATAAAAAAACAATTTTATGAGGGAAAGGGAATAAAATAATAGTTAACAGCCATAGAGAAAAATAAAGGTTGTTATTAAAAAGCAACCACAAAGTAGAGGTACTATGAGGCTTCATGGCAAAAACCTTTTTTACCTGTATTATGCAAACTAGAAAACTGTTAAGATTCAAATTCAAATATTCAGTGAAGTGACTGACTTGTATCTGGTCATTAGTAGGCGGGGTGACTCACTTGTATCTGGTCATTAGTAGGCGGGGCTCCTGTTGTAGATTTGGAGGGAAAAGATATCCATTACTAACAGTGATATTTTAAATCTCAAGTGTAGTGCAAAGTTATTAGTATACTGTTTATTATTACAAGTTAATTATTACAAGTTTATTAGTACAAAAACTCTAGTGTAGAATACAAAATTTTAAATAAAGAAAAGCATGACAGAAAGAAAAAAGAAACTTGTACTAAATGGTACAATGAAGCTCACAATTGAATGGACTGGTAAGTATTACTTAACAAGGTAGAGCATTCAAAATAGTTTCATGATTAATTTTATTAGTAGCTTGGAAGCTAAACTTAAAATTTTTAAATATATTTCTTCATAATACCTTGACACATGTTAATTTTTTGCTCACTTTGTTATTAAAAGAGGCCTAACCTAATTAAAAGTGTAAGACAATATTACCAGAATTAACATTTTTAATTTATGAATACAATCAGTCACTTATTATAAATTCAAGTCCCATTTTGAATGTTGTCGTATAACACAATTTCTTGGGACATATATTTTATTTAGGCTATATGCTTAAAACGGTAGTTGCAGCCATTTACTCATGCACGACCTCCCACGTACAGTAAATGGTACATCAGACTGTACTGTACTTACGTGTTTTATAGAGACTTATATGCAGGTTATTTATAAATTGGATAATTCTGAGAGACAGTAATTTAAATTAATCAGAATTTTTTTAAAAAGGTTCCCATTGAAGGAAAATTACGAATAATTAAAAAAAGTAAGCGTGAACAAATTGCCTTCGTATGGTCTCTTCTGTCCAGGGATCCTTCACAATTTTATAAACCGTAACCCGCGAAAGGATCAAATGAAATATTTTCAGGCGTTCTGAAGAATTCTTTTATTTCACAATCTGATTACCCTGATCTAATTGTGCTTTCTATATTTAGCAACTTTTTGTATTTAAAACTAGTAGTACTTGAAACTAGTGTGATGTGAGTGAGTGGGGGAAGTTGGGCGATTCGTGAGAAGTTAATTTGCATCTAACAGTGTGAAGTACCATATGAGTGCAGTGTTAGGACCAATCTAATGGCGCGACCTACCGCATTACTGTATAAATAGTTTGTGTGCTTGATTAATTTTAGATTTTATTTGTGTTTGTGAATGAATAGTAGGCTATGAAGTTTTGTTAAATAGTTTTATTCTAGGATGAGAACATATGTTAGTGGTTGGAAGAACATAAAATGTTACTGTTAAAAGTGAGATAATGAGTCCCGACTTGGACCATAATTCTCACCATCGTGAAGAAGGCACAAACACGGAGCAGTCTGACAACAGTTTTTTCGGGAAGAAGCTACGAACGAAGGCACATCCTCGCAAATTCTTCAGGGCGCTGATACTAAGTTGCCTGGAACTTCTCAGTAGAGGGACCATTAGAAATATTCACAAGTTAGTAAGAGGAAACATTAGTAAAACCCTGCCTGTTAAGAGAAGGTTAACACTTCTGGGTATTGTCCTGTAGCATACATGGTGATAGCCACATGGAGTTTTAGTTCCAAAATAAGAATTTTATTTGGGCAGTTCTGTTGTAAGTGGACGTGTAAAGCGAAGTGTTATTTTTTGAACAAGTGGTTATGGGCTCTGAAGATCCTATATAAGTGTCATGACCATTGCAATTTCAAATAACATTAATAACGGAGAGGGCGAACCTTACGTTCACAAAGTTGAATTAGTTTTTAAATCATTGCAATGTAGGCCTATGTGTCTTATTATTGGAAACATACAGTATAGATTTGATCTATGATTAAATCATGAAATTTACATAAGTATTTTAGGTGTTAATAAAAAATGAAGGGCCTAGCCCTAAATTACTCACGTATAAGAATCTTGCACGTTTTCCACTTGTCTATATTTCTCCATACAAAACATGAGCTTTCGACCTTAAGAGGCAATAAGGCAGTTTGTAAGTCTAGCATTAAGCTACTATGGACATATGTACTGTTTTACCAAAGTCTGTCATGCACTCTGAACGAACCCCTACTGGAAGGCGATAAAAGTGATCTGACTCAAAATTCGTTAAATGTCAAGTAGTAATTTGCGTTTTGAAAAGTATTGCTTCGGAAAAGTACCGATCAGAAATGCTCCTGGCCATTAGTGCGGGCTTCGTGACACCTCTGGTGACACCCCGCACTTCTGGTGGAAGAAAAATACATCCTTCGAGATAGTACCTAAATTCAAGCTCAGATCATATGAGCGTGTGTAAAGGTTAACTTTTCTTGTTTACATAAGCATGTATTTAACTAATTATTTTGCATAATAACACTTAGTGGATGGGGACAGAGTATAATGGTGGCCTAAGTGTAATACCTAAGAACCAATCTGCCTTTACAGACACTAAAATACACCAGATTTAGAGTGTAAGATTATTACCACAGTGCCAGATTATAGTGGGCCTGCTGTTTGTTTATTCCCTCTGGAAATTTACTCAAAGGCAATCATGTTGTCTTTGAAATGGATGTTTTTAATATAGAGCCTATTTGACATTTACCTAGTCTGTGCAAGTAAGAAAATGAAACAGATACTGTTGAAATTTTTCTTATTTAACAAAAACCTGTCACAGTTACATACATACAGAGTGTTCACAATTTTAAGGCCCAGAATTAAAGTAATTATATCAATATTTTTATATTAAATCATTTTGTTTAAGGCAAAACATTTTCTAACTTTCTTCCTGTAATATTATTCATCTTGTATTACCAGACTAAAGTTGTATACAAAATTAAAATAAAATGTCCATATAACTTTTAACAAATGTATATTATAGGCTATAAATTCACAATGTAATATTATCTGGAGGCCACTATTTTTTTGAAGTTTTCCTTACAAGAGACCTAAAAAACTTCATTATTAGAAAAAACCATCTTTATTTAACTTGTTTTATAAATTAGATGTCATTAAGGCAATTGGTTCTTGTTTTCTATCTCCCAAAATAAAGCAATGTCAGCGAGAAGAAGGCTACTCTGGTCCTATGTACTATTTATCAGAGGCTATATAAGTAAGTAATGAAATATGTACATATTATAAATATAAAAAGTTAATGAGCGCTCACATGATCTGAGTTTGAATTAGGTACTATCTCGAAGGATATTTTTTTCTTTCCTAGAAGTACGGGGTGGTGCCGAACCACAGAAGTCCGCACTGATGGAGGGAACTTCGAATCGGTACTTACCATAATAATCTGAAATCGGACTCTTGTGAAAAAAACCTCCCGAGATAGGGCACAGATTCAAGCTCAGATCACGTGAGCACTCGTAAAGGTTATCTTTAATTTTGGTATTACTAGTAACATATTTATGATAACCTATTTATATCGCATAATAACAAGTAGTAGATAGGGACAGAGTGGTAAGAAAAACTTCCAAAAATGGTAGCCTCCAGATAAAACCAAATTACCAAAAATTCTTCAACAAATAGTGGTCTGTGGGTAATACTTTGGTATATATTATTACAAAGTGTATTGTAATAGATATAATAACTATTCATATTTTCTATTTATGATTTCATCTCACTTTTTTAATAAGTAAGAATAAAAGAAGAAATTTTACATAAACAATTTTTTAAGGTGTAATTTTTTTGTTTTCAGTAGATTATTGTGAATTTATATTGTATATTGGTAGAGGTTAATACGTATGTGGATTGCAAAATGAGTGACAATATTTTCAGGAGACATACATACATTGTTAAATATTAAACAAATTACCTTTATATTCAATGTTATAGACAATTATAACCTACAAATATTCAAAAACATTTGTTTGTATTTTCTAGTAGTTTTAAAGTACTTAAATCCAAAAGAAAAAGGAAAGTGTCTCATCATTTATCATGTTGGGCTAAAAGAAGGATTTGAAAAAGAAACAAAGTGGATTTTTCAAACCAAAACTATAAAACAAGAAATGTATGAGGTAATGTTATTTCCATTAGTGAAGCGGTGTGTGGCAACGTAGACGACGTACCATGCTACTATTGGCGGGACCACAACACTGTACAAAACTAATTTTTTATTCGTTACCAATATGCTACTACTCCTGTACTCATTTCCACAAGGCATTGCTTTACCCACTATTTATGCATGCACGAAACACTGCAAAAATATATTTGATTTTTCCAATTTAACTTTGTTCCGTCTCTTTCCTCACTTCTGCTTCCCCCCTCCCCCAAGTTTTTTCACTGTATCCTGTCACCTAGTTCACCTGATAAAAATTGTATATATTTGTAATTCAAGTTGGGGCTCCTATATAACTTAAGTGGGTGTGCAGGTGGTCCTACCTCTCAGCATGATACTATTGAGCTGCATGGGTTTGATGGACCCGTAGAAGAAAAACCATCAACTTCCAAGAAACAGACGAAAACCAACAAAAGCAGTAAGTTCATTTTGTTGTTTTCAGGATTTTGCTTTTCATTGATAAATATATTTCAAGAAAAATTCATTTATCTATTGGTACTTTTTGCTAGAAGTAGTTAAAAAATTACATGTGCTACAAAATTGTGTACACTTTTTTTCTGCAGTTATGAAAAAAGTCTGTACGATTGCAAGAGTTTAATGAATTATGTTATTTTATCACTCAGTAAATATTTGTAATGTTTTTAGTACCAAAATATTCACAGTACAGTACTCATTCTTTTATTGTAGACATACATGCTTTTAGTTATTTGTTTCCGATAATATAAAATTGTATGTACAATAATGCAAAAGAAAGTAAAATATCAATGATTTATCATTAATTTAGTAAGCACATCTGAATAGAGACCACTTTTTCGTTAGGAAAAATTTTGAAGTTAAAGCTGTTAAAGTATTACACGAAATAATTATTTCTATCACTAGTATTTTGATGTAAACATGTAGTAGGGATTAAACAGGAGTAATAAATTTGCACTGTTACACATATTACCATGTTACTTGATCTGTGTTTACAAAATTTAGAAGCTGGAGATAAGCAGCCTCGCTGCGTATTATTGATGCACCTGTGTATACCTACGCAGAGTGTGCGTAACACTTAAGTCTTGACTATTTTGATAGATTTCAAGACTTGTGCTTCATTTGGTTACTTTTCTAAAATAGTTAATGTAGTGTATTATTGTTAACAAGACTCTATTCTACAGATTCGAAGAACAGCCGGAAAGTAGCGGAGACATTGAACAAAAATGAACCACCAAGTGGCAAAAGAAACTTAAGTCGAAAATCGTCTCCAGAAGTTGCAGAGACCAAGAGGTAAGCGTAGTAGGTGAATTTTAGGGTGTTACGTGTATATAAATCAACTATAAATTTATGGTGAACTGTAAACCCCAGTTTTTAAGTGATATTATATGGAAATCAACCTCTTAAAAAGAAGTGTAATGGTTAACTTACATACATACACCAATGGTTTATTAGTAATTAATTTTACTGCAAAGTGAACATTTTCTGTTAAATTGAAAAAAAATGTTGTTGCCTACTATTGAACAAACTCAAAAGTTAATAAATTTCACCTCAATTTATCTTTTGTTATTTTAAATGATTATTTATATAATTACATAGTATCATTGAATTTTCGTATATTATTAAAATTCAAGGCATATCCAGAAGTAAGTGTACTGAGACTTTCATAGCTGGAAAGTTTTGTTTTCGACATGTTGGCTACACTGCCATGTAGCCTGATTCCTCTCCTCCGCATTGAGATTGGTTCGAGTCCAGTGCGGTGAGAACTGTCGATGTGACAATATGTTTCATAAAAATGGCATTCCGATCTCCTGCCAAGTGCAAAATACGCTGTCATCCGTAATCTCATTTGGAAGGGAAAATATCTAGTTGAGTTTTATAATTAGGTAAAAACTGCATATGGTGATAAAGCTATGAGTCATACAAGTGTGTTTAAGTGGTGTAGCAAATTTATAAACAATCGTACATATGCGCATGATTATCAGGGTAGCGGAAGATCTTCAGTTGTGACTGAAATTCTGGAAAAATTGAAAATGCGCTCCGCAACGATCACAGATTGGCTGTAAATGAACTTTCTGTAATATTTCCACAAATCTTCAGATCTCTACTACACAATACCATCACAAATACCCTTGAATATCGGAAAAGGTCAGCTAGGTGTGTCCCAAAACAGTTGACAAGACCAAAACAAATAGAATTGAGAGGAAGTCGGGCAAGAGTTTTAGAGACGTTACAAACTCCATAGAGATAAAATTTTCCACTCAATTGTTTGGAATCATGCAGTTTTTTACTCATTATAAACCTCAACCAGAGTTTTTTCCCTTCCAAACGAGATAACGGATAAAACTGTGTATTATGCATGGATTAAAATCTTTCATGAAATGGATTGTCGCGTGATCAGTTCTCAATGTACTGATGTCAAATCAGTCTCGGTGTGGAGAGGAGGAATCATACTACTGCCGTGTAGTCAACACATCCTTTCCAGCTGTGAGAGCCTCGGTACACTACTTTGTGGATTTGTCTGATATTAATTTTATTTTTCATCTTTGGTATAAACGTTGTCTTTCTGATAAGTAATTAACATTTTAACATTTGAAAGTAAAATTCATTATTTAAGGGAAAATGCAATTATAACAAGGAATAATAATAGGATATATAAAAATTTCATTATGATTTTGGCTTATATTTTTGTATTGATTTTGAATACAGTTCTGATTTTGTTTTACTAATATACTATACCCCTTTTTTAATTTCAAGTATTTGCTCCAACACAATATCTGACGTTATCTAAATTAACAAACATTTACTTATTATAAAAAAAATTTTCGGTTATGTTGGTTACTAAATTTTGTTTATAGTTATATTCGTTTTTGAGAGAACTAGAACTGAGAACTATGTGAACTATAACTGCACTAAGGGGAAGGTGAAATGGAGCTTAACTCAATATTCAAACTGAGAACTGTTTAAAAATCAAAATAAAAACAAAACACGATTTTTTAATAAGTGAAGTGAATTTGAACAATTTAATTATTTGTTCAGTTTTGATTGGTTTTTTGCTTGTTGAGCAAATAGTTTTTTTTCCTTTTAATTTGTTCATTGTGCATGACAACTGTACTAAAATTATAAAATTACCACGACAAGCACTCATGTCATCATAAAGATAAAAACACATTATCAATTTTATAATACAGGCAGAGGAAAAGTGCTCTGCACAAACCTGGAACTCGGTGTAGACTGATGGCCCTCTTGTAGTTGGAGTGGGGTTCTTATCATTCTATTGATCTTTCCTTATCTCCTCTATTGGTATAGACCAATTTAAACTGAACGTTTTCCTTCTTCAATATTAATACAGAGCGTTTCAAAAAGGACTTTACAACTTTGAAAATTCATATAACTTATTAAACAAGGTACAGAGCTGGTTTTGGTGGTATTTTAAAGGAAAAAACTTCAAGTTTTTTTTACCTTAAACTAAAGATGTTCTATGTGGCTTCCGTTGGTTATTCTGCAGACATCCCATCGGTAGTCGATTTCTTCCCAGACTCGCACTAGCATTTCAGGTGTAACTTGCTCAGCAGCAGCGTAAATTCTTGCTCTAAGTTCAGGTAGAGTGGCCGGCAAAGGAGGTACGTACACCATATCTTTTATGAAACCCCAAAAGAAAAATCTAGCGGTGTCAGGTCTGGGGAACGGGGGGGGCCAAGCAATTGGCGCATCATGGCCTGGGAAGCGGTCATTTAGAAAATCCCGGACGTCAGTCAGATAGTGTGTTGGTGCGTCATCTTGCATAAAGAAAACATTTCGTTCTCTGTCATCCTCATCGATCTGTGGTATTAAAAATTGTTGCAACATATCAAAGACACTATACCATTGATGGTTCTCTCTTGGAAAAAAAAGGAGCTGTACACTTTCCTCTTGCTCAACGCACAAAAAACGTTCACTTTAGGGCTATCACGAAAATGTTGTAATGTTTCATGTGGATTTTTGCTGCCCCAAACCCTACAGTTATGTGTGTTTACCTTGCCACTTAAGTGAAGTGGATTCGTCAGAAAAGATTATGTTGTCCAAGAAATGTTCATCATCATCCACTCGATTTAACATATCCACACAGAAGTTCCTACGGGCAATCTTATCAGTGCCTTTAATTGCTTGTAAAAGCGAATATCGGTATGGTTTCAAGTGCAAACGTTTTCTTAACACACGCCAAACCGTCGTATATGGTACTTGCAGCTCACGAGATGCATGCCGGGTCGATTTCGTAAGGCTATTTACAAAACATTGTCTCACTTGCTCAACGACTTCGTCAGATGTGCTTAGACGACCTGAGGATTTTTTATGTTTCACTGAGCACCTTGTTTCTACAAAACAACTATGCCACTCATAAATTGTAGGCCTACCAGGAGGATCATTAGCGTACTCGGTACGAAAATTACACTGAACTGTTGTCGCAGACTTCGATTCTTCAAACCAAAACATACAACTAGCACGCTCCGGTCCAGTGAAGGCAGCCATGTTTAACGTAACTGTCACTGGCGCTTGTGCGGCGCGATTAGGCACTAGCGGACTACACAAGTCAAAACTTGAACTGTTTTCCTTTAAAACAACACCAAAACCAGCTCTGTACCTTGTTTAATAAAATTTATATGAATTTTCAAAGTTGTAAAGTCCTTTTTGAAACGCCCTGTATATAACTTTACTACATCAACATTCATTCTACTTCTCATTGCACCATGTCATTGATTGATCGATATTACATCGTGTCCACTTGACACCTTCATACTTACCGTATTCTTGCTGTAATCAGACTCAGTTCTGTTGTCGAAGTCTGATATGTGATATACCACCTATACTAAGATAGTAATGAATCTTGCCAACCTGTTTATTGATTGTTACAGTGTTTCAAATAGTTCCTGTACAACCCCAACAATGTACATTTCCAATTTTTACTATTTCAATTTAAAATGACTGTAGTTCTACACACGTAGAGTTGATAAACAGAAAATTAGGATTAAAAGACGTGTAGTGCTAGTAGAATATCACTAAGAATGAAGAATTTAAACCAGAGTATATCTAAAAAATACTATTTACACACAAAAAAAACCATTTTAAGTATTTACGAGTTATCTTATGGTTAACCCATTGCGGATCGTATTGTTTTGGCGCGCGGGCACGAATTATTACGGTCAGCGGCCGAACGAACAACAATGGTGCGCCACATCATATCGCTCGCTATTGTATACTCACTTCATGTCTACGTTGGACTGGATTCCGGTTTATAAAAATATCTCCATCTATATTCTTAAAAACAAAATAATTAAATACAATATATTGTTTATGAACTATTGTAATATATATCTCTAATAAATATCGATCAAGTCAAGACGATCGTAAGTTTTCCATTTCGATCAGCTCACATTATGACACGCAAATTATACCATAAAATGTAACACTAGTTACTATTATAATAACAGCTGAGGAAAACAACCAATCAGAAGCACTAAAAATCAGAGGGTAAACTCGTATGAATGATTTTTCAACTTCGGCATACAACTGCAATCTGTAGGATTTTTACAAAACTTTTGAAAACTCTGAACGTAGACCGTTGTTAACACTCTTAGTTGACAAGTAAAGATCATCGCTCAATCTGTCACACAATATAATAAAACTATTTGGAGGGAAACTTAAAAGCAGACCGCTTTTGCGACCTGAGCTCATCATCGTTAGGCCCGGCCGCTCCAATGGGTTAATCCAGAAGCTCTGGTACAAAATTGTAGTGTACTTTCATAAAAAGTAACATTAACAATATGCATGTAGACTTTATTGCTGTTTTCGACAATGTCGAACCTAACAAATTAATTATAACTGTTTTGTAGAAATTGCTGTATTCTGTTTAGTATTTAACAGAAATAAGTTCTCTCTACAGTTAATGAGTAATTAAGATGTATCTCAATTTAATACAGAAATTACCAAATCAAGTATTCAACTCAGTGGTTAGTGCTTAATGTTAGTATGGTCAACTACTATATCCATTTGTTTTTAAATGTTTAGATCCTCTTCTTCACCCATCGCAGACACACCAGCTGAGTCGGTAAGTCAAGATGACACACAAGGCGAGACAACTACCGAGAAAAGTTCAAGTGAGCCTGATTGTATCTTCAATTTTGAAGATTTCTTAAATTTTGACTCTTTTCCTCCCCTTCTCTCGGTGAGTACATGAACGGTCCAGTTTTATAGAGCATAACTAGTTATACGTCTCTTTCCTTCTGTACTCTGTTCCTCTTTTCTACCGTATGTCCACTTTGTTCTCGTTTTATATTTCCGTTGATGTTTTTTCACAGAGTAAGAAAGTATTGTGGTTTTGTAAATAATTTGACTTAAAGTTTGCATGTTTATGTAGTTTTAAAATGGTCAACATAATACAGTGTTTTTTACCGGAAAACTGAGAATTTAAAAGAAGGTTTTCAGTGACCATCCTGGTGTAGCATTGAAACTGGGCTGATTTCAGGGGCGGAAAGAAGTTTTTTGGGGAGGTTTACAAGTATTTGGTGCTACCTTTTGTTATTGAATGCATCAACGCGTAGACACTCAGTATTAGATTAAATATTTAGTCAATAATCAGGTAATTATTACAGATGGCCAATGGTTGTGCGGACGAAAGAGGGAGTGGGTCAAGGTTCAGCCAATTCTTCCGGCGCGATAGTCCGTCGCCTCCGCAAAACACACAAGATAGCCAACATTCTTCAGCCCACGATGAGATGTTTAATTCAATGATTAACGGTTTGTCTAACAATTATATACTACTTAGGCTAGATTTAGCTAGTTACTAAAGACATTTGATTAATCGAATTAATTTTTTTTAATGTTAGTAGCGCTTGTGAAAACATTTGAAGAGATAAAGAAAATAACAGTATCAGTCCATTTTTTTGGTTTTGGTTTACTAGATTAATACTGTAATATAAGTAGTATTCTAGAAAAATTACATTTGGAATAATTGAGCTCAGTCCAAACATAAAAATTTAAAGTGATATAAAAAGAACACAAATGGTTCAGTAAATTTAGTTTCTAGTGTGTTTTATTCTTCATTAATTGATTTCTCAGAAACAAATTTTAAAATGGACACAAATGGCTCAGTAAATTTAGTTTCTAGTGTGTTTTATTCTTCATTAATTGATTTCTCAGAAACAAATTTTAAAATGGACTGAAACTGTGTTCTTCTTGGTCTCTCCTTTGTTAGACCATTAACATTCATAAAATTACTAAAGCTAGAAAACAAATTTTATAAAAATAAATATTTGAAGTTTCTTCACCATGAGTGTCTTCAGGGCTGACATGATATGTGGAGTTTCTCAGGTGCCTCACAGTTTGTTTATGTTGTGTAGATGATGGATAGTTTACACCATGAAAACTCTCCTGCACATTTGACCATGATAGTGCGTGAGTTTCCGGTCACAAACTAACTCTACACTAGACTGTCCACCTTACTAACTAAATCCTTTGACTTTATTGGTTGCCGAAATGTGAAACCGTTATGCAGGTCTATATGCGTTCTGGGATGTTGTGGAAGCCATTAAATTCGAAACTACAAAACAGTGTAAATTATAACTCCAGGAGGCTCCCAAGGAATTTTTTAAACCATATGAAAGAGTGGGAGTAATGTGCAGCTTCGGATGGAATATTTTGAAAATGACATAATTTATCTATATATATAAAAATGAAACTGTTCGTGTGTAACAGCATCACTCACAAACGGCTGGACGGATTCGCCTAATTTTTTTTTTAAATTTGTTCGTCTTGATCTGTAGAAGGTTATAGGATACTTTTTATCCCTTTCCCGATTCAGGATTCCGCCCCACTGGTTACAGAAATACCCGTAAGAAATGCATTGCAGCAAACATATGTTATTAAGTGAAAGAGTCTTTTCAAATTTTTTAATCAGCTGTTCTTTGTAAACATATATAATGCGACAAAAAATTGTTGTTATTTTTGACAGTAACTAAGTAAACATAAATATTTTTGACGTTTCTATGTAAACAAACATTTTTTGACATTTACAACGTGTCACAAATGTCAAATTTTTGATAAACGTGATTTGATATTTTTTTTTACAATTTCCAAGAACAGTGTTATTTTCCATCAGTAAAAGGTTTTAAAAAAATAGGCAAGTATTTTTGTTTTCTCATGTAAATATTCTTTGAAGAATGTTTTTCTCAACATTTTTTTTTACAGAATTCCTTTGAGCAGTTTTTTGACGAATTTTATTGGAAATTTTTAGTGGCTCTTAAAATCAGGATTAAAAGGCGTGAAATAAATGCCCATTTGTGAATAAATTAATTGGAAAAACGTATAATAAAATTAGTATTTCTTTTCGATGCTTGATTGATGTAGCCCTCTCTACTGCCACGCGAGCGGAGCCGCGGGTTTAGGCTAGTTTCCTATAAATTTGGGTGACTTGGGTTTTCATGGTATCAGATTGTTTTCATGTTATCTTCTTTTGTCATATAAATTAAGTATGTGTATAGAGATGTATTTAGAAATTAAAAAATAAAGTCCTTTCATTCATACATGACTAAATTTTTTTTTATTGATGCAGAAATTACTAGTGGAAATATTACAATACCTCCAGATGGTGAAGCATATTTTGCACCCATATCACCAGCTGCGCCCAGTCTGAAGGAGGACCCGAACAAAGGACCATCAGCCAGCCTTCTTGAAATGCTTCAGAGAGGCAATCAGGGTTTTCAAGGTCGAAAGATCACAAAGAAACCGTCGCTGAAAGACCTCGGTAAGTTGTGAAGACAGACCCACAGGCAAGCTGTGTCCTTATACACTGTATCTTCGGATACCAGTGTATATATTAACATAGAAAAAATCTGCATAAAAAAACTAGTTTCCTTTTATTTGAATTGTTCTGTGCTCAGTATAGTACATGGCATTACAGATCATATTAAGGTAAAACCAGTGTGGTGTAGCAACTACTGTTTCAGAGTTTAGGGGAGAACATAAAAATAACATATTTATATTTATTTTTTACCAGTGCCATGAGTTTTATTTAGTTTGAGTCTTTTTGGGTAATGTGCAGTTTGAAAAAGTATCAGTTATTTTTAATGTAATATTTGAGATATTTTTGAGATAGAGATAAAATTTGGTCTATTTTCCTTTATTTGTAAGAGAACTCTTTTAATTGTTCTGGTTAATGCTACCTAACCTTAAATATGTATTCCATGAAGACAAAGTATACATTTTAGATTAAAAATATGTTTATGTAAGTTATTGTTTTATTGTACCTATATAATTTATTGCATGAAAATACTGTTCATGTGTATGTAGTATATTTCTTGTTGCGGGAAAAAACCTTTAAATATTGGTGAATAATTCAAAACCAAAAACATGTGAAATGTTACTTCGTGAAATTTCTTGTAGAAAGTATATGAGATTTAACAGTATGATAATTGTCCAACTGGCTTTATTTCGAAATTAAACTACTATAACACAAAACACTATATAAACAGTTTTACATTACATCTCACACTAAACATTAAAACTATGTATTCCCACATGGATATGGACAGGATTCCACGGCATGGACATGTGGGTGGATAGCTGGATAACAAATAACAGAGAATCTTAGATTTTCAAGTTGCTATTTGTTTTCTAACTAGAAAGAGGTTGTGACACACCCTAAACAGGTCCATTATATTAGGAGTAAAACTGTGGCATGTAGTACAATAGTGGACACAGCTTTGAACCTAAAAGAAAAATGTGAATTATTATGATACATTACCATACAACGACCCCAGTTGAGCTGCAACACAATTGGATTGCCTTTGTTTCGTGAAGAGAGTAATTGCGCAACTAAATGAAATGTGTATTTTTTTTATTTACGTTTGTGATTTGTAATTTTTCAGAAGCTTGTGGAAAAATCCACAGTGTAGAGGAGTTGGAAGCTCGGCTCCGCCAAGAACAAGGTATTGGAAAACCAGCAGAGTACATCAACCGCCCTAGCAACAAGGAGGAGGACCTTGCAGTTTTTAGAAAGCTGGTCAGTAAGGAATACGCAAATATAACTGAAATATTGAAAAGATAGACATTAAATCAGATAAATTTTAATATTTTTCAGTAGTTTTAGCAGTTTTAGAGCTCCTTAATTTACTAATATGTTTATTTAATATCAGTTGGACCTTTTTCCTATCAACTGCATTTTTCAAAACACTTATCATATATATATATATATATATATATATATATATATATATATATATATATATATATTTTATATATAGATATCCTAATTTTGATCAGGATTTCTGTGGTAACTGATTCAATCGCAGCTCTTGATTCGTTGCTTTAAGTGTCCAATATACGAACGGTGTCACAATGCACATTTCCAGACAAGTGAAAGGTAGCTTCAACATTTAAAACAATTTGGTTTATAAACTGTTGATCCAGTCCATTTAATACAGGATAACAACAGTAAAGTCAACCTCTTTATTATCATCTGGCTTCAAAGGATGTATTAGTTGAGGTTTTAAACCATTAAATTTAAGTAATTTCTTCAAAACTCTGTGAACTGTATACTTAGGGACATTTAACTCACATCCTCGTTGCCGCTTAGACTTTTTTGGACTTCTTACAAAACGGTTTTGAATGTTTTCAACGGTTTGATCTCCTGTTTATAGCCTACCTGTCCGCATTTTGTCCAATAAACAGTCTGTTTCCTTAAACATCTTATTCCATCAATAAATACTGCGTCAGTCAGAGAGATTTTCATGAAACGTTTGACACTGGACTGAAATCACAGTGTAAAACTTTGCTAACCACAGAATATATTGAACTTTTCTTTACAAAGTTGCCATTGTGGCTGTTTTTTGTAAAAACATTAGCCACAGATGAGAACAGTGGGTATCAGCTAAACCAATGCGTTAATTGCAGAACCAAAAACTTCAATAGTCAATAAATATGTTGATAAAATACTGTTACATGGTTTTCTCAAAGGATTGCTCAAACATTTCGCTTTATCTTGTATAACCAATTATACACAAAAATAACATGTTGTAATATTGTATGTAGTTAATGATTATTGTTATGTTAATTTTAGATGATGAGTAAGCAGCTTCAGAATATCCAGGAATCAAAGACTTCATCGCATTCAAGTAAGTGTATTCAAACAATTAGTACAAATATTTTTTTATAATTTGTGAATATCAACGGGAAGCAAATTTTTAACTCCGCGGGAATGAATCTATTATTTTATATATATATATATATATATATATATATATATATATATATATATATTTAGTTTGGAGTTGGAATTGGTAGTTAAAACTCCGGTATTGGTGGGTTTTAAAATAAACATTTTATGTTTCTTCTTATTTAAACCTTTGCCTTAAACTGATTGGTGATGAACTTCCAACTATATCGGTGGTTTACTGTGAATATCTGATATGTTGGAAAACACAATAGACAGTTTACATTTATTTTTGATCAAGTTTTTGTGAAAACTGTTGGTGGGTAACAAAATTAAAAAAATAAGTTTTGTAAATAATATTGTTCTTGAAGTTTATGATTGTACATCTCCATGTGTCAATGCATGGGTAAAAGCTAAGACTATTTTGTAAAATATGAAATAAAAGTAAAAGGTTAAAGGATGACACGTTTATTATAGTATAGGTATTTCCTTAAATCCCTCTGCAATTAAAAAGGGACCCCTAAATAAAATTTCTAAAAACACATGAGTAATTATTACTACGGTTAATATACTTATGCTTTAAATTGTTTGCAAGACAAACCTGTATGTTACTTGTTTGAGAAATGGCCCATTCTCCTAGTACAACTATTATAAATGTAACATTGTGTCACCCAGAATTACGTTTTCAGTACATGTCAACAAACTAACCTAATACATGTTTTAAACTTACCCCATTAAAAAATATTTTTAAAGATAAAATAGGGCAGTGAGTAAATTTTTAACAACAAGCATGTAAAATGTTTAGCGTGATCGAGAGAAGATTCAGATTTCAGTGCCCAACATTTTAATGTGGAATATCTGTGTGTACAGTGGGTGAACTGAATTTTATTGTTATAATATTGAATGCATATGTCTACTATGGATTTTAAACTTGTTGATCTTAATTTAAGAAATATTTCTAGCTGTTAGACGGAAAGAACATAACCCGATTTTCGATTTAAATGTCCTGAAATGATGACTGGTTTTGACTAGATATTGGTGGTGGTTTCCAAGGTCACCAGCAACAGCACAGCTCTGGTCAGCAACCTCCGATGCCCATCCCTCATGACTTGGTTTTGAAACTGCTGCAGGTCCAACAGGTAGTTTTCAATCTCTTTATTTAAAATTATTCTCAATATTTTAAAACATTAACTTATTGTATCTGAAATATTATGAATCAGCAGGTTTGGCGTGTGTTTTAGTTGTTAATAAAATGTACCATATTGAAAAAAACGGCCTGTAAAATTCGTTTAGCACCTCTTAAGACACATTTAACACCATGTATAACCAACAACTGTATAACTTTTGTAAATTGTATTTAGTTGTGTCTGCAACACAAGTTTAGATATGTGAAATCAATTGTCAAATGTAGACACAACTGATTTCTTATTAAAATCCTTTGAAATTAATCACAAAGAAATCTATAGTGAACACTTCAATTGTAAAATATTAGTTTTTCTACGTTTATAATAGTAGGTATTGGTAAACATATTTTATGTAAAATATACGGAAAAGGAGATGAGAGGAGAATTGATTAAAACCACCGCTGTGTATTAAACCGCTTGCTGTTATGTTTGTTAGCAACAGCAGCAACAACAACAGCAGCAGCAGCAGCAGCAACGTCAGCAGGAGGCGTTTGCTAAGCTGATGGTTCCTCAGACACATCTCGCTCCGTCGTCTCAGTTTACTGTTCCTCCGCCTCTTTCACCTGACCTGCAAATGCACATCAACAGTCCCCAGTCCTCGAAAGATGTGTTGCAACGTCCAGAAGCTCAAACTATCCTAAGAAGTAAGTATGCTTTGTAAAATTAATACAATAAATTGAAGGAGTTAAATTGTTAACTCTTTCACTGCCAGATGCCTATATATATAGGCTTTGGACCAAATTGTATTGACCGCTAAGAACCTATATATAGCCAAGCGGCGGGTGTCCGTAAGATGCCAAGAGCCTATATAAGTTCATGGCTATTTTGCTTATTATAAAGTTATTTTCTATTAAATTTTGATGAACCTCATGCCTCGTATACGGGATGAATTGCGCTGTTATAATATAACAAATTTATTTCGTCTGTTTCATTTTTTAACAAAGTATTCAAATTCTGAAAACTCACGATATTCATAAGGCAGTGGCCAACACATCGTGAAAGCTGGTCTGTCTTACACGGTGTGTAATTTTTTTCCACTGTTAGTTTTGGTTTGGTTATGACTAAGTAATAATATAGCTTAGTAGCATAAAATTACTTCAAATTATGTTTGTGGAATTCAAATTTGAAAAATACATTTGTTATGAATTCTTTGTTTGCTTTATTAAGTTTAATGAAATTATTTTACTTTTTTATGCTTCTCAATGTTGCCACTCATCACGAAAAAAATTGGTACCGAAAACATTGCTCTACGATAAAAAAAATAAGAGAATGGTTTGTATGTAAAGGTACAAAAATAGCAAAAACTGCTTTACAAAAAATGTGTTCTATGGCACTGGAATGGCTAACACGTATAAATCATACCAATGTTGACCAACGTAGTGGTATTAGCACTGAACAGGCTAATTTTAATTGGTTCTAAATATGTTTCATCAGTGCTATTTGTAAAATTTACATCCAAAAGTCAGATTAAAACCGTACATAATATTTTTGGTAAAAGAAACTGAAATTGTTCACTAACAAATAATAATATTGTTTACAGCACTTTATTTCCGATGTTTAAATTTAGTGGTTTAATACTAATGTTGTAAACAAGAGTAAGCCTATTAATTTACAAAGTTGTAGCAGGAATTACCTTTTTTGTTCATTTCCTGTACGAACTAACACAATTTATAATTACAATTTTAATCGTTAACCCATTGCGGATCACTGACGAGCTCAGGTCGCAAAAGCGGTCTGCTTTTTAAATTTCCCTCCAAATAGTTATGTTAATGTCTGACAGATCGGGCGATCGTCTCCACTTGTCTACTAAGAGTGTTTATAACGGTCTACGTTTAGTTTTCAAAAGTTTTATAAATATCCTACAGATTGTAGTTGAATGTCGAAGTTGAAAAATCATTCATATGAGTTTACTCTCTGATTTTTTAGCGCTTCTGATTGGGTGTTTTCCTCAGTTGTTATTATAATACTTTTGAGGTTAGTGACACAACTAAACGACGCAGACGTACATGTTGGTGGGTTTAGTCTAGACAATGGCCCGGATGTTGCAATCGATTCGCCCGAGCCACTTTATTTAGACTATGATTCAGACATCATCCCTGCCACGCCGTAACCTTGCTCGCGTGTTATCGTTCCTATATCACGGATACCCCAGCAGGCCCATGTTCCATCTGAACGAATACCTTCGCAGCTGAATTTTCTAGTATACAATAGCGAACGATACGATGTGGCGCACCATTGCTGTTCGTGCGGCCGCTGCCCGTGAATTAATTCCCGCCCGCTGGTGCCCGCACGCCAAAACAATACGATCCGCAATGGGTTAAGAAAAGATGCTTCTTTCTATTAATTTTTAGTTGAGCTGCACTACTTGTACTCCTGTCTTTAATAACAGAATAATTATTAGTGCTGTAATTGTAAGATTGGATTCTAGATGTTAAATGTACATTTTATACTGATGTACCCTCTTTTCAAAAGCAAGGGAACTTGAGGTTTAAGAAATTAAATCAGAAGGAAGCTCACACTTAATTACCACATTTTGAGAAATATTCCAGTTCAATTGCCCATAACTATGGTTGTAAACTTTGATTCAATATAACCTATTAAACTATTTTGAACTGTAGTGGCACGTCTGGTACATCTACACAAGGTCACTCAGTATAAATCAGCAGTAAAAGTTTAAGCTACCTATATATGAGCATGTGTGTTTAGGTTTGAAGAGGGGAGAAATTACAATTCTCCATCTGGTGGATCAGCTCAAGAGGAATACAAACTTGCAGCCTTTACACCGGGAAATCATTGCCAGTATTATCAAGCTTCATGGAGTCCAGTCTAGTAAGTCGGTTCATTTAAATCTCTAAATAAAAAGTAAAAATCAAAACAGTTTATTGTAAGTAATTAACTACATAGTGACAGAGGTTCAACATAAGGAAGTAATAACAATTACATGTGTGTGCTACACAACTTGAGTAACTATTGATATATTGATATTGAGTAACTCGAGCTCGGTCCTTCATTTGCTCCTAGACAATCAAATATTGAAACTGGCCTTTCTCGTTGCTCTTGAGACCTGGGAACAGTACTAATATTGAGTAACTCGAACTAGGTCCTTCATTTGTTCCTAGACAATCAAATATTGAAACTGGCCTTTCTCGTTGCTCTTGAGACCTGGGAACAGTACTAATATTGAGTAACACGAACTAGGTCCTTCATTTGTTCCTAGACAATCAAATATTGAAACTGGCCTTTCTCGTTGCTCTTGAGACCTGGGAACAGTACTGATATTGAGTAACTCGTGCTCGGTCCTTCATTTGTTCCTAGACAATCAAATATTGAAACTGGCCTTTCTCGTTGCTCTTGAGACCTGGGAACAGTACTGATATTGAGTAACTCGAGCTCGGTCCTTCATTTGTTCCTAGACAATCAAATATTGAAACTGGCCTTTCTCGTTGCTCTTGAGACCTGGGAACAGTACTGATATTAAGTAACTCGAGCTCGGTCCTTCATTTGTTCCTAGACAATCAAATATTGAAACTGGCCTTTCTCGTTGCTCTTGAGACCTGGGAACAGTACTGATATTAAGTAACTCGAGCTCGGTCCTTCATTTGTTCCTAGACAATCAAATATTGAAACTGGCCTTTCTCGTTGCTCTTGAGACCTGGGAACAGTACTGATATTAAGTAACTCGAACGCGGTCATTCCATTTTTTGTTCATACACAATCAAACATTGACTGGGAACAATAATGACACTGAGTGAACAGAATGTAAAGTTTTCGGAAATGTAAAATTACATGAATTACACTACCTTAATGTGTTAATCTTGATCGGCAAATAAGATAAAACCTACTATGAAACAAAAATATTAAAAATGGAAGAAATAAAATAGCAATAATATACATTTTTTGACAGATTTTCCGGAACGTGACAACAAGGCAACCTCAATATTGGCGTAGTTCGCTGGAATCAGAAGTTCTCATACAGATTCAAAGCCTACAACATTGTCTAAATTAGGCAATAGTTTAGATGAATAATAGTTATGCTCTTGTTTTTCTCTTTTTAAGCGGTTAGGAAGTGCGTTGCACGTATTTTAAGATGATTACAAGTAAATGTGCCCATTACCATCCAATTGAGTTTAGAACCTCCTGGAAAAATTGGTTTGCCTACTCCAATCATGACTGCCTAACCTCAAAAACATATTTCCGTTTCAAAATACATACACATATTATAACCGGTTATGTTTAAATTATTTTATAGAGTTTTTGTTCTAGGGAAGTATTGAATAGGTTAAACTCATATAATAAGGGAAAATAATTTACAGACGTGTTAAAAAGCAACGTTTATTAAAAAAATATAATTTGAAATTTACGGCTAAAACTGACTAGAGAAGTGGTTGTTGATCAGGGATAGTCGCAGGGTGTCTTAGGACCATGTGATTCAACAAATGGTTCTTCCGCTTCGCCCTGTAGGGACAGTGGCGACAAGGGTACTGAGGATCGTTCCCACACTCGAGCTTCTTGAGGGAGAGTCCGGCGTCTTTTAATTCTGTCCGTCCTCATGGGCCACTGGCCTTTGGAGGATCTATCAAACGGAATAAGGGGAGTTGGCCGCCAACTCGGTCAAGTGCTCAGATATTGATATCATTGAGCTTGAATGGGTCTCATTGACTAGTTTGTTTAATGAGATATACATCGGGTCTCTCCTAAACTTGGCTCTATAAATATGGTTATATTTTGATGTGACCAGAGAAGAAAATACCAGGTTTACAGAAATATTTTGGTACTGAGTGCAACCAATAGTTCATATGATTATAAAACCTGCAAGGTTTATCATATTATAATATTTTACATTTTTTTGCATTAATTTACAATATAGTTTGGATAACACCAATAAGTAATTGCCTCTGTTATACCGTGAGGAAAAAACCATGGAATGAGGTAAAGCCATTTGAAAAACACCTGAAAGGTCTATAGAAGCTGTACGTTATACGTAAAAACAGTACTACCTAATTCAATGTTGGCTTGAGGCCAAAATATTTGAAGAATTTAATTGAGTTAGCTAAGATTTTATGCAGCATTAACCTGAAAGACTTAAATATAAATTTTTGTTCTAACTGGTAATATTTCTTTATACAACTCTCAAGATAATATGTTTTTCTCATCATACTTAATAAAATGTTTAAAGATTATTTAATTAAATGGATGGTTTGAAAGTAAACAAGAATTGTATGGACATTTGCCATAGTTAACTGTGACAACAATAACTAAAACAGTTATTGTTTGTAAGTGTTTCAATGTGTTTCAAACAGTAAATGTTTCAATAACTTTTGTGTACTTAACAGCAGGATGTTCTTAACATTCATTTTATACTTTCATACTTATGTCAAATTTAAAACAATACAAAGTAAAATAAAACACAAGGAAATTGAAAGCATAATAAGGATAGTAAAAATAATTTGTACTTGGTCCACTATATTGCTTCAATATAGCCCTTATATAGCAATGAGCATATCTACTTACAGTTTTCAATCTTAACAGATGGTTTGCTTATATCTCCACAAAATTAGAGCAACAATGTACCACTTTATTAGTTATATAAAATTGTAAAAAAAAATTATCTGTACAAACTTTCTACCACACACTAGGTTTTATATCAAAATGTGTTGGAAAAACGTGTTTCTAATGGGTGGCGCAAAAAGGATGGTCGGATTTGAACTGCGTAGTACCAGTGGAAGGTGAGGAGGGGGGACCACTGCCGGCCGTCTGCAAGTCGGCCATTACACCCAGTTTGCCACGAGATGGCGCAGTGGACGGTTGAGCATCGTGTTTTTGCTGTGGAACAGTTTTTCAGAAATAATGAATCTTTTATTACTGTGCAACGATTGTTTCGACAACGTTTTGGTGTAGCGCGTGATGAACCCATTCCAGATCGCAGATCCATATCACGTTGGGTGACTGCATTCTGGACAACAGGGTCTGTCATGAGTGGTAAATCTACTGGGCGTCCACGTACGGCAGTTACTCCACAGAACATTGAGAATGTTAGAGCGTCAGTGCTTCACAGTCCGCGTCGTTCCACCAGGCGTCGTGCTCAAACTTTAGGCCTCAGCCGTCGTTCGTTGCAGCGCATTTTAAGTTGCATCACCAAGGAAGGACACCATCTTCCGGAAGTTATTCTCCGTACATGAATTTTGGAGGTTATTTCTTGTAATTGGGTGCCTGGGAGCATTTAGTTACGTAATTGAATAAAATTAATTTGTAAAACTGATGGAGTTATAGTTATTTAAAATGTGACCATTCAAACTGGGTGTAATGGCCGACTTGCAGATGGCCGGCAGTGGTCCCCCCTCCTCACCTTCCACTGGTACTACGCAGTTCAAATCCGACCATCCTTTTTGTGCCACCCAGTATAACATCAATTTTCATCCCCAGTTTATAAAGCTTGATGTATTTTTAAAATTTTCAGCATGCATTTTCGCAATAAAACCCATGCAGAAATTATTTTGTGCAAATTTACTCCTCCACACATTTATATCAAAATGTTTCTATTGAAAAGAAATTTTGTCCTGAGTCCAAAAAGCTGAACACGTTTTCTGTCTTCGGCATGCCCTTTTTGTCATAAAACCATAAAATAATTGTTTGGTGCAAATTTAATATTACACGCTAAGTTTTATATTGCTCTAAGCCTAAAACTTGACGTATTGTATTGATTGTGTGCAGATATGACTCAACGTGAACCGTCACCCTCTGGTCTGGTTCCTCCTTCCACAGCTGAGCAGATGCTGCATCAGATGATGCACAGTCAGCAAACACAGCACCAGCAACAACAGCTTAGAATTCCTTCACCCCATGCCAATGGTATGTATCCACTTCACTCTCAGTCATAGCTTCCTCAACTCATCTACTTGTAAAATATCTTGTGAAACATATTGGTTATTGGGTTAGTTTTTCCACAATATTTAAAACTATGTTTTTTCTATATGTTCAGATTTTACTCAGAATAATAATCTCATTGTCTGTGAAAGGTTCGAACAAAAGACAGTAATATTATTATTAATTATTTTCGAAGGTTTATTCTTCATCAAATTTATGCAGTAAGTTCGGTAGTCATAAATATCTGTGTATTTTTAAATTGTAATCTTTCAACATTCACGTCAATTTTGGTGATGAATCAAATCCAAAAATATTTATATTCTAGAAAGAAATATTTTTATGGAGGTGTGATAAGGTCAGGTCTTTCATAGTGTTTTTGCAAAGATTTGTTTAAAAATTTAGTCTCCTTATTACTCAAGTATAATTTTATTTATAAGGGAGAAATTGAAAATAAAATTTTTCCAAACTAAAACATTTTTATTTTGAACATTCATTATTTAGTTTGTTTATAATCTAAAATATAATATATGATAAATTAATAAATATAAATTAATCTCAAATTAATAGGAATCCGAATTTATTTATTTATTTCAACGGGAAAAAAAACCAAATACATCAAAAAAATTATACAATGAAAAATTTACAAGTGGTAGCTAACATACATTAACTGATGAATGACTAGGAGTTACGTATCACTTACAAACAAGCACGTAATTAATTGATATCAAAACAAACATCAGCAAGTTACCAGTCAACAACAAAGAAAAATAAATATTTAGAAGAAAAAAAGACAGAATTAATATCTATGAAAGGATAACAATTTATATAAATATCTGAAAAGTTAGAAAACGAATAATAAATACATTTCCAAAGAATCAAAGCAGTGCACACACACACACACACACACACACACACACACACACACACACACATATATATATATATATATATATATATATATATATAGATAATAATAACAATAATAATATTTATAACAAATGTCGCTAATAATATATAATTAAAACCAGAATCAATAACCATAAATGATGCTTGCAATTTCTCCGAATTGTTGGTTTTGAGGGTTATCCTCCCTCTTGTGTTCTGTCCAGTTACTGAGCTTATAATTATTGTTGTTTCATTATATCACGGAAACAATAAAATATTCATTTTATTGTTTTGTTGGAACGGAGAGTGAAAGTGAAGATCATATTAGTAACAGCTGATACCATTCCAGCTGATATTATTTGTAGGCTCCTACTGTGAAAACAATAAAGTACCAAACATAATTAAGAGGATCCGAGCACATTCTAGTGGATAAAGCACGAAATAAAGAGTAATTGCTAAACTGGGAACTGAGGATGTGTAGTGCACATTTTTCGGCGTTTGGGGCAATGAACGGTGAAACATGTAGCCTGCGTCTCTTGCTCGCAATGGGCTAAAGAGTGAAACAGAAAGTGACAGAAATCTTTCAACTTTTTATACAATTATAAGCTGACAATACTGTGTATTGATGGGATCCATAGTTTTCAGGAATGCCGCCAACCTGACAAAGTTTACACGCAAAGTAAAAACACTGCGTTAGTTTGTTATTTTGGGCAAAATGCCTATTGTTTACTGGTGATTAAAAAAAATCTCTGCGAAGTATGTGGACTGTACTATTTACTGTAAATTCTACCCTGGTCTACCAACCCCTATGTTGTATTTCTATCCTTTTTCAGATGCATGCTTTAACAACTTATATCTGCCTGCTACTCTCAATAATCAATCTTTTATATTGCCTTACAATGTTTTCCTATAACTTTCGAGAATAACCGTTCCAAAACGAGATGAAGGTTCAACCGGAGTTTAATTTAATGTCTGCTTGCCGGAGTAAAATTATATGATTAAATGATGATGAGTAAATAGCATCCTGTAATAGGGTAGTATTGGAGAACAAACTGGTTGACACAAATTGAAAGTTAATATGGTAAACGCTCTTACATAGGTTACTGGTAACATGGTAATGAACACTTAAAATACAATAAGTGCCAATATTTTGCCATTTTTGCATTGCCTGAGACTTATGGGAAATGTAAGTTGGAGGGTTGGAATAAATTTGCTTTAAAATCCTATTGGATTTGTTTTTAATTTTCAAAATTAAATTATTTTACTAAATTAATTCTAGTGCTGATTTTACATATCCCACTTATAACCATTTGTATATCTATTTGGTAAACATTAATTAATTTTCAAGTGGTTTATACAATTTAAAAAAACATATTTTGAAAATTTATATATATACAATTTGAAAAAATGTATTTGAAATTTAGTTTTCGGATAAATATCTAAAGTTAATTTAACCATAAAATAAGTACATGGGTATTGGGTAAATATTGGGCACTTTACAAAATACTACTTTTGGTACAATTGGAAGAAAGGCAAAATGTGTGGCTATCAAACTGAAGATGAATTAACCCTTCTTTTTTTATTATATATTATTGATTGGTAGGAAGCATACAAATTTAAGCATTTAAAAAACTTGAATGTTGCTCTCTATTGAGCTTCATAACCTAATTAAACATTTATAATATGAATGGGAAAGCCTGCCATTTGCAATTATTTGATTTGAATAGTCTATATTGTGAAATTACTGGAAAAAACTGCTTCTTTTCACTAATTAATACCAGCAGCTGCTAAAGTGAAACGTTTAATTCAAAGGAAATGTTATATAAACACGTAAAGGGCATATTAAATAAAATCTTGCCAGATTTGTTTCCGATAAATTTAAGTTTTTAAAGGATTCCATTACTTTTTCCTACTATTATTTTTGTTATTTATTAGTTTATCTGTATCTGATCAACAAAGAAAGACAAGTCATATGTGTTTTAATTTTATTTTAGATCATTTGAACAGTTCTGTTTCTCACAGACTCAAATGGCTAAAATGAAGCAGAAGTACAGACTTGCTGAAATTCCATCTTTTGTGTGTTTTTCTCTTGTATGTGCTAAAAATACAATAACGTATGATTGTATTCGGCACACATCCAATCGGACAAATCATATTTTTTCCTTGAGATATTATGCAAACATATCTGCAGTCGTATTAAAATTCACTTTCCGATTATAAAATGTGCAGCATCCTCTACTCTTACCAGGCAATAAAAACTTGAGTGACAGTTTTAACAAAACATTATTGTAGACATGAGTCAGCTAGGTAATGTGATTTCCTCATTTGAAGAGGATGGTCACTCTTAAATCATCCATACTGGATTAAAGAGTAAAATTATCTGATGAGAATTAAATAAAGACTGAAAGATCAGTTTGAGTTCTTATCGTAGGACTATTTTAGTTTTTTGCAGTGTCACACAGATTAGATAAATAAATATTACTTATTTATCTAATAACTGATAAATAAATAAATGAACTCTTACGAGTTATTAACAAAGTCGATAATACGGTCAGTTGAGACTGTCAAA